>NC_142193.1:12781250-13417500 GCF_026936395.1 Plectropomus leopardus | reverse complement strand
TGTGGATACCGACAAATATGCAAGTCTTTTTTTTTATTGCAAATGAGAACGCAATTACATGAAAATGCATCACTTCATTTGGCTCTGATCAACAGGGGGTTCATACACTGCCTGGTATCGCACAGCATGTTGCCTAACAAGATGGTCAAAGTACTCATGACTTTATAATGAAAGGCCATTAGAAACATTAAAGCACATTTTTCACAACATTGAGCACGTCCACCCACTGTCTAAAACTGCACTTGTGAGAATGTTGTTCGTGAGGGATTAAACCGTGACTGTCAATATGTTGGGTGGCCTTTGATAAAGTCAATGTGTCGGACAAATCTTGACTAAAAAGGCAATTGTTCAAAGAAGAGGCATTATATTATTTCTCTCCCCATGACATTTACAGGCAGTTTTAAAGATTCACAGTAGTTATCTGACTCCTGACATGAACCAGCTCTCACTTTTTCTTTGTGGTCACTTCCCACGTCTCCCTTGTGCTCGTGTACCATAATCTAACACCCACTATAATAAAAGGCCAGGATATTGAATTGGTGGATATATGGGAGCAGTGGTGGATGTGGCTGTGAACAGGACTTGCTTAGAGACAAATACCGGGGCAGATCTCTGATAAGGCCGGCAGTGTTTATTTTTCTCTGCACAAAATAAACTGCTTAAGCGTGTGTGCTGAAATGATGACCTTGTTTTACTGAATCAGTTTTAACCTTCTCAGGCTTGGCAGCTCCAGTTTGAGGAATAAAAACTGACTGGGGAGTAAAAATTACAAGGTTGTCTGATTCTTATATTTGAGCTTATGACCTCAGGTCTCCACCTCAGAGATCCGAGCTCCGAAGAATACAAGAACCACAGACTCACTCTACTCTGCAATGCTTTCACTAAGCGGCACATAGAAAATTACATCTGGCCTTTTTTAATGAATACGGCATATCTTATAGATCTTTGTGTAGATGGAGATTGTCTTTTTTAAAACATGTGGTGTTTGTTTAAACTGACTTAAGGTTATGCTGTCCTGACAAGTAACCTCTTGTGTTCCAGAAAAACAACAGTATTGATTATTTCTGAAAACCACATGTTTCTGTTTAAAGGCAAAGGTGGAAGCAAGGTGTGATGATAAACCACAAAAACTGCACGCTGCAGATCATATTTTCTGCATTTTCAGAAACTGTACTGGCATGAAAGAGATATTTTAAGCTAAAATTACTGCCTCATGGTTGTATGCCTCCACGAACCACTCAAGGTGCAGTTTACATCTGTGTTTGTCCCAACTCATATTTCGCCATCACAGTTGAGAATACTTCCAATATGGATGTTGCTGCAAAAATGCTAAAAATTTAAAAAGGTTATGCGTCACACACATCTTCACACGGGCAGCACAGAGGATTCATACAGTCAGCGAAGCTTCAAGATTAGTGTCACATTTAGCACACATTTAACCTTATTTTGTTTTTTCCCTTATTGTTATCTGAAAAGTATGATATTAGGAATTTCTTTGAAAAATTTAAGAAAAAAACCTAATATATTCTTTCCCCAGCAGGCCTAAAATAATTTCTATGTGAATTTGGGAAGTATTGTATGTCTTGAAGCATTATAATAAACACATTTTTTGCATGCTCAATTTTTCCCCAAATGTCCCAAATATTCTACGGTTAATATGAAGGCAGCAGGAAGCAGTATGAAGCTACAGGCTAGAGAAGGTTACAAATTTGAATCCCTACACCGCCTGGTTAAAAAAAAAAAGAAAAACTCAACCAGACACGCTCTCTTCTTCCTCAGTGACAACTGTCAAAGTGCCCTTGAGCAGAGTATTAACATCCCTAACTGCTCCAGTGGAGCTGCTAATTGGTCTGAAGTAGACACAAGAAAACAATAGTTCTCCTGGGCAGCTCCCAGATGTGGATATTTGTACATGTGAATATTGAGCTCAATGCGAATAAAGAACAAGCATGCAAGCTCACCCTCTAAACAAAAAGTAAACATACACTGCTCTGAAGGTTACAACTTTGAATCCCCACACCGCCGAGTAAAAAAATTAGTCTGTAGTAGACACAAGAAAACAGTAGCTCTCCCAGGCAACTTCCAGATGTGGATATATGTAACTGTGTGAATATTACGCTAAATGCTGTTAAAGAATAGGGATGCAGGGGCGCCCAATAAAGCGTGCACCACATGCACTTAAGCTATGCTTACTGCAGCGGCCACAGGTTAAAATCCAACCTAGGGCCCTTTGCTGCATATCATCCTCTTCCCCTTTCACACTTAGGCTGTCCTGTCAAATAAAGGCAAAAAAAAGCCACACACAAAGAAAAGAAAACAAAAACTTGAAGAACGGGCACGCAAGCTCACTCTTTATAGAAAATTTAAACAAACACTGTGTTCAAAAAACTGAAAATTGATGTATGGCACAAAAAGAAATGCACTGACACAATGATCACACAATGTGCATAAGGCACTGTGGAAATTATTGGGGTAGGGAAAGGCTAACCTACATTTCATTTTATAAAAAAAAAAGCAACACCCACCCTTGTGTTATTAATATTCTCTTTGGACCCTCTCCTTTGGGTTTAAAAAAAAAGAAAACTACAATCCACTTCAATATCTCAAAGTTACTATATTTATGTCAAACATTATTACAACCATAGAATAAACTAGCTCTGTGGCTTCTGATGGACATCAAACTGACGCATCTTACTGGATTCCACTTCATGACAATATATATAGAACTACATTAAATAACAGAATATAGCCATATATATAAGACATCAAATATTTGACTGTCTGTCAAATTGACTATATGACACCTAAGACACATGGGCAGATTTGGGTAACAATTCTCTGCAGATACTATTTTCAAATTGATTTTAATTATTTCCATTTGATACCAGAGTTTATGATCAGCATTTACAACAACTAACGGAACAGACGTGTATTTAAATAGCCGTATAATAGCCTAAAATAAAACAGCAATAAAACACATCAAATTAAACAACTTGAAATAAGCTAGATGAAGAAGCGGTCTATTTAACAGAGTGACTTATCAGAAATATAGTTAGTGACACACACAGGAGAAAAAGGACTTATCGTAGGGTTGCAGTGGTACACTGGTTCCAACGCATAATATGGTCTGAAAATTGATAGTTATCCTATCAATCTGCTTATCTAAAGTTTTGAGAGTCTCACCTTTATTTTAGTTGACTGTTTACACATATTTTAATCAATCATTTCTAGGACGGTTGAAAATCTCGTTCTGTTTCAACCCTACATCATTGTGAAGTCCTCCGTGAACACATCCGGGAAATCACAGCTATCCATCGTCTGGCTTCGCCGTGGTGAAGTGAAGTGTATCTCCTGTCTGATCTACGGGGAAAGCTGCAATGAGCTAAAGGTCTTCCCGAAGAGCGTGATACATGATGTCGTCGCCTAACTACACTGAACACACCAAGAGGAAAAACATGGATGCCACAGATGTGATGTATGCTCTGAAGAGGGAGGGACTCACTCTGCGTGGCTTATAGGGTTAAATAGATCACTCGGTCATGAAAATCCTAAAATCTGGTCTGCATAATAGACTATATGTTTATTTGTTTACTTGTCATGGCAACATATCTTATAAGTCACACAATATGAGGCTATTTACTATGGTATTAAGGATTTCATTTATTTACTTGTTATATTTTCCACCAGACATTTCGGTCACTGACACTTTCATCTGCCGGACAGTTACACTTGGCAAAACGCTGGCAAATGTCGGGTAATGTAAAGCCTGTTTCATACACTGTTATTGCAAAATATTGTTTATATCCGCTTTAAATATGAGAATTTTTTTTGAACTGATCCAGTAAAGCTCCAACTTGAATTACTGCTACTTTTTCAAGGACTTTACAACGAAGGTAGACCTGCAGGTTTCATTCACCCCAAAATCTGTCACATGCCAGGAGTGCAGAATCAGTCATTTAAAAGACAAAACATTTGACATAAAAAAAAGAAAAAATAAAAAAATACATGTATTTTCTTGACATTTTTTCTTGACAGCAGAGCAATACACCCAGGGGCACAGGGTAACACTTTGGAAAAGACATTTTTCATTTTCAGGGACCTTTAAGCCATCTCAGTTACATAGGAGTCCTTTCAAATCTGCCAATACGATTATGTTTACTATCCGAACATTGACATTGCATTTAAGTACATCGTCTCTCAGGAAATTACCACTCCGGGTTGTTTCAACATCACACAGCTGGCCCACATTTTGCTGCAATGACCTTTTCGGCCCTCATAAAAACCATTTATATATATTCCCTCAAGCACAGTGGCATTAATTCATGCTGAAACTATATTCTGAGCTCTGTATTTGAACTCGGTGTCACTCGTTGAAAGCCCTCTCACCTCTACTACTTTTCAGTCTCAACAACAGATCAGCCGAGTGACAGAAGCCTGAGGCCCATTTAGTTCATCGGGCTTTCTTCTGCAGCTGACGGGGGTGAGGTGTATGTCACACCGGCAACAACTGCCCTAACCACGCTGGAATGTATGACAAAGTGTCAGCGTTCATAAAAAAAAAAACAATGAAGTGCATTGGTTCGTCTGTACTCGACATTACAATTCTAATGAGCCTTATGAACTTCAGGCATCGTCACCCTCTAATTATTTGAACATCAAACAGTTAAGACCGGCTAGGCTGCATTCATTACCACACTCAGGAAGATTAATGGCTTCAGCCATGATGGTGCACGCAGCCTCAGTGTGGAAACAAAACAAGCACACAACAACATAAACACACGAGTTTGACACGACTCTTCATAACGCTGTGAAGCTCTCTCAACACAGCCTGGGTCTTCAGAGAGATTGTCCTCAAAGTAATTTCTATTACAGGACATCTGTAATGTTAATGGCCAATTCACAGGAGATAACAGATTTCTAATCAGTCTTTGAAATTACAGAGATGGGAGTGTCTGCTCCATTTACAGAGGAGTCTGCTTCATTTATTTACACACTGTTGTGACACCAAAGACCGCAACTAAACAAGACTGTAATATCACAGAAGGCTCCACTTGGCCAATGGATTTATGTGTGCAGACTGACGCCTACTGATATTTTATTTAACGTAGACACTTCTTTTGTTCCAGATTCTTAAATGTGAAGATTTGTCACTTTTTGTTGTCTTATATGATTAAAAAAAATGATTAAATAAGTTTTGAACCCAAACAAAAACAAGCAATTTGAAGATGTCACTTTGGGTTTGGGGAAATTGTATTGGACTTTTGTTTTGTTTTTTTTGACATTTCATTGACGAAATGATTCATCAAGAAAATAATCAACTGATCAATCGAATGAAAATACTGAATAAAAATAGCTGCAGCCCTAAAGTTCATATGCATTTTATGTCAAGATATGCCAACAATAATAATGAGCTGAAGATTCTATTGATGCAGATTCTTTTATTGAAAATAATGGAATTTGCCAGATATCGATTTTTTATTCATTTTAATCAAAAGGGGGGCTTTGTGGGTCATTTGTTTTACATAAAAGAGACCAGATTACCAACATAGTCAATTATTGCGTATTATTGCGTAAAATTGATTTAAGGTCGACAAATGTCAGTACGTGATGTCAGTGGTACAAGAATCAGACGAAACCCACAGTGTGATGGTAATGCATATGTATCCCCTACGGTTGGGCAATATGTTCAAAATGTTGAAACAAGCAACCATCAGCACCATTGCTAGTGCTGACACATCCTCACAGGTGTGTATGGGGGACTCACACACCAGTCTAATGCATAAGCAAAGTCACAAAGGGAAATTCTTACAGCTGTTTTCCTTATCAAACAGAAAATTACAACTGTGCAACTTCTGAATTCAGGTTTCTCTCTTTTACCGAGTCAACTTTAAATGCCTTGTCATAAAACGTGATTAAATGTCAAAAACTTTCAACTTATCACAAACAAAATTCATCAGAGCCAGCTTGGTTAATTTTTCCACTTTTCCAACCATCATCAACTCTGGTTTAGTTAAATAAAACAGAATTGAGTGTGAAATTATTATGGTTTCCCTGCTGTTTCTCTCTGCTGTCACTCTGCCTGCTGAGCAACAGCTCACAGTTGTTCTTAAGAGGCCGACCATTAAATTTAAAAATGTAATTAAATGACCAAAATTGCCCAAAAAAAAACAACCAGCAATAGCCGTTCCTGCCATTGCCCAGCCCCTGTGCTCCATCAACAAAACTCAGCTGCCCTTGATCAACTTTTAGTAATCTGCAGACTAGTTGCTCAAAGACAGAGCAGCTTTGTTTATTTTTTTGCTTGTTAGTTTAATTGGCCAGGGATGTATACATTGACTAGAATCCGTTTTTCATCTATAGCCTCAAATTTATTTTACAATCAAAGGACAGGTTTTTGAAAAAAAAAAAACCCCTGAATGAATGAGGACAGAAGTATTGTATTACACCTCTTATTGTCTGTCTCTCTTGTGTCTTTGTGTTAACAGCATCTCAAGCACAAAGCTATTTATTTTCACCCGTCCTCAACAAGCAGGGTTAAACAGAGTCTAACCTTGGCTTTAGCAGCATTCATGGGGGGAACTCACACTCTCTTGGGATGTTTTACAGTGAACGTGCTCTACTCTGCAGACTGTGAGAGAGCCCCTTTAAATCCAAAGTGACAAATGAAATGAGAAGAATCACGGTGGTTCAAAGATGGTCAACTGTTAAAAGGATTTCAGATTACTCGACTATAAAGAATGTGATGATAACATGCCTCGGGCTAATAATTTTTCTTTGCTACAATGCTGAGCCGCATCACAAGCTGACGTGCACAGAATGGAGGTGCTGCTCCAAATATCATCTTCCCATATTTACATCCACAAGTGCCTGTCCATCATGCATGTGCGCCGGCTGAGCTTTGTTAAACAACACACCGAGCAGCTCATTTACTTTGTCACTTTCATCCACGCTCAGCTGGCTACTTTGAAAGTAAGGGCACTCTGTGTGTGTTTTAACTTTATAGGCCAGTAGCTCTATTAGCAACTCTGTCAGCAGCCATATTTCAGCATCTGTATATGTGTTCCCAGCCCTCAGCTCCCAATAACAAATGTCATAAAGCATCAATTGAATTATGAGCCCTGGTTTCTGCTTCCTCATTTTGATAATAGATTTTGAGATAAATCACATAGCTTTGTTTGGTGAGTAATGTTGGGCTGACAGCATAACAGAGGACAAAGCTCCCATACTCTGTAACCTCTACATCATGTAAAGCACTAACAAGATGCTGCTGGATACTTCTCACAACAACATTTTACACAGGAGACCGTGGATTGAATTTTTCCACTGCTTCCAAATCCATGAGCGTTAACTAAAGACAGAACAGAGAGTCTTCTGGCAGCTTGGCTAAGCGCTATGAAACATTAACACAAAGCAGCCAGGGATCTTTCCTGCCTTGGTAAATGGACCCTGTTTAAATTGCTGGAAGCCCACAACTCTGCGGTGACAGTTTTGTGTTGTTCATTCTCCAATTAATAACTTCACTGTGAAAGGTTTGCGGGCAGCGCTCATTGATTCTGTGTTATTAAAACTCCCAGTGCTACCCACTAAGTCTCCAAGCCCTCGTCTGCAGACTGTTAAACAGGACACCCCCCAACGGTCTGCTCTTCTAATTTGGGATGTTTGCTATCGATATTGATTACTTCTTGATATTCCCTTCAGCTGGCCTGTCTGTTATACTCTCCACTGTAAGTCATTGCTCACCAACATGTCAATTACTGTGGAAGGTGAGAGCACCACTCTGTCTTAATGAAAGCAGATGGACTGAAGAGTTGAACACTTTGCTTCTGTTGCAGATATAACAGGCGGTGTTGTTGAGGAAGTGAGAGACTAGCTTCTGGTGGAAATTGTGCATGTGCAGCTACTGCGGCAAATAAAACTGTGATTACAGTGTCAACAAAAAGTGTTTTCATCTTATTTAAAAAGAAAGGGCCGAAGGTGAGCTATACAAGGCTCACGTATTTAATGAGAATAATAACTCTGTATATTATATTAGTGGATTAATTTAATGTTTAGCTTATTCTGTGTTAAAAAAAATCTGATAAATGTAAGGCAGCCTTTTTACTCCACTGTTTTCCATAGAAATAGATTATATGTGTGATGAAAGCTGATGGCACGAAATCTTTCTGTAGCTGCCGTTACACAGGTTAGAGCCAGCACTGAACTGCAGGTTGCACTGTTCCCATGGGAACACAGCTGGTCTCATCTGAAGTATGTTGGCAAGACGACAACCACTAAAAAGAAAGAATTGTTGTTTTAAGCAAAAAAGTGGTAGATTTTTTATGCTAATTAACAAACGGTCAAGTTTCACTTTGGGTGCCCGTCTGTGCCTAGAGTACGCTCTTTCCGAGAGAGGGTAAGAGACAGAGAGAGACAGAGAGAGAGAGAGAGAGGCCAATTTTCAAAACTAGAAGATCACGTGTTTTAACAAATGCTAATATTGTGGTGGTATATGATTGTGGGGAAACCCTGGTATTCACAACTTATTTCTGCTGCCCCCAAGTGGCCAAAAAAAAACACGATTTATTGCATGTGTAAGGTATACAATGCAGGAATTGTCAGTTACTGTTGGTAAACGGCATAGCTAGTGAAGTGAAAGTGACAGCCAAACCCAAATCACCTGCATTTTGGAAAGAGTTTTATCTGTTTTATCTGTGGTGTTTCACTTCACTACATTTGCAAGGTTTTCTTTTGTTTAATTTTCCGTAGGCGCCTCTTTGATAGGTGCTGCTTACAGTCTGCCACTTGGTGGATACCTTTCTATAAAGTCCTGACCTTGCTTGTTTGCTGTGCACAGGAATGTCCCAAACAGAGCAAAATAAGAAAATACATGCAGAATCTCTGGTAGATTCTGCATATATTTTCACATTGCCTCATGCTTCTGGTGGGGCCTTGTTGATGATTGACAAAACTTACTGTTGTATGACTCTATGCCGGATTTTCCTAAAAACAGTGAAAACTGTACCTCTTAGAATGTTTAAATAGCTATACATTTCTGTGTAAAGACCATATCGGATAGTAATTGTTGATTTAGCATAATATTGAGCAAAGTATTCTGATGTCTTAAAATGTGTCTAGAGGAAATCTTTCTAAGATTTGCAGTCCTCACTCAGACATTGTGCTTTGCTTTGAAGCCCTCTGTGTTCTTTACACCCACAGAACGCTAAATAAAGCCTTTTATCAAACCTGCATGCTGTGTATGTACATTAACATCAAGATAGTCTGTCTCTAACACTCTATTCCGACTGAAAGAAGCCACAGAATAATTCTGAATGACAGGATGTGGCAGAGCTTCAGCTCTGGTCCATGACACAGGTGTGTGAGGCTCATAGCCGCAAGCATGCAGCCAACAAGGATTGGCAGCTTGAGGCTAAATTCAGATTTAGGTGCAGCAGCCACTAAATTCAATGAAAAATACAGTAGATGACTGCTGGGAAGTGAGAGAGCATTAATCTGCATCTGCCACGATGTAATTGTGAGCAAGCCAAAGACTAGGATATATAACTATTAAACAAAAATAGCACCAATTTCACTTTTCACTCTATATGATTACATTTCAATTATCTCTCACACATCAGCATAGGTTCTGAAAACATTTTATAGATGCACGGCTCAGGAATTAAACACAGCCTTATTAGGCATCGAGACTTTGAAGTATGTGCAATCATGATTCCTGAAAGCAGTTATTAGTACAATTTAGCCTGATGAGCTATTAACACATATCAATGGAGATGATTGCTAAGATGCACATTTCCTCACCACCTGCTGCATTTGATTATCACCCACAGAAAGGCGGAAACACCATCCTAAACTTCAGAATCCTAATTTGAAAACTTTTCAAACAGGTACATTATGTGTGACAAATCCAGAAAGCTGAGACACTTTTGTCCAAACATTTTCCATTATTTAAGTAGAAGTTTGTTTTTCTCTGATGGAGGAGGCGAGAATAACGCTTTCAAATTGGTTGTGGATGTGTTGTTTTTGTTTCAGTGATGGAGACTTTTGTAAAATTTAATGAGGCCATTTTCTACACATCCTATCTTATTGCAGCAGCTGAGTGATGGAGCGTCATGCGTGAACAAGGTTGATTAACTGGGAGGAGTTGCATTTAAAGCAAGAGTATGATGACTAATGCGGGAAGACGAGAATTATTTGTTCAACTGCAGATTAAAAATCCAGCGTATCCTATTATAAGAGATGATCATGAACAGAAAGACAATTCGGATGACAGGAGCAGTGGGCCTGGGGTCACTGTCCAAAATGAAATAAGAAAAAAAGAAGAAGTGTAGGACAAATTACTCCTTAAAAGCACCCTTGTCTTCTCTGTGATGTACAAGAGAAGAGAACATCAGAGAGATGTTGAAAACTCAGAGAGGACCGGGGTGATAATATTAGAAATGGGTGTGAAAGCTCTCCATTCCCAGCCATGATAGATAATGGCATTTCAACACAACCTCCCATAACTAGTATGTATAGCTCTGCCTCTTACCTAAACCATTACATCCCACTCATGGGCTCCCTCAAGGATGCCCTTTCAGGATTTTACAGCTTTTATATGATACTTACCATCACATTAATGCTGACTGAAAACCTTTCCGCAAAGCCGTAAACACTCCAAAAAAAAAAACCATGGCAAAGCAAGAAAACACGCAATGAGATATAAGAAATGGGCCTCTGTAAACATCATTAAAAGTATGCACAAGAAAATTATATCATAAAGATAAGAGGACTATTCATATCACGTAGAGTTCATGGATTTTTATGACACTGTGGCAGACAAGTCAACTGATTAGTAACCACTGGCAATTAGTTTGGCAATTATGAAATCGAACTACATAACATTGATCTTGTACGGATGTCATCCTGGACCTCACAATTAACAATTGGTGCACCAGCCTTTTACGCCCAAACAGTCAGACAGTAGTTCACACATTCAGCGGCCATAAATGGGCTGAAATATGATTACAAATAATGTATAATAATGTGTAACTTGTTTCTGTACACAACTGTAGAAGATTTTTGCTATAAAGCAGCAGATTATTTTATAATACAATATCACATGACAATGTGAAAACAGCTTTTCTTTTTCCAGTTTTTCACACATATACATCTATAACACATAATTTGTTGCAATTATTTGTTCTTGAAATTAAAAGCAAAATATTTACAGTATTTTTGTCATATTGTCCAGAATATTGTTATCGTGAAAATACCCTCAAATACTGTGACAATATTTTACGGCCATATTGCCCACGCCTTGTGTGCGTGCGTACACGAGTGAAAGAGATAGAGAAAGAGAAAGAGAAAGAGAAAGAGAAAGAGAAAGAGAAAGAGAAAGAGAAAGAGAAAGAGAAAGAGAAAGGAAGAGACTGCTCCAAAAATAGAAAATCAATGTGTGGTTGTGAATGCTGACATGTGGCAGGCTGCCACAACAAAAAATTAATGTGTGGGACACCCTAGGGAGTTCCAAATAAAAGAAGGAGACAATCAGCTTGAATGATGTACAGTTTGTTTGTTTTTTTTTATCTGTTTTGGTTCACTTATATCACTCTAATAGCATCACTTTTGGCACCATCAGTGAAAATGCAATAAAGACCCACTGTACACTTCCTGCCCAGCACCAAACGGCAGACAGGCACAGTTAGAGACTAGCTGGTGAATGTAGTGGAGCATTATGCAGCTAACAAGCCAGATATTTCCCTCAGGAGTCGGTAGAGACCAAAGACAGAGAAAGAAATAAAGAATAATGAATACTGGACTTGCATACACAAGGTGACCACAAAGCCTCCGAATGAATAACAATGTTTCCCCGGGTGTACTGGATATGTAAATAAGCAAATGTTTCCTAACAAGTCTGCCATATCAACTTTAAAGGTGATGATATGTTAATATCCCTAACTTTTTTTCTGTCTAGCTGCAATAACAAAAATCAGTTCTTGCAAGTTTTAACCTAACTGTGAGATTTAATGGAAAGCTCCACTTAATTTAAAGCCCCATTCCTGATTTATAGTACGCTGCTTCAATTGTTACCTTTCTGCTGGCTTTGATTTATCAGTTGAACACATTTTTCCCTTTCAAACTGACTTGAATCAGAAACCGATTGAAATTATGCTTGTATTTTCAGCATGAATTATGTGTATTTACATCGCAAGATGATTTAAACAAAAATTATTGCATGTAAATTGTGCAGCAAACCAGCCCTTTACTTTGAATTTCAGGATGATGCACAGATCTGCAGATTCCTTGTTTAAAAAAAAAAAAAAAATCTGTGTACACATCTAATTTTGACACAAAACGATGCGATCAAAGATTTACACTCTGCACAATCTGCATTATTTTTAAGTCATCAGCATGTTACGAAACAGGATGCAAGCAGCTCTGTGGGGGGTAGAGGTGACGATGACGGCAGTGGACTTGTCTGAGAAGTGGACCGCTGGGCCATCGATCTACCACACCACATCACTCCAGCTCCATTTACAGAACCAATCACATCCCCTGCTGATTGATGTGCGGATAATTGAGCTGTCACTAGGGTTTTCATGTTTCTCCTCTAGCTTGCTCCAGACTTTAGTAATTGTATTGTATTTTACTTTAACACCATTTACAACAAAGGACATCCTGATGTGTATTTATGTCAATATTCTGCCAGACTGCTGTCAGGGAGACAGAGAGATGCTAACTCCTGCACAGGGCATGATAGACCACTAGCCTGTCCTGGCTAATTAACCTCGGGGGCCGAGCCTCCTGCTACCCTGCAGGGTCAGCCGGTGAGGCAGCTGCTTCATCTGACATCACGTAGTTACAGGCTCCTCTCTGGCTCTTACGTTACTCACAACTATAGCTATGATCTTGAAGTTATCATTTTTTGTGTTATGTTCACAAGCTGTAAGGAGTACTTTAATTTAGGATGTGTTTTGTTTTTAATATATACATTGTAAATATTTTCAATCACAATTTGCTGATTCTGAAATAAAATTTAATAAACAGTTTTATACATATCAGTGGTCACCTCCAGATATCTCCAGTATTACCTGAGGGGATCAATTCTAAAACATATCCACAATTTGATTTTTTGAGAATGACTTTTAATTGCCAAAAGGTTTGTGCTAAATGGGCATATGTCTGCATTAAGAGCCACGAATATGTAGAATACTGACATTATAGTGACAATTTTTTGTCTAGTACTGAGCAGCATTGGTAAGACAATCATCTTTTGATATGGTGGTGCAAATTACAAACTTTTGATGCACCACTTGCATTTCACATCTTCTATTGTAAACTTTTTCTTTGTCCAAACAGTTGTTAAACATCAATCATTCAGGGTTTCCCACACATTCCTGCAGCCGCCGCAAATAAAAATGCTGCCGTAACAAATAGATTTTTGGAGCTGGATTGTTCATCAGGAGCACTATTGGGATGTAAACAGTGTACCATTCAGTTATTTCACCTGGGGCAGAGATGGTGCAGCAGGCGCACTGAAAGTGAAACTTAACCGTTCATTCTGCTGGGTCTAAAAGTTCACTTAACTTATAATCAGCTGCTTCTCTCATCCATTGATGTGATCTGATCAGCTGTGAACAAATTATCCACCCTGCAAATGACAAACTGCTGCTGAGGAAAAAAAAAAAGAAGTCACAGAGATCTCTGCCTGTGCTGCATTCAAGGGCCAGAAAAAAAACCCAACTGAATTTAGAGAGGACACAGAATGATATAAATTGGACACACAGCCATTACAATGATGCCAAAAACAAAATAGTAACGAAGTTAGACCTTTTTATAAATAAGCTTTTTTTCCTCAATAGTTAAGTGAGAGTAGTGTGATATGTAAATGTATAGCTGGGGCCAGCAGTAGTTTATCTTGGCTAAGCATAAAGACTGGAAACAGCTAGCCTGCTCTGTCCAAGGGTGATGAAAACCAATCACTAATAATCACGTATCCGAAATATTAAAATAAACTTTGTGCTTTTAAGAGCAGGTTATGTGCCACTCCATGTCTTGGCTCTCAGCAGTGGCCAGGCGATCACTGGAGACTCCAGGTAGTTAATGCTGACAAGAGGAACTATTGATTTTGTGTACAAATTTTAAGATAAACTATAACATGTTAATTGGTGAGTTTTAGGGGTGTTGGTAGGCAGACTTTGTTACCTTTGGTCAGAGCTTGGCTAGCAGTTACCTCTTTATGTCTTTATGTTGAACTAAGTTAACCGTCCGCTGGCTCCAGCTACACATCTTTTCATCTAACTCCCAGCCAGAAACCAAGTAGGCATATATCCCAAGATGCTGAGTTATCCCTTCAAGTATCTTATCCGGTTTTGTGTCACACATGTATAAACATGCTATTTTATAGACAGAGGGATGTGATAAGAGTACTGTTTGGTGATCAGCGAAAGTAACAGACACAGTTAATTTATCCCACTGCAGGTATTTACTGTAGTTGGCTGGTACCCTGTAACCTATGCTCTTTTCTTCCTTTCGCAGTAACTGCTGTTTAGCCAGTGTCTTTTATATCCACCTTTAGCTTTTCTTTGGTTTTAGAGGTTTTTAGCTGTTTTGCTGACGTGTTTATATGCAGACCCAGCCATCTGTCAAACCTGCCTCTTCTCTTTATTGTTCTCAGACAGGGTCCTATCCGGGTGGGAACTAAGGTGACCAGTCCACCCTCTTCCACTGCAAGCTTAGGTATGCAGTTGGCTGCATCTGCACTGCGCACATTAATTTTGAATTGGCACATGTGCATACTGCATTGACCTTTTGTGGGCTTTAGCGCTTTGGTCTTCACCAGCTTCAGTCAGTCTGGTTCATGACGTGAATGTTGTGTTTAGGCTCTTTACACTTCATCTTAATAACCCACAAGTCCCCCTTTGGTTTTGCTGCTTTTAAATAGCTTTTATTCTATCCAATTTGGGTTTTTTTTTGTCCCTATTGAATAAAATGGTTTTTTTTTTACACATGGAGATTTGTTTGATGTCGCTCCTTTAGCACCATTTTGGGGTTAAACAAAGCTCTTCTTACTAAAATATCAAATGCCGTATATCTCACCAAAGCTCGGTTATGTAAATATTGTCATTATTATGTTAATATATATTCTCGCTAAGATGATATGTCAAAAGCTTCAAAACACAACAAAGAGAGCACAACAAAGAAAACAGGAAATCAAAATGAGTTCCTCTCTGTGTTGGTGGCAGACGGCAGTTTACAAGTGTCTGGGGCAGTAAGGATTTACATGAATCCCGTCACAATGATGAAGAAAATGGGTTTTCTCTGTGGTCTGAGCAGTGCCACTTTACAGAGCACATTAGGGAAGGAGAACCTCCTGTGGTGACTTTCTGTCTGAGAATGGCCGAGCAGCAGGTTAACACTGCCCACATGGAAAAGGCTTCTGCCAGAGTATTAATAATTAAAAAGGCTCTGCGTCTCTCCTCTTGCATTGTTCCCTCTCGTAATGGCCATAAGCGAGTTGATTATCCTTTTCAGCGTTGACTAGGCAAGATTGTCATCTGCTGCCCGCTGATACAGCGGCCATCACATAAAAGCTTGCTTGCCAGCAAACTGCATCATTGCTCTCAGGCAATGGCAGCTTCATCAGGAAACTCAGCCATGCACTGAGATGGCTGGTGATAATGCTTCCACACAGCAGGCCAAATTTTGGAAAGACTACTTTCTCTCTCTCACAACAACGTAGCATTGGCTTTGTACAGCCGGTCTCAAATATCAATGTCATTATTTTCATTAGCATATAATACATAATACATAGAAAGATATTATTTCACAACACAACTGCTTAGTGTTTCTTCATGTGCATGATCTTTGTAGGATAAAAAGTATTTTGAAAGACTTTCCTGGAGGTCCAACACTGCACAGTGTAAGTCTGTTTATCTACTGGGCCACCCAAGGCAGTGAATCTCTGTCAGGTCCAGGATTTTTGTACTGACTCTGATCATGGCCTCTGACCTCTTTGGGGAAAAAAACACACTTTCCAAGATCTGATAATCTAAGTCATTTCTTTTGCTATATGCTCTGATCCACTGGGCGCTCGCAGACTGAGTATCAATTACTTGCACAGATGAAATTGAGACTGGGTTAAACAATAGCTGTCAGGTGGTAAAGCATCAGTTCAGATACAGAGATGAGAGGACCGCAATGGGTCACTGGGTCTAAACAGTGTTACACTGTGGAGGCTGAAAAGTTAGACAATAAAGACTAAGGAAACTGTAGGGAGATGGTTGAATACCATTTTAAAGGAATACTTCGTACCCAAAATGGCCATTTTTGTGAAGAAAACATATTTCTCAAATGGCTACAGTGAACTAAGAATCTGGAAATTTAGAGCATTCTCAAAGTAAAAGGGGTCTGCACTTAACAGCAGTAAACTCAACTCAACTCGTGCAGTATAATCCAAGTCTTATTTAACTGGTCATATTATCAGTACTTCCCAAACACACAGCCCTTTCCAACAGGTAAGTGAACTAAAAGTGAAACGTTTCTCTCCTCTCTTCAAAGCCACACTCCATTGACAAAACAGTAAATTTACCTCTTTGAACATGGGAGCTGTTGGTCTACTGCTGCCTCAATCAGTTACTTTGTTTGTGTTTCTAAAAGTGGTCATTTGTGAAGATTATCTTGCAAAACAAAACATATATCACTATTATTGCCACAGAGCATATTTTCTGTTGTTATCCAAAATCCAGTGGAATCCTATTGGCTTTTTTGGGGAACCAGCACTAAGCTAGCTTCTGTGTTAACCTACAAATTAAGTAATTCCTGCAGCACTCTATAGGGGCATTTATTTAACATCGATGTTTAGGTTAAAGCTTGGCCAACAAACATTGCCCTCCATAGAGCAACATTGCTGGCTAAAAGTAGTTTTCAAAATAAGTGTTGGTCTATATATTTTCCCAAACCTTAAAAACAGCATGCTTCAAATGAGCAAAAAAAATTTGCAATGGGTTTGCATTCACATATTATTACTAAATGCTATTTAATGGACCTATCGTAAGTTACACATTGGAGATTTCATTCATCTGCAGGTGCTATAAACAGTTGATACGAGAGAACATTTCTGATGATGAATAACTAACAAACAGTCTGCACGTGAGAAAGAATGAATGTAGAGTAACACCTGAGACCATGTCAGTGCTGCTAGCTTGCCTTAATTTGAAACCAAAATCCTTACAAATAACAAAATACACATATGACTTTCTGTGAAAAGAAACCACACAAGCACAGACGTGATCTGCTAGATTAAGAAATAACATGTCATGTTGTTGTTGAGCTGTACTGTAATACTCATGTAGGAGCTGAGAGGGTCCTCTGGGAGGAATTATATGGCTGCACATTCTTATCCGTGCCAGATATCCCTGAAGGGAGGAAGCTAACTCCTTTCATCTGCGTGCTTGGCTTACCCGTGATTCATGAAGCATGCGTGGCTTGCTACAACTGGGCCCTTTACTCTTCATGTGCCCCTTTAATTTGAATGCCTGACCTCTCGTAGCTGCCAGAGATGTGGATAAGAAAAATGGTGGCGCTTAGAGGAAGGCACGGATGAGAATGTTTTTGACATTTGTTTCGGGTGTTGTCCCATTTCAGCATGGATCAGTGTCCTCCACGCATCAATTTCACATGAGTTAGGTCCAAAAGCAAACACAGCCGGAGGGGCTACGGCTGTCTGGTACTCGAATCTTTTGGAACAAGGCCTCTGGACATCATAGTCCAGAGCACAGGCAAACAGCATATGCTAAGCAGCTACCCCTCATCTATTCATTGCACAGCCTCTGCTGCTTCAACAGGTTTAAGGTCACACAATATATGGCTCATGATATATTTCCAACAGCAGCAGAGGCATGCGCTTAAGATTTTAGCTCCAACAGAGCCGATATTCATTGCAATCTCTGTGGTGCATTTAAAGTCAGACCAACTATGAGAGCCCCTCTGGGAGCAAGGACATATCTGTGCTCTGACTTTTATTTCCTCCCATGTAATCTAACGTTGAACAGCTCAAGACAATTAATTGAATAAATCAAAGGCAAACATCTCTTTATATATTTATAGACACATTATAACACCATTACTCTTGTTGACATTGCATTTATTGGTCTCGCAGACCCTTAGTAAAGAATGTTTCAAAATCACATTAAAAGAACACAAACAACAGTGCGCTTTGCAATTCGGAGTTGCTCCCTAGTTGCACATTACAACAGCAGAGACTCGAAGTTACTGCTCAGAGATGTTTACTGCAACGGGCACAACAGGAGGGAGCTCTGTGAAATGGAAAGAGATAACGCCAAGATGTGTTTGACAGTTTGTTGGAGTTCTACAAATCAAAGGGAGCACACGGTGCTCAAGTGAAATAAGTCTGATGTAGGGGATAGACAAATAGACACTACTCTGTGAACAATGTTAGAGAGAAGCCTCGATAGATGCATACTAAGAGAGGAGCACAGTGGTGCTTTAGCTCCATTGTTATTTTCACTCACTGTGCTACTGCACCAGGCTCAGTTAAAATGTTTTCACTTGTTTTTCACTCAGTAATTGATGCACAATTAAACAATGCCCTCCATAAGTAATAAATGATGTGGGCATTAGAGCATGTTTTATTATTTGCTTCCATAATAAAAATGTTTTGGAGATTAAATTACTAGTTTTATGCCAGTATTAGCCTTATCTGAATTAATTAATATTTTATTCAGTTCAGTTCCTGCAGTACAATACACTGCAGGAGTGCTAACAGGGCGTCAGAGTGCAACTAGTAACAAAATCTGCCAAGTGCTAGTGTTTGCTTAGCATTTAAAGATACTGCTATGTTCCCAAAATTTTCTGGTGCACCCTAATTTTGTGCTGGTGCACCAATGCAATCAATGTAAAAAAGTTATTCTGGAGCCCTGGCTAATATAAGGTATAATCCACATTAGATGGTGTTTAAATAATGACCCTAGGTTTTAAATTAATGGAAATAAAGACAGCTAGATCCTATGGTGAACAGTCAAAGATGCTAGACAATAGATGGTGGCAGTCTCTTGGCAGTTATCGCATAATAAAATATGTAGCTCATCTGCAAAACCTTCACAATTAAAGAACCCTTTCATTAAGCAGATATTCTTCAATAAACAGCAGCAAATACTCAGGAAATGCCTTTTAAAATCCAGCAAACTGTAATTAAGCTTAAGAGTTCACCGGTAGCATAAGTGTCCCAATTATTGCATTTTGTGTCCCAAATTTCTTAGAGACAAAGAGAGAGGAGCTGGATGTTCGTGAGTATTTAAAGTATAAGAGACAAAGAGTTATTTAAGGCATTGAGGATATTTAAAAATGTTAAAACAAATGCAGTTGAAATAATTCGGGGGGATGTAACAGACGGTGGTCTGATAAAAGACATGCGTACAAGTGTGGGCCATTAATTGTACATCTCAGAGCAAGACATTAATAAATGTAGTAAAAATTCAAGTAAGTGAAGTAAGTGAACGAAGATTGGGGACATCATGCAACAGTCAAATAAAAATATATATAAAAATACACTTTTTTAACTTCACATCTGTTGTCTGCTGTCTAATTTATGTATGTTTTGTCATCTGATACTCTCTGGGTGACCGAACCAGTGAATTAAATTATTGTTATCTCATGTCATTAAAAAAAATATTCAATTATGTTGCTTTATGAGAATTTTGTTAAGCTATTATATATAAAACTGATATTATTTACCAGCCACACTGGAGTAAATGCTGTTTGAGTCTATGAGCCAATTCCATATCTCAAAACTTCACCAAGTACCTATTACATTATGTAAAGCATTTTTAATTTGTGTTAACAGAAATCTAGGCTTTCCATATAAAACCTACTATATCAATACAACTACATTTTGGCCAAGTCACTTCTTAATCATTTCTTTGAATTGCAAAGCTCAGCCTGCATAATGTTACTTCATTGATCCTTGTGGGAAAATTTCTGCTCTGCAGTTGACCAACCTGCCTATTCAGGAGCATTACGGAGCCAAATCACAGCTCTGTTGAACTCTGCCAGCAACACAGTCAAAAGCTAGAGTGGGCTGATACAAAAGGAAAGAAAACTGAAGCACTCCAAGGAAGCCCTTGCAAACATGGTGAGAACATGCGAGGAGCTAAATTTCCTTCAACCTCCACGTTTTAGAACCTTTCCAAGTCATTCACGCCTCTCGTCTGAGTTGAACAATGTAATCTCAATGTGAAGTTCCTGTGTGTTGCACAAGATGCACTAAATACATGAAGGAAACGATAAGTTGGAAATCCTCTCATCAACCAGGCAGACTCACACAAAACAAGTCCTGCTGGTTTTAACAGTTCTGCCTTGATGAACAGCGACATTTGGGTAATCTCTGCAGCCTGGTCGCAGGTGCACACTCCAGGCTACTGTTAACTCAGTCAATCTGACAAAGATTGATCAACTCAGACTCAGAGAAGTGTTGCTCTGATCCAATACAACGCTGCTTCTCTTTGGATGTAGAGGTTTATCTGTCAGAAGGTTAACCAAGTGAGAAAACTACTCAAAGATGAAAATTAATCCAAAAAAGAACCTAGCGTTGCCATTGTAAATCAAACATACCACTTTCGATACTGTTACATAGAGCCTAAGATTTATTGGTAGTAGCATCATTTTGACAAATTCCTTGTCAAATGCAAGCTCTGTGGCTGCTCAGTGCTGTGGACCAAAGTAAAGAGAATGAACAAATCTACGATAACATTTCAGAATATGCCTGATGGAGCAGAATGTGGCCTTCATAGAATTTAGCTGCACCAAGCGGTGAGAATTGCAGATTGCAACCACAGAAAACATGACCTCGAGTGTCCCCAGAGGTTTCTTTCTCTTCAAAACAAACAGACCAAGCGATTAAAACCAGTAAAAACACTAATAAAGCAGTCTCACGTTGCAAATAGGTGTTTCTCTGACGCAGCCCCTGCTACTGTGTACTCACACCTTTGTCTCCGTTAACTTAAGATCCATTAAAGTGGTTTTTACTGGGAGCCAAAGTATCTGCAGAGGTCTCCTCCTCTCCAAAACATACAGACTCTGTGAGTTAAGCCGGTAAAAACACTAAATAAACCAGTTTCACGTTAACATCTGTGTTTTTTCTGATGCTGCTCATTGCAGAGAAGCTGTTACTTACATTAACAACACAAAAAGCCCTATTTAGTGTCAGTGTTTGGCCTGTCCGTTCCAGGCTACTACTAGAAATATGGCAGTGCACTCCATAGATGGACTCCATAGATGAGGACCTACTCCATATGTAAATATAAACGGCTTCTTCTGTTGTAAACAAAAACATGACGATTCTTATTTTTGTGTGAGTATACACTAAAGAAAACATACTTAGATTTTTTTATTCTATTTCCACCAATATATCCCTCAAAATCCTACAAATTGAACCTTTAAAAGGAAGTCATTGGTAGACAGCTTAATTATCTTAGTGTCTCATATGACTTGGCAGAAACAATTTTAGTAATATATGATCATTATCATCCACTTTATGTTTGGTATTCCGTTTTTTTAAGAAGTACATTCAACACGTTCTTCCCAGTCTCACTGTCAATAGGTGAAAAATAAGATATCCCATTGATTAAAAGGGTTATTGCTCAGCCTTTAAGTGCAATTAAAGGAAATCATTAAGTTTAATGAAGTACTGGAGTGCTAGTCTACTTCTTCAAAGGTTTCCCTCATTAAAAAGGCCCCACAAGGTCAAGTATATGTGATTCTCCTCTGTTCACTGTATGAGTTAGGCCTCTCTCATTAGACTTCTTATCCACAGGGAAGGATCCTGTCAGATTTAGCCCTCCAACTCATTGAAAGTACATAATGGTGTAAACTGCCTGTACATGTGGCAGGAGCAGAGCTTTTATTGAAGTAAATCCTGTTCTAATCCTTGCAAGAATCACGCTGAACACTTTTATTGATATCTTAACTTGCTGCTGATCACTCACCCATGCAGTTCCTTCATTTACTGTATCATGCAACAAAAGAGTCTGGGATAACGCTCAGTTTCCAGCCTGCACTAATCATGCAGAGCAATTCTGGCCAAATCTCACCATCACTCCACTATAGAGCCACTTGTCTTTGCTTTCCGAGATGCGGGCCCTTGAGGAGAGTGCTGAGAGCTGTGCACTCTTTCAAAGAAACTGAAGTTGCAGTAGCTCTAAAATGAACTGTACTATGTTAAAAAAATAAAAAATGGGGAAATGGGGTCCAGGTCGGAAGCTGGATTATGTTTTAATATGTGCAGCAACCTGCTAGCAAGATTTTCACCACATAGATCAATACCATTTCCAATCCCTTCTTAACAAACAGCCTTTTTTGTCCATCAGCCTGTTTAGATTTAGATTTGTGATAAATATAATTGCATGGATGCTCCTTGAAGGAGGTTGCCTGATCCAAAGCCCAAGCGCACTAATTAGGAATGTAGGAATAATCCAATGCCAATATTAGGTTGCCCTGAGCACCAGCCCTGGATAAGCATTTGTGAAGGTCATCCCCCTCAATCAGCTCTGCTGGTTATCATGTCAGACCAGAAATCGTGGCTCACAAGGCTTTCAGAGTCAATGAACGTCTTAACCTGTGACTTTTATTGCTTTTAATTTAGAATAAACACATCACAAGGGAAACTATAAGAAGTCATTTGAAGAGAATGCATGAAAAAAATGGTGCAAACACAATTCTCTAAACTCTGAAACTGCAAAGCAAAAGAAATAAATGGCAAATGAAATTTAAACCAAATTAGTTTAGAATTAAACACATGCATACCCTTTAACAACTTGCACCTTTTCACCCCAAAGTAATGTAATGCATTGTGTAGCTTAGCCAGCACTAACAATCATTTTAACTAGTTAAAATTACTAATGTTGTGGGCGGCAGGTCAGCCGTCACTAATCAGCATTAATTCAGTGAGTAACTTGAATAAAACTTGGCTGTTGTAGGGTTTTTGTGCTCTCTGCAGCCCAGTGTCTATACTCAGCCGAAAACTGTCTATGACATAAGAAAAAGCATCTCTCAGCAACAATCACTGTACATCCATAAGACTGAAGGCCCCATCATACACCTGGCGGTAAGCGGTGCGTGCAGCAGCTATTGCTTAACTGACACAATTGTCATAATTACGGCCAGTTCCCAAGTTTGTGCAAGATGTACTTGCGGCCATCTGTGCACCCATAGGCGTGTAGGTCTTAAAATGACGTGTGGTCAGTCACATCATTGCGATTTGAGGCAGCAGAAAACGTTTATTCCATTGTCCAACAAAAATCTGGTCTAAAGTCAGAATGGCGCAGGGTTTTCCTGTTATTTAAAGGGCACATTACTCAGGTAGCAAGATGCGCCTACAAAGACGGGTTCACAACATGCATACACTCAGCTAGTTACACACAGGGACTTGCAGATGGGCTGCAAGGGGGTAAAATAATACATTATTAATGAGAAGAATATTAATTACATTCTCTTAAATGTTAACATAGCGGTGAGCAGAGTAGAGCTGCTGTCTGACTCCTCATGAAGGAAGATGTCCTGCACACATACACACATAAATGTGATTTCATCAATCATTTCAGAAGCTGAAACTTAAGTACTGTTTCCTCAGCGGTAGGCCTACTTTTGAAGGCTACAGCTGTTATTTCAATGTGTCAGATACATATTTGCCATAATAAACAGATCTGATTGGACTCTTTATCAGCAGGAACATAATACTAAAGTACACAGAGCAGGATGAAGGCCAAAAAACATCCCTAGTTGAAATATTTCAGTCTGAACCAAAGTGGTACACAATCCACCCGATCGGCATTGTCATTCATAGAACCAGGCAGCTAGCATGGTAGCTTAAAGTATTGCTTCATTGATGAGATATTAATACTTACAGCAAGGTGCATTTGCCATTTTCCTACTGTTCTTTCTGCTTCAGGAAACAAGCAAAACATCTTGACATCAGCTATTTTTCTTTGTTTGTTTATTTTTTGGATTTTTTTTCTTTGTTCATGTGTAATCATTTTTTGTGTTGCACAAGGTAATGGGCAATTTGATTTTAGTATATATACACTCTCCAAACCACAGAAACCTGCACAGAGAAAGGCAGTGCACACAGACCAGGAGAGAGCCTTATCCTTTCCTATTCATATTGGTGTGAATCAAGCTTACAATATCTTTATGACATTATATAGCAGGCTCCAGTCAAACAGAGAATATTTAAACAGATTGTGGTGTAAATGGATGATTATTGAAAAACAG
The DNA here is from genome assembly GCF_026936395.1 of Plectropomus leopardus. Classification (NCBI taxonomy): domain Eukaryota; kingdom Metazoa; phylum Chordata; class Actinopteri; order Perciformes; family Serranidae; genus Plectropomus; species Plectropomus leopardus. The sequence goes on along the minus strand of NC_142193.1, from coordinate 13,393,236 downwards.
GCTAGGCATTAGAGGCAGCCTTTAGTGCCTGATTTTCATCCTTCTTGAAGCGTAGGTAGGACTGCTGGATTTGATTCTTCTCCCCTACTGGGGCTTCACGCTGCCAGTGGCAAGAAAATGACAAGACAGAAAGAACAGCTATGTGGCAGGCTTTACATTTCATAAATAACTATACATAAATATTTAATGAAGATAATTACAGAAAAATGCAACACTGGGTGAAAGTGCACATCAAAATGATTTCAAAAACCAAAGTTTTAATCCATGTCCTAATTTTAACTTTGTTTTCTCTCCTTTTCCATCCAAACCCTACAGCCGCATTTCAATCCTGATCTCATTCTGGACAAATAGCTGCTTGATTAGTATTTGTAGAACTCTTTTCGTTAAACTGTTGTTGTTTCTGAAGCATTTGGCTGCTAATTTACAGGACAAATAATGTTCTGTCATGGTTGTCATGCCACGTCAAAACTAAATAGAGATGACAAATGAGCTCTTCCAGGTTCAAGATAATTTAATACCCGCACCGTACTTGGATGAATGAGGGTCCAAGCACCTCCTGAGTGACAGCTTCCTGTCAAAATGATTGAGCAGCTGAGCCAGTAGTTAAATTAACAACAGAATAAATGGATCTATGACTGAGCAAAGGACAAGCAAACAAACAGCACTGACAACACTAACATCATGGTGTAGTGGAGAGAACATTTGTCTAATTTTCCAGTCACAGATACACTGTGAAACACTCACAGGAAGCAGTTTTATTCTGGGAATTGTATCATGATACATTAATTGCCCATTGTTCAAATTCATCACAAGTATCGTTCTGACAAGAGAGATCTGAGTCTCACTCAGGGCTCCAGGCTTTTACATTGGTTGTGCTGGTGCGTCCAACTTTTTCATTTAGGTGCACCAGCACACACATTAAGTGCACCTCAAATTTTTTACCACACATTTTGGTGCCACAATAATACATTTTTAGTGTTACCATTATTTGTCAGTTCCTATACACATTGATCACTTCTTAATTAGGGCTGCAATGGTTCACAGAAGTTATGGTTGGATTGATGCCAGTTAAGGAGTCAAAGAGTCACACTGTTTTATAATGTGAAACTGCTCACAATAAAAAAAAAAAAAACCCTTGAAACTTCAGTAAACTTGGTGAAACTTGAAACTTTGTGAAACCCTTTATGAGTTCTTCACAGGCTGGATAATTGATCTGCCTATCTGGTCAGAACTGATCAGATCGATGGATGAGAGGAGCACCCCCTGCAGTGAGGTGACTGACAGCAAACTTTTAGACCCAGTGCAACTTATGGCTTTGCTTCACTTTCACTGCGTCTAACATTCTACTGCTCTGTCTGTGCCCAGAGTACACTCTGCACTCTGGCAGTGTGGTGCAATAAATAACCTAACAGTATACTAAGGGTTAGGGTTAGCTCCTAATGAAAGGTGCAGCTCCAAAAATAGTCAGTCAATTGGTGGCAGATGTTTTGATCATGGTGGGCTGCCAGAAATAAATGAATGAGTGGAAAAACCCTAGAATACATTTATTTTGGCCAAACAGTAGAGCATGTGTCAAAGACAGACAAAGTATTTTTTGGCCCAGGAACCTTTGCATTCTGAATCTGTGCCTGCAGCAGGTATTTAGTAGATTGCTATAAAAATCATTACACATTCATGTCCCCAAGAGGATGAATTTTAATACTTTTGGTGATCTCTGACTTTTCTAGCGCCTTCATCGGGTAATGCCAATTAGCCCAATACTTGGGTTTATGACCAAATACCTGCAAAAATAATGACATTCCCGTCAGTGTCAGCTGTTCTGTGTCTAGTGTTTATTATTATGTTAGCAAGCCAACATGTTAAATTAAGGAGTGTAAACATTACACAGGTAAACAAATAAAGTGTCGTAGAGACAGTAGCATGGCTTTTCTTTTGCTTCTCTTGCATCAAATGGCAACAAACCTGTTTGAACACATCATTATAACTCATTTTCTCATGCACTTTATTTCTTTTATGGCATTGTATAAGCTAATAATAAATGTATATCATTTACATCTTTTCGTGGGCATATCACAACTACATACGGTGTGATGAATGATGATTTACAACATTACATAGAAATTCCTCACTGACCTTCATTTTAATGCTGAATTTTTGAGGTGAAGGCACTATTTGTATAATAAGTGTGGATATGCACGGCAAAGCAAACGCGTTAAGCAGTAGGTGTTTACTATATTTTGATGTGCCATTTCACTTCAGATCAAAAACACTTTTATCTGCTCTCAAGTGTTTTATCTCAGGCTGTTCTGTAGAAATTTTACCACTCTGTAAAATGAAACACCCACTCTCGTCTGCTCTAGTGTTGCAGCCTAAAAAACTATTCCCTTGTCGAACTGTACTCAGGACACAAAAACCTGTCTTTAGCCCCCGGTGCGTCATGTCATGAACGATGAAAGTCGGTGGGAAAAAGGGAAAAACCCTGACAGGTACACATATACACCAGAGAGAACCCGAGCACAAACTAGAGACTGTTCTTTGTGTTTTTACTTTCCCAAGTTTTCCTGCATCACACAATGGGAATGGTGACTGAAGGACTGCTTTAAGCTATATCTCTTTCATTTGATCCCATAATCACACTATGATTACAATAGAGGGAAAACTCTGGTTTAATACATCAAAACATGTTACAGCGGCAGAGTGATAAAAGACACAATTATCAATGACATGTTGCTCATTGAGCTTTATTGCCGCCTCTCAGCCTGTACGCCCAATATTGATATCACTATCCACCTTTATCCCAATTACGTTCAGAATAATAGCCTGCTGACATGTGAAAAGCATGGCCTTATGGGAGCACGATACTAAACATAGTCTTCAGGAGCTTTCATTATGATCTTCTTGGGGCCTATAATTCACAACTACGATTTGTATTGCTGTGCGAGGAGATGGAAGTGCACAGTCATTTACAAATGGTAGGCTTTTTTTATCTGCACCACTGGCAGCTATTTGCTTTCGCAATATTTTTTGTTTGCTTTATGCATTGGCAACAAATCCCAAATGGCAAAATGTGTGTGATGAAAGTGAAAGGGACACCGGTTTCTGCTCTTAATAAGTACTGTCAAGGTGCCTTTGAGCATCACACAAACAGATCTCAAACTGTTCTGTCGGTAGAAGAGAAATTCACATAAAGACCTATTAAATCACCATTGCAAGCGCTGCATACATACAAGCTGTCTCACAGTCTTGGTTCAGATTTTTTTGGGCTGTATGCAGCTTATGAGGGAGATGTCACATAGGGCTGAAACTCTGAACTCCATCTACTCTGTATTTTCATATAAACTAATCATTTAGCTGTTTTTATTTAAAGATAACTCACTAGACTTGAGAAGAGTAATCTTGATAACACCAGAACTGTTCATCAAAGATACTGCAGTAAAAAAAAAAAAGACAGCACTTTTCAGGTAAAGATGAAAATAAAACATAATTAAGTTGAAAGGTCCATTGCTGAGACTGGGAAAAGTAGCTATTTTATGTAAAATAGCAATGATTGGGTTTCTATCAAGAAAAATGTATGTGATTATTGGGTAAGTGCGTTAAAATGAGGCGATATGTGTGGCTTTTTAAGGTTAATCAGAATGAATTATTTACTCTATGATATAAATTCATATACTTGTAACACACCAGACCTATGTTGCCATGGATGCAAGTGTCAGCTCTCAACTACGCCAATTTCAGACATCAGAATCACTGATTGAATCCACATAACATCGCTTCACTCAGGGACGTGCAGAGCTTCAAACTGATACACAGGATCCAGTTTCACATCTCTGAGAGTAATTTCTAGCTTCCTGTTCATCTTTAAGGATGCTGATTGTCTGGCTTTAGTTTACCCCAAATAGGTAATGTTTTTGATGTTGTTTGTTAGTTTGTCAACAGGTAAACACAAAAACTACTGCCCCATTTTTCATGAAGCTTGGTGTACGGGTTAAGCATGGGCCAAGGGAGAACCCACTCAAATTTGAAGCAGATCTGAATCACAGAATGGATACACACATTTTTTTAAAACTTTTCTTGACGTCTTTTTTTCCACCATGGCATATTAAATGCCATACATCTTAAAATCCAGTTGATAACAGAAAAGTTCGACAAAATATAACTAATTGTAGAAATATGATGACTTCAAATCGCAATCCACATTCATGAGTGCAAGTAATCCTCTGGGGTAGTCTACTTATGTAGTTGCTCAAACTTCATTCAGAAAGCAAAATTTCTGAAAGATGATGAGCACTTGATAATGTGAACTTTATAATTTCATATCTGTACACCACGATATCTGAGGGAATGCTGGCCATGTTTTGTTTTGTAAAATGAAAGGTGAAGCATGTCATAAAGGACTGGAGTGTTTTCCTTGGTGGAGGTCCGCACTCTTCAATTGCCCTTCTAGTTATGCCTCTGCTGGCAACAGCCATAGCCAGGGGCATTATGTTTCATAGTTTGTCCGTCTGTCTCATCCTTGAGAATGCGATATCTAAAACATCTACTTGGACTCAGGGAAAACCTGATTTGATTTTGGTGGTCACAGATTAAGGTCACTTTCACCTTCTTCGTCTTATTCTCGAGAACACAATATCTCAAGAAGGCCTTCAGAGCATTTCCTCAAATTTGGCACAAACGTCCAAATAACCAAAAGGTCATAGATCAACTTTATTGTGACGTAATAATGTTTTCTGGCCATTATTCCACACTTTTTAACTCAGGAACAGAAGGGGAGAAATTTGGTCAGATACTGAATTGGTGACACTAATCTTGGTTGCTCTTTCTTAAAACTGTGCTGACTGTATAGATCTTCTGTTCTTCTAGGTTGAAGATGTGTGTGAAGCATCCATGTTTCCAAAATATGTAGCTTCTCTGCAGCAACATCCAGATTTAATTTGAAGTAATGTCCACAATCATGGCTATATATGAGTCAGACATGGATGTAAACTGTAACTGAAACTTTGGTTCACAAAGATATACAACCATAAAGGCATTCATTCTCGTTTCATCATTTTTTTCAAGACTTTTCCTTTTAACACATTAAACGATTCAGCAGGATTTTAACAAATGCACCTGCAATTGACACAAAGGATTTGGCCTCTTTGAAGCATGGTTAGTCGGCTCATCATGCTTTGAAGACTCATATCAAAGCGCTAATCTCCAGATTTTACAGCTGACAAATGCTGTTAATTGTCATTCAACCCATTAAGACCCACATTTGTTGAAGTGTTTGAATTGGAATTACGTTAATTTTAAGTGTCAGTGTGTTTTCTCTCACCCGTTATGCCTCAAAATTTTATATAAACGTTAAGAAATAAGCAGATTAGCTTGAACCAAAATCAAGTGGCCATCTTTATCAAAAACTGAATTTGTCTGATAAATTAGGCTCACAACACTTTGGAAAGAAAACAGTCTGAAGTGTGACATTAAAAAAATAAAGCATACAGATAAAACATAAAATGTTTATGTTTTATCTGTATGAAATAAACTATATGGAGTGAGAGACACAGCTGCCTGTTCCACCAAACAGTGAGCACCGGTGAATTTACTCACATGACACTAAACATCAGGAAGCGCTTCACTTGCAAAATGTAATAAATTAAGTTTACAGGCTACATCTACACTGCCTGCAGTTACAATCACATTAACACTGCTTCCAAATGTATTTAATACTGATGTAAAAGTGATTTATTATAGATCTGAAAACAATTACCATTTGGATCACAATTTCTCAAAGTATTTGTTGCAGCTTCACAGCATAACCACTCTTTTTCTCAATATGAGTAGTCTCATTGTTGCCAAACTGTTTTCCTTTTTTTTTTAATGTACAATGGCTCAGTACTATCTGGCAATGCAGACAAAAAACTGATTGAAGCCGAAATTTCAAACGAGGCCAAAAGAAACCTGACAAAAACAAAGAAAAGCTTTAGAAAGGTGGCTTTCAAAAAAGCTGAGTTTAGGAACAGTCTTCTCTGCAAATTGGTTAAAATTTGTATTGCCTTAAAAGAAATGTGCAATGCACGCTCGCATGAGCAACAATTTATTAAAATGGCTCGTTCAAGATACAGAAAATTAAGTTTCTAGCTATAGCCCTTTCCAGACACGTGTAGCATTACTGGCTTCATTTCCCTGTTAGGGTGCAGTCAATTTTTATCATTCAGTCACAGGTGACTTTTACCTTAATGTTCCTAATGTCTTCATTTACACATGACAGCACATTCACGGAAAGAGTCCATACTCACATGATTTTATAATATTCGAAAGTGCACATGCACTGAATGAAAGGCTGTTATGTTAGGGCTGTAATCTAATTTCCATTGGCTCTCATGCTGTATGTAAAGCATTGTGCTGCATATTCATTTATTCAGCTGCACAGTAGGAATGAATATAAAAATACTTTTTAATACAGTCGACTGATGTGAACTGCGATGAGACTGCAAACTGTTTTTATTTTCTTTGTGCATAAGAGGCACTGATTGAAATATTACATTTATTGCGCTGATGATGCATATTCATTCTCTCTCTCTGCATGGTTAACCTTGTGCTGCTGTCTTTATGTTAATGTGATGGCATTCAAATTGTGTTCAGACTTGCGCTGTCGAATGTGAAACAGAAATGTTATTAGGGCCAACCTAGTAAGACTGCCATTCGGACTTTAACGTAAAAGTGGCACTCAGACATGAAAGCAACATGTTCAATTGCCATCTTATTTAAATATATAGGTGCATGTTTGATAGGGGCTTATAATAATATAATAATATATAATATTCCCAAAATAAGAAATGTGTGACATTAAATTGTACACAACTGTAATGTAGTGTATGGTATTTCATAGTATTGAAAGAATGGACTAGATTAGTATAATGTAGAATCTGCATATTTGTCATCTGCATATTTAATATGTAATATCAAACAACTTCACTGACATAAACAAAAACATGTTGCCACAGCAACATGTATATGGGCGATTAAGCTCACATTTTTAGCTTGAGTACAGTTGAGAGAAGAGATCCAGAGCGAGATCAGTTTCAGAGAAGACACTTGACAAGACAACACAGATGTCACAAAAGTCAACACATTCACTTCATAGAAGCGAGATGGAAAGTCCAATGAATTTTTACCTCAGCACATTGGAGGAGCAGGTGCGGTGTGAACTCTGTGACTACGAGGCCACACTCACCCAAAGCTCAACTGAGGGGAGAGTCCTCCTGGACGTCCAGGAGGACATCCTCGCGCATACTTTGGATCTGCTCCAAGACAAGAGGGAGAGTGCCGACTGGAGCCAAGAGAAACAAAAGCTCCTGAAGGAGATTTGTGGCCTGAGAGCCCAGCAGCATTTGGCTCCAGCTCAAACTCACTAACAGGAGACACTCACCACCCTCAGCAACCTCCACAGCCAACTGGAGATGACGAAGAAAGAAAAAGAAACACTTGACAGGGAACTGGACACCAAGAGGTCGCAGCTCCAGACCAACATGAGATTTCTCGCAGATGCTCATAACAACACTGAGTGTTGAAGCTCAAATATTCCTTGAGCACCAGGCCCACATCATAAGGCTCCTTCAGCACAAATCGGCACAGGCTGAGGAAGAAAAATGCGCCCTTCTGAGACAGCTGGAGGCAGCGAAGTTGGAGATTGCTTAGATACTGCAGTTTTGTGCAACAGCCAGGACCAATGCAGAGCTTGACCTGGAGAGCCTCAGGGAAGTGGAGCAAAGTCAAGCTCAGAAAAATCATGAGCTGCAGTCCTCCCTCCTCAAGCTCCTTCAAGATCGGTTGGAGCAGGTGGAGGACGAAAAAAGAGGCCTCTCAGGCGCAGTTGGACAAAGACAAAAAAGACAAGAACCAACTTGCGATTGCTCTTAAGGAGGCTCAGTCCTTACTCAACAGCAAACAGCTCCAATGGCAGGAGTCCACCCTCACTGCTCAGCTCCACAGACTGCAGGCGACACATTCGGCCAAGTTAAAGCTGCAGGAAACCAATATCTCAACAACTAACAACTAACAACTAGGGGGGTTGGCTGTTTTGTTTTCGGTTTTTTTAACATCCCCAAAGCTAAAAATGTCCTCCTTGAGCCTTCCTGAATGACTCGGGGAAAATGCATGAAGTGTTGGTCCCACATGATGTGTTCAGGGACCACTGGAAATTTGACGATTCAATAATAATTTTCATTTTACAGTTTCTGGCTGTGATCAAAAGTGTCTTTTTCGTGGTGACCCACAAGTTTAGAAGGCATGTTTTTAAAAACATAACCAAACATTTTAAAAGATTTTAAAAAATCTGCAAAACATTTTTAGGGAAAAAGAAAACTGCAAAATAAAAAATTAGAAATGAACAAAAAATTTAAGAAAAATTGGATTTCAGACTAAATATTTTCAATAAAATGAAATATAACAGAGTAGGGCTGCAACAACGAATCGATAAAATCGATTATAATTGATTATTAAATGTGTTGGCAAAGAATAAAATTACCGATTCGTTGAGTCGCGCTAAAGCTGTGGATCACAAACGAATGCAGGTTGACAAATCCTGCATATATTTTAATTACTTTTGTTAAGTTTGGCTCACATAAAAATGTGTACTTTTCTGTACTTTAAATGTATTTTATTTTTATTTTTTGTTAAGGAATAATGTAATGATAAATTAAGTTTTGGTGTCAGTTTGTTCTAAATCAGTACAGTTAATGCACACTTTATTGAACATATATCAGAAGGTATTCTAATGAATTATCTGGGTATTTCTGACATCAACACACATATCTGAATCAATATCGAATTGTACTCCAATGTGCGCAACAGGCTGTTGCAATAAAAGATCTGATGCTACATAGACGCTGCATGTTCTGCCATAAATGCAGCTCCCACAGGGATGTGTGATCCTGAGGTAAACAATCATACTTTTCAGTTCAGTTCCTAAGAGCAACACTTGATGGAAAAAAAATGGTGTGTTGGGATTTAGATTTGGAGCTGTCTGATAAGCAGTTTGCAGAACTAATAAGAGCAGAACAGCTTTGTTAACAGTTGTCTTGGGAGGGGCAACATTCAGCTCTTATTTCATCAGACCTCTGATTGCTGGGATTAATTAACTCTGCAGTCCTGGCATGTGTCTCGGAAGAGTGCTTCCGTTTTGATGTGGGAATTCAAGACACAGATTTGCTGTAGCCTAATTGGTTTTGGCAAGATTACATATCAGAGATGTTTAACTGACATCAAGAAACAAAAGTCTGAAAGGCTGAAAATGCTGAAACTGCACACTCTGCGACAACATTGCTCTGCATGGGTTATGAACCTGCCACTCACAGCGTGCATTTAACTAATGTATGAGCAGTAACTTCTCAGAATGTCTATCTATAACTTTACAAGCATTTCTTAGCACGACATCAAAGCTTTGATCAGGGTCAGCTTTGATGTGTCTGGACCCAAAGTTGGACAGTTTGGGGCCAAAAATGTGGAAATACATGTCACAGTTAAAGATAGATGCTTTAACTTTATGTTACCAACAAGTCCTTCAAATTAAACTACAAAATACATTGTTTATCCATGTCCTCTAGGATGACACATACATGTTAACTGATCTGATGCTCCTATCAAGCAGCAGGACATAAATAATCTGTCGTTCAAAACAACGCTATTGTTAGGTTTGGTTTGCCTTAGGGAAAGTTATGGTTTTGATTAAAACCATCCCTTCATTAAAATTACACCTTCACCATCGTGATTTAAGTATAAACATATGGTTAAGGTTAGTGAACAACATGATTATGCTTTTAAAAACACAATGAAGACTGTCAGTTAAAAACAGGAAACAGCTGTCTCCTATGTTAATGTCTGAATGTCTGCTGTTGTATTGAACCCTTATAGGTATATTTTACTCATTTTATAAATTCGATTTAACAGGTGCCTAGATAATCCCCCATCCCCGCCAACAAAACTGTATGATGTGGAAAAACTGCACTGCCTTTTTCTTGCCTAAATGTTTTCCAGAAAAAAATATTATAATGCCCTGTTTAACTGTATTAGCGAGAGTTTGTGAACAGAAAGTGGGTGCCATACTGCTTTCTGCGCAGTGAAAACTGAGGCTGAAACAAAACTGAGATCAAATGGTAAAGCAGCACTGATTATAGATAAACTGAGATTTTGTTGGCTATTTCTTGCCACAAATATTTGCATGTTTTAGCTCACTGATTAACTGAAATATGACATTGTTGGTTTCCAGGCGGCCACTATTGTGTTAAACAGATGAGTTTGACTTACCCACCAGCGGAAAGGTTTATTGGTCTGGTACGGTGCAGTGCATTCTGGTAGCTGTAGGTTTTCTACCTCTTGAAAGCCAAAGCCAGTACAACAGGCCCTTTTCTCTGTTTTCTCTGGTCATGTAGAAACAATTTCAAAAGAATCTTCATCTTTCCACTGCATGGACACCCGAGTTTTATGTGACGATCCTCTTTATATCCGTGAAATACTATTTTAATCCACTCCCACAACCTCCCTAAACTGACTTCATCACTATAATAATTTCACCTGACTTCCTCCATTGTGCAATCATTATTCATACGGCAACAAGAGGACACATGATGTTGCTGTTCTTCTCAGGAAAACAGTCTCGATGGAACAGTTGTAAAGGCAAGAACTGAAGTAGGCCACAGCCCCTGTTTTAGTCTCTCTGCATTGTTAATCCTATTGCTTGCTTATGACGTGCAATTTTTGAACTGCTGGACAAGCCATTTCAACCTATAAATGTAAGCCATCCCTCTAACCAATGACAGCTGGAGCAACAATTTTAAACAGTAAACTTAAATGGCTGACTGGACCCTTTAAGCAGCAGGGTCATTAGTCCATTGCCCATCAACCTACTGTTGCTGACACTGATGTAACATTTGAGGATTATTAGTTTTAATATAGTGTGGGATAATTCTGAACCTTAAGGAATACACGGCAGTAAATACAGCATGCTGTAGCTCCAATGAGTGTCCAGAGTTGGTATGAAGGTTGCAGAATTAAATGCTGAGCCTCCAGGACGCTTGTGGGCCCATGTCAGTAAACCAGCTCTGAATAGAGGTGCCAACTTTATAACCCTAATGAAACACTTAGCCTCCTCAGGCCTTTGACTTACTTTTTACAGCACTTAAGACAGCCACTACAGATGCTGTGCACTGTTTTTACCTGTCAGTGGAGCAGCGCAATTGACCAGAGTAACATTATTGAAATGCATGACATTGCTGAAATGTTCAGCTTGAACTTTTCCAGGGTAGTGGCCCAAAAATGCAATGCATGGGGGAGGCACACACGAGTGACTAGGACTGTTCCTAATGACTTATTTCCCTGACATTTAAACTTAGATTAGTGGACTAGAACTGGGGGGAGGTGGGGGAGCGATAACAGCAAACTTTCTTTTTTTCTCTCTTTTTTAAATGAGTGTATGTCCCCTTGTATCATTCTGTGTCCCCTCTCTAGCAGCAGATGTTTTAACTGTGGCAGGCCGCCACAATAAATGAATGTGTGGGAAACCCTGAATCTTTAGGAAAAGTGCTTGAATATTATATGGCATTTTCGATGGGTAAACACAATCTCATAAATTACAATAATTTTAATGACAACACTAGCCAAATAGTGTTTTTGGTGCAGGAGGAGGTAGTAACATTTAATTAACTAGTCTATTAATCACACACATCCCTAGTGAGAACGGTGAGTTCTGTTGCCAGTTTCAGTTTGGACCCTGATTTGTTCAGCTCTGACTCTAATAAATATTTATTACTTTAAAATAGCAATGTACATTTCCCCATCATATAGCTGTGCAGCCAGTATTTATCAGAAAATAAAGACATCCAGTTGTTAGTTCATCTTGCAAAACATGAGTTCTTTGAATATCACATTAACACAGATTGTTTTCATATTTGTGTGAACCAGTAGTGTCTCAGGGTACAGGCAATGAATACTGTATATGAGGGATTTGAAAGGACTCTAAAACAGTTTTTAAATCTTGTCTCATAATAACAGTAATTGCTGTTTTGTCACTTGTTAAGCCTTAAAATTCACAGAACTGATTCTTCTGGATTGATTTTCATCTTTTTACCGGTACCTGCAGCAATACACCCACACCACAAAGCCTGCTGAGTTTTCTTTTTTTCATATATCTTTAGCTATTTTTGCTTCCAACGCCCACTAAAGGAGGTTTCTGTGTTTGCCAGGAGAGGACATGGTCACACCTTTTATCTTGGCCTCAAATCAACCTTTGTGACAGTTTCACACTTTCTCTGTCCCAAGTTTGAACCTGAGGGTACAGAAATGGTAAAATTTCAAAACCTGCCAAAAGTCTACAAAGACAAGGGGTAAAGGGGTCATGTAGTCTCATGTAACCACAAAAGTTTGGCTACCCAGTGGAAAGGCGTATCTGACAGTACATGTCTGTGCCTTGGCCAGTGAGCAGACAGGACTGAGTGGCCCTCCCTCGGGGCTGCCACTCTCTGCTGTCTTTGTCTACTGAGAGGATGAGGCACGGTGGTGAAGCCTCTCTGCACAGCACCCCTGGGACCCAGGCTTGTGAACGTTCTGTCAAAAGCAGTGAGCACCCACGTCAGGCACAGTTTGCTCTGTTACATATACTCCAGCAGAGGATTTAATGAGTCTGTATGTTTCAGTTTAAACAGGAGGAATTAATCACATATTGCTGTCTATTTTCATTAATCTCCCTCCTACCATTTTAAAGCGACAGTTCAACCCAAATTTTTTTTTTCTAAACTGTGATGCTATTTTACAATCTAGATTGTTTTGGTGTAAGTTGCACCAAGTGTGTTGGAGATATGGCGCATAGAAATGTCTGTCCTCTGTCGAATATGCCCATCTACTCAAGAGACACTTGAGACAGCACGAAAAATACATATCATTGGGATCCTCTTCAGATGAGATGTAATGTTGCTCAGTGGTTCTAGGTGAGCGATGAGTAGATGCATGCTTCCTTCTGTACTGTGACATTGCTGTTAAGTTTACCTACAGTGCCATCTAGTTCCATTATATTCAAGAGAAGTCAGACGTCTTTACGGCCGATATCTTCAACACTCAGCAACTAACACCCAAAACAACCTAAATTTTAAAAAAGCACTACAGGTAAGAGGTTTTGGTTTTTTTTTTCATTTGGGCAAGGAACTGTTCCTTTAAAAGAAACAGGACATACGTTATTTGGATCAATTTCGACATTTTTTCCAAAACCTACATGCATAGTATGTTACTAGTAGTAGTAATAGTCTTTATCCAGTGTTTCTACAGTGTGTTCACCAAATTAAGTCAAAGTCTTTCAAGACCTTTTAATACCGCATAGAATGCTGTTTAATACCATAACAGACAATTGGGCCTACAATAATTTAATTATATACATCTCTTGACTTATATCACATTTTGTCAGTACGTCTTAGTTGTATATACCAATAATTCATAGTAATATAATTCATCAGTTAACATGAGTTGGGCCAAGATTAACAGCAGAGGATTGATGGATGGATTAGCCAACGACAAAATTATTAAATTTTTGCAAAAACTGACATTGTAAAAGGTGATGAGGTTCCCAGTTACTTTGCCTAGCAGTAGCAGCAGTGTTTACTACAGGTGTGATTGTGCTGGCTCAAAGTCCACAAAAAGGCTGAGAAGCCTCCTGGATGCACAATCACACTAGTCACACTAGTCTCAATTGTAGTTTATACTGCTGAAGTTTAATGTCTTATGACAGTCCGCAAGCACATACAAAAAAAAATAGTAACTAATAATACTGTCTACAGCAGGCAAGAAAAGTAGTAAAACAAGACTTTTTCAAACCTGCTCATACCCTGTTAAAACTCATTTCCATAGCAGACTGCAATCCATAGTACTTTTTATTAGAGAGCAAAGACATTCAAATCTAATGCACTATTGCTTTATAAGAATAGATCTGAAAAATAAAGCCAGTCAGTCCCTAAAGCCCCATTCTGTCTTCACCTAGGGCCCAATTAGAGGAGCTGTAGTGACAAGTCAAGCATTACTGGTCTCGGCAGGCCGAAGAGATCTAGACTCTTGTTTATCTCTTATTTCAATTGTAGAAACCACATTAGAATTCTCCTTCGGCATGCTATTAATAAGTGCCAAAACAACGTAAGCTGCATGGCCAATATATGTTCAATTAGGATTACCCAGAGACACTATTCATCAGGAGTGTGGAGTTCAAGTCTTCATGGAGCTTGTCAAACTGCAAAAACTTGCATAAGGCTTTAAAGGGTTTCGGATTTGCAATTAACTAAAGCAACAGTGAGGAGAACAATGCACCTACTGCAGCCACCCCCACCCAAAAGCTTTTCCATTATTTTAACAAGCACAACAACATATTGTATGTTAATAGATTTCCTCCCAGTCCTCTAGAGCTCGCCCTGACTGTTGTCAGTCTTGTTGATTAACAGGAACACAATTAGAATTTCAGGGCGCTGTTCAGCATTAGTATTCCTGATATAGAGCTTAATGCACCTACATGGTCTTCCTGGTGTCACCCGCCACCTTTACCTGTCTGTTTCATCTTCAGGGAGTGTCTCCATTTGACCTCCGATGAGCATCATAGTTAAACCTTTTGCCGCGTTCATTTGAGACGTGATTACATCTCAAACAAAGCCTTTAGCCCCTCCAAATGCTTTACGAATACTGATGAGCAGTGCTGTTGCATGTTGAAGCAGAAAATGTTCCTTTTATTTGACTCAATCAGGGGGAATTAAAGGTATGATATCGCTAAGACAATTTCGCTAACATATCCATTTAGAAAAGTTAAAAAATGAGGAAAACGCTGAAGATGAAATGTAACAGTGTAACAAGATAAAATGCATTAGCCTTTTTGGTCACATTGCCAGCTAAGTATCAGTAATTGTGTAACTTTTTGGACTTTTTGTCTGGTGCCACCAGCAGGCCAAAGTTTTCACTTATCCTGTAAAATATCTAAATATGAATAAACATTAAAAAAATCCTACACACATTTGTGGTTTCCAGACAATGAATCCCTCTGACTATGGTGATTATATGACTTTTATATGACTCAAATATTAATTTGTCCTATGCTTTGGTTTATGATCAAATACCTGCAAAACTAATGACATTAGTACACTGAGCTTTTATGCTACTAAGCCAATGTTAGCATGCTAGTATGTTGGTAAACATTATATCTGCTAAACATCTGCATGTTAGCATTGTCACTGTGAGCATGTTACCATGCTGATGTTAGCATTTAGCACATATGTCCGCTGAGACCTCCTCTGCCAGCATGACTATGGACTTTTAGTGTTGTTTTTTTACAAGAGTCAACTGCCCCACAATATTAATTGGTCAACATTCTTTTACAAACAAATTTAAGGGTCTTGTGTGTAAGATGTAGTCGCATCTCCTGAAACTTCCCCGGTGTACCAAAAGCATGTAAGAGAACTACGGTGGCCAACACAAAAAAGCTGACGTAGAAACAACATGGTGAACTCTATGGAAAACAACCCACACGATATGTCGATGTCGATATAGACAGCTCATTCTAAAGTAACAAAAACACAATTCCTGTTTTCAGGTGATTGTAAACTAATAAAAACTAGGGGTGCACGATAACTATCGGGCCGATAATTATCGGGCCGATAACAGGAAATTATGACGTAATTCCGATAAGTCCGATATCATGAATATTTTTGTCAGCACGGCAGTGCCTTGCTCCCACTATGAGACCCGAATGGCCTGCAGTGAATGCTGCGTTCACGTGATGTCGGCATAATCAGAAAATCTCTCTCTCACTGGGAAAAATCAAGAATACCCCCTCATGTCAGAAAACAACTTGTTAACTCGGTCATAATTTTGGTAGTTGCTGACTTAAATTGATATCCACACTATTTTTCTACGTTACACATAAAAAATAGAAACATGAACTTAAAAAGGTCGAAAGAACGACTAGCAAACGAGGGAACGGGGGAATTTACGTTACACCTTGAATGCAGCATGCAGCAGCGTGCTTACGAAAACAAAGAACATGGCGTCGATTGTGTGGGACTTCTTCAAAGTTTCCGAAGAAGACAGTTCGCTGGTTACTTGTAACAAATGTTTCAAGCGAGTTCCACGAGGAGGGAGAACTAGCACTAGCTTTAATACTTCAAACCTGATCAGCCACCTGAAACATAACCACCGCTTCGACTGAGTTTTGTAGTATGAGGTGTATGAGGACGCCCGGGCTGCTAAAGAAGCTAACGTTAGCAACTTAAAGCCACCCGCAAAGAAGCCACCGGGACTTAGACACATCGGCGAGGCTTTCGAAAAATCCAAGAGGTTTTCCAAAGATGACCCACGGGCTAAGGCTATTGAAGATTTAATCATGGACATGATGGCGCTTGATGACCAGCCCTTCACCCTGGTCGAGGACAGAGGCTTTTCTCGTCTGATTAATCACTTGGAGCCACGGTTTACATTGCCGAGCCACCGCTACTTTTCTGATGTGTGCCTCCCAGCTAAGTATGATGCGATTGCCAAATGTATTCACACTTTGATTGATAACAACGTGAAAGACATGAGCTTCACCATGGATATATGGACTTGTGATGTCAGCCCTGTAAGCATGATGAGTCTGACCGCGCAGTGGATAAATACAGACTTTAAAATGTACAGATGATCTTAGGTATATGTGTGTGTTATCGGTTATCGGTATCGGCCTTTAGGAGCTGAAAGTTATCGGTTATCGGTATCGGTTTTAAAAAACAGTTATCGTGCATCCCTAATAAAAACAGTATGAATATGAAAAAGATCTACTTATCTAAATACTACACACTGGACCCTTTAAAGGACCCTTTAAAAAACTAGACAAAATATTAAAATAACTTCAAAATATTCTCAAATATAAATATTAGGGCTGCACAATATGTCTTTGTTGTTGTTGTTGTTGTTGTTGTTGTTGTTGTTGTTATCACGATGTCCACTTGTGCGATAAATACATTGCAAAAGACTGCAATATTGAAGATTTTAGAGGTTAGTTGAAAATACATCATTAGAAAACAGCAATTACCAATGTAACTGGCAATTTCCTGTCATTGCAAAGTGAATATTTTTGAGTTTTATTATTCAAACATGCAGTTTGGGCCCTGGATTCACTGAAAATGAAAATAATTGTTGCTGCTCTATTTCCAAGGGCACACACAGCTTTTCTAACTACTCTGACTTGCATGGATTTGTTGATTTGTTGACAGTTAGATGATTGATTTTCAACAAAGACGGAGGATTCAGACCACTTTAGTCACTTTACCCTGAGGACGATGAAGGAGCTTCCATTATTTTACTCTCCTCTTGTTAAACTCGCGCTATTGGAAAAACCTGAGGTAACTGCTAAAATGTATGATTGCTCAAATAAACGCCTGCTGTAAATGTGATGAAGACATCAGCTGCTGGTCGTCGTTCCGTGGATCCTTCCTCTATCCCCACTCCTGCGCAGACATCCCACACAGTTATCAGCCACTATGAATAATCTATTCAGAGCACTCTACCAGTGTGATAATATGTTGGAGCGAGCTGCCAGTTAATGATACACTTGTGATTCTGTGTATAAAAGGTTTTACAGACGCTGGAAAAATGCCTATTCCAAGAACACCATTTGGTACTCAATTTCTTTCAAGTTCACATGTCCATGAACAGTTTCTTGTATTCCTTTAGAGGTACATGCTTGACACTGAGCCATTCACGAAAACAAAATATAAATATATACGGGTACAATGGAGCCCTTCAAACTTCTGTGAAATCCTGTTTTGTTTAGTGTTTTCTACTTCCTTCAGCAATGAACTCTACACAATTATGGAACAGCAATGAGAACAAACTTGGCTGCAGCTTATGCAACTCTTTCTCTGGATTCACTATAAGGTTTGTTTTCATGTACTGCACTGAAGACTACTTTTCTACATCACACACTTAATGCACATTCATTGTAGGTGCTTTTATATAATAATCTAATGGTGATGTTGCTGTACTTTAAAGCTGCTAAAACAGATTTTGGGGCCACTGTGGGGCCAACACAACAGTGACATATTATCCCCTTTACCTTTGTTGGCAAACAGTTAATTATTTAAACATGCAGCAGTGACAGAGCGACATCATCATTCATACGGAGCTTTGCTGTTGCTCTCCTGACAAGTCCAATTCTCATTCTCTTTAAAATGAATACTATGCAGCAGGTTTAGGTTGCTGTTTGTAAATGGCGTCGCCAGCGAGAGCATAACTAAGATTCACTAGTTTTGGAACGAGCTCAGTCCGACAGCCCTTTCACCTTGCTATATATTTTCAGAGTTTTCTGGCACTGTGTCTGCAATTTTCATAGCTCTCTCTAAATGTGTGCTGCTTATGGTCGGCCACCACCTTTTTATAAAGCCCTGACCTCACATGCACGCTGGGCCCTGAAACATCACAAACAGAACAAAAAAAGAGAAAAAAAAGAGTCCTTGTAGATAAATACACCACCACACACTTCTAGGGGGTCATAAGTGACGATTTAGTGGGTTGACTTTTTATACATTGTTTTTTGGGGAAAATCCTAAAATCATAATATACCTTTAAGCTCTGCTAAGCTGCTCAAGGCTGCACTGTACTTTCATCATCTGGCTCTGCAGTTTGCCCTGATTTTCTTCTTTTTAAATAACATTTTTTAGAGTGAAAGGATATTAACCTGAAACTGTATTAGCTTTGATATTAATGATACTACTGCTTTGTCAAAAATATTGTTAGGATGTTGACTTCTTTTCATTCTGTATATTTCAGCCTGTCAATGTTAAACTTTTGACTTTTCACCAACGTGACTTATTGAAACTGTACATCTTTGATGGCCTCTGTTTCACCTAAAACCTTTCCTCTCTGACAAAATATAGCTCCAAATTGCTGTGATTTTTTTCAGTTTTTGATTTAACAAGCTGAGAACCACTTAGTCATCAAGCTTAAAGCGGCTGCTTATGTCTTTAATGAGCTGAGTTCACTCCAATTATGTAAGCATCAAAAGTGGAGAACAAAGCAGATAAATCTGACGCGTGCAGGCTTTATTCAGATTAAAACAAGAAAAAGAACTTGCAAGGCTTCTATTTCAGTGTTTATCCCCTTATATTTTATAGTTTCCTAATAATCTGATGACTTGAAAAGTTTATTTTTTTCCCAAAACAATGTCAGCATCGTCTTTTCCTTCAGCTAAAATTACTGTTCATTACTGATACCTTACAGAGACAAAGCACATTTATGCAGTCTAACAAAGTGCTTTTCTCTTTCATGTCTAAAAATCCAATAAACAGAGAAGATTATGCAGCATGTATATCATCTACAGCCTCAAAAAGAACTTTGTTCCCTCCTAAAACACACCCAGTTGCAAAGTGTCTGCAGCTTCTCCGGCTTTCAGTCAACAAATCCAGAAGAAACAAAAATGAAGGATATCAAAGTGTACTCAGTTCTGCCTCTGCTGTCAGTATAGTGCTGCAGGGATGATGTTGTTTTGCAAGCCAACAGGAAAGTTAGAGTCGCCCTGGTTCCCTCAACAAAAAGCAGATGGGATTTTTCCATTGGATTATTGATTATTGCAGAAAATAAGCTCTGTGGCAAACAAACGTTTATGATACTTACACATTTTGTTGAGCAACATAATCTTAAATGCAATTGGCAGCAGTAAAACTTTGCCACCACGACAAGGCTATTTGGCTTAATGATGTTCTGTCGTCTCATTTAGCCACTTGTTAGCAACCATCTTTTTTTTAGGACACATAAAAGCTACAAAATTCATGAGTGGCAGAACAAAATGTGAAGGTCTCTTAAGGTTGTGTTAAGGTTGTCCGGCATCTAACTAAAAGCCCATTGACTTTCAGACTGGGGAACCTGGAGTGCAAAAATGCTTATTTCTGGTTTTAGGTCTCATTCCTGTGAGTCACAGGTCCATTCTGAATGGACCAAAAGTGACTTGTGAACATGTCAAATTTTGAAGTACAGACCTACAGACATTGTTAAGGGACTCATTCATCAAGCTGACTTGTTTTTTCCAGGACAGCAACAATTCTGTCTCCCTGTTCTTGGCATTATTTGGCCTATTGACATGCTATGCCTTTGCAGCATCACTGGTCTTGAAGCAATAATATGCAGATTTTTGGTTACAGTGCTATTTAGTTACTAAGTTTTAGGTAATAGCACTTTATTATTGCAATATGTTTTTATTTAATTATGTTATAAGTCCAAGTGTTGTTTACATTTTGTGAAATAAAATTAAATATGGGGTAATTTATCTTAGGTGTGGACACTGAACTAATAAATAAAGAGAAATCTGGAACCCGTGGCTGGACCAGTTGGGGAGCACTGTGCTAGAACATCGAACTGAACACAAAAGGCACTGATATTTGAAAATAAAAGAATGACATTTTTAAGTGCAGTTTTCTACTGATACTCTTTACAATTTAAAAAAAAAATGCCTGAGTGTAAAATCCCAGTCTTTCGCAATGTTAACATTTAAAAAATGATACATATTCTGCAGCCCTAAATACGTCTGCTTTTTAAGTTAAATGTAAATTTACAACACTGTTTTTTGTTTTGTTTTTGTTCTTTTAGCCAGTCAGGATATCATATAACCCTGAGGTGCTTTATGTCAGTTTACAAAACAGCTTATTTCTATCACTTCATGTTCACAAAGTTAGAAAGTTGTGGGGAAAATCATTGGTACCTTAGTGGTAAACAGCTCAAGAATCATTGCTTTCTGCAAGCAACCTTCTCGAGGACATCCTCACATTAACGTCAATTCAATCAATACTTTCCATTTAGACGATGAATAGATTTACGTAATTGAACCTCAAGGGTCCAGTCAGAGCAACTCAATCATTTATCTAAATGGTTAAACAGCTCACTGATACCTGCTGTAATTTTGTGAACTGCTGCAGTACACTGAAAACATTGGAAGCTGGAAATGACAGACAGCATTGATGTTTGTAGAAAAGACTGTCTGTGTTTTTCGTTGTATTTCTGCTCACAGCAAATAGGCTAATATTAGCCAGTCAATGTGTCGCAAAGATTGCATGAATATAAATAACTGTTTCATTGAAATGATGTATTTTTCCTTACATCTGTGCATGATACATTCTGCACAAACATTTTCCAGCAACAAAACCAGCTGAGAGGATTTTCTCTGATGTTCACATTATCCTCAGACAAACACAAGACAAGAGATTTACAACACTGTCAGACAGCATCTCTAACAAATCATGTACAATTTCAGTAACAAGGTGACATTTCCATTTTGTCTATATCATTTGAGGGGGAAAAATGGAGTTTTAACAGGAATAACTCCAGTCATAGTAGTAGTAGTAGCAGCAGCTGCATTTGTAGTACATATTCAGATACTTTGATAACAATAATATAATTTTATCTACAATGAAAACGAAACAACACATTTTCTTTCAGTAGCACTTTTCTTACAAAGGAAATAAGATGTCACACTTGAGCTTTCTCCCACTGCACCTGCAGCTCATGCCTTCTTTCCAATTGCTCTCCTCTATTCAACCACACTGAGTGTCTAAATGCAGCAATTAGACAAAGTCAATTACATCCCAGAGCTCTATATCAGCCAAAACTTTTCTCATCTGATCACTTTTGTGTTTCTCAATTGCACTTTAAAGGTGTCATAAATTGAGGAAGTGTATTTAGGCACAATTGAGTCGATCCAATTAAAGATCCCTCAAGTTATTTAATGCTTTTGTCCTCTTCACTGTTGTTAACCACAACTGCTTGCGAAAGGTGATGCTTGCCTGTTTTAGTTTCTTTACTGAGGGATGGAACAATCCCTTATATAGATATGTGGGAGGTGAAGCCAACAGACATTTAGCTTTGATGTTGCACACTCAATATGAATAGTTAACAGTGAATCCCATCAAGAACGCAACATGACAAGACTGCCAGCTCGTGAGATTACTGTAGATTCTTGCTCTGGTCAGAAATGCCTGCAAGATGTTTTTTCCACCCAGAGAATGTGGTGCTTACTCAACTTTGTCATGAATTACAAGGAACTTAGAAATGAAAGATTTTTCACAAAACAAGCTCAAATGAAAATAAACAAGAATAGTCAAATGTCACACAACAGGAGGGTTCCTTTTCATCCACCTCCACCTGCGTTTGTCATTGATCTAGTCAAGCACTGCACACTTATGACATATAGTATAGTATTTTTTTACAGAACCTATGACTTTTAAGTAACTTCTTGCTGGTTGCTCTTCTTGCTTTTATGCTGATAATTTTTATATGACCTTTAAATATGCTTTTATGTTGGTTGTTTTTATCCATTCTTTATGCTAATGCTTTTACCTTGTAGCACTTTGAGATTTTGTTTCAAACGTAAAGTGCATTACAAATAAAATCTATTATTATCCATCCATCCATCCATCCATCCATCCATCCATCCATCCATTTTCTACCACTTATCTAGGGTCAGGTCGCGGGGGCAGCAGCCTAAGCAGGGAAGCCCAGACTTCCCTCTCCCCTGCCACTTCATCCAGCTCTTCCCGGGGGTTCCCGAGGTGTTCACAGGCCAGCTGGGAGACATAGTCTCTCCAGCGTGTCCTGGGTCTTCCCTGGGGTCTCCTACCGGTGGGATGTGCCCTGAACACCTTACCAGGGAGGTGTCCGGGAGGCATCATAATTAGATGCCCGAGCCACCTCATCTGGCTTGTGACCATAGGTGAGGGTAGGAAAGAAGATCGACCAGTAAATCGAGAGCTTTGCCTTTCGGCTCAGCTCCCTCCAACCACGACAGAGTCCACATTACTGCAGACACCGCAACGATGCGCCTGTTGATCTCCTGCTCCATCCTTTCCTCACTCATGAACAAGACCACACGGTACTTATTGTTATTATTGTTATAAATAAACCAAAGCCCACTGAAGCCACTTTATAAGGAATAATGCTCCCTCATACGTTGACAATAAAATAGGTTGACTTACACGGACTTCCAAAGCAACTCAAATGACCGTCCCCAAAGCAACGTATTTCACATTTTCATCCTAACTGTTGCAATTTTAACACGTCCCTACATCATGAAATGGTTACAGATCGGCTCCAAAATTACCATGTTAAATAGGAAACAAAAAAAAGCTTTTAGGTTAAGAAAAACATCATGATTTGGCATTAAATAGGTATTGTGGTCACTATGTCAGGTGACCAGAGGTTCCCACATATTCATTTATTTGTGTCAGTCTGACAGATTTAAAACATCCGCCACCATGGATGATTTTATATTTTTTGAGGTGGACCATCATTAGGTGTGCTACTAGACTATATATACCATAATTTGATTGCACCTCTCTCTGAGAGCAAGCGTGGAGCATACAGGTGGAGCAGGCACAGACGAGGCAGCAGAATGGCAGGCGTGGTGTAAGTGAAACTTAAGCGTTTTTTTGCGCTGGGTGTAAACGTTTGTTTTCACTCGCCCAGCAGCTGCTCCTCTCATCCATTTGATCAGCAGATCAGTTATCCACGCTGTGATCTCAAACTCCTCAATGTGCTGCTGAGGAAAACAAGAACTCTCTTTTAAAACTAATTTTCAGGTCATTTTCTTGTCATCTCTTGTCACAAAATTTTAAAGTACCTTTCAGGATATTTCTTGCCATGTTGCTGATGGCTTTTTTTCTAATGTTTTAAAAGAACTCAATACACTTTGCTCACATTTACATGCTTGTCAAATGTGTAGAAAAATACTGATGTTGATATAGGTTTCAAAGGGTTAACACACTTTCAAAACACTTCTTTACACACAACACACAACAACACTTTCTGATATGATCTGCTACATTATAATGTAGTGGCAGATATCTGTAATCTGTTTTTCATGCAGCAGGCCTGTATACTGTGTCTGTCCTCTAAGCTGTGGACATATTGTCCTGCTCTTGATAACAGCATACTTGAAGTAAACACTACAGAGAGACAAGGATCTATCATAATGTGCAATGCCTGTGTCCTTGCCTGACTATTAGAAATCCATGTGCTCTCATTAAAAGGCAGATAACAAGCAAAAAAACATGTTTTTCATTTTCTTTTGTACAACCTGGACAACACATTTTCCTGTAGGAAGGCGTACAACAACTGTTAGCATCTGAGTTGTCTCTACTGATAATCTGATACCCTGTCACCTTTACTTAAAACAATGTCTCCAACAACGAAACTTAATGACCAGATAAGATGCTGGCACATACGACATCCAGACAGTTTACAAGTATGTTTTTAAAAAGCACGTCCATCGAGCCCACGAACAAATCAAGACCTGGATGTCTGTCACTTGTTATCTAAAGCATGGTAGCTCAATGAAGGATGCCATAGACTTATAGAAATTATCTAAAACAAAGAAAAGGTTTACGGTACAAAATCACAACATATTCTAACTTAAGTGACAATGTCACAATGTTTATAGTCATCTTTGCAAAGACTTCACACCTATGAGTGATGTTTTCATGCCACAGAAAAGTCTGAAACCCATGGTAAGAGATTTTAAAAAACATGCTGCAGCTTCAGTGTTGCACAAATTGGTACCCATTAAGAACATTTAAAAGATGATGGGAAATCCAACATACATTGCAATTGTCATTACATCTTAAACGCCACTGGACGGTAGAATAGTTCAAGCAAACCTCATCTTTGTAATGTGTTTGCATGTTTAACTACATCAACACTCAATATTTAAAACAAAAAGAAATAAAAGAATCACAAAGAAATTGGGTAATCCTGTTGTTTTTACAAAAATGTATCTACATTTTGATTTTTGGAGATACTTAATAATAACATAAATTTGGAACAAATCTGACTTGAGCTCAGCAGCAGCTCAGTGGATTAAGAATTTGTCACTCGTCTTCCCAGCCTAAATTTTACGAGCTTGTCTGAAGATTTGAACCAGCAACTCTGTCATTACTTTTCTAACTTTTAGAGCCCCAGAGTGGAGCTTCAATGAATATGGAAGAGGAAATTCTTTATTAATCCTTTTGGTTAAACAGCAAAAGTGATATTAAAGACTTTTGCATATTTTGCATTTGAAAATATGAAATGGTTGCTGTCTAATTGGACTGAGAAATACAGTGGGGATTGTTTCACACCACAACAAGCAGGAATTAATGGGCCAGCAGCATAAACTAATAAAGGGAATGTTTATCTTCCAAAGGACATGTGTCATTTGAACTGAGGCACAACTTAATATGGCACGAATTTGAGGACAAAGCAAAGGAAACTGCTGCAGGACACACTGTTTTAGTTAGCTCATTAATTGGGTGGCAATTATGGAAACAAATCCTTCAGGCTGTTCTCTGTTTTCTGCAGCTGTACTGAATACTGTATATATTGCTCTTGGATCCATTCGTGATAGTCTCTTCAGTCCAGTTTTTAAAAATGCAAAAGATGCTCCAAGCTTGAAAGGAAATGTCCTGAGATCACTGAAAATGTACTTCATTAAAATTGTGTTGGTTTTATGCTTTTTCTTTTTCTGATACACAATACTTCTTCATGGTGTCAATGCATACATAATAAGTTTATGGGAAAAAAGTTCAAAGTATGCTTTCAGAAAGCAATATCAGAAGCAAAGACATTCAACACATTCATAATGCTGTTGTTGTCTTTGTTGTTTTTCACTTTATATACATAAAAGCACTTATTTCTGTAACATTTTTCCCAAATGTCCCCCATAAAGCAACTTAAAGATTAAAGGTAAACACAAATCTTAGTCACTTCACTGTAATATCCTATATACTTATAAGTTTTTCAATGTTATATTTTCCAGTGTGTGAGAATGCCTTTATAATGTAGAGGAGAGTTTAAAGTTGTTTCATTCACATTTCATGAGTTATTGTTGTTCTTCAAAGCAACAAAGAGAACAATTTTGTGACAGCTCTCAGTGGTGCATCAGGGGGCGAGGATGAAAGCATGAGGATGACTTCATTTAACATAATAGAAACAAAAGTTATACATAAAATTGTATTTACATACAGTCCACTGATAAGCTTTGCTGCTGAAGCCCCTTACGGTTATGCCTCTACAAACCAGTTAAGTTGCACTAACAGTTTACAGCCATGTCTGTCCAGACTCATCTGTAGTCATGACAATTGACAATGCATTAGATGTTGCTGCCAAGAATCTGCATATTCTGAAACGTGGATGCTTCACACACACATCTTTAACCAGGCAGCACAAAGCATCTATACAATCAGTACAGTTTAAAGGTGGACACCCAAGAGTAATGTCTCCCCTTCTGTTCACAAGGTTTGGTGTTGAATAATGCCCAGTGTTTCTGAAGAACATTCAGATGTCACAGTAAACTTTGTAAAATTTGTGTGAAATTTTGAGTATGAATTCTTGAGTTATGGCCCAAAGCATGTTTTGTGAGGCCACAGTGACATTTCACCATGAAATTATAATCAGATCATTATTGCGTTCAAGTAGACAGTTGTGCCAAAATTGAGGATATTCCCTTAAGACCGTCTAAAGATATTGCATTCAGGAGAATGTGACAGACACAAGTGCACAGTGACCTTTGATCACCTAAATCTAATCAGTTTGTCCTTGAGTCCAAGTGGACATTTCCCTTAAGGCATTTTCGAGACCTTGCAATCATGAGAATGGGATGGAAGGACGGACTGACAAATAACCTGAAACCACAATTCCCCCAGCCACTGCTATCATTAATGCATAGGCCTAAAAATGTGTTTGTGCGAATTTTAAAACCTTATTTTAATAAATAGAGTGTAAAAATGTGATTCTATGGTATTTGGATGCACATGAAGTTGAATAGCTTACCCACTCACCTACACATGTAACAAACGTCAGTACTGAACTTATTTCTTACCATATTTGATTAATACTGTATACTGTATCATATCATAAAGACATGAGACACACAGGCATGAGACACTCCACAAACACACCTACTGCTTCTACTGTACTTAAACAAACTACTGTACTGTGGTGTGTTTCTCTGTCCTTCATTTACTCCTATTCAGTCAAAGGCACCACTATATTGCACTTACCAGATGGTACAATAGGTGACACAACTAATTTATCGATTAGTCAATAGATTTTCAATTGGTTGTATTTTAGTAAAATAAAACTACAGAGAAATAAATATCTATGATCATTACAACCTTGCTAAAATGACAAAGTTTAAGGTGGCCTAAGACTTTTGCACAGTACTTGTAAGTCATTTGAATATCTCAACTTGGGCCCTGAGGAATCATAATGGGCATTTTTACATTATTTCCTGATGGGATGAGTTAGAGACCAAACAACTGATTGATTAAGACAATAATCAGCAGTTTACACTAGAATGGCAATATTTGTTCGTTGTAGCCCCGCACTAAACATTGCAAAGTTTTTTAGATCAATACGAAGGATGAAAAGATAAAAAATATATTAATATTAAAATATAAAAAGATTTTAATTGGGTTATGAGAATATAAAACCTGTATTAGAATTCACATATGATGAACTATGGGTAGTTAATTGTACTTTCACTAGCAAACTTACATGGAATGAATTAATTAGTGAATACAGAGTAGTACTGAAGACATTATGCTTTCAGGCTTTCTCCCCTCTCATCACTACCCACATGCACCTTGCTCTGCATAGCAGAGACAGGAAAATATCAATAATAAACTTTGCATCAATACTGCTTTAGATACAATGCTGCATTAAATACAGTCGAGTTTATGGAGTCTTATATATGTGAGATGGGCGCATAAATCTAAAGATCCCACCTGATATGCAGCCGCAGGCTATGAGGCAGATAATTGTTCACAGTATCTCAATATTCACAGTTTGTAGCAGATAGTCTTATGAAATGTTATGAAGCGATGATAAGCTGCAGATGACCATCAGTACACCAATGACTGCCAGATCAAGGCTGGCAAAGAGTGCAGCTGAATGTATCAGCAGTGTCACCATAAAACAGAAGCTCAGCAGTTTATATGTTATTATGATATGAAGAGTAAACAAACTGTCATATAAAGCCACTGAAAATGAATTAAATGTTTTCTCTAATACTTAGCTGCATAGTGTGTAGGGGAAAAAATGAGCACCTATCCAAAAGATGAAGAAATAATTATATGTCAATAGGCTGTGTGCAAGACAACAACGTTTGCATCCTTGAAGCAAACACTCAGTGTTTCCTCTACTGGAGCCCAAAGTCTGCAGCAAGAAACCCACAACAACAACAACAAACACAGGAAATACTGTCACTTAGCCAGCACTTTTAACACTAGCATGAACACAGTGAAAGCATCCCAGACATACCAAACTACAATGATACGAAAAATAAGCTCAACTAGCACAACAAAGTATGACACAATTAGCACCAACACCGCAGAAAGAGTAGAAATTAGCAGCCAACAGATGCTAAAACAATGGCCAGAAAACAACAACAAGCATCACAGAAGTCACTGAAACAAACAGCAAAAATGGTAGCAAATGAATATTTTCTTACTATAAGATGGAGAGTAAACTCTTGACCTTTCAAACAGTGGCTGTCAGTCGAAATAATCCTACAAGAGGTTTTAAAAAAAAAGGGGTGAATATTGTAGCCGTTTTGTCAACTAGCTTAGGACATTAGATACACGCGCTCACCTTGCTGACGTGTTGCACCTTGTCCACCTTGCTGAGAAGTTT
The DNA here is from genome assembly GCF_026936395.1 of Plectropomus leopardus. Classification (NCBI taxonomy): domain Eukaryota; kingdom Metazoa; phylum Chordata; class Actinopteri; order Perciformes; family Serranidae; genus Plectropomus; species Plectropomus leopardus. The sequence continues at coordinate 13,364,556 of NC_142193.1, read as the reverse complement.
GGACATGTCCAATACAGCAGAAGAAACGTCCAGTTTTAGGCGTGAAAAAAAGTTTGAGGTCCGCAGCTAATCCGAATAGCAAGGAGCACCACAAATATTTCCTCAAAAAGCGTCCATATGAAGTGCTGCACGTGCTGCAGCCAACCACACAGCCTGAGAGGCCTCGACATCTTAACCCCTTCAACCCTGGATCGGCATTAGTGTAGTTGTGCCACCTGCAGATGTTTTTTTTACAAGTTAGGCAATTTAACCCTTTAAAACCTGGGGGAATTGGTTTGATTAAAAGAAAAAAAAAAGTTTAAATCTTTAATTTAAACTTAAATTTTAAAAACGGGAAAAAATGGCAAATGTTTCTAATTATATTACATTATAATTATATATTTAGAATTATGTTACAGATCAGAAACGTATTTATTTATTTTATTAGCCATGTTTTGTTATGTTGCTCATTGCCTTCTCCCCCTGTTTTTAAGATAATTCAGATATGCTCACGTTTCAACGGGTTAAAAAGGCCCTTTTTGCCAAGGGTGAGTTTCATTTATGGTGTGTCACATGTCTGCACTGTAAGAGCAGGGCAATATATTGATATTACATGGATATCTTAATAAAGGATATAGTGTCAGATTTTGGATATCATAGTATTTGTCATGTTTGTACAAACTGCATTACAGTGAATTCATGTAAGTTTCTTAACTTATCAGGCTGTTCCAGCTCTTCTATTATTTGCCTTTACCCACTTAGTCATTATATCCACAAACCGATTATTGAAATGATATAAATTCAATATATATCGATCTAGATCAATGTATCATAACACCCCTTATTGTGATCACTGCATATGGGTCCGAAGTAACAGAGAAATTATAGCAATGACATTGCCTTAAACTGCGCTTAAAGAAAATTAAAATGAAGAATTACAGTAGATCATTTCCAAATTTAGTCAAAAAAAATGATGGAAATAATAAGAGACTGTACCTGCAATAAATGTAGTGTAAAATATGTGCAGGTATAATACAGCGTATTCAGGAGCACAACATGACAGGTAAACAGCATCTCTTTAATTAACTTTAATCTCCTTAAGACTTAATCTGCAGTTTGCTGTGAGATTTACAACATTCTTCTATATAATATTTTTAATAATCCCCAACTAGCCTGCTTAGGTTTTATTTTTAATGAGCACTAGATTAGCGTGTCATTTCTAATATGGAAAATGGATGATGTAATGTGGTAGAAACGCGGTAGGCAATTAGGTTCATAATTGTTTTAACCAAGGCTTCAGTTCATGTGCAGCAAAGTTTGTTCATTATTTTGCATTTTAATGGGGAATTTTCCCCATTTAAGCTCAGCCTGAAGACAATTGTTTTCCCTCTTTCAGATGAGTTTAGGTTGCTCTTTGTTTTTAACCAATTATGATATGCATTAGCCTTTATTTGTGGAGATAATTAGTGAAAACTTAAATTCAAAGTGGTGCCACAGTTTTACAAAATTGTAACACAAAGAACTATTAATGCCTGCATTTTTTTTGTGGGTAACTGTTTCTGCTCATATCTCCTCAATTGTGGCACAAATTAGCCAAAAATTAAACGTTTCACATGAAGACACGGATGCATTGTAATGGCACAGCATTGTGCTGTTATTGCAAAAATAAATCTCTAGCATTATTGGATTTGGTGTAAAACATAAAAGTCATAATTTGCCACAACCAAAGGAGCTGTCTGTGGCATGCTGAAGACAGCAAGAATTCCTCCAGTTTTTATCATCAGAGATAACATGGCCATTACATTCACTGTAATAACTGTACTTGGCAGTTATTCAAATCTATCTCTGTAATATGAGCATCAGCGCCTCCTCCAGTCAAAAACCTCAGCAGAAATCACATAAAAAAGGGATGAAATTACTATTTTAACTTTAATATAATGAGACTATTGCCCTGAGGATGAGTTACAGGTTTCCTGACTTTATTGAAAAAAGCTTTGAATCTGTTCAGGCCCAAGTTATTGAGGCTCAGTGCTGACTTTCTCAACTCTCATATCCTCTAAATGCAGAAATTGAAGAAGCTCAAGTTAATCAAGCCAAAGCAGATAACACAGCAGCTTCCCAAAGATTTTTTATTTTAAAACCACAAATATGCAAGCAGGAAAATCTTTTGTTTCAATTATGCCTGAAGCACAACACTGCCGATTCACCTAGCAGGACATCAAAACATAGATAATGTTGAACCCCGTTATCCTCTGCAGCCTTATATGATGTATTTATCACATTTGTTTGTTCTTTTATGTCATTATTTTATAATTTATGCCAGTAATACCACCAAATTTGTATACTTTTTATTCAGTCGTTGAAAGTTTGTTTTTGATTCCTTTCATTCTTTGTGTGTAAAGCACCTCGTTGTCAGTTATTTGTGCTATATAGATAAAGTTGCCTATAGCCATACATTTTATTGTGCCATCAAATCTGCATTTTTACATTTTATCATTTGGATGTTGAAATGACAATATAACATTTTTTGATATATTGCAGACATTTGGCTTTCACAGTGTGCAATTAGATAATTTACACATAGGTGTGGAATTTAAGGTGGACCAGCTGGCGAATATGTTCTCCTTCAACCATGAAAGGAGCAAAGGACATTTACACCTGACAAATACACCATAAATTGATGTAGAAAAGGTATACATTGAAAATGAAACCATGACCATGAATGGGCACCTACCATTAACCAATTCTTTTGTTGATAAAAAAAATATATCAAAGTTTGTTTTGGCCACTTGGGGGCAGTCCAACAAGCTGTAAGCATAAAATTCCCTCTTAAACCCTGAATTGGCCTCCATCAACTCTGAGAGAAATAACTGGTACTTTAGCTGCTAAATGAGTTTCCAGCTGTGTCTGTTTGCTGTTTGGTGCTGGGCAGGTAGTGTACAGTGGATTTTTTAGAGCATTTAAGCTAAAAAAAAAAGCTGCCCCATGTTGCCAGTTAAAGAGGCTAAAACATTCAGTAGAGGGGAACAGCATGTATTGCTTAGCTTTAATTTTTAAATTGAATTTTAAGATCAAGCAGACAGTCTGCAGCCCACGCACTTTCGGTAAAGGTCATCTGCAGATGTAACCCACCTGTAAAAGTTTTAAACATGCCATTAAACACACAAAGCTCCACTCGTTTATCATCACTGCCAAAGATACATGGGATGAGTGCCTGACTGCTGACCTGAATTAGCTGTTTGATGCCTTTGGCTGTGCCATGGGGACAGGACAGTCTGTGCTTTTAACAGGGACAACTAGTTTAACACCTGCTTCAGTTGGAGTATGGATGAAAGGAGAATCTTTAAAGACCGAAGACACAATGGATGAATACAGTCTAGATGGCTGAGACTGAGTGAGAGACATAAAAGAGGGGTGTTTCACATTACTCCTGATACAAATCAGTGTGTTGACATGAAATATATGTCCCATTTTGAGTTTCAGCTTCCAAAGACCAATCATATAACTGCTGTCTCACATTCATATGCCCTCAAAATGTGCCAAAACATGATTTAACAGTCTTCAAATTGGAAAGAGGAGTAGAGAAATACATGTCAATCATATATTAATGTATTACCCAGTTATATTTACTGTCCTTGGTTCCTCATACTTTAATACAAAAATGATTTACACAGCTTAAATGCTAATAATTGTCTTCAATAAAACATTAGAATTAGTGCAGACTTCAGCTGTCTCGCAATGTTTAGAAATGCAATTAAGGTGTTACTCAAAACTGCTCAACCAGAGTCGATTTGTTTTTGTCTCCAAGTTTAAGACTGGCCTCCCGATGATAGGTTACTCATCCATTGTCACCTCGACTGCACATCCACTGTGATGATGGAGAATAAGCTAATTTAAATTTTGTCATGGATAATGCCGCCTGATTTTCTGCTGCTGAATCTCAACAAAATATCTATCAAAGTAGCCACATAAATCATCCCTGACAGAGTATTTAAAAACAAATACACACTGAAATCACACGGCACCTTGGCAGTGCACTGACTCCAGCTCAGCACCATCAGTCCCACATTACACCAGATCATCACTTCTATCCTCCTCTTCTGCTCCTGTCCACAATTGAATTGATTAATAGTGGCATTTCATTTTTTTTTTTAAACCTGTAATTGCTTTCTGTGCAACTATTTAAATTTGTAAATAATCAACAGCAGTGATGGACTACACTATTGTGTGTGTGTGTGTGTGTGTGTGTGTGTGTGTGTAACCACCTGGGTGGTCCGCTGTACATGCTGTGATGAGAGACAACTTTCAGCTACATGACTCACACATTTGGATGAACGCACAGAAAACAGGATTTCATTGAACGTCGATGCACCGCTGGCTTGGAGATTTCCCGCCTCATGAAAACACACAAGACTTTGGCCAAGAATAATCAATCAGTGTGTTCCGCCAATTCAGCTGTGAATCAAGTTAAAAATGTGCCGCTATCCTGCAGGGGAAGACGGGTTACTTTTGGTACTTATTTTGATATAATTTTGCTCTTTCCAATAGATAACCAATATTTGCGTGTGGAAGATGCTGCTATTTTCAAGTTCAGCCCTGCAGTCGATCTGCCTGTTGTACTGACTTGTGCCATTAAGACTGTGAGAACACTCAGTGGACGGTTTTGCATGATGAGAACTTGTTTGTTGGTCTCCAGTCTGTCTACGAGGTAAGAGAAATAGGAAAGAATTCAGCCCATTTTCCCCACAAATGAATGTATATTCATAATGGATGAATCGGTACACAAATTACCTAGAGTGCCAACATTTGGAGCCAGCTGGAGAAGTAGTATGCCATTTATGTAGCATGATGGAGCTACAAGTGTGGATATCAGGTTTAGTAAATAGGCAGGTATGCCAGGTACACCAGGAGGAAGGTTTGTGTCTCACATCAAGAATTTAAGTTTTTTCATTTAATATTTCAGCAAGAATAAGAGAGCTGTGCAGCCATGACACTGATTCAATCATTTCATTTTTACACAAGATTTGGGCCAAAATGAAATATTTTCTCAACTATTGGATGGACTTTCATGAACTTTTATGATGCCAATGCAGAGGGCTCACAAACCCCCTCACAAATGTAAGGTCATCTGGTAAAAACATTGAACCAGGTTTAACTTTTACTGCAGTGAAACACAATGTCATCCAGTAAAATGTTGTGTTGTCCAATTACATACAGTCGAAAACCACACATCTATTCCAACAAAGCCCGGACTTTCACCTGGGAGCCCGCTGTTCACTTCCCGCATGAATGTCGAGCCAAACCATAATGTTTTTTTGAAACCTAACCACATGCTTTTGTTGCACAAGGAACAAGGTGTTTTGCCAACCTTACAAGTTCTTTTGAAAAAGACTGAATGCATCTTACAAGCAGAAGTTGAACATATCCACAACATATACAACAAAGGATGATACCTAGAGTGTCATAGATAATCATGAAAGTCCACTGACCAAGTGGCGATATTTGATGACTGAAACGAGAAACACATGAAATGACTTTGCTTATTAAGAGGCGGAGAGGACGGTACATGGCTCATGACTAAGAAGCAAGACGTCTGCCAGGCTGAAGATCACTCCAGACGACTATTCAAGATCAACAAACAACAACTGGTTTTAGCAAGTCAGTTCTTTGTTTCTGTTGACTTTATAGGGCCACAAAAAACAATTGTTTTTCACAGAGACATCGCCATCCTGAGCCGTAACTGTGCTCCCAAAATGGATATTTTAAGAAAAAAGATTTTTTTCTTTTACATAACCAAGAAGTTTTTGTGCCTAAACCATAAAACAGAGCGCTACATAATAACATGCAAATATCTATATATACATATACATATTTTACATATATACAGTATACTACAGTTGAAGGAGGAGTAAACCTCACTTGAATATACCTCTTTATTTTTACTATAATACCTAACCATAATGATAAATTACTTTTTTTTTTTAACCTTAATCAAACGTTTTTTCACCTTAACAATAACTCCAACTTTTTTCCGTGCTTACTTACAAGATTACGGTTAACTTAATTATTGTTAAACATTCAAATAACTCAAAGCTCATATTAAACACAACTGTGTACTGCAAAATCTGTAATGACTTCAACCCAATAATGTAAAAACCTGTACCTGCAGTTGTTTGCTGTTTCGTCCTACTGAGCTGTGACTCTTTCTGGCAATTGCCCTGCAAGAATAGGACTCAGGTGTGTGTGTGTGTGTGTGTGTGTGTGTGTGTGTGTGTGTGTGTGTGTGTGTGTGTGTGTGTGTGTGTGTGTGTGTGTGTGTGTTGTGTGTGTTTGTGTGTGTTAGTTGTGGTCTGTTCAATGAGGTTGCTGATACACACCATTTTCACTTTTTACTCAACATTATCTTTTATTTCTGTTTTGTTTCTCATCATTACTTTTCTGCCTCTATCAACTGTGTTTTCCTGAGGTAAATGTGAAGCAAATGTGGCATTATTGACTAAAAAGTCTCATTTCAACACTCGGCAGTGGAGCAATTGTGTTATCAACATGACTGCAAGCCATCTAAACTTTAACTCTTGAGTAATAAAGCTTCAAATTAATTAGGCAAATCGTGTTGTTGTGTTTACTATCAGTGGTCCAGGCTGCAGCGTTTCATCAATACACAGAAAGTCAATACTTGCCATTTTCCAGGAAAGTACAGCCATTTTTTAGAAACAGTTTCTTCTCGTCCTGAGTGAGGGATTGAATTGGGCTTTAGCAGAGTTCTTAACAATGTAGCATAAATTAAGGCAGTGGGCCGCACAGGATTTTGGCTTTTTCATGCATGTCTCCATTGGTCACATCTTATGAAAAGAAAAGACTTAAGTCTGACTGAAGGTGCATCACTCTCCATAATGCTGAAATACACACATTTTTGGTATTGTTTCCTTAATAATAGTTTGTATTAGTGCTTTTAATTCTCTTCTTTAACTGACCTACCAGGTAAAGGCCCAGGGGTCCAGAGCTTCAGAGTCCGTGGACCAGAGTCTCAACTTGATGTCTGTTTACATTTTTTGTTGGAAAGTCAATCAAATGTTTACTAAGAGGCATAAAATGACCACAAAGAGACACAAAATGACCAGAAAACGACAGAAAACGATCACAAGGAAACATAAGATAGTCTCAAAAAGAGACAGAAAAATTACAACAAAAGGATGGAAAACAATTACAAAGATACATATACCAACCACAAAAAGATATAAAAACCAACACATAGAGATGCAAAGCAAGTGCAAAATGAGCGGAAAACAATCACAAATCAATGCAAAATGAGCGCAGAGATGCAAAATGACTAAAAACAATTGCAAAACGGTCATAAAGAGACACAATGACCACAAAGTGACACAAGACATAAATGATGAATACAAAGACATGCATAACAACTACAAGGTTATGCAAAATGACCACAGGGAGACAGAAAAAAAAGTACTACAATTGTACTCAAAGCAACAAAGAGATGCAAAACAAATACAATTATCTAAAAAACAACAACAAAGAGACACAAAATGATCATTAAAAAAAATGTGCACAAAGCATTGCAGAATGACCACAAAGAGACAAACTAAAAGACAGACTAAAAATGTACAAAAAAAACACAGAGACATAAAATAGTCACAAAGAGATGCTAAATTGCTTAAAACCAACGTAAAACAATCACAGAGACACAAAATTACTACAAAGAGACACAAGATGACCACAAAGAGATGCAACATGGTTATAAAGAGATGCAAAATGACTAAAATAAGATGCAAAACTATCAGAGACACGGGGGAGGACAATGAGAGACGTAACCACCACAGCAACCACAAACAACTGCAGAGAGATGCAAAATGATCTGACAGACACACAAAACCATGAGTCTTGCTCTGTAGGAGGTGTGAGTTTGTTTTTGTTTTTCGCATGAGTGCTCTGAGGAGCCCACTGTCTCATATTCTGCCTATGCCCATATTTGCTGAGTTTTAATCAAATATCGAACTATTTTTTACTATTTATACACACACATTCCTCCAAGCATATTGAAAAACAAGTTGTATGTGAAAAGCTACAGTACTAAAACTCATGTCAATAAGCACCGCCAGCATTTAATTTTGGCCATGCAGTAATAATGTTCTGATCTAAAATGGCTCAGTAAGTAGGAAGCCTGTCAAAAGGAAAAATATATGCCTCTTATTTATGGAACGTCAATAATATGGATGTTCTATCCGCAACTTGCTCCTTTGATTAACTCACTTCATTCGGATCTACTCTCGTGGGTTTGTTTCAGTCCACTTCCGATCGATGACCCTTTCTGTTTATTAAACAGTCACATGATCCTGAGCTGTATTTTTAGCACTGGCACAGCAATCATTTATTGCATTTCCCTGCTAATTCCAGATTATGTGGTAAATTCTTTACATCTGCTATAAAATGTTAAGACAGCAGCAATGGGCATTAGGCATTGGTATGCGTTTTAATATGGTTAAGAATGGTCTCTATTGTCAGAATTGGTATTTTCAAAACTATACAACCAAAACCCCATGTTGAGTTATTCATATTACATCACTTAATTCAAAGCTTTACTATTATATTTCCGTTGCCATTTCTAAGCTCGTAATTCTTTTGGAATCTCAAGATTATGGTGTTTGCAACTGGCTGATAAGCTACTCGTTTTGTAATAGAGAGGAAATAAAGCAGGACAATTACTTTGACAAGTCCTCTTCATTAAAAAGAAAATCTACCCCTCATTCAGAATTGAGATGCGTAATTCCCATGACTTTCAGACTGAGTCCACTTTGTAATGATCCAGGTCATTCTGTGTGAATGTGGACCGCTCTTACAGATGGAGCCACAGATCTTCAAATCTCACGAGGGCTGGTAAACTGCTGCATTGACAGTGATTGCAGTTACGCTTTAATGTGATGGATGGATGCGGCCTTAAGAGCAGCATAAGAGGCTGGAAGGAATGGCAAAGCTGTGGTTGAGACAATAACTTCCAACAATAACTACCATGGTTTTTACTAAAGATGGACCTTTTTGCATATGGCAGCGGCTCTACGGCTTTTGGCATTTAGGAGTTAAGATAAATGAGTCCACACATGACTGATGTACCAGCAGTGGAACTGGATTAAACTTAACAGTCTTGCTAAACATCAATGATTCTGGCCTCCAGCAGCGTGCCATCAAGTCTGCTGGTGCAAACTGACAATAGACCTGCATTGATCATTTATCCAGCCAGACAAACACGAGGCCTTTCTCAGCAGAGGTCAAAATTTTTGCTTCATTAGCCATTTTTTGTTTTCATTAATACACACTCAAATCATATCTCCTGTTGAGAAAAACAGCCAATTGTTCCACATGAACTCAAATAACATGCAGCAAGTACTTTATTCCTGACACAGTTTATTCAGCATTGGATTTAAAGGAAAATCAGCCAAAGAACTGCAAAGTTATATGACCAGGGATACATTTGTGTTACAACAACAAATTGATCAGATATTGCTGTTATAATTTGTCTTATTTTCATAGATTGACTTCAACTGATTCATTTTAAACAAGACTAAAAGCCCAGACACAACAATACAACATCACAGAACGAGTGGCAATGTTTCTTGTCCATAAAGCTGCACTTGAACACACCAGAAAGACTACAGCAAACAGCAAACTGGCACGTATGTGCTTGCGTTAGAGGAAATAACTCTCCATACTAGCAGGAGGTGGCAGTCTGTATTCGTCATTCAAAAAGACAAGACGGAAGACAGAGGACAGAATCGAGATGCTAGTTAGCCAGTTAGCACGTTAAGAACACAACCCGATATTGACAGAATGTACATGTTCCGCACACTAGCAAACAATTACAATTACAAGCAAAAAAGTAACCTTACCTAATATAATAAGTCTGTTTCAGACCCTCTTGAATTTTAGCCCTTTGTTTACTTTACTCACTGAGCTTTTCTTCTGGTTTGCAGTCTGCAACGCCGATTCAGCATGCCTAATCGGCCGCACAAAAGCCAACAACAGCAGACAAGTGCTGAAGGTGCAGGACTCAACAAAAACCAGGGTGACAGACATTTACCAACGGCCAGCTGTCATATTGGTGGGTCAAGGCCCGAACACACTGATGTTAAACAGGTATAATATTGCCATGTTCACCATGCTTATATTTGCTAATTAGCATTAGGCAAAGTATAGCTTTAAATGATGAGAATTTTTGGTTACAAATAATAGAGTAAGCCAAATTTATATGTCAACCTCATGAGTCTGCTATGTAAAGTTAAAGGTATACTTCACCCATCAAATAAACATTTGTATATCAATAAGTCACCTTGTGTTACATTGAATTCCTACAGAAATGCCTCCAGTGGACAAAAAAATCCCAAAATGAAGAAAATTCTTGAAAAACTGCAGTCATAGGAGTCCACATTTAACAACAGAAAAACTGTATCAGAACATCTGTTAACAAACTCTCACACATGTGCAGTATAATCTAAGTCTCATTGATCCAGTCGTATGCTCAGTACTTCCCAAACAGACAGCCTTTTTTAGAGGACTGAACTGATGCTGACCTATGCTTTCATCAAAGCCAGACTCGATCACTTAGCTTTTGTTTAAGTGTGACTTTGAGAATCCAAACTATAACAGCAAAAATAGTAAACAGATATTTTGCTGTTGTTTAACGTAGACCTATTTTACTTAAATTTATTGTGAATTTTCTGAATTCTTCATTTTCCAGAGGCATGCAAGGATAAACAAGGTTTTTGGGGGAATTCAACATAACACAGGCTTGGTAATCCATAAAGGCTCCAAATGATCATTTGGAGATGAAGTATTCTTTTAAGGATTTGCGGTTCATCCTGAGTTTAACATGAAGTTAAGCCCCAAATGCCATAGCAATTGATCCAACAGTTGTTTGGACATTTTAATTAAAACCACAAATATCAACCTCATGTTGGCATAACAGGAAAAGTCGGGGATCGTCAGAGTCGGTGGATTTCTCTTCTCTGGACCACAATTATCTCCATGCTACTAGCATGGCTGACACTTAATATTTCAGATATAAAGTTTCCATCTAACTGCAGAGGTATTTCGTTAAAATTATACAGGTTGATTTAAATATTAATATTTAGTATCATATATGTGACAGGTAGCTGTACTAAGTAATAAGAATTGATTAATAATATAATTCACATATTCTGATGCATCACATGTAGTGGCAACAATGTCACTACAGAGCACTTGCATGAATATAAAATTCAACCAAACCTCCAGGACAGACTGAGCCTCCGGTTCCTGCACCTGCTGCACAGAGCAGCTAAAAAAAAGAACAGGAAATTGTATCACAGAGCAAGTTTGTTATTCATCGTGTCTTGAGTCCAGCTGAGATGTTTTTCACCAGGAGATAGGATACTTCTAATAGCAAACATCTGATCCACATTACTGTGTAAGTGACAAGAATCATTTGTGGTCACACGGCAAGTTAGAAACATTGATTACAGAAGAGTGTTCATGCAAACAAACCTTTTCATATGGTGTCCAACCTTGGAGGTTGAGACAGAACCACCCTAATCACAGTTGCATGCAGCTCATTGAAATCTATGTTTTTGAGAGTCTTGTGCAAAATTGCGACACAATTACATAAACCATCACATAATCAATATAACTAGAGAGGATGTTGATGAGAAAAAAATTAAACCAGACATTAAAATAAACCATTTTCTGGGAAACTATACATTGAAGCATTTGCATTTCAAAATGACTGAGGAAATATGAAATACATGCATCTAATCATATGACATCCTGAACCATAATCACATATTATTTAATGCAAATGCACGAGCCACTTATAGAGGATGTGTCACTGCTGCTGTGCATGTGAGCTGCTCAGTTTATGTGGAAGGCAAACTAAAGGCAGAAAAAGACAAGGACAGCGTGACCTGTGCAGTTATTGTCGTGATGAGAAGTCATTTCATTTTGGCTGCCTTGACAATGGCGATTTTTCACCATTAGTTACCATTAGTTTTAGTTTAAGACTTTATAAAGGGAATTATTTGGCATAATTTGCTATCACAGCTTGTAAGAAATGTCGGTGAGGTGGTTGCACAACAGTCCTAACAGAGGTTGTCACAGAGTCTACACTGTGGGAGGACCTAAAAAGTCATATAAAGAAAGGACAGCCTTTTATAATACCATGGTATACTGAAGTGAAAATAAGAATATTTTAGAAAGAGATCTGATTAATAAATAGGGTATTATTTTAAAAGTATATAAATATAGAAAATAAGACTAAACAAGACCGCTAAAATGCATTTGTTATGGATAAAAATCAATTTTCTAATCTGCCATGTATTTATACAATACATAAAGTAAGATAGCAGGGCTGACTTTTCTGCTCTTTCCTATATCAAATCCATACCACTACGATGGGCATGTGATGCATATGCATGTATGCATACAGAAATATGGGACTGTACTTTGTGTAGGTGGGCATGTTACACTGAAGTAGCCTCATAGGATCGGCTGAGCAAAGAGGAATACAGTCGTAGCAACTGCTCATCCCAGCATTGGAACGGCTCTACAGTTTTGGAAATTTGCATAAAGTATGGAGCTGGAGCTGGGAAGTCATCAGCCTGGCTTATGCTTCATCCACGTCATACGCGATGGATGGTGGAAACAGGGAAGATTCATATGTTAACAGCAAGCGGCAACCTCCTGGATGGAAAAATGAAGCCATTTCATTGAAAAAAATAAAATAATAAAAAAACTCAGAAACAGTTTGGTTTAAGAGGGAGTTGCATGCTTTAACTATTTAAGAGTTTGTTAAGCCACCCAGCACTAATGTGCAGCTTCACCACTGGTTGCCTGGCGACCTCATTGTGATGGCAACACTCCGTGAAGTCACCTCACCTGACTGTTATTCACCATCCACAAGCATTGTAATGATAAAACAAAAAACATATTCCCTTAACCATGTGGGGTTTGGAGTGGATGACTTTTCTTGTAGCCATTAAAGCACTAAGATACCAGGTGTTTACTAGGTCTTTAGCCATAATCTCTCATTGCCACAAGTGATACACACTCAAATCAACTGTTTGGTACGTTAGCTTCTTTGCAATAAAAAAAGAAGACATTGATTTAATTATGTCCTGTACAGCTTCTGATATGAAACTGTCCTGACAGTAAACACTTAATGCCTGACATTTACTCTTTTCCCTCTTCTGCTATCTCAGCAACCTTGACTAAGCCCAGTAAAACTACAATGATGCCCTTGGGGAAAAAAAGAGGCGCAAAGCAACAATCCCAAAAAAAACAGAGAGTTGTTTTTCAGGCAACATGTTTTCTTTTTGCCAGAGCTTTGCTCTTTCTTTCCTCTTTTATTTCACAAAACCAAAGGACCATGGCAAGAGATGTTCTTTCATTTAACAGACGGCTGAGGAAAATGGATGATAGAGCAATTCTGAAACAAAATCGGAACAATAAAATTGGAAACAAAGAGACCGCTCAGCCTGCATGGGGAGGCGAGTCCTGTCACAGAGGAGAAGTTTTCAGAAAATGGTGGCTCCTGTTGAGGCTCTCCTGCACCTGAAAAGAACTGAAAAAAGATGGCAACAAAAGACTATTTTCATAAAATAGAACCCAGACAGAGAAAGATGAGGCCACCATACGGTGAGGCCGTGGAGATAGGCTGTGACTGCGCAGAAGGACGGGGACAGATATAGAGAGTTAATGGGACTCAGGTGCTACTCGTTGTCTCATCAGGTCGCCCCTCACCTCTCTCCGTCTCCTGACCAACAACCCAGCTCGGCCCTGCTTGCCACACACATCCATCTTTTAGTGGACTTTTTTTCTTTTCGCGTTTTTAAACCTTTCACGTCGATGCATTGGAATATTGTCAGTTTGTTTCACAGCTTAAACAGAAACTTATTTGATGCCACGTGGTCTTGTTTTGCACAGCACTGCAATACAGGCCGCTACATTAACTTTTATTCTGACAAGCATTTCATATCTTATATTGTTTACTTCAAAGGCTTATCACAGGTTTCTGTGGAGATAAAGCAAAACAAAAAAACATCCAAGAGCAACCACTGTGCACATACAGAATATATAAATACCAGCTGACTATTTTCCCTGGAGACTCTGAATTTGTTATTATTTCACACTGTAGAGAAAGAAACTTTGGTGGCCCTGAGGGTCAAAACACAACAATATTTCAGTGTTTCATAATTTCAGTAAACACAATGACATGTCACAAAACACAATATTTCAAAGAACCAAGCGTTTCAAAAACACAACATTTCAGAAAACAAGACATTTCAAAAAGCACAAAAACATTTCACAAAACATGATAACTTTGGGGTGCCCAGTAGCTCACCTGGTAGAGTAGGCGCGCCCTGTAAAGGCTGTATCCTCACAACAGCGGCTGCTGATTCAGCTCCAGCCTGCAGCCCTTTGTTGCATGTCATTCCCTTTCTCTCCCCCTTTCATGCTTAAACTGTTTTATCTGAATACAGGAAAAAGACAGACAAAAAAAAAAAAAACACAACTCAGAAAACACAACATTTTAGAAAACACAGTGACATTTGAACTAAACATTTCACAAAACACAACAATATTTCAGATAACACATCCCCCCTTTTCACAAAACAATGTACTTTGTGAAGTCTTGCTTTGTTTTGGAAAATGTTTGTTTTTCGAGTTGCTGTTTTATTTTGTGAAATGTCATTGTGTTTTCTGAAATTTTCTGAAATGTCGTGTTCTGATTTGACCCTCGGGGCCACCGTAAAGACACACATGGGACTGTTAAAACGAGTCCAACCATGAGTTGGTTTACGACAGTTTTTCAGTGTACAAGTGATATGTTGTTTGTTTGTTGATACATTGCTGTTGCTGATAATCCACACAATCTTAAAATTGAAAAGTCCTTCATGTTAACACTTTGCAAATGATATGAATATTTCAAATCACAGCTTGAATCCTCAAAAAATAAGGTACCAAGTATAATTCAATCCTCTTGCATGACAATGAGGACATGTTTTCCTCTACATTAATCAACCTCCCGCTGCTCCTCGCTCTGAGAGAATGTTAGATGTGTTGCCATAAGTGTTGTGTTCCACTCCTGCTGCTAGAATGACAACTCCCCCAATAAGTGAAGCTTTACACCTTCAAGGAATGACACAAGTCAACCATATCAACCAGTAAAGCACTGTGGGGGCACGCAGACAGTCTGTCCGATCTCTCTACCATTCTGCTTGAGAAAAACAAAACCAAACACAGCGCCCCTGGTCGAACAACTGGCTCTCCATACAGTGCTGACATGAACCCCCGGGGCAACCGCTATACAACCACGTCAAGCTCTGCCTTCAGCATCTTTGGGAAGATTAATGAGCAAGCACACTCCAAAAGACTCCCCTGCGTCCTCTCTTACTTTCTAAGTAATCCAGAGGGGGTTCCAGTCATTACCTGAGATGCTAAGTGGGTGAATTTGACTTCAAAGTCTTGGATGTAATGAATATTTTTCATTTATATAATTGCAGCCCGGCTGACTTCCATAAGATTCATAAGTGTAATTTTGCCCCAACAACTAAAACATTTTTCAAAATTAAATGAGAAAATATTTACTGGCTGAGAGAAAATGTGTATTTGTGAGTAAATAATGAAGTGCTTTGTCCAAATCATAGGAATTTTTTTTGCAAGTCAGCCACTTTGACATTTTGCCTGACTTGGAATACAGATAATGTAAGCTCCACTGTCCAATATATAAATATGTAAACAAGTTACATGAAGTAATGTGTCATACAATTAGCCCTTGCACCATCTGCCTTGGGCCCATTCTTCATTCCCAGTTGTATTTTCTCATTTTTGCATTCTACCAGCAAGCAGATCGGCCCCACGTTCCCCACAAGATCGCTCCCCGCCTGTCCCATGACAAGTTAATTAAATGCAAAAGAAAACAAAAACCCAATTAAAACTTCTCCCATACTTCCTCTCTTTGCTCAAAGCACTTAGAGTGAGAAATATTGCATGCATGTCATCCCACAATGATGATTCACCATAAGTTATCCTTTCTTTGTGCACTGACAACCAGCACAACAACACTGTTTCTTATCAGTAAGGTAGGAAAAATGCCCCACAACCACTAAACACAGTGGAACCACGGAGATGCAAAATAAAGATGAAATTGCTGTCGTTGCAGCCATGTCAGCTTACGTCAAGTTTATTTGTATAGCCCAAATTCACAAACAATGTCTCAGCGGAACAACATCACTGGGGCGTCACGATGTCTTTGGGGGGTTTACGACACTGACCACGTAATCGCAACATACCCAACTCCCATCTGCCCACAGATTTTTGTTGCATGACATTAGTTCTCTCTCTCTCCACATTTCCTGTCAAGTCTCTACTATCCATGATCCAAATGAAGGCAAAAATCATTTTTATTTAGTCACAACATCAGTGGTTTTTGACCCAAGCTGTGTAGGAACAGAAAGAAAGACTCCTTGAAGCATATATGTATGAATAGGATTTTCCAATATCTGAAATGTCATTAATTTTGTTTGAATACATAAGCTTTAGATACAATGGCTGTGGTGGCACTGCCAAGCTCTGTTAAATCCTCTGGTTCTCATTTGATACCTTTAAAGAACAGCCATAAACATGTCTATATTACATGTAAGGGATCGCTTTATGTTTCTATGCATTTTGTGTGGAAAAGATGCATATTAATATACAGTCTTTGTGGCTTCCTTTATGTGTTTGTTTGACACCTTTCCTTATTTTTTGCCTCCTGACTGAGGTTGGTTCATACATAGTGGGTGATCTGAGTTAAAATTAGATGAAATGAAATTACATTAGATAAATTAGATTTTCATAACACACTGAAGTCGTACTTACAGCTCAAAATTAAGACCATGCATTTATTTCTTTGTAATACCATCCTATATTTACCAAATGACAAATCTCTGTCAGCAACACATGCTAGCATTTTTTATTTTCGTATCTAAAGACATATTATGATTACTACTGAAAGAAATTTGGATTTTTCTCGGGGTGTCTACACTGAAAATGTCACGAATGAAGTTTGCATGTTGACAATAATCTTGACATTCAAGACAAAAGGCAAACTTTTAAAAATACTCCAGATACCAGCATTAGTGCTTAAAGCTGCCTCTACAAAATGCTATGTGTGTATGAACTGGTAAAATTGTACTTTAAAACTGGTTTTGATAATAAGCAAAATATTTCTCGTTTAGCACATAAACATGGCGTGTTTACAAAGATTGGGATTTTGAAAAGCTTGTGCCTAAAAAATGGATCCATTCAGAAGAAGAAACCACACAAACTTGGAAGAGGTGCCTGCATCAGTGCAAACAGAAATAGCTGGAAATGGACAGATGCACTGTGTGCAGTACAGATAGGATGAATTGTGTCAGTTAATGCAATTCGATGGACTAGAGATGTTGACTTAATCTCAACATGTTGACTTCTACTCTCATAATGCAAAATTTACAAAAGCTCTCCTCTTATTTAGTTCCTTGTGCCTAGCCCTAACACTCTTCCGTAGTTCTGAGTTGAGGATGAAATGATTAAAAATTTAGACCTTCATGGCGTCAGATAAAGTTGCATAATCTGAAACAGCAGAGCTTCACAGTGTGATGTCATTCATTCCACTCACCAACTGCAAAAGGTTGTAAATGATGTACACTGATCAGGATCTTGACAAAACAAGTCATCTGGATTTACAGATTAGAAATGGACAATGTCTTCACAAGAAAGAAGGGGGTGTAACAAACGAGGAAGAAAAATCTAATTCATACCTCCTCATTAGCTTTTTCATAAGAAACATGGTAGATCTAACCATTACAGACGCTTGAAGTGTTTACAGACTGATAACTGCTTTTCTTTCTGGTCTTCAAAGGATAGCTGGCGATGATAATGAAGCATAATCATTCATGAGCTCCAGAGGGTTTACAGCTATACTTTTTTTTAAAAGGTTTGAAAAAGAGAGCTGCCACTTTAGGCCATGTTTCATCAGCTTAGATCCAAGTAAGTACTGCAATTACTAATAGCGACCAGTTAGTTTATCGATGGGAGAAAAAGCTCTGTGCCAAAGGGCACTTTCGCATGTGCATGGAAGGCTGCTGGATGATGTATGCTAAAAACGTGGCCGGGCAGAACTAGTGGCGTTGTTATTATACACTGGTGGATGGCCAGATGGCACCTGCTGCAACTGCATGATTCGCCAACCTGTTCTCATTCTGAACTTGTCAAAGGACGCAGCTCTGTCAGTGCTTTCGGCGTAGGAGTGTGACACCAAAAGCCACCTTCTGCATCCACATGCAGTACCCATGGATGGCATCAGATGACAAAGCAAATGAATGAAACCGGTCAGGTGCACCTTAAACACTGAAGGACAGCGTCAGATAATAGCGCTGCCGATAACCACGTGATATAAGGAGCGCTTATAGGGTGGCCGGGTGGGGAGGTGGATAGGTCCCACAAACAACTGACTTTCGTGTGGGAGTCAAGAGTTTGCTTCCTGTGTGGTTTTGTGTGTGTATTTATTTTTTTCTAAACTTTACCATGTACCTCTTTTGCCTAAACTTAACCATCGTGACAGTCCGCGCTGTTGTAGAAACATATGGACCGTGCTGCTTCATCCTGCTACATGCATTTGTTGACATCATGGTTATAGCATCCCAGAGCGTAAACAGCTGATGCACAAGGATACCTAAAACGTCATAGGTTGACGCGGAAGGTCCTGACAGAGTGGCACCATATGATGAGTTCGGAGTGAGAACATGTTGGATACACACATGGGCGGCATCACTTAAGAACGCAGCTGGAGGGAACCTGTCGCATGTATGTGGAATGCGGTGAGGAGGTGTCAGGTTGAAACACTGCCAGTAACGACATAATACAAGTAACGCCTAAACATGCACATGTAGTGTCCTCCCTCCATGTGCATTTGTTGACAAAAAAAGGAGCATCCCTTTGCGTAAATATGCAGAAGGATACCTATCTCAAATAAGTAGACGCCAAAGTCCGCTGACAAAGCTGCAACACGTGACGAGTTGGAATGAGGACATGTTGCACGCCATTACGCCTCTTCGCCATTCTGTAAAAGGTACAATCATGGAATGGAGGAACAGAGTTGTCTTGCCTTTATGCTGCCACAGGGGGTAGCTAAAAGGACCGGCAAAAGGACGGGACAATGGGCAGGACAGGTGTAATGCAGTCCACCTGAAAGATCAAAAAAGCAGCTGTAGAAGTTAGCAGCTAACTGCAAGAGGAAGAGCAGTAATCATAAATGTTTGCAACTGTTTGCAAAATGATTGTTATTGCTTTGTTATGCCATTGTTATTGTTTAGAAAGCGTTACCGGCGGGTATGCTATATGTCACAGTAGAGGTCGACACTGTTGTGTTAAATGTCACGCCCATCAGGCCTCTTTAAGTTCAAGAATGCTGGCATGCTGTCTAAAACCCACACACTGAATCATGTAGATGCTGCTGTCATGTGGTTCTGTATCAAATTGCTAAGGCAACATAAATAAGGGACTTATTATTATTAGTGGCTCTATAGTGCAATCTCTGTGTAAAAAGGGGCTACTACGTGTAATCTCCATCCTCCTTTACCTTACATCCATTTAAAGCTTGGAGGATGTTTTTCTTTGCAAAAACCTTGTAAATGTTTGAAGTCTGATACATTACCTAAAGGAAATCAAGAAATCTACATTGGCAGTAGGAATGTTACATAAGGTCTGATCATGTTTCAGTTTCCATCTGCAGTCACTGTCCATACTTTTCACTAAATGTCACGTTAAGCTGATATAAGGATGCAAAATGGTGCCACTGAGTGCAACCTGTGCTTTGTTTGTTCTCAGCAGCCTTTGTTTTGTTTCTCCCTTGTCCCTTTAACCCTCCTCCCACAACCATCCTTCACCCTGTGTGCAATAATGCGCCTGACATTTTTCCGCAGGACTGACGCAACCTTGAAAAAAGCAAAGATCAAGAGGAGATTGCTTGCTCATTCACTGACATGGGTCCTTTTGTATGATAGCGCCAGAGATGCAGAAACAAAAAATGAATAAATAAAAATAAAATACCTGGAAGTTTTTTCGGCAAACTTAAATGTGTGATGGTGTGAGATGCACTGGAGCGCTGAGGCTCCATCATCATGTTTGAACAGGCATGAATATTTTAATTGCATGCTTCATTTTAAACTCCCACATTTTCTGAGGAACCCAGTTGTTTACAGGGAAATTTCCCAGTGTTGTTATGTCAAATGGCTTGCCAAAACAGCCACATCATAAACTGAAAGTGGCACCAATAAAAAGAGTCGCAGTCGTCATGGCGTCCTGAGATTTCAGATTCATTTAGCTGAGGAGATGGTATGAAATTATCATCATAATAGTAGTCATTACTTTGTGTCAGTGAATGCCTGCTTGGCTCAGTCTGCTAACATTCGGGGATGGGCTCAGGGAATGATGAATGTTGTCAGACAAGCAATTCATTTTGGCAGCTCAGGTCAGCCAAGGGAATGAATAGCACGATGGTTAGAAATGATATTACCATTTCTTTAATTTCCTGTCAATTTGAGACTTCCACTGTGTTAATATTAGAGCAACTGTTTGTTTTTATTATTGAGATGGAGCAAAATATAAAAAGGAAACATTCCTTCTTTTACAAAATGTGCCAGGCTTTAGAGTTTTGTTGCATCTCGTGAACGTCATTTGCCAGTTTGCATCTAAAAATGACAACAGTTTCTAAGTCGCTCCAAAGTCCAGCAGCAATGTAGTTTTTATAAAAGCATGCACGCCGGGAATAAATTGATTCTGAGCTTGTCTATTTTTATGTCTTTTTCAAGCTTTTGACACCAGAGCAAACACTGTCAGAGCGCACAGGATGAGGCAGATGTGCCTATTAAGAACTCACTCAAGTGATCACAATTTCATCCAAAATAACCTGTAAAAAGAAATACCTCCCATCCAAAGACTGTGTGCTTATGCACTGAATTCCTGGGTAATTCCTGATTAAGGTGACACTAAGTGGCGGCTAATTATACTCATCTTCATCTTCATAATTTGATCATGAATCCCCTCCTATATATAAAAGACGTACTTAGTAATATTTGATGTTTGCCAGATATCAGACTGAATTTCCAACTCATTACACTCGATTTCCATCTTCACACTCTCTAGATATCTCTCTAGTGTCAGTTTTGGATGCTCACGGAGGGTGTGTCAATTTATACTAGATGTTGTGGCTTTAAAAAAAAACCAAATTCATTTTTCACAGGAACAGTTTCTCCTTGTGAAATGCAAAATCTCTTCAAAATAAATTTACATGTGGATTAATACTACATTAGTACTTCATTTTTAGGTTTAGTTCTTTGGATTTACGGAAACAAAAGTATATGGTTAGGTTCAGGGAAAAAAATATCTTGGTGGTGCTTTAAATAAGTAATTTGTTACAAATGTAATGTAATGTCGCATACATCACATGACATATGTTAATAGTATGATACATGTACTAGCACACTCATTGTTATTAAAATAATTCAACTGACTTTTGGTTTCACACAGAAATGAACAGCAGTCAACTGAGTGTAAGTCAGGAGTTTGCTTGACCGATACACCTCACCTCCTGCAAGCCCTATGTGGAATGTCGCTGCCTGGTGCATCCCATACCGCTGCTAAGGGGCGCCTTAGTGACCAGGCTACTGACCAAGCTTCAGTATTTCAAGAGTTGGAGATGAGACCGGTTTAAGAAGAGATGTTGATTCAGAACAACCTCAGTAACAGCATCTACTGTATCTTTTTGTTTGTACTTTTCATTGTTTCCAGTGCACAGTTTCACAATACTTGTCATCATCATTAACCCAGCCAGTGGCTCTGATTGGCTGATTGTTAGTCCCTCCCCGGTGGCGCTCACTCAAACCTCTGTTTAATGTCATGATACCGGATGATTAAGTCAACTCAGGGATGTGGGTGATTCAAAGGTCTGGGCCCAAGCAAATTTGAACTACTTCCCAGCTTATATTTAAATATGCGATATACTGTTAAAGAAATGTATTTAGAAGGAATATTAGCATGCATCACCTTTGATATCCTGAACAGCATTTCACTGTTAAAGTGTATGCAAACATGTTTACTCAAAAAAACCCAAATCAAAGCAGTCCAAAGAGGTTTTTGCGCAGCCGATTTGTTTTCAAAATCCACACAATTATAGAGTTAATTACAGCATCTCAGCGCCAAATCTGAATTTAAAATTTGTGGCTCTCTGACGGTTTTCTCTCTTAATTTACTAATATTTACATCTGAACCTGCAGCTGGCCAGAGAAGAATGAATTAACCTGTGAATGAATCATCATTCATCGTGAGCCGAGGTGCACAGCTCCAGTGGAATTTACATAAATCCCACAGTAATTTTGGAATAATTTAAATCTAAATAGCAAAGGGCTGAATAATCAACAAGTAATGAGAAGTAAAATTGGTCATCTGTTCAAATCCTTCACGATCAGCTTCATCAGCGGGCATGGCCGCTCCCATTTATCCAAACAATCATATTCGGAGGTCAGTTCCCCCTTCTGTGCAGTTTATTTAACGGAGAGACACAGAGGTTTCAGTTCGTACTGTATTACTCATCCCTCTTGAAACATAAAGGATAAATAGCAGCATTATTAATTTATTCATGTGTGCCATCTCCTCCTTTCCTGCTATTAATGCAAATTCAGTCTTGATTAAATTTCTAATTTTCTTTTTGTGGAATAATCACACGTTAAAAATCTATTTAGAAATAATCTGATTTCAATAACACAGATAATTTATCAGTAATTTTGAAGGAGTTCATTTTCACAAGAAATTAAGATTTTACAGCTTTGCCTTAACGAACATGAAGTCAGCTAGAAAACGTGTCAAGGATTTTTTTGGTCTATATGGAAAACACTGCAATTTCACAAAACTACTTACTGACTTCTCTTAAATTCCATATTAATTGATTTTTCCCCCAAATGTACTTCTTAAACATAGGACAGATTTATAATCACTATTTCTCAAAAGGTTGTCTCCAGGCATTATGCAAAGCATCCATAATGCATAACATCCTCGAACTGCTGATTATCAGACCTGTTATTAATCTGTGAATGGCAGCAGGGGCCTCAGAGTGAGGGGAACAGTGGAACAAACCTGGGGCCCAAACATAAGGAGGGCACTCAGGAAGCCTGAAATTAATGTTTGTTTCTATTTGCAATTTTTAATTTGTGGTAAATTATTATTGGTAGATAATTAAAATAGTTCCACAGACTATTTTTTGTATCTAAAGTAATGTTGGAGCTTCTTGTGGGCTCACCTCTATGAACTGCAGATGGTTTAATCCAATAGCAATAGGGTTAAACACCTATTTGTATGCTCTGGGGGATTCAAAGACTTTCAGCCAATCATGTCTGAGGAAAATGAGAAAGAATTAATAATTATTATTTCATGAAAAACAGTTATTACCAAAATTCCTTTCCTTTACAAAATGGCATCATACCTGAATAGCATTTCACAGCGCATGCAAATATATTTACCATAAAAATCACAAATCAAAGCAGTTAACGGTTGTTAACAAAATTCTTTCAAAAGACATATAAGTGAACACAATTTATTGCCAGTTTAAGAATAGTTTAGCTCTTAGTTTGGGGCTAGGTACCGATAATGTTAGTTTGGCGTGTTGATGAATTAAGCAGCAGTACCCTGGCCCCTCCATATCCTCATACTACTGAGGATGTGAGACAAGCTGAGCTCAGAGCGGCTACTAGAATATGAATCAAGCCACCATTTGCAGCAGTTTACGCTGATATCAGCCGTGGAGATGTCTGACTTCTCTCCAATATAATGGAACAAAATGGCACTCTGCTTATGGTCCTCAAAGCGCCAAGAATTTTTTTTTAAAAACTTAACAGCAGAAATCCTAACCCAGTTACTGAAGTTAATCCACAGACCTTGTTGTGAGCAATTTCATGTAGGAAGTGTTTTCTTTTTACCAGACAAAACCTGCCAATTTAATCACAGCACAAAAGGATGGAATGATTTCTGGAATGAGACATTGCAGTTGAGTTTTTTTGGGTTTTTTTTGGTGCCTTCAGAACCACAGGCCATGTGCCATCTAGTTCAATTACATTCAAGAGAAGTCAGACATCTCTACGGCTAAAACAGCACTACGGGTAAGAGAGAAAACATGAAGTTTTGATTTTGGGGTGAACTGTCCCTTTAAAGGGTTTGCTTTACTGGTCGGTCTACAACCCTCACCTATGGTCATGTGCTTTGGGTAGTGACCAAGCGGCCAACATGAGCTTCCTCTGTGGGGTGGCTGGGCTCAGCCTTTGAGATAGGGTGAGGAGCTCAGACATCCGGAGGGACCTCGGAGTAGAGACGCTTCTCTTTCGGCTTGAAAGGGGCCATTTTAACTAGTTCGGGCATCTGATTTGGATGCCTCTTGGGTGTCTCCCATTAGAGGTGTTCCGGACACATCCAACTGTTGGAGGCCCCGGGGTAGTCCCAGAACACGCTGGAGGGATTATATATCTCGTCCGGTCTGGGAACACCTCGGGATCCCCCAGGAGGAGCTGGAAAGCCTTGCTGGGGAGGGGAAGTCTAAAGTGCTTGCTGCCCCCGCAACCCGGCCCCAGATAAGAGGATGAAAATGGATGGATGTCCCTTCAAAAGTGGTACAAAAAAAGGCTGTTACTGATTACCACGAAGAATGCATGAGTCTGGCTGTTATTCAGCTGTTTGTATAAGAGGGTGCCATTTCACATCCCTCTCTGTCCTGTCATCTTTCTACTGTTGGCATTAAAATGTCCCAAAAAATATGTGAACACGCTTAAAGAAGTATTTCACCGATATAAAGATGGCCCTCAAATAAAACTAGGCTGTCTATACAGTAGAAAGATGCAAATACTTAACAAACTGGTGCTACATGACCAGAGAAAACAGAGAAAAAGGACGCTTTTGCTCAAGAGGTAGAAAACCTGCAACTACCAGAATGCTTTGCGCCTGACGTAATGTGGACTGGTCCTTGTGAAACAATGGCAGGCGTCCAGATCTCGTATTACAGTTAAATGGTAAGCTGAAATAGGTTTGTGATAACGTTTGAGGGGAGAAATGTGCACCTCAGTAACAGAATCTTGGTTCATGTTTGATCAGAGCTGCTTAGTTTTACCATTTGATCTCTGTTTTTATGGCCTCCGTTTTCACTATACAGGAAGCAGTGTGGCGCCCACTTTCTGTCTTTAAATCTCGCCATTACATAACAGAGATGTTAAAATACATTTCTGGAAAAAGTTTAGGAAACAGGCAGCGCAGGATCATTATCTTGATTCATATTTGATCAGCGCTGCTTAGTGTTACCGTTTGATTGGATTTGGGTCTGAGTTTGAGGGACAGAGAGAGGGGTGGGTGTGTTTGTAGATCAGCCGTGTGACCAACGCGTTGGTGGCGGCTTGGTTGGTGAGCAATATGAAAAGATGGAAATACAAACTGCAGTTCAAGCAACAGGCAAAGAGTCAGCGAAACCTCGCCAAAGGGGGAGGGGGGCCACTCTGACAGCAGCTGCACAGGGCTCACACTTTTGTGCTACGCCTCTGGTGGATGAAGTCACTAGACTGCAAGTTAAAAAAAAAACTGTATATGGCATTGTAGACAATATTATATTTGCAAGATCATGCTGTGAAATTCTATATAGATCTCTGTCACATCAAATATATGAACTGTCTTTTATAAAGCAGCTTTGATGGAAACATCCTTTTATTTCATTACCAGTGACTCTGAGCTCTAGTCAGACCTGAGTCAAATCAGTATGAAAAAGCACAGAAACAAATAAAATAAATAGTACTTTCCAAAGTGTCCAACACTGTGATGTAAAGAAGAATCTCAAAAGAAAATCTGTCTACAGGGCTGGAAATATTTTCACAGGAAATGGACATCTCTGCACTGTCAGAGAGCAGAGCCTGACAACACTTGCAGTGTGCCAAGCTTCAGTATCATCCCACTTCCCATTAGTCATGCTGTATGTGACTCTGTATTAGGTTGTCCCTTCATACGCTCTGAATGAGAGAATGATTACATATTTCTACATGGCTGGCAGTGAAAATTATTAGCATAAGCAGCACTGGTAAATGACTTTCTGTAACAAAGCAAATACCAAACTGACTGTGTAGAACAAACACTGTGGGGCAAACAATAACTTGAGAGAAAACAGCATCGGGCTCTTGAGGAATATCACACTGATGATTCTTGCATAGGTTTACATATTACGGATCCACGGCTGCTACTGTGTTAAGTTTGCAGGATAAAAATCAGCACCGGCAGTATATAATGTGTCTTCGCCTGCAGCTGTGAGCCTCACTGATGCCTCAACAGTGCCACCTTTTGATCAGTGACACTTAGTAAGCCTCTTCTGCATGTCCAATCATCAAAAACACAGTCTGTGAATCTCCAGAAAATGCTAGATTGGACATCTATTGCTCATTTTAGGACGCACATTTGAAAAATAAAAGACAAATATGATCATTTTACTGGCTTTTTGTACATTCTAGAGAGGAAAAATCTCTCCGCTGAATCCTTCCTGCTGGCGTTCGGCTTTAAAGTCTGAACATTCTTGAACACACTTGAGAGTTTCTCCTGCAGTTTATGAGCAAGGATCCCGTCCCAATATTTACAAATCAGAGAGCCCCCCGGCTGTAAGATCCTCTCAGCCAAGTCTATCAAAGACAAACACATTGTGATGAGTTTTTCGTGGTCCATCTCTCGGAAACCGCTGGCATTGGGCGCCATGTCGCTCAGGATGACGTGAGCCCGGCCATTGGGTAGAAGCTCTTTCAGTTTGGCGTGTGTGACGGGATCAGTGACATCATGACTAGACAGGAAGTGGGCACCGTCCAGAGGTGGTATGTGCAACAGATCAATGCCAACAACTGTACCATGTGGTAACTCTGGATCTAGGATGCAAGAAAACTCGTCAATTGTAATTTACAAGGAGATATTATGTGTTACTTCAAACATATTTGATGTATTGCAAGCTGACACAGTAGTAGTTTTGTAAATCCACAGGTGATGAACTTTCCACACAAATAAGAGCTAATTATAATATATCAAAAATACAGTGATGTTTCATCCACCTTATAACTGACCAGTCTGTTAGCCATTACTTCTTCCATTGTAAAAAAAAACAAAAAAAAAAACATCTTCCAACCTAAATGCATTAAAAGCATCCTGCACTTTCATTTACTGATATTACCTGCATATTATAAAGCTGTAATTTGAAGTTAGACAGGAATGTAGTTGTTGGCTGGATTCAGGGTTGGCTGATCGCACAAAAGCTCACCTCGAACACGAGAGACGGGCTGAATGATTCCGTTACTGAAGGTTTGTTCCTCGACCTTAAAGCCTTTCTATGTCCTTTTAAATTCAGTGTTCAACATCAAAGGGATAGTTCTGATTTTTTGAAGCAGGGTTGTATGAGGTACTTGTCCTTCAACAGTGTAGATTGGTGTCCTTTTAAAAAAAATAAATAAATAATAATTTTAATTTTTTTTTATCTTTGCATCTCAAGTCTTCACTTTTGCTATTTTTAATGAAGATTTTTTTTATTTTAAAATGTTTAGATCATTTAGTAAATAATTTTGCCTTTTATATTTTATACTCTTTTATTGTGAATCTGTATCCCTTATTACCTTTGTTCATATTCTATTGCTCTGTAAAGCACTTTGAATTGTCCTTTTGTATGAAATGTGCTGAACAGATAAAGCTGCCTTGCCTTTTGTGGACGGAGTTCAGCGGCGAAGAAACTTATTTCATCTAAAAGAGCTCATCTGAAAAACATGGCAATTGTCAAGTTTAAGTGCATGCTACATTAAGAATATTTTCACCACTTTACCTTGCCTTTAGACAGCCGCTTCTGATGAGGAATCAAACTGAAATTTAAACTCATCTACGCTCTCTCTTAAAAGCCACCAGACTCCATTGACAAAAAAAGTAATTTAACATTATTGAAAACAGAAGCTGCCAGTCTAATGCTACCTAGTTACTTTGGTGTTTTAAATGGTTAGTTTGAATCCACCACAACATAAACAAACTACCCACCAAGGCTGAGGTAGATCAGCAGCTCCTGTGTTGAGGGAGGTAAAATTACTGTTCTTGTCAATGGAGTCTGGTGGCTTTAAAGC
This sequence comes from Plectropomus leopardus, assembly GCF_026936395.1. Taxonomy (NCBI): domain Eukaryota; kingdom Metazoa; phylum Chordata; class Actinopteri; order Perciformes; family Serranidae; genus Plectropomus; species Plectropomus leopardus. The sequence goes on along the minus strand of NC_142193.1, from coordinate 13,336,360 downwards.
AATACAACAGCTTTAATTCCCCCCCAGAGAAGGCTGTCTGATGGCAGGTTAAGCGTTGAAAATATTCTAAATATAAGTCAGGTTTAAACTGATACTGTCTTTTTTAGGTGGTTAAAAAGATTTTGATACTTCCCCCATCTACACCACTACTTTGATTCCCTTCCGGGGTGATACTCCTGCCTGGTCGATGAATATGTACCTCATACAACCCCACTTCCAAATATCCGAACATCCCTTTTACTGCATATTAATATAGAATTTACCAAACGTTACTACTATTATATTTATTTCTGCTAACCAAAGAGCTAGTTACCATTAGTTAGTATGAAAATCAACTTGTAAAGATTTAAAAAGGTCTTTCCTATTGGCTATTTCATGTGAATCAAATAAATCAAATAAACGGAGACTGTAGGCTGAATGCCAGGTTGAAAATAATTAAAATCAAAAGTCTGAAATAGTAAAAAATATAGTTAGCAGTTAGGTAAGGAATACTGCATTCATAATACATGGACTAAAACATTAAACACTTGGCACTACCTGTGACATCTATTACATATGTAGGCCATATTATATTCAAAATATCTGATATAAAACTAAAGAAGATCAGTGTGGCTGTTTTACTTGTTCCCTGCATTTATATAATAGTTTAGAGGCTATCCAGACTGCTAACTGCAGTGGAGTTTTATAATGACCAAACTCATAAAATCAGTCAGTCGTTGTACACAATTATTAGTTAAGATTATTAAACATTTTGCACGTTTTCCATCCTTTTATAACTTACAGCGGCTCTAGCCTTTTAAACTCTGATAGTATTTTGTTCCCTAACAGTCCATAAAATCTGACATGCAGTACCACAATAACACAGCATGGACTACATGATTTTAACAGGGATGGGCACTAAATAAAATAATAAAAAGCCATAATACATTTAAAAATGATAAAAATGTTTTCAAAAAATGAATTACAAAATTTGAAAAGAAATGTCCTTATATAATGTCCATGTGTACACCACAAGCTCCTAACATATAAACACTAACTTGATTATCTTGAGTTATCTGTGAAATGGTCTCTGCAGTATTATGTCTTCCCCCACAGATTACTGCAGTCAGACTTTTTGCTCAAAGCATATCCAGAATTGTAGCATTTACCGGGATTGTCTGCTAAATAAAAGCTCATCCTCATCATATCCTCTCTGACAGCTCAACAACACCTGAGGACCACTCCTGTGTGTCTCACTCCTGTGTGTCTCACTCCTGTGTGTCTCACTCCTGTGTGTCTCACTCCTGTGTGTCTCACTCCTGTGTGTCTCACCTGTCCCGGCTGAGTTGACCCTCTGGACAGCCACCTGGCTCCAGGCTCCAGGTGCAGCTCCGCAGTCCACCACACTGAAGCCGGGCTGCAGCAGCCTGAACTTGTCATCTATCTCCAGCAGCTTGAAGGCGCTTCTGCACCGGAAGTTTTGAGCGTGAGAAGCTTTGACATACGGGTCTCTGAGCTGCCGCTGCAGCCAGCGCTGCTCGGCGACACTTTTCCCCTTTAACTTCTTCATCAAACATGTTGTGGAGTGGAGACATCTCCTCTGGAGGGAGAGGAACCACATTGTTTTGGCTGGGCAGGGTCATGTGTAGTGTAAGGTAAACTGCGCCTGCGCGGAAAGCATTTTGTGCCATACTTATATATGTCCTCCTGCTGCAAAACGCTGATATAAATAGTTCCTACCAGGGACAGTCACGTTTCTTTCAGTTCAGAATCACAAATAAAAAACTTTATTAACATTAAAAAAAAAACCAAACGATTTTTCATGCATTATTCCAGCTATAATTCAATACTACTACTACTGCTACTGCTAATGATGATGATGATGATGATGATGATGATGATGATGATGATAATAATAGTGGTAGTAATAGTAATAATAATAAATATTTTTAAAATGTGGGTTGTATACATGTTAAATTTTGAGTAAATTGTTTGAGTTGTGGAGAAGGGGTGGGATAATACAAGTGTGGCCTACATTTCTTCCCACTCCTTTTTGGACGTGCAAATAACACTGCTTACCCGTGTTGAATGTGTATACTGAGACTTTGCTTCATTAATATTGCTAATTTTATTTTTATTATTGCTGTTTTGATTTTACGTGTACAAAACAAATAAAACTAAATTTAACTCAATTACTTTATCAAAGTAATTTTCTATTAGACTTAGTAAAAACATCCGTGGAAACAGGGCACACCTTTCTCCCATTTAAAAAAAAAAAAATCACTTATGTTAAAATAAAATAAATACAATAAATGATTTAAAATACAATACATAAATAGACAGACAGATAGATAGATAGATAGATAGATAGATAGATAGATAGATAGATAGATAGATAGATAGATAGATAGATAGATAGACAATAGTTTATGTTCGTTTGTTTTTATACATATTATTTTATTGCATTTAACTTTTTAAATGTTCACAATACATTATTTTACATGCTTAAAGTGAGTGGTTTGACTGCAGGACATGCACACAGTCTATGATGTGGACACGTTGTGAGTTTATAGTCGAACATATTTCAAAGTTACACATTTTACTGATCTATAAATCAAATAGATGGGACTCGTGAATCCATTTTGCTGTGGATTGGACCAATCCGTACTCTTACACATCAGCGCGCCATGTGACGACGTCTGTGGTGCTGCACGCGGGATTCATTGAACGCGAAGGCTTGTTTTCATACAGAAACTCCTCATTTTTTTTTGTATTTTTTCGGGTCACGGAGCAGAGGTTGGACAGGTGAGGATGTCAAAGCACATCTGAATGAACTCACACAGTACAGAACCGCAGCTAATGTAGTTTCAGGAAGGCTAGTGTTTGCATTGTGTTTATAAACATGTTGCTAACTTCCTGTCGGGCAGGTGAGATGTTGAGCCCCAAGCTGCTAACGCTGGTGCTGGTGGTGCAGCCCGGAAGAGTGCTGCTCGGCATGAAGAAGAGAGGATTTGGGGCTGGGAAGTGGAATGGGTTTGGGGGCAAAGTTCAACCTGGAGAAACCATTGAAGATGCTGCAAGGAGGTAAGTACATCTCACAAGTTGTCTTCAGGAGGCTGTGATGGTCAAAACAAAGCACAAAGGGCCAATAGTTTTGATAAAGCTGAATCAAAACCAACAATAGAAGCTGTATTTTTCCACTCTATGTATAAAATGGGGAAAAAAACAAGTTTGATTAGATTTGATTGATTTCACAATCCATCTTTTTTCAAATCCACAGTGGTCATTATCATATCACAGCACAAATCGTAACTCCTCCAACATGCTTTATTAAAAACAGCACAACAGAAGAGCTGCTTTTGGCTTTTAAAATAGAGCAATGTACACACATTTTTTTGTGTAACAGTATGAATAGGCGAATAAATGAATGTTGAGACCATCAGTCATCAGCAGGAAGTTTGTTCCAAAGCTGAAGGAAGGAAACCCCCGAAGGCAATTAGGCCCAGACCCAAGCTGTTTTCTCTCAAATATAAAAGAGCCCTGCTTCGTATAAAAAAAAAAACTTGAAGGCCAAATAAATCAGTAATACCTCAAGGCTATGTTAGTTACACTTTCAAACAAAAGAACACAGGACCAACTTAGTTCTTTGTGTCAGTAAGAAATGTAAGAAATGCTGTTTATTGTGATTGCTGAGTTGTCTTTTAGCTTACTGGAACAACCAAAGAAAAAGTCCCAGACACACAAAGCAATCTTTTTTCTTTTTTTTTTTTTTTTTAATCAACGACCTGCACACTGTGCTGGTACCAAAAAAGTTACTGACATAATACCAAAACATTTTTAATATGGGGCCACTGTAGCTCAGGAGGTAGAGTGGGTTGTCCACGGAAAATTAAAAATTATCTGTAAATCGTTGTTGAATGCACCATTTTGGAAGCTTGTTAAAAAATCAATCAGGAGTGAGATCCACTCACTGGATTATGTGTAACTCTCAACCACTTCTCACTGTCTTTATCAACAAATGTAGCTGATCCTTTAGAGAAATAATTTTGTGTCTATATGCGTCGCACACACAAACAGGTCCTGTGCCTAGGAAACACTGATATCATCACTTTTCTTGCGTTGTGTGTGTGTGTGTGTGTGAGTGTGAGAAGTGTACTGTGAGTTTATTTTCTAAAAATACACATGATCAAATATTCATTGGATGTCTTCATTTTTAGAGAACTGCAGGAGGAAAGCGGCCTCACGGTGGATGCTCTCGAGAAGATTGGAAACATCAAATTTGAATTTGTTGGAGAAACGCAGCTGCTTGACGTCCATGTTTTCAGAGCTGACGCTTATAACGGAGAACCATCAGAGTCGGAAGGTATGACTTCCACAGCAGCACGCTGAACTGTGGAGAGAGGAAAGCAGACGGTAAAGGATCAGTCCAGCATGTTTTCTGAGGGTTTTATGTTTATAAGAAAATCCTAATAATAGTGGAATAACTGAGGAATGACACAGCTATAACCTCAAAAATTACTTTAAACAGTCACTTACAAAATAGACATGGCACTTGTTACCATGATAACTAAAACTCGTGCACTTTGGATGTACGTAATTCCAAGTAAGTGGAAAAATTACGCAAAAAATCCCTTTTTACTTTTAGTTCCTCTTTATCTCGACTTCCTTTCACGTTATCTCACTGCCAGTTCAGGTTTCATGCCTGTAATAGTTCTGTTTTTTTTCCCTTAAAGTTCCTTAAAGTGAGGCCTTCTGAGAGTCAAAACGATCTTAAGTTCAACTTTTAAACCAAATAGACCACATCAACCCCTCTGAGTAAACTTACTGAAACAATTTTTCAGCAACTTTACCCACAGACATGATTGTTCACAGGGAAAGCACCTCAGTTAAGAGGAGGAATCTAAGAGTCGGCTCTCAGTAGTAAAGTGTAAGAGTCTGTAAACACACAAAGGAAAGAAGAGGCCCTCAGCAGGAGGAATGTAGAGACCTGCACTGATGTGTATTTCCTGAGAGTTTAGTCAAGGTCAGCTGGGTGAAGTGAAGGGACACACAGCAAAGCGCAACACTCAGTGGAAGAGTCTGGAGGTCAGGAGAAGCCAAACAGCCACGGGGTGAAGAGATGGAGGAAAAAGCTTAGATAAAATGTGCTGAAGTTAGTAAAAAAGAGAGAATGTGGAGCTTGTTGCACTGATTTGGCAAGATAGAGAGCATCGGCTGAGACTCGGGGAACAGTATGACTTTAACCCTTTGAAACCTGAGCAAGGGAGAAAGTGATGAGGGAAAAGTTACATGAAAAATACCTGTAAAAAAAAGTGACAAATATTAGCAAGGAATTAGTGAAATGTTACATGAAAATCACCTGAAAATAAGTTTTTTTTAAAAAAAATATTATCAAGAAATTAGTGAAAAGTTATCAGAAAATTACCTGAAAATAAGGAGTAAAAGTAGCAGGAAAGAAGTAAAAGGTTATGGGGAAATTATTTGAAAATAGGCACAAAAAAAAAAAGTAAAAAACAAAACAAATAAAATAAGCTAAATAAAGATGTAATATATATATATATATATATATATATATATATATGTATATATATAGGTATTTCTTTAACATAAGTTAAAATATAGAATTATAATTATAATTACAGTTTTCTGAACATTTTTCTCTATTTTTTTATAATCTCTAATGATTACAGATGTTTTTGCAATTTGTGGGCCATTTCCTGTTCTCATTATGTTTGGTACCCATGTTTAGGAGAGAAGTCAGACCAGTTTTCTCAGGGACCTGCACTGATCTGTGGTTTAAATGAGGTTAAAATGCTTGTGAAAGGCATCTCAAGACAGCACAAGAAAACTGATGTTGATCCACGCGTCAAAGGGTTTAAGTGTTACGTTCAGATGCAGTCTGAGCAAGTGGTGTAAGAGATCACTTTTTTAAATTCATCCACAGGGCATGATTGCAAAAGTTAGCGACATATGTTTTGACACACTGTAGTTACAGGATAAGCAAAGCCTCGGTGGGAGGTATGATTTTTTGTTTTAAGTCAGTAACAGATTAAGCTAGCTGATGAAAAAATAAATGTTGAATTCTAAAGTGGCCTATGAAATATTTTCTCTTTTGTTTTCTAGAAATGCGGCCTCAGTGGTTCGAATATGACAAAATTCCTTTCAGTCAAATGTGGGCTGATGACATCCAGTGGTTCCCACTGATGCTCCAGAAGAAGAAATTTGTCGGATATTTTAAGTTTCAGGGTCACGATGTGATTCTAAGTAGCAAACTGGAGGAAGTGGAGGAACTATGAGACAACCTGCATTCCTGTGGACATTTGCCAGTTTGACAAAAAAAGCATTCACATTCAAATTTCCTCTTTAAATTTGAAAGATATCCCACTTTTCAGCGTTATTGTTCAGCTTCATTTGTGGGAGGAAACATCAAGACTCTGAGGACTTTAACCATGTCAGCTGTACATGTAGAGGGTTTACATGTAAAATAACCGTTGCTTCTTTTTTTTTAAAGTCTGTTTTCTTTAGCAATATTGCCAGCTGAATATATTCTTTTTTTTTCTAATCACACTTAAATAATTTAAAAATGAATAAATCAAAGCAGCGGTGTACTGACAGAAATATCCATTATGTTATTTTATTTTTCGGGATAAATGATTTAACACAATTCAGCAAGGATTCCTTTCATAAAATATTTACAGCATCTACAGTAATAATAATTTCATTGGATTCCATATTCTGTTCAAACTAACTGGATTCCTGATATATTTTTCTTGCCAAAACAAATGTTTCTTACTGTATGTGCAGTACTACAGCTTCCTCATAAAATAAAAGTTGAACCACGTGCACAAATCCTGATTTGTATGTTGGCATACCACAGTGATTTCGGTGTATTTGAGATGTTAACAGTTGGTGACACTTTGTGAAGTAACATGAACTCATATGTGCCACATTGTCCCTTTGATTTTATTTTGTGAGGAAAATACACGATTAACTGTGTGAACAGACAAAAGTGTGCATTGTTTTCATCCGAAATATCTAAAAAAAATTTTTAAAAAAAAAGCAGAAAATCTAATAACATAGGGAAAGTGAATTCAACAATATCCAGATCTGTTTTTTGCCCAGATGCACAAAGGGGCTCATGCAGAAAGCAACATAACAAATTTCACATCTCTTTGCTAATATCCATCATTTGTTTACTTTGTTAGTACCCAATGATTTCTGGAATTCACCAGTTCTCTTATTTTTGCTCTCCTCTGAGGTGAAAGAAAATTTTGCCTGACTCACCAGATGTAGACTGTGACAAAATTCCATTTTGCAACAGCACCGTCGCTGCACCCTGGGCGGAGCCAAAGAGGTTAAAAAGAAGAGAAGTCATTGCATCATATCACTGGGGTACAACACATGCACAGTTAAAGTTGTAATGCTCTGTTGTATATCTGCTGCCATCCAATCTGCATAACCAAGAAGTTCTGTCAAGCCCAGTTCACATTAGGCAGAAAATAGTGTAGCCAAAGAGCACCCGAGTGGACAAAACCCCTTTTTCTTCTAGTGCTGTTTGCTGTAACCCTCCAGCATCACAGCTCATTGTGCATTACTTATGTGTCATACCACATAGCTCCAATGTGGTCTAAGAGCGTGTCCCAACAGCTTTGGTCTTAGCGCTGCCCCAGACGATTGTGATTGGTTTAGAGAAATACAAACAATCCAGGGTGTGTTTTTTTTTAAAAAACAAGAATTATAATGGGTGCTTCCAGAACTTTTCCTAGCAATGACTCAGCACTGTCTGGCTATGTGATATCTTACTAAGACAAAAAGTAAAACATCATGATTTCACAGTCCTTGAAAGTTTGTCCACAAAACATAGGTTTTAAATTTGGTGAAACATAAAAATTGCTTGCATATTCACGTCAAACCGTTTTCCGCTAATTTGAGTCAGTGTGTGTCCGTCTGCTGACACGGCATTTACAGCATCACAGATTACTTGCAATAGCTGTCGATTTGATTTTCCCAGTACTGAAGCTCTCGAAAATCACATTGATTTTGTTTCAAGTTTATTTAACAGAACGTCAGTTTCACTACTGCATAACTTGTTGTTCTTAAAGTCTTTTTTGGTGGCGCATCTCTGATTCTTGGGTATGTGCCAGAGTATTTTCACACTTCACAACATCTGCACTTACATAGTGTTTAGTGGGGGCGTTACCTACGCTAATTACCATCTGCCCTGTTTGTCTAATTTATGTCAAGTGGAATTCATCACTCAGCATACCTGGGTAAGAGCCCATTTGGATGGTTAGGATAATTTAGTGCATCTGAGGTTAACTTTTCTTGTTTTCAATAGAAAATTAAGAGGAAACTATCAGAAATAACTAAGAGAATGTTTCTGCATGAGGCCCATTATTATACAAATCTTAAAAGTTTTTTTTCTAAACTGTGAAAAAATAGTCTCCTATATATCTATAAAGTGATACAGCAAAAAATCTTCCAGTGACATTAAAGTGGTAAAGGTGGTGATTATTAAATGTTTACATTTTAATTGTGTAGGAATCCTGTTATATGATTTATTGCACATTTATTGCATTTCTTGTATTTTCGTGAATTTATATCATTTATCTTTGGTAGTAAATCAATAGCTTATAGTGTTATTACTGACATTATTGTGCCTCTAGTGACATTTTTAATCAGTATATCTAAAATCTCTGCCCTTTGTAGCACTGTGCACTTTGAGCTCAGGCCTTCCAAAATAGCTTATGAAATAAAACTGGGAGTCAATTTAAGCAGAGAAAGCAAATATTTTGCTCTACATTAAAGTAAACACTTTAAGAGAAATAGCACATTTATCCATAAAAATATAAAGTATGCTGCTACACATCCTTATGAACTAAAATCTGTATCAAAAATACACTGGTCTAAAGTTACTCAGTAAGTTAAAACCTTCATGACTGGAGATTTAAAATAATCCCATCCTTTAATAAAGTCAAACTTTCTGTCCCTCTCAATTTTCCTCCATATTCTTAGTGTATAAAACTTCTTACAAGGTAAAGTTATAAACAGGTGCTGTAGGAAATGAGTTGGAATGCATGAATATGTTGTGCTCCCCGTCTGACACGCTGACTGGTCCCTTGTAAAATAACATTTAGAGGATTTTCCTTCCAACATTATTTCCTCATCAAGCAGAGCATAAAACAACACAGTTATGAGCCCACTGTCTTTTCCAGTTACATGGCTAATGATCAAAACCCTGAAATAAGTCGAGAAGTTGAGAACCAATTTACATTTAAAAAAAAATCCTCTTATTGAATGAGTGTATATGGTGTAATAGAAGACTGTAGACGAAAATAAGTTGGTGTAATCTACATTTTTCTTCAGCTCACAGAGCAAGTTCATTTCCAGTTTGTGATCTTCATCAGCTGCAGTGTTTCTCTCCTGCACCTCGAGTATTTAGGTTTCAGATGGAGGGCTTCAATCCGTTATTTACACCAAAGAGACATCCGAGCTTTGGCTGGAGTTCATTCCACACCGCTCCCATCTGGAATAGAGAGCAAAAACTTCTCTTTACATAGATTTCCATGAAACACAGAATAAACTGCATCAATATATTGCATCAAAATATTGCTTTCAGGAAACATCAAAGGCTACATTCACATTACAAGCAAATGTGGACCAAAACAGATTTTTTTTTGCTCTGATGTGAAACACATTTTTTTTTCTTTTTAGAGTAATAGACACAAAAATACATTTTTGTCCGATTAGATAATGGCTACTTTAATAATGGAATATCCAATCATTAGCTATGTGACCACTGTGAGAGCAGTCATAATGGCATTCATTTGTTTTCCCATACATGCATGGTTTTTCTATGTCAAAAATCGCTTAACATTAGCATCTTTTACACTGCACAACAACGACAAAATGCTTACACCCACTAGCATCTGGCTTTTTAACTTAATGGGAAAGATAACCATCTAATTCAGATGCAGTAGTCTAATGCAGTAGTCACGGTTATTTGTCACCTTCGACTTCGTTCTGCATGATAATTAGTCATGTGCTTCTGTTTGAGAGAGCGCTGTCTGAGACATGGCCCTTAAGGACAGTGAGCAGTCCCATCTTTAACTTATGACAAATTGTTATCCGTCCTCCGCAGCAAATCATGCAGGAGATGAACGTTTGCAAGGCTATGTCATTCATTTGTGACGTTATTTGTAGCATATGAAGCGTTTCAGGGCATAGATATGTGCACACTGATGCCAGATAGAGGAATTTCAATGTATATAAATATGTACTGCCAATGTACTTTATTTGATTTTAAAACAGGCAAAGGTAAATGATTCACTTGCCCCTGTGTGAAAAATGTAAACCCACTCAAATCCTGATACCATCCATCATTATTAGTTCTTTCGTTGGTCTTTAAAAGCCAATTTAAAACTGATTTGACCCCTCTGGAGGGTCTGTAGAAAAATGATTTCCGCACAGGCAGCCTCACCTCTCTGTGTCCTTGGACCTGGGAGTTAACGAAAGCCCCCAGAATGTGGGATGTGATTGGAAGGTAGATGAAGATGAGCTGCGTCTCTTGATGAAGGCAGAACAGGGAGAAGTAGTTACGCAGCTCCATGGTCTGAATGGCGTTTTCTTGCTATTAACAGAATAATGAACAAAAAATTAATTGGGGAGTTGTCACCACTTATCTTATGATTATACTATTTTTCTGTGGGGAAATTTCCCGACAATGATACTAGAGAAGAGGCTGATAAAGCGCTCCTCAAACAATGAGATGCCCGTAAATCATGTCATTACATTTTAATTGGCTTTAGATTTGATTAACAAGTGAACTGTTGCTTAACCCTGTTCAACACCGACTCAATCACAGTTACTGACACCAACACTGGTGTGTTTGAGGGGTGTAAATCACAATACAATATAATATTAATGTATGTGATATTTGCTGATATCTTTAAATCTGACATGCTAAACTAAGATGGTAAACATGGTGGACATTATATGCACTAGCATGTTAGCATTTTTATTGTGAGCATGCATGCTGACAATTGCAATTTGGCAAAAGCACCTCTGTGGCAAGTTTTTCTGCCAGAAAGGGAAATCTTAAGGTTAGGAGAAAAGCCGTCATTTGGGTTAAAATGAATGGATTTCTCTCAGAAAGGGCTTTAGGGGTGGATGGATGTGCATCTTTGTACATAAGTACAGTGTCATAGAGCTGCTAGCATGACTGTAGTCTTGTTTAGAGATGGTTAGAAATGACCCACTTTCTTGTGAATACTGTAGCACATCTATTTGTGGATATTGTGTCATCCCATAGTGGTTGAACAAAAGTTTTTTTTGTAAATCAATATGAAAATTGTGGCAGTCACTGGACCCACATCTATAATTTAATATTGAAATATCAACCCAGTAATCATTTTTCTAACTGCTTTGCAGCCTGAATCAGATTTGTGTCAGCTTTTATTTGATAAGTTTTCCTTAAAAAAAAAAAAAACAAAACGCTGCTCATTTCAGACAGTGTATCAGACACCCTTAATTTAAAAAGGACTTACAGTAAATGTTCCCATGACATTTCAGAGAGCTATTTGATTCTGTATATTTATGTGTTTCCTGTAAAAACAGGAAGCTGGGGGGGGGGGACTTTTCAGGGATATTAACTGGCATTTGGCAGTAACCAATGGTGCTAAATGTGCATTTCATGTGCAAATTTCAGATTGACAGTAGTAACCAGCTCAAAATGGAGAGCAGCCATGAGAACAGCCTGCTCTCTTATCAAGGACTTCTCACAACCACCATTGCCTATGCTTGTGGATTTTACCAACAAATCAGACAGGGATGAAATGAAGGAACAAGACGAGACAATACATGTTGACGCTGAGATCTGAAGCCGGCAGTGGTGCTGGTAAACGAGAAACACAGGCTCATCCCTGCATTGGGGTTGCTGCATCCCAGTGACAGTTAAAGTGTTTAATTGCAAACAAAATTATTGTACCCGCAAGATTATGGGATGAGTCATTAGAATTATTAAAAATACCATTAGTAATGCCAACTTATTCATCATTGTTGAGCCAGATACAGGCATATCGGAGACGATCAGCAAAAGACACATCTGTGAAAAAAGGTCTAATTTGGTTTCGTGGGAAATTTAAGTCTTAAATAAATGTATCACAGTTGAAAACAGGGTGTGTCAACTGACCATTACAGTTCGATGGTACATTTGCAAAAAATCTGCCAACTGCCATTCCTTTAATTTATGACTTAATTTGCCAAACACTGAAAACCACACTGACTAAAAGGAACTACAGTCACAAGACGTAAGTTGACCAGTGCTGTCACCTGATATTGAACCTAATGTGGCTTTGTGTAAACTGGAGGTTTGGTTCACTCAAAGCTCTTAATCAGCAAGTTCTAATATTGTATCTGCCACGTTACACTGAATATTTCTAGAAAAGAAATGAAGGTTGTGTGAAAATTCTCTGACACAAACTCTATAAAAAGCTCTCAAAATATCTCACTTTTGCTTATACCCAGTGAATGCCATTTAACCATTTAATATATGCATGAGGGTATTGAGTAGTGCTGAATTTAAGAACTGGCTGATGAAGTGTCAAAAGATTTGTCCTTGTTGCATTTCAGTATAAACAATAGATACTTTCAGGTAAATTTTGCATTTTCTTTATCAAATAATAAACTAAAATGGTCCGCTATCAACCAGGACACATCCTAAAAATGCTAAAAGAGAGAAACCCAAAGAGATTGACCACCTGAACAATTCGGGACTCCAGCTGCTCCACAGACGCCTGCTCTTTGGGCTGCACTGTGGCGCTCATCATCTGCCTCTTCATCATACCGTACTTGTGCAGAGCTCTCTGGTGCTCGTGGAGAACGCCTTTCTCATGGCGCTCGCAGAGATCCTGGAGAACAATCACAAGTCATCTAGAGCTCTTCTAATTGGCCTCAAAATGGCATCGTAAAATAACAGTAATACATAACAGCCAAGGACGAAAGGAGAATTGTTGAGATGAAACTGAATTGAAATTACCATACATAAGCTAGGTTAAATGACAACAAAGGGAAATTTTATAGGTTTAGGGTCGTTTTTTGAATTATATAAAAGATGGAAATAGGTGCCTATAACATGACATAACATAACATGATTAATATCAATCAAAAGCTGAGGATATATGGGAAACTGCATCTAGTATATAACTACTGATGATGTGCTTTATGTTATGTTTATGTGCTGTATGTATATGTATACATGCTATATGTATGTTGTTGCTGCTCTTTGTTTTTGTTGTTTCTTTTGGGGGGTTTTTTGAAGATGGTTGTATTGTTTATATTGAAGGTTTTTTTTCTTTATATGACATTTGAGTAATCCAAAAACATCAATAAAAACCTTACCAACAAAAGAAATTACCATACATATTTCTATGAATAGATCAGGCAGAGACTATCGAAAATGCCACTCTATCTGCCCAGCAGTCCCCTTCTTTAATTTCTGCTGACCTCCCACTAGTAAGACCTACATCTCTAACTGAGATAGACTGGTTGGGTGCATTGTTGTAAAAATGAATTACTACATCATTTAGTTACTAACTGAACCCTGATTTCCTGTAAATACACAGCCCGCGGTCAGAAAGCAGGAGAGTGATTTTACCGCCTTGATGGATGAAAACAGTTTTGCAGAGCTTCATAAAGAGAGCATCATTGGATTGCGAGGTGAAATGTGCAAACATCAAAACAAATCACCCGTCCCTGGAGGTGGACTCAAGTTAAATGAGCACAGCAAAGTGAAACTAACTCACTCTGTACGACTGCAGCAGATCCAGGAAAAGATTCAGTTTTTCCACAACATCATCCTCTTCCCGCCTGCCCTGAGGACGTAAGCAAAACAACATTTATTACCCAGTGCCAGTTTTTGGACAAGCGCAGCAGAGCAGGTGGTGGGAATGAAGGACTGAGGGCTGTACCTGCTGAGCAGCTTTGTCAGACAGCACGGCGAACTCCACAGACAGACTCTTCAGAGACTGACGCAGGGTCCCCCAGGTGCTTTGTGAGGAGGCCAAAGAGGGAAGAGACGAAGCATCTGAGCCCAGCGTACTGTCGAAAAACAGCGTTATTACAGAGCCAGGATGTAACATTGCGACCTCTTCGCTGCCAAACTCATTTCAAACTAACAGCCATGAAGAGACACAACAACACGGAGGATTTGGAATCTTATTAACATTTGTTTTCGCAGTCCAAAACCTCTGGATGCTACAGAGAAACTAACTCTACACCCATAATAATGAAATACCTGAGCTCTCTGCCAAACAGGAGAAGATCAGTTGCATTTTCCTTAGAGCGCTCTGCCATTTTCTCAGCTCTGTCCCGCAGCTTCTGGAAGCTGTTGTGAATATTTCTAATCAGCTCTCTGCTTGTTGCAAACTGAGCCTGAATGTCAGCGGGGAGATATTCCTACAAAACGATTCAAACAAAAGTTTACATTTTAACTGCAGGAAATTGTTTCTGCAGCAGTAGGATTTTTTTTTCATCGTACATATGTGACAAACCTTCGCCTGGGTTGCAATTCTGTTAGTCATGAACTCATCACCCGTTTTCTTGTAAGCCTCACGCAGCTTAGTCTGAACATCCTGTTTGGGAATACGGGTGAGGAGCGTGTAAGTGGAAAAAAAAGACACTAGGTAACTGGAACAGGATGCATTTCACTGTCAGGTCATTATGATGATAATGCTCATTGTGTAACAGCTGGTGACACAGCAGGAGGCGGCGAGTTACAAAAACACTACATACGGAGCCGCTAAAGGTGAGGAAGGTCTTGACCAGCTCGTCCTCCGAGAAGAAGGGATGCCGTGCCACCAGGTTAATGAATCTGCCAAGAGCACGTCTTCTCCCTTCAATGAAGTCACGCTCAGAGACAGAGGTGAGAACTGTGGACAGATGCCAAAGAAAACACCGTGAGGACACATTAAGCACTTTGACCAGGAGTGTTACGGGGTAGATGGTTAGCAGAAAGGTTGTATTACTTTAAAGGGACACTTCACCCCAAAATACAAAATAAATATTTTTCCTCGTACCTGTGGTGCTATTTATTAATCTGTTTTCATGTGAATTGCTGGGTGTTGGAGATTTTGTCAGTAGAGATGTCTGCTTTCTCTCCAACATAATGGAAGTAGACAGCACTCGGCTTGTGGTGCTCAAAGCGCCAAAATAAATACATCTGAAAAACTCAACAGCAATGTCTTTTTCCAGAAACCATGACCCGGTTACTCAAGATAACCCACAGATGTTGTTGTGAGCAGTTTTATATAGGAACTATTTTCTTTTTATTGAACTATCCACAATGTGTCTTTCTGGAAAGAGACATTACTGTTGAGTTTTTTCAAATGTGTATTTTTTGGCACTTTGAGCACCACAAGCTGAGTGCCATCTAGACATCTGACATTTAGGGTTTTTCATTTTTAGATGAACTGTTCCTTTTGAAAAATAGAAATACCAAAGGAGAACTCCACGAGTTTGTCTTTTCACTGGTCCTAGGTGGAACTATGTAAAAAGAAGGTGTATAAAGCATTTTGTGGTTCTAGTGGGAGCTGCACGAAATTGAATAAATTGCCTTAAGTTATCACATTTGAGCCAGCATCAGTTAACACTTAAGATTACATGATTAAAAATGCAAACTTTCTGGCGGTGTGGAGTTAGAATTAAGCAACCTCTTGAGTCCGTGCCTCTTCTACACCTGACTTCTTGAGGCTACATTAGCTGCCACTAAAATAATACACTGAATCTCAAACCAAACTATCATAGGTCAGATTGTATTGTAGGAAATGTACACTTCCTTCGTTTGACAAGGAAGAAGAATACATAGAACTAAAAAATATATATCTCTTGTTCTTTCGGCTGCATCTTTTTTAATACTTTTTTAACTGTCCTGCATGAGTCCAACAGTGTTAAATTGGTTAAGTACACTTTCAATGTAGTGCATGAAAATTTGCTTGCTTCTTAATTCCTCCGCACTGATTACTGAAAAAAAGGAATAATGAAGGAGATCTTGAGCTACATTTATCACTAATATGAGACCAAAAGTTCATTTTATGCTGTATCTTTTTGACATATTCTGTACTTGATGAAGATCTGTTATTGACACATTGTTTAATTCGGCTAGATGTTTTGCAAACATTCACCAGTGTGTCTGTGTGTGTGTGTGTGTGTGTGTGTGTGTGTGTGTGTGTGTGCTGACAAAATTATCATTCAGAAGCAACAATATGTTATTGTGAACTGAAATAGGCTCATTTTACGCATCAGTAGTTTCTTTGTTTCTTTCAGGCAATATTTTTGATGAATTGCAATTACAGTGTTTGAAACAATAGAGCCTACGGGGATTACAGCTGGTATTAAAATGTAACATTTATTCTTTATCAAACAAAAACCAAACAAAAGTCACCAGGAGCACCTGGGTATTTAAAGCTGACCTTTCAGTTAAGCATATAAGCCCAAATTCAAACAATGCTCAGGAAACAATAATGAGTTCGGAAGGAAAGATGGAGGAAATGCAGAAAGAAAGAAATACAATGCTGACTGTGTAGGTGTTCAGACAGAATAACATACCTCCCTTTAGCATTCTTTTAGGTGGCAGTGCTGGCACCACTCTGTAGGCGAATCTCTGAAGCAAAACCTCATGGAAGACATCAAAATCACTATAGCGCCGGTAAACTGATATTTTATAACGCTAGAAAACAAAAAGCAGAGACAGAAAATGATGAGAAAATGGAAAAGAGCACGCAACATTTAGGATTCCTACAGCTTAAGACTAGTTGAATTTAAGTCTTTTTAGGACTTTTAATGCCACTTGGAATGAAATTTAAGATCATTTTTTACAATAACAAAAATTTAAGAAAAAAAAAGAAATATGAACCCACATCAATCACTTAGGGTTAGGAGGAACAAATTTTAACCAAATGTTTATGGTAACATAAACACGTTTTGGTTCAAGTTAAAAAGTTGGATAATCTACTTAAAATACCAAAAAAAAAAAAAAAAGCTTCTACACACGGAAAACATGTATTATTATGTAAGTATCCATTTGGTTTGCCTTGGAAAAAAAAACAAAAAACTTTTGTTTTCGTTATTTGATTGGATGTGGTATATGTGTTGTTGGTTACTCTATCCTTATCTGCATGATGGTTATTCGTGAGGCAATCCATTAATTATTTGAAAGTTAATTATCACCAATTATTTTGAGATTTTACAATGCAAAATTCAGAGAAGACAATTAATTTAATTGTTTGTTTTTTTGTTTTCTTTTTTTTTTAGCATTTTAAAGACTTCTGACATCAATTTAAGACATTTTAATACCAATTAAAGCCTTATTTTTGTATTAATGTTTTTAATGCCTTTTAAGACTTTTTAAGGATCTGCGGGAATCCTGAACATTTAATTTTCTGTTGTAAATGTAGTTACATGGCTTATAAAGAGAGTAAAAGTAATTTGTCCCCAGTGTCTTCACAGAAAGGTTAAGACAAACATGAAGAATACTGCACTTGTTGAGGTTCCTTTAACACAATCATTTGCATGCACTGAGATTAATGGGGTCCCTTGCCTGGCTGGTGACCTGGTACTCCACATGTTTGAGGAACAAGCCCTTCTTCTCAGGTATGAGCTCCACCTGGACTGTGTCTCTGATCAGCAGCTTGTCCAGCGTCTGAGACATCGTCAGAACATCCTCCTGAGCCGGCTGCATCCTCAGCGCGTTCAGGTCCCTCGGCTCCCCAAGCTGAGGTTTAGGTAACTCTGTCAAGCACACAACCAGCATCAGCTTCTAATATTTGTCTTTTATTGTAAAATCAACAAATCTAAAATAAAATGAATTTCCTAACTGTGAGGAATGCTGGTGTTAAAACCACATTTCTTTTCTCAGCAGATTACTACGTGTCTCACTATGTTTGTCTTTAGCCAGCACAGTATTGTGCATGGTGCCTGTTATTCATCCCTTTTCTGCACATTCCAAGAAGGTTAGGAATTGAATGTAATGTACTGCGACAAATGCAGAAAACTTGTTCTTGCACAGATGAGGAAGTGGCATGCAGCTAGCTGCCATACTGGCCACACCTGAAATAACAGAGAGAGCCTTAAATAATCACAGAAGGTTGGGAATGCATCGAAGTCAAGCCAGCATAATGGCTACCTCTATGAAAACCATGAAACTTCCCCCTATCATCTTCCCACTGTGGGACTATAGTGAAAGAATGCAACACTTAAACATAGCTAAGGCTTCTCTACCAAAATAAAAGAGAAAGAAATAGATGAATTAAATCAAAATTCTGGCTTCTGTTGTGAATGAAACTGAAAGTATGACCTGGTATTTTTGCACAATACTTTTTGTATAAATATTTTCAAATGTCCCCATTATTATGATATTAGATCTAACTTAGAACAATAGTTGGATTTATCCCAGCTAGCTTATGTTAGGAATGAAACCTTGAGTCTAGTGAGCCAATAAAAGAGTGAA
Organism: Plectropomus leopardus; assembly: GCF_026936395.1. Classification (NCBI taxonomy): domain Eukaryota; kingdom Metazoa; phylum Chordata; class Actinopteri; order Perciformes; family Serranidae; genus Plectropomus; species Plectropomus leopardus. The sequence continues at coordinate 13,317,879 of NC_142193.1, read as the reverse complement.
ATTTGCCCTGTGCAGATGAAATGTCTCCCAGCAGGGGAATAACTGAGGTTGTCTTCAGACACACAGAGGAATCATCAAGCTACTCATTAAGCAAAAGCTTTACTGCTCCGCTGTCGCTGTCACCTACCTTGTATGCAGTTCTCCAAGAGTTTGGGGCTTGGTTGCTTTCCTTGCTGAGCAAGAGCAATCAAGGCAAGCGCTTTATAGAGTGACAACTTGCTCAGAGATCCATCTGTAGTGTCAACATGCTCAGCAATCTGAGGGGGGAAAAGACAATATGACATGAAGGTTGATGCTTTTCAGTCCAAGATTCAAGTTCAACTTTGGTTTACAGCCCTATACGCAAATAAAGAACTCACAAGACGCAAAAGTGATGATGTGTGGTCAGGAAAAGGGAAATTCTACTGAACCATGACAGACGTGACACACTCAGAGCTATTTCATAACACTCCTGGGTTGTAGTATGTTGCTTATATTTTTTAAACATCTGACAGATGGCCAATGATGTAAAGCCTATGTCTTTATCAGTGTGCTAGCCAACACAAAACTTGAACCAATTTCCTGTTTACATTACACATATATTTGTGTGTTTATATAATATATATATTATCTGTATTGCCTAATGTAAATTCACAACATAGTCTTATCAGGATGAAACAAATATGAGCACAAGGATATCATCTATTCAAGTGTTTAAAGAGGAACTGCACCCATTTTCATAATTCATACATGTTATTCCTATGGTCTACGACAGTCCAAAAATATTGTATAAATCCAAATCCAAAAACTAGAGTGCTGAAACTCAAACTGAGATGTCATAAAGCGTGGAGCTGCTCCACAGACAATGAATTGGGAAAAATGTTATGGATGATGGTGAGAGCACTCAGGGGAAAGTCCTAAAACAGAATCAGCGTGACATGGTGCCAACACTTTCAGGTTGACAACTGTTTCGAACAGCAGAGTTTGCCAACATATTTACTGGCACAGAAGCTGAGCAATGTAAGCTACTGCTGTGGCTGCGGGAAAACATATTTTAGCCACCAAGATTTATGATTGTCGCCATATGGTGTGTTTTTACCTTTTTACTTCTCTATTTCTATGTATAAAAATTGTAAATTGTTACATAAATTCATGTTTGGAGTTTATGCCATCACACTGCACAAGGGGTAAGTGGCTGATTGCAAACTCACAGCCACTCCTCCCTATAGGGGTTTCGCTTTGTCGCAAAACTGTTTGCCTTATCAAGGTTTTTTGTACCGAAACGCCACATTAACATAATGATTTTTGCAAGTTTGATAGTGTTGGAATTCAGCTCTATGTTGTGTTCAGCCTCCTACAAAAGTCAGTATCAATGTAAGTGTACGCTATATTTGGAATATTTTCACCATTTTATCTTTAACACAAACCATTTGAGGCCGCCGTAGACCAGCAACCTTCCGTGTTCTAAAATGTCTGTTTCTTGTCAAAGGAGTCTGATGGCTTTAAGATAACACCTTCAGTTCCCTGTCAGAAACGGCTGGATGATGACAAGGTAAGCAGTGAAAATATTCCAAATATAGCGTACATAAACTGGTATAGATTGGGGGGGGGTTTGTGCGGGTAAAAATTAACCAAATGAGGCAGCGCTTGCTCAGTGCCGTTTCACTTTATGTACAAGAAGCATGGGAGTTAGTACCTAGAAGTTATTGTGAAAAATAAAACATTGGGATTAGGTCTATATGGATACATTTTCTGTTTCAGAACTGAAAATACTACAATAGAATTATTTGGATATAAAAAGGAAAACATATATTTTGTGAGTCCACAATGTCGGACTCCCATTCATTGTCTTACTTAACACAAGTTTGAGTCTCTGGATTTTTGGCTTTGAGCGAGAGGAGCTCATTTTCACAACATAGACAAAACCTGTCAAGGTGATGAAATGAATATAGTGGAACTCTTAATTCAGGTGTTGTTCCCCTTTAACTCTTAATTCATTCATTTGATTGGAACAACATGAGCCTCTGCCATTTTAAAGTTACCAATCAGTGATAGTTTAATATTCCAGCATCTTTTTTTAACCAAGTCTTTAAGAGCCAATAAGTGGATATAAGAGTATGTGGATGCATAGATGGGATACACATGGTATATGTAGAAAGCTGTGCCAGGTAAAAGACAAGAGGCCAAAAATGACACCTGTTAGAAAATGTTATTTACTGTTGCTTATGGTGGGTGCCTCTGTATCATTATTTTTTTATAGACTGCTGCAGCCTCTTGACGATTAAAGTGTGAGCCCCTCACCTGGCCTAAAACCGTCTTGGAGAGATCGGTCCTTTGGAGCAACCGCTGAAAAACTTCAACCTGCACTTTTTCATCTGTCCTACAGCGGATGGCCTCATACACGTCCCTGTAATAGGCAGGAACTGAGCCTAAAGGGGGAACAACACCTACATATAGCATCACAACTACAAGCATAAGAAATGTTTAATAAGCAGCATACCTCTACTGAAAAATCACAGCAATACCTCACTTTAAATCAGCTGTACTCAATTTATGGTGATTTTATTACCTTTGATGCTCACTTTATTTCCCATCATATGACTTTATATGATCCCTACACAGATTGTACAGTTTTGCTCTGATAGTGTCAATATATCAAAAGCATGATCGATCTTATCATAGCTTTGCAGTTGGATCAAATGCTGATATGAAATCTGAGTTTACACTGCTAATGTACCGTAACCGACTGACTTTCACGTGGCAGGAAAAAGCATCAAAACTTTGATATACCCGTATCACCCTAACAGCATATTAGTGTTACTGTAGCTCATCGTATATCAAGAAAACATTAACAGGCGAGTCCAAATCGGATCAGCCACTCACGGTTTTTTTTAAGTTGAAGTAACTTCATTTTGAGATCTTAATGTACCCAAAAGTTCTCATTGGTCAGTTCACATCGCGACTTCACCGAGCACACGCACCCACGTTTAAAAACATCCAATACAGTATTTTTTTAAGTCGTTTGACAGCGCAATCCCAAACAAAGCAGCAAATTGATCAACGATATGGCAACATTGTGTTCAGAGGCGTAGAGAAAGTTTTCGCACTGTACCTTCATTGATCTCTCCTGCCATGGTACTGACTGTCATGTGAGCGCAAGAGCACCTCCATGTGATTTCCTGCAGAAAAGAAAAAACAAGTAATTTATTTCTTAAAGTTGTAGCGAGCGCTGGTTAAAGTCCAAGAGTGCAGGAGAGCGATATAAACTGACGCCTACATGCGCTGACAGTTACGAGCATGTCACGTCCTGCAGAAATCCAAAAATTTAAGTTTAAAGTGAGTAAGGAAGCGCTTGCTTTTGTATCAGATCAGCTCAATCGGCAGCTCTTTTAATGCAATTTACTTTTCACGTAGTAGCCTGGGAACTGATGTCTCATTAAAACCTGTTTATTTCCCGGTTTCACTTGTCAAAAAATGTGGTTTAATTTTCTGGTCCTCATTCTAAAAACACGACTAAATTGCCAAACTGACGCTGCTTTCAAGGACACCTCGTAAGTTTCAGCTTCTATATGTACAATAGGCTACTTAAAAGAAATCATTATTTGAGTATTTGGCAGTTGTGGAAAGTAACTAAGTACTGTTGTAATGTTGTATTTTTCTTAATTTTATGTATTTTACACGCTAATTATTTTTTGCTTTATTTTCTATTAATTATTATCTCAATGGATTTTATTTTCCATCTTGTGTCGTGCATTCTACTTTTATCTTTTTTTCTTACTTTTACTAGTATTATCAGGTGGGTTTCATGCAGTCCATGTATTCTATTCTGATCTTATCTTATTTTTACATGCAGGTTTTATTATGTTTTTGTGTCTTCTATGTCTTTTCATGTGAAGCACTTGGTGTATGTAATTCCTTTGTTGTGAAGCATGTTGGGCTGCATGTCTTGTATGAAAGGTGCTATATAAATAAAGTTTATTATTATTATTATTATTATTATTATTATTATTATTATTATTATTATTACAATTCTACAAGTAGCCTACTGGGGGCCTAATTATATTTAACTTAAAAAATTCCATTTTATCATTTATTTAATAAATTGTACATTAGCCTAACAAGTACATGCACAGCTATCCATCCATGCATTAGACTAGAGCTGAGGTTGTTTTTTTTTAATCCTTTTTTCATGTGCACAAATGTAAAATAAACTCCATGGTGGTGGGAAAGCCTTATTGTGGAGACATATTGTATCTACAGAGAAATGAAAAAATCAAATTTTAAGAGATATGAAAAATAAAGAAAAAAATCATGTAAATCAACATCAATGCATCCTCGGTTTATGGGGAATTTATCAAACATGTAGGCTACTTAGTTCTTATTGGCTTTTTATCCTTAAGGCCTTTCGCTGTGGAGCCAGAAGATCCGGTTTGGAGTCCGCCCACTTCTTCTTGAGAATTTGGAAGCATTTCCATTTTATAGTCAGTACTTGAGGTTACTCCTACCCTACTCAACCACACCTCAAAAAGAGATACTCTTTACTTAACCGCTGTTATTTAATAATGTAGTTACTTTGTAGATTTATACTGTTAATACAATTTGAATTTCCAAATAAATTATGGTATATGTATGTTATTATTGGTTAAGATCCAACCGAATTGACCCCAAGGGAGAAATTCACAGGTTATCCTGCAGTACCTGAAGTATTTAAAATGAGTTCCACATTTTGTAAGATTAAAGTGATGAACACATTAATGCATCAATACAGTCCATTAATATATTATATACACTGAGTTAGGCCATTCTTTGTAATGAGTAGCCTAGGCTACTTATAGCCTACTTTTAGTCCTATATTGTGATGCTTGTGATTTCTAATTTACAATAAATATAAAGAGTTTTTGTACTTTCAGTATACATAAGGTGCCAAAGTGCATAAAACAGCATCAAAAAAGAGCATGATTATCAAAAAATTGCTAGTGGAGGATCCCCCTGTGATCCCAGATAGAGGTCCTATCAAAGCTTCTAATGTCCTAATATCCTGGAAACGTCCCCATGCCCATGTTAACCCTTTGAGACCTGGATTGGCATCAGTTTTCTTCTGCAGCAATCAGATGCCTTTGAAAACTGTGAAACATTGAGCAAATTGGTTTGATGTCTTTCAGCAGCATAGAAAAAACTTGGCGAGAAATGTCTTGCAAATTGTAAAAACAGTAAAAGGTGACAACAAATTACCTAAAAAATAGCTAAGAGAGGGAGGGAGAGAGAGAGAGAGATCAGATCAGAACATTTTCAAATAACAAAGGGAAAATACCCCAAAAAAAACATTTTTATTATCATTATAATTCTCAGAAATTTGTATTTTAATTTGTTTTTTATATCTATTTATTTTTACGCTTTCACGTCACATCCTTTTGTTTACTTTTCGTTTTGCTTTCTTTTTTGGTTAACTTTCATATGCCATTTTTTTCACGAATTATTTGTTAATTGTGAGGTCTTTTTTTGTGTTGCTCATTGCTTGATTTCTATGTTGAAATAAATCAAGCAAACGTCCGGGTTTCAAAGGGTTAAATCCATGGTTAAATCCCAGAAGTTAATTTTGTTGTTGACCACCAGCACCGTAGCGCCTCTGGGTGGCGCTACTGGGTCATGCAGCTGCCGGTGAGGTGGGCTGTGTGCGGGCCGGGCCGGGTGGACTGCCAGCTGGCTGAATGTCGTGAACAGGCGCTGTATTGGGCACAGTCTCCCTGCTCTCCACTGATAACTGGATGGATGTGTTACTCAGAGGTGCTTGTCTGAGCTGTTGCGGTGGAATAAGACTGCAAGATAGGAACCGAGGACTTATCAACTAAACAAAACAGGATGTAACTAACCGCGGAGCTGAAAATGTCAAGTGGAACAAAAGAGACTTCTTGTTGTTATTCGCCTCCGTGCTCGAGTCTCAGCGGACTGAACTAACCAGCAGCTAAACCGGCTAACGTTAGCTGAGTTAACGGTAGCCACATCACGGGTAAAACAAAAGAAAAAATACTATTTCTGAACAAAATTTAAATGGACCACGGCAGGCTGGAGTTTAGAGCTAACACTACAACACTATCCCCGCTAGCGGCACAACATTGACTTAAGTGACATGTTAACAAGCTAACTAGCAGCAGATCGCCCGGGGTTAACGATGCAGCTAACGTTAGCTACTAGTTAATGTTAGCAAGCTACATCAGTGTTTGTCGAGTTAGACAACTGTTTCCTGATCGTGTTTTTAATACTAAGTGATCCAATGGAGTGTAAACAATGTTTAAATTGTGTATTGATTGACATTGATTTTTTTTTTAATTGCCACAGTCAAAATAACGTTCAATATCTAACGTTAGCTAGCTTACTAACTTCTCATGCTAGATGAGCGGCACTGCTTTTGTTTATGTATTTCTTCCCGGATGCAAACAGACTTTATGAAGTGGATTCCCCTCTGTGTTTACAGTTTCAAGCATCCTTGCTTGCCTGTTTGGTGAGTGGATCTCATTGATATTTGCTCGCCATGGCAGCTGTGGTTAGCTACTCTCCACCATGGTGGGTGAACCTCCTCCACAGACTTCCCCATTTCAACTTCATGTTCGAGCAAACAAGCAGTGATTTCCGACCAGAGGACTGGACATATCAACAGGTAAAATATACCTCACCGACTGACCCCTTTTGCCTCGTATCAGATGACCCTAGAAGTTGTGATTCCCAGGCATCCTCCTGAGTACTGCTAATGTTTATTTCAGTGATAGTTTGAATTCAGGATCCACTTACAAGAGCAGGATAATAAGGAGAATTTGATTGAATTACAGTTGTGTAAAAGTCTTAGTCCACCATAAACTTTTATTGTTTTATCAACGTTATTGTAATTACACATTTTTATTTCTCTGTAGTCAGTCTCTACTAAAATACAAGTAGAACATACTGGAAATATTTAGTGTTAAAAACACAAATATTTCAGAATATAACAACTTAAACATGGAAAAGTAGCAAGTATTTAGTATGACTTCACTTTCCACTCGGCATGTCTCGAAATATCTCTGGCAGACAATATGAGATTTACAACATGAATCTTCTGATGTATTTACACCAGGTTGCATTCAAGACATGTCCAAAGCTCAGTATTGATTGTTTGAGCTACATTTTGTTATAATTGTACGATTCCACGTTTCACACTAAGTATTTTCTTCAGTCAGACAAAGCCATTTTATTTGGGCTTTTTATTTGGTGTTTTAATGCATTGCACATTGTGCATTGTTTGTATCTTCATAAAGAGACTGATAAACATATGTATATCCTCATTACAACTTTTCCAAAACAACAAACCTAAGGTGGCATAAAACTTAAGCACAACACTGCAATTAAAATAATCATGACAGATGACCTATGTGCACCTCCTCCTCACCCTTTGATCCATGCCACCATCTGTGTGTAGCTGTTATATCCATGTCTTGACCTTTTCCAGACACCATCCAGCTGGCATTATATAGTGTGATCCAAGCGACCTAAGTTGAACTTATCAGCCATACTCCACATATTTTATTTTCCTTAAGATGTAACTCTAACCTTTATTTGTTATACAATATGAGGGGCATATTCTGAAGTACCTTTGCATATGGACTCTGAAGTACCTTTGCAAAAGACCTTATCCAGCCTATCTTTACCTTATCAACCCTGGATGTCCAGATTAAAAGAGTTCAGGGGGTAACATAGGGCCATAAGTAGGCTGCATTGCCTAATGAAAATCTCAGACTGGGGGAGGGGAGAGCAGCATGGCATTCATTCACATGGTAAATATTAAAGAGATTCTCTAAATTTAGGTCAAGTGGTACTTCGTTTTTATATTGCAGTAGTAGTTTTGGCGGGTGTTTAGCACTTACTATGCTCTTATTTATCCGGATGCTGTTGGTTTCTGTTGAGCCTCAGTTTGTGTGCAGGTTATGACTCTCAGAACAATGATTGACGCAGACACCTATTAGATGTGACCCACAGGATCCAACGCAATGGCTCTGCATATGTCCTGTCTGAAAAATAAATAGAAAAAAGGCATCACTGATTGTGTCAGATGGCACCGCATTAACATCAGATTACCTTTTTGGTTTAACATTCAACAAAGAAATCCTTGAAATCCTGCAAATCCTCCTAAGAAATGCTGTGGAAACTGTTGATTCAACTGCTTGATTAACTTAATCTGCTGTCTTGTAAAATGGGTTGTTGTTTATTTTGTCATGGGCATGATAAAGAGTTAAATGTACCACCATCATTTGACCATTACATGATAACAATGGTCCGTAATTCATTTATCAATGGACTTTGTTAATGCTCTTCCTTTCCAAAACCATTACCCAAACCGCTGTGATGCTGTGGTTTTAAAAAGGCTCTGACAGACTGGGTAATGAGTGTGTAGCTATTTGGTTCCAGAGACCACTGAAGGAAGAGCGAAAAACAAGATATAGAGGGTAATTTTCAACAAGTGAAACATTGGCAGACATGGGTGGAAGACATTAGATAATGGTGCATCCCTTTTATTGTGGAAGTATGACTCAGAAAAAGCAGAAGTGAATTATGGTTCCAGAGAAACGGGAAGATGATCCAGACATGCATCATTGTAAGTGGCGGACTGGCGGTGATGTGTCAAAGCTTGAACAGGCATACATGTTTTTAAATGGAAGTCATACAAGTGGTAAAAAGTATATGCATCCTTTACACTTTGAATAACGTTTATGGGTGTCTTTTTTAAAGTTGATTCTTGGCAAGGATGATCTTGTTCTGAGCATTTTAATGAACGTATTGTTTACCTGAGGTGGCACTGAAGTTCATTTACTGAAAAAGGTCATTACTGATTGTACAACCTCACATTTGTTATTGTCCAGCTCTCTGAGGTATGATTGGGAGCCTTTTCTGGCAGGATAGGAAAAGGGTTTATTGGCTTGATAAGGGCAGCAGCTCTATGTGTTTGGCACTCAGGGTGTACAGCTGGAAGTTCACTGTTAATAGGATAAGGATATTCAGTGGAAACTTAATGCATATTTATTAGGGTGCATATATAGCTGAAGGAGCACATTTTGTCACTCCTTTTATCACAATAAGACATAAAGAAGTCATCATTAGAAAACTTACTGAATTACATTTTTTAACCCACTGTGATGATGACAGGCTGGTATTATTGCTCTCACTCAGGCTTCAGGGGAAGTCTTGACATGTCAGCTGTCAGTGGGACTCACTACAGGACTACTAAATGATGATGTCACTCTTCGTGCACAGATAATACAGAAGCAATGCACCAAAACTAACATGCAGGAGGATTAGAGTTTTTACTCCTGGATGCACTCTGTGAGCTTTGTTTGGTTGAACTGTGCAGAGCAATACACAGCAGCCAAGTCATTTAATAGTATTTGTGTTATTATCCAGTTTGTCATTTGTGTTTCGTCACAGTCAACGCTAAAAAGGATTGGTTCAAAGGAACGCTCTCACCAAATATTATGTTGTCAAGACTGTGCTTTGAGTCTGCAATTGTTCCAAGATTGAGTTTACTCATTGCCGGGAAGCCAGTCGACAACCACTGCATCAGGGCGTGTCAGTCACTGTGATGCATCGTTGAGAAAACTGAACAAATAGAACGACCTTGGGTTTTCACAAAACAAGAGTGGCAGGATGGAAATCTGCCCCAGCCGTGAATCCTCAGGAGTATACAGTGAACACAGAGGTCCTCTGTTTGACCTACATAGGAAGTGCTGCTGTTGGCTTAGAGGTTTAACTATGATAGTATATTGCTCAAGTGCCAGCTTTGAAATTCTGCCAATGTACAGTGTTGACAGTTGTAAAATCCCAATCAGGTATTACCAGTTTTGTCTTGATGAGATTTCAGGAAGTATTTATTTCTTTGCTTTTCTCTCACTCTGAAAAGTTTAGTAGTATATCCAGGGTTCCCACAGTCATGAAATTCCTGGAAAAATTGTGAAATTAGAAAATTTTCCAGGCCTGGAAATGGTTTGCAGGTAATAGAATGGTTTTGAAAAGACTTGATTAGAAATTGTTTTGGCTACTTTATTAATTCTATTCATAAAATAATCAAAACATGTTGAACATTATTAGAAATGTTATAAAAACCTAATGCTGCACTGCGTGATTGTTGATTGGATCTTTGTTTTTCTATCTCCAAAAAAGAGGCGTAGCCTTGACACACTGAGAAGTACACGAAAATGCCGGTGTGGTCTATTGGCATATGCAGCTAGTTTGCGACAGAAATATCGAACTTACGAGTAAAGATAGCAAGTGTGCGCAGGTTGCTTATCCACAAATGTGTGTTCAGTGTGTGTTCACAGTCTGCTCCATTTTAAACTACTTAAATAAAGTAATGGAAATCGGATGAAATATTATGAAAAGGTTCTTGAAATGTTTTGACAATGTATTTGTAACAATGTGTGGAAACCCTGTATATCACTTGGAAGAGGCCTTTTCTTTTTGTTGTTGCTGTCCACCATCAGTACCATGCTCATTGTGCTTAAATGAAAAGTGTAAATGTACTTTATCACAACCAAGCACACCTTTTTCTTTTACAATCACAGTGAACATCTCTGAGAAGTTTTATCCTGACTGTGGTGTGCACTCCGCTCATTTGTGCACAACACTTGATTTCAGTTTAATTTAGGTCAAAGATGATGTAAGCTCATGTGTTTTTAACAGTAAAATACATTCATCAAAGCTTTTGAATCACAAAAATAATTTAAAAAGAAATCCTGCAGATTGGAATGCATTGTATTTGAAGGTTGATGCTCTTCTTCAAGACTGCTTTGTGGTGTTTCTCTGTGGGACACTTCAGAGGCCCATTATCCCCCAACTGTTATTGATGTGAAAGGTTTTTCAGCGATGAAGTTTCCATAACACCGTCCCTCTGTCCACCAGTCTATCCTGTTACTGGGAGGTGTGGCGCTCGCCTGTCTGGCCTTGGACCTCCTGTTCCTGCTCTTCTATTCCATTTGTCTGTGCTGCCGGCGGAACAAAAATGAGGACCAGCCCAACGCTGACTGCTGCTGCACGGCCTGGTGTGTCATCATTGCAACACTCGTCTGCAGGTGAGTCCAAACACATGGTATTATCACAGGGTCATGTTTCCTTTTATCCTGAAAAAATATTTCAGAATAGACACATTAGACACATATGCAAAGCTTTCAGAAAGTATAAGTTTGAAATCATCCTCATGTTTTGAGTTATTTGGGTTTGACCAACCTCATGCATCCACAGTAGGAAGCAGAGCAACACACAGTGATCTCGCTGTATGTCACCTGTACTGTCCCATTGCATGTCTTTTAAGATTACTACAGGTCTTTCATGTCTTGCCAAGAAAGAGAAGAAGTCAACTATATCTATATCTATATCTGCATATAATCTCTTAGATGCATACTGTATGAATTGTCTGCAAATGGCATTCACCAGTTGTATTTTGGATTTTAGCTACTTTGCATTTGCGCACACACACACACACACGCACACACAGAGCCAAAGATACACAAAGGGGAAAGACACCAGTCAACATTTCACCAAACTTAACTAAACATGCAGTTTTATGGAAATTATGTGGTCAGCACTTAACAGAAAGGGGAGCTACTGATTCAGAGAGACAAAAACCACTCTGAAACAGTCTATGTCCCTTAAAACAGCAAACCAAAAAATATTAAAAATAATTAAAATTGACAAAGGTTTAAAATTTTGTCAGTCCCTTAATATAGTTCTGTATGAATTTGCAAAGAAAATTATAACATGCTTGCATATTTGGCAAATGCCTGAAGATTGCCATACAAAATGAGCCCAGTTCAAATTAAATTGCATTTTAATAAAACAGCTTCTTAGCAGAAACCCAAAGGACTTTATTACTATAAACTGAGCGTCCAGGGCAAGAGATACAACCAGACAGACGGACGCAAAATCACATCAATAAAAAAATAAAACTTCTAAATGAAAACTGTGCAGTAGTGCTGAGGGAAATTACATTTCCATGTGAGCACACTTAAAACACAGAGACTATAGTAGTGCTATATACACTGGCTTCAATTTCCTGATTTGTTATTTTTATTTTATAGATTATTTTTGAAGTGAATATGTGAGAACTGTACCATCTGGACATGCTTTCTATCCTTGAACGCTGCATTTGTTTCCTGTTTTCCCCTTTCTGTTGATGGGCCACTGGAGAGCCATCGCGGTTGATTCAGGGTAGCACAAAGAGCTTGGGGACCTGATGAGTACAAGAACTGCATTACAATCACTGTATCTGTGTGTGTGTGTGTGTGTGTGTGTGTGTGTGTGTGTGTAAGTAGCCCCACGCATAAATGTGTTTTAGTGAAAGCAGGAAAATCAGTTGGTGGGATCACACATTTCTGCACTTTGTTTTAGTTTGCTTTTGTTCTTTGATGGAATCCTTGCTTAGCATCATTGCACAAAGAGCTGCACCGCTGTTAACAATATTGTGATTATCCTAATTTTATTTTTTTTCATTCTTTTGCAGTTGTGTTGATTTCTTAAGTGTTAAAAGAGTTTCCACATGTTTGTCATCACAGCAGGGAGTTGTTGTTTTTTTTTTTGCTGTGACTCTGCTCCTGTTCACCTTTTCTCGCTGTAGAGTGTGAGAGGAAGAGATTAGCAGCCCTCCAGGAAGCGGGGAAAACCCATTGATTCACTGAGTGCTGGAGGCTGAACACTGTTCAACTTGGTCTGACTTTGCTTGGAGTGTTTCGCTTATCATCATCCTGCTTGATAAAATCAGCTCTGGCATAGAATGAGGGGTAGCAAAAAGACCAATAGCTGCAACACACAAAGAGATATTGGTTCTTTTTTAAAAAATTGCACCAAAAAGGGAGTTTATTTTTCTGCCAGTGAAATATACAAAGCTATATCACTGTGAATAGCTTCTACTCTACACAATATATATTGATTGAGGATCGCAAATTGCACACAAATAACTTGTCGGAATATTTGTTTTTGTTGATGCACCTATGGAAACTGTTTCCCATGCAGTTGCCGGAACTATTTATCTGCAACCTGAGGCCCTTCTGTGCAAATGAGAGCTGATCTCCTGCCTCAGTACAGCCTTTGTCAGCCGTAGTGTGGGGTTTGGGGCATAGCTGGTCCATTCCTCTGTGTTTCCATGGTTCTGTATGGAGTCTTTCTGCGGCAGCTGAAAGGAGCCTGTTGACTGGGGTCTGAGCCGACAGGGTTAATGTGGAGTTCACACGCCTCTCTCCCTGCCTTGCTATCCCCCGCGCTCGCTCTCTTCTCTGTCTCCTCTCTGTGTCTTTTTTAGCTAATCCCTCCTCCTCACCACCCTGTCTCCCCACCCTTCCTTTTGTCTCCCCTCAGCGCTGGCATTGCCGTCGGTTTCTATGGGAACGGCGAGACTTGTGATGGAGTGAATCGGCTGACGTATTCCCTTCGCCATGCTAACCGTACAATCACTGGGGTGGAGAAGCTGGTAAGGCTGAGGGCACAAATTATGCCAGCGTATTTAATAATTCATCACCCTTCTGCTATGAGAATCTCTTGTTTCCCCGCTACCACTAGAGCTGTGTAGTGAATCTCCTTTTACTCCAACATGACCTTCTTTGTCCCCGCACTGGCTCTAGGTATATGACAGTACATCCTCACTGAACCAGACGGTAGAGAACAATCTGCAACAGCTTGAGGCCCAGTATGCACAGCACGCGGACTACCTGTCCATCATCCAAAAGCTGCAGGGCCAGCTGGACGAGCTGGTCAGGCAGATGGTGGAGATCCCCTTCTGGGACAACACCAACATCTCCCTAGAGGAGCTGGCCATCAAGATTGAGCTGTATGACTGGTACAGGTAAGACAGTAACAGTGCCATCCAAGGAATCATTCAGACAAAGAGTGCTGTATAGAATAATTCAACACATTATATATTCAGCTCCTGTCTGAGGCTGGAGAGTAGGGTGTGGCAGCAGCAGCAGCAACACAGACAACACTTGACAGTGATTTATGTACCACATCTCTTTTATTAAACCTTCAGTGCAGACACACTCCTTCACTAATTCACAGGCTTGTGATGACTTTGCTGTCACTCATCTCTGAGTTCATTCATTGTTGAAAAGTTACTTGGTCTCTTCCCTGGTGGCGAGTGCTGGCTGAGGCAGCGCTGTTGGATATGTTTCTGAATGAAAATCTCTGAGTGAAACTGATGTAGGAAGCAGATGCGAGTACAGACAACAAGGAATGTGGCGTACTTATTCAGCATGTCATTAAGCAGCTGACTTACCAAGAGTCTCCAGCCTCCACTGAGTTTGGTTTGTGGTAATCCCTCTGGGCTGTATTGAGTTTGCTTACATGTACAGTATGTCCAAAATTATAAATATGCAAGTGGTTCACCAGTTGGTAAGGCATCCACATATTTATAATTGTGTGCTATGTTTTTCATGCAGTGTCACAACATGAATTCAAAGCAGATATTATATGAGATTCACAGTGTAAGTTATTATCGAGGGCTTGCAAGGTCACTTAAGTTCATCTCACTTACTTTAAAGTGGCTATAATTGATGTTTTTATAATAATATCAAATGACAGTGTGAACACAATGTGGCACTGCAAAAAGGTCTCTTGTAATCCTTTTGGCATTTGTTTTGAATGATCTTAAAAGGATAGTTCACCTCAAAAAATGTACATTTTTCTTCTAGTTCCTGCTTAAAACTGCTCACAACAAGGTGGAATTATCTTCAGTAACCAGATCATGATTTCTGGAAAGAAACGTTGCTGCTGAGTCATTCAGCTCTGAGCTCCGCTAGCAAGTGCCATCTTGTTCCAGTATTTTTTAAGAGAAGGCAGATCTCTCTACGGCCGATATCGCCAACACTCGAAAACTCACACAAATCCGTATATATTGCTAAATAGCGCTACTGATAAGAGGAAAAGTATATATTTTTAATTTGGGGATGAACTCTTCCTTTAAAAAATGCTTCCTTTTTTCAACATATGTGTCTGTTTAATTGTTTATAGAATGAGATTTTTTGTTTTTATGAGACACATGTTTCAATTACTGCAGATGGAGCCCTTTTTTAGGAGATGGTATGCTCTGCAGCACTTGGCTTTTTTTTTGTTAATGACATTTGTCCTCACAGGTGGCTGGGCTACATAGGCCTGCTACTGTTCGATGTCCTCATCTGCCTTCTGGTGCTGTTTGGCCTCATTCGCAACTCCAAGGGAACGCTTATAGGGTGAGTCTCATCACAAAATCATGGCCACAGGAACACTTAAGGGAAAACGATTCTGCCCTGGGAAATTATTTTAGCTGTTGTCACAGAATGAGTAGCAATTATTGTACATGAAGCCTTCAACTGATCAAGGCCATCTTGTCATTACAGTTAAGTCTGGATGCATTTATGCCTTATAAAATATCAGTCCTGTCACAATTCATTTAGCAAGATGACCCTGATATCCTAAATATTGAAGATATTACTAACGGCAACTATGGCACACTTTGATGGTTTGCCCTTATAGTTTGGCTACTGTTAAATATTCAACAGAGCAGCTACAAAGGCTATTGCGTTTTATAGGCACTAAAATAATTCAGTAAATGCAATATAGTGTGCCAAAGAACACTTAGTGTTTGCACATTTTTCCTTTATTAGCAGATAAGGGCAAACGAAGCAAATGCATAATTATTGTTTGTAAATTACATACACAGTGATTACAGTGCTTGTAGTTCATTGCCCTGTGTTTTTGTTTTCAACAGTGTTTAATTTAAAATCTCACAGTCTTCTGTGTTGAATTAGCAAGTAGTTTGCTGAGCTTGTTTTTCCCAATTCCACACTTTTCAGCACACTGTTATTCAGCTGCATATAACTTTAAAAAAAGTAATGCAGTCTGTTTCGTTAATCTGTTCATGGATCTATCAAGCTTTTTCTCCTTTTGTTTTTTCCAAAGTTTAACCTTAACTTGCACAATTTCACCTCAGTATTTTGAGATAAAATTGGTTTACTTTTTAAGTGTTGGATGTGATGCAGGAAAGGGCTTGATACATCCTGATGGAGCAGTTTAATTAGTTTAAATGCATCTCTCCCTGCAGTGTAAGGTTTGTTGTTGTACACATGAAAAGTATTGCTCTGACGCTGCAGGTTAAAGGTACTTAAACTTCTCACCTCCTCTCTTGCTCTCTCCAGGGTGTGCTTGTTTGGTGTAGTGGCTCTGGTAATCAGCTGGGTCTCCCTGGGGCTGGAGTTGGCCGTCTCTGCGGTAAGTGTCTCCACCAGAGCATGATCCTGTTTTCCAGGTAGAGCTGCACAGTTCATTTCGTATAATTGGATAACACGATTTTTGCGCGCTCAGCCAAGGACCCCAGAATCTGGCCTTGGAGGGGCATTTTTTTCTCTAAAACTGCACAGTTGAAGAGTTAAGATGTGAAATGTAACATGGAGTGACAAGAGAAATAGGAACACCTGTATGATGTAATGCAAGGCAATACATAACATTGCAATAAAGACATACTGCCTGAAAGATCTCCTCCAGACTTAAGACTTACAAATACTCATTTTCTTTCTGCAAGAGAAGTTAAATTACCTTGTCAAAATTGCATCTACTCCTCTCTCATTAAAATAACCTAGAGTCTGTGAATATGTTTATATTTTTATTTCAAAAATTTGATTGCTAAATGCAAGAAGTCATTTACTTCATTGTAAAGTCCTTTCTTAGGTTATGTGTACAGGAGGTTTAATGTTTCCATCACACTTGTCGAACTTACACATTCTGCATTGTGAAGCTCAAACCTCCAAGTGTAATTCTAATAAGCAAAACACCTTTCTGAGTGCAGGGGAGTTCTCGTTTTTTGTTGAAACTACAATAGTAGTCCTAATAAGAAGGTCCTAATAAGTTTCACAAATGTTGAATTTGAACCAGGTGAGACCTGTGATCACAAGCCAAAATTGTAGCCATATTATTGTAGCCATTATTCACAGAAGACTGAAGCAGTTAATCTTGCTGCCCTATGGCGGACAAAAATGACTTCATTGATACTAAGACTTCAGCCGGGACGGAGTCAGCCTGTCACTTTGTAAACATGTCTTCGAAACTGCAATCAATCATTCCAGTCGACCATCAAACAATAATGTGTCTAGATCATTTGTAAATCTTTATTATTTTTTTTTTTAGACTTCCAGTGACTTCTGTGTTGCTCCTGACACGTATGTCACCAAAGTGGCAGACCAGTATGGAGTCATCAGCCAAGGTAAGAATTGTAAACAAGTTTCGCTCACATGGTACTGAGATTGCCATGAGCTGGCTCTGTGTTCGCTCTGAGAACTCTCTGAAATGGTGAATATTAGTCATCTGAAATTGTAGAGGACACATTAGCCTGAATTGTTTAATCCCCTCCCCCTTCCTGGTCTCAATGCTCTGATTATTGTGCAGCAGTGAGGCGGCATTGTTCTAAAGAGCGGGGCTTGATCTCGTCCATGCATGGCCTATAAAAAGCCTCTAAAAATTACTGCCACATCTGTGGCAGGGTCAAGAGGGCAATGAGCTTCCTTTTTAGTCAATACAGAAGCCTCTCTAACACTTCTCGTTTTAGTAATTGCCCAATCTGTCCCATGATGGGCTGCGTGTTAGGGGAAAGAATGATAGTGCCTCGGGTGTGTGTGTGTGAGAGAGAGAGAGAGAAGCAGAGTGTAAGAGGGAGATAAGAGCAGTGGAGAAGATGATCAGACACACAATATATTTCCTGCATCCGCCCTCAGTCCTTGGAAATAAAAATGAGAAGATGGTGCTTAGAAATAAAAACACCAAGGACTTCCTGCCAACTTGATATGTTTTTTTTTTCCTCCCATCATCAGCTTCACAATTTCTCTTTTTCAGCTCTCTTCTCCAAAGTATGATGGTTGCTAAATACACAAACCAAGCTTTTGGTCAGTCGAGGCAGAAATTCAGAGCGTCAGCTGTGAATGGTGTGATTTCAACTGAACCATGAGGAGAACTATGCACTAAACTGTATTATGCAGCAGCTATGAAGCTGCATTTTTGCCCCGGGGCTGATTCGTGCAGGATGGGGGTTTTCTGGTCTATTTTCTCCTCCTGTAACACATGTTAACTGTTCAGCTGTTGGGAAAAAAATATTTTTGAACTAAGTTTTAAAGGGCCAGTGTATAGGATTTAGTGGCAGCTTATGGTGAGGATTGCAGATTGCATTCCCAAGTGGCTAACACAGTTAGAATTCCTTCAGTATTCATTGTTCAGAAGTTTTTAGCGAGAGCGGAGTTATCCGCAGGAGTTTCTTCCCCTACAAAACAAACAGACCTGGTGATTTAAACAGGTAAAAACACTTAATAAAGCTGTTTCAGGTTACAAGTCAGAGTTTCTCCGATGCCTAGTGGTTCGTTGCACACAGGCTGCTAGCCCAGCATCTGATAATGTGTGCTCACCTTTTTTTCCTATAACTTAAGACATTTAGGAGATTTAACAAGAGCCAAATTATCCATAGATGAACCGGTAAAAACATTTAATAATGTAGTTTCTCATTTAAATCAGTATTTTACAGATGCTGTTCAGCGCGGAGGGCCTGCTAACTATGGTGGCCAACACAAAAACACAAAAAGCCCTATCTAAAGCAAAATTTGGTTTTGCCGTCCTGGGCTACATTAGAAACACGTCAGACTCTGTGTACGAGGATCCACTCCCATATAAACCGCTCACAATAATACGATTCTTGTTTTCAGGTGATTATACACTGAATAAAAGATACTTATTATATTACATTGTATTTCTGATTTCCCTAAATCCCTACACAGTGAATATTTGAGTAACGCCTTTACATATACTCTAGGCTACTCTTACCTACAAATGTCCACCTTGGAAAGGGAACAGCTTATTCAGAGTAGTTGTATATTTTCTTTTTGCAGCACATGCCTTCCCAAATACTCTATCCAGACAAATCCCTGGATAGAATAAAGAGTGTTATTATTACAGTGGATTTATTGCTTTCCTCCCCTGGATCACTGTTATATTTTCTTCAGTATGCATCATTTCAACAACCCTCAATGTTATTTTTCATTCCTCCGCTTTCTCCTCACAGCACAGATATTCAGACATGGTTTCAATCCAAACAGAGAGTAAGATTAAATCTGTGTGATTTGTCATGTTGCAGCCAGTGTATTTCTCTGGTCTTTTCAGGGTTTTGTTTGTTAAATACTTATGAAATGGTAGCAGCAGGAAGAAAGATGAGCTGCATCTGCATTTTTCTAAGATAAGAAGTTTAAATCAAACTTAGTAAACCTGGATAACTGTCAATAGCTGGAACAACTATTTATAAGGGCTTTATTCTAAATTCAGAGCATATGAGTTTTCTGGACACAGTTCTCGACATGAGCTCTTTTTACAAAGAGATTGTGCTATAGGGATGCTACAAACTCCCTTCTTTATGCCACCATTGCACTTTTACACAATACTTTCTAAAGAATAAAAATGGCATTGACACAGCAATAACAATCACTGACTGTCCCTGTTATATGGCGGTTGATCTCGTCCTCTGCTCGGAGGGTAAGGAGCCCCTGAACCTCACTGTTTTCCCAGTTTGCGGACATTTTTGGCTGCTTTTCTTCCTCTTTGACTTACCTGAGAAGTTACTGTTCACTGTTTATATAGACCTCCTTTTGAGGCTATTACTACCTCTGTTGCTGGCTTTCCATGATTGTATCTTCTTATACAGAATGGCGAGGCAGCATAACGGCATGATATTCCCACCATAAACAGGCAGTGTAACAGGGGCTATTGAGGTGGCTAACACAGTGGCTAGCAGCTAACTCCTTAACAGTAATAAACAACACTAACAGTACTGACAGAGCTAATGGTGGTAACCAGGGTGGGAACCGGACGGTGGGCGGGATATCAGCAAGTGGGATACACACACGCACATGTACGAGCAGCTGAAGTGTCTACGTCATCAAACCACAGAGAAACTTGGATTACAGTACAGACAGGAATAGCATTAATGCTTTGAATATCGTATACAGAACCTTTGAGTATTAATTCACTCTAAGCTTGTTTTAAAAAGGTTAGTATCTCTTTAAAACATTTGCTTCATCAGTTTGGAAGATGTGACAGTTTCTCATGCTCGGAAAATCTCAACAGCTGGTTAACAAAATTCTCAGAGAGCAACTTTTCTGAAGCTCCAGAGACTGGAACCAGATTTGTTTTGACTCCCTCACCCTGCCAAAATGTTTAACCTGGTGGGACAAGGTGCTGCCAAATCTCTGTCAAATAAACAGAATATCTTGTGACTGTAGCCCAAAGCCGCAGCTCACTGATAATCTGTCTGATTGTAAAACAGACAAAATCATTGCAACTGAAGGTTTATTTTAAGGTTTCATCATGAATCGTGGGAAGAACAAATTCTTAATTTTATGCTATATGGAACAGTGGCAAAAGTAATAAGAGAATTTCATGAAACTTTTATTTGTTTGATCAGTGTGAGCCATAATTGAGTCTTCCTTCGGCCCACTGTATATTGAAAGATTAAAGAATTTATTCTGTATTTCAGCACACTTGACACTAAATGATACAAAAAATTCACTAGTTCCACCCATTACCAAAAGTCAGACTCTAGGAAATGTGCTCCTCCGTGATATCTGTGTGCGTGGGTGAATGTGAGACAGAAGCATGCTTAATATGTGCTTCTCTAAACCGGAAATCCTCCTCCTGAGTTTGCTCAACTGTGTGGGAAAGAAGCTCCTGACACAGCAGTGAGAGCAGACGTCACTCGCACCGTGTGCTCGGTTGGCGGTGGTGTTCTCACAGCTTGTATTAGTGGATGTTGATGCAGCTTTTGAGTCACTCAGAAAATCAAGACTCCTACTCACTGCTGTGAGTTAGTAGCTGGAGTGCGTTGTAATAGCATGTGAACGTTGAAAACCTTAATTAGAGTCCTTCCTGGTGTGCTGTGAAGAGAAGACAAGTTTGGTCATGTTGTAATTTTGACAATAACTCCAGAGATGATTAATACATAGTTAGGGCTGTTTTGCAGGAGACTTTGAACATTAACAAGGTTTATACCTAAGCCTCTCACTGGCTCTGTGTTCTGTTGTTGAAGAAGTGTTGCTGCATCATGGGAAAAACACATTCATTCATACTATAATAGCACGTGTAAACTTTATTCTTTTTGGAACATTTCACTGCAGAGCTCAGGATTAGCTCAGCAGGAGCACAGTTACCGTAACAGTCGAGCTCTAACGAGGCAAGCAGGGAACGCAGTGAGACAGAGCTGGAAAACAAAATAAAATGTGCCTGCATCCATCTGTTAACTGACTATTGGCCTCGAGTAGTGCCTAAAGCAGTGACTTTGGGGAAAGATAACAACGTGAAATGAGATACTAAAATTAAGAGTCAAAACTATGTTTTCATTTTTGATGTAGGAATGCGTAGATATGATTAAATATAACAGAATGGACTGTGAACTGTTCATAATAGACTTTGCATTGGCCAGCAGTTACTTTTAACACATTTTATGCCCACCACAATGTAATGTATTAGGAGGTCTGTTTCACATATTTCTGAGATTTTGTTGAAAGAAGTGCAACACCATTAATGTCTTAGAAGGAGAGGCTGACCCAAAGTTTGTGCTGTTCAGCGGTTCTCAGGTCAAGCCCCTATTTGTGACAGCAAGCTTTTGATCCGGCCTTTGCTTGTTGCTTTTGGGACCACGCTTTGAACACCTCTCCTTTAAACGTGTTCGGACAAAATGCACAAACGAGCCTCAAGTAGAGGTCAACCTTTGATGTCATGCTGTCACTCACCTTTATATGCCTCAGAAAATGCAGCTTTTGAATGCAGTATTAAAGTAATGCACTGTGCTTATTCTAGTGCTAAAAGTGTTGTATGAAGCTCTGTCGAACTCCCATACCAGATCATGTAAATTGTCAAATAATGTAGGGCTGCAACTCGCAAATACTTCATCATTAATTAAACTGCCAACTATTTTCTCCATTATAAGATTATTTGTTTGGTCAATAAAAATCCTCGATATCTGCCCAACATGAGGTCTTCAAATGTTGTCTTTCACCCAACTAACCAACACCCCAAAACCCAAACATTATATCTCAACTGGTACTGGAGTTTTAGGCCAATATCAATATTTAGAAAACCGATAAAGATGATGTGATCAGGTTTCTAAATTCGCTCAACCATAGTTTGGCATTTTTATACTGCAACTTCTTGATACTTATCAGCCAAAACAAATAACAAGACTGAAATATAGAGCTGAAGGATTTCGAGAAAATAATCTAATTGCTATTATTTTCACCGATGTTGATTTGGGATATGATTTGCTTTATTAGAGGAAATCATATTTTTAACTTCATTATTAATTATTATTGAAAAACATATTTAAATGATTACGGTGTGATTTTTGAGGGGACCTAAACCAGACAAAGATATTTTCTGAAATCTACAGAAGATGATGTGTAGACAAGGACATCTGTGCAATGAGATAATATTTAATTTAAATGTTTCTGGACACACTTTGTCCTTTTATAAATATTTTACAATTTGAAAATGGCAGAAGGCCATATTCAAGATTCAAGAACCTAATTGTCAATATGCAGTCGTAACGAAATTGCAACTGTGCCATCAACTTAGATTCAATTTTGATATCTGTAATGAGCAAATAAGCAGGAAATCAATCAGTAACTGTTGTATGTAAAGTAGTGAAAATGCCAAATATTCACTTATTCCCCCTCTCAAATGTAAGGTTTTACTGTTTCACTTTGTCATATAGGATATTAAGTTGAATTTCTTTGGAGTATGGACTATTTTGTAATGTAAATAACTGTTTTAGTTGGAGCACTACTTGAATTTATGTGGCTCTCTCAACATATTTTTAATCCACAGATATCTTGCAGCACTACCTTAGTTGCAGTTTGGAACAAACGAACCCCTTCCAGCAGGTTTGTTGCATACATCACTACACGTGTTTCTGCATGTTTGAGTTGTTAACAGGTTAAATTAAAGCCTTTCAGATGAATATCCACATACTGTCTGACTAGTAGCTCACCAGTTTAACATTAATCTGATGTTGATAAAATTGTATTCTCAGCAGTCACAACATTTTAGACATACTCTCTGCATGATGTATGACCTTGTCATTGGTGAGAATTCAAGTTGGCACAATGAGTCACTCCAGCTGCCTTAAAAGGGACTTCTTTTTTTCCATGCAGTGGTACAATACTTCTCTTTTTGGAAAACTGATGCTGAGCAGCTCCTTCAGTGTGTCCGTACTGATAACGTGTGCTCACATCAGAGGATGTGTGTTAGAGGCTAGAGAAGACGAATGGCACTTTTACTGTGAATCTATAGTTTGCTTTAGTGGACTACCTTCATTTCAGTTTGCACACCACATGAATAAATCAAAACTTCTGAGTGCTGCTGAAGTCCAGGCATCTATTGTTAGAGCGACTGTAAAGAAAAGAAAGCTATATATACAGTATGTAAGCCTTTCAGCTCTTCCACTAGACGTCCACATGATCACAAAAAGAGTCAGCTTGGTAATGATTAAAATAATGGAAAGACTGAGATGGGCGGACTGCTACAGTGTTCATTCTTCATTTTCAGAAGCTCTCCGGGAGCCACAAAGCGTTAGTGGAAATGCAGGATGACGTGTCTGAACTGCTGCGCTCTGCCACCAGAGAGTACAAACAAACTCAGGTATGTTTGCAGGCACGACACTCTTTACTAGAAATGCCGCATCACAGGGCAGCTGGTACCATAAACATTGCCCCCGCCCCTCCCCCAAACACCCACCCACCCACCAGGCCACAACCTGTCCTATACTATTGTGTTGTTTGTGATGACAGAATATCCCAGTGAATGGGACCAAACGAGCAACCTGCAGAGAAGTGAAGTGCACCTGTCCACATAAAGATCTGCTGACGGCCCACCTGGGACCTGCATTATGTCCATTTAGCTGCATTAGGCTTTCACTGGCCCTTGTCAATACAACAGTGTGGTATTGTCCGGCGCTGGTCCTTGCACTGTGTTGACAGAGGCACAAATGAGAGCTGACATTGGGAATAGAGAGAGGCATATTTCACTTCACATACCCACACAGAGAAATGTGCTGAGGTTGTGGAAATGTTTATATCGGGCTATCAGACGTATTTTCCGCTGGAGCTGCGATGAGAACTGGAGGAAGAAGGGAAACAGTCCATTAAAATGTATCATACATTAAAATCTGCTTTTTCAGCTGGAGCTCCTGCGTTCTGTTGCATATTGATGTAAGACAATGATAAATGTGTGCAGAATGGATAATCAGTGAATTAATCAACGTTTAAAAGATTTCAGTTTCCTTTTCACCTGCTGACCTCTTTTTGGACGTTTGCATTTTCTTATTCTTGACCGTTTACACCACGATGAGAACTATACTAATTCTAAAGTATTATATCGGTTTGTTTCCAATGTCTGCCTTTTTTTAATGTTTGTGGCGCGCAAACACACTCAACTGCCAAAGTTGGATTTCATCTTTAGCTTGTTTCAGCATTGCTTATTTTGTTTTTTTTCTCATTTATTCTCAGGGAAGTTTAGAGGAGATCCAGGGGATACTGAACACCACAGAGATCAGTCTACATCAGCTCACTGCCCTGGTGGACTGTCGCAGCCTGCACATGGTGAGCAGCGAGGAGAAGACTTACAAACTGAGACATTCTTACTGTAGCGTTGCTCCATGTCTGATGAAAAAGCGCCCGGCAATTGATTTGTTTTGACATCTTCGTAGTGCAGCTTAGCTGCATAAAGCAACCCCTCTTTTTATGCTTGTGCAGCTGAGTACACCTGTCACCATAAATAACATTTGCCTTCCTGTATGCGAGTTCTTGTCCAGTTGATGCTGGCTTTGTACCATTTCTGAAGCTGGCTGGATGACAAGCACTTGGCTATCGAAATGCTTGGGAGGATTGTCCCTCAGTAGCTTCCAAATTCCAAGGGTGCACGTGCAGCTGTAGCACTTTTCTTTTTGCTTTCTGTTCAGTCTTCTCTCTGACACATCTACTCACCAAAGCTTATTATTTCATAAAAATTTGATTATCTCCCATAGAATACAAAATGTGTTTCTGCTGCGCAGCGCATACTGAATGGAGATTCTCAATCATGATATTGTTGGCTTTAGTGCTTCTTTTCAAACCCAGATGAAAAAGCACTGCCTTCCTTCTAGTTTACCAACCATGAGCTCATTTGTTTGACCTAATTTAAATGAGGAAATACAGCAGATGCATTTTAAAGACTTGGAATCTACAGGCTGAAATTTAAACAACAATTTAGCCTTTTTACTACCTTTTTGTTATTCTTTCACTCTCTCTTTTGTAGGTTTCTCAGATTGTTTTAGATGCTTGAAAGCTGACTCTTTGGTCTTACCTTCCATAATTAAACTGGTGTCTCCCCCTTTTTGCAGGACTTTGTTCAGGCCATGACGGGACTGTGCTATGACGGACTGGAAGGCCTCATCTACCTCGTGCTCTTCTCCTTCATCACTGCTCTCATGTTCAGCTCCATTGTTTGCAGCGTGCCTCACACCTGGCAGAACAAGAGGTTAGACATCCACTGACCACATATACACTCTTCAACTCACGTCCACATAGGAACCAGTGCAAAAGCTTTTAAGCTGAGTTTGTGTGCAGGAGTGTGTATACAGTGAGAAATAATTTAACAGGATAAGCCTATCAATTAATTATGGCTTTATAGCATTTCTTTTAACCCTCCACAGCACTTGTTTATACGCAGCGCAGGAATGAAGCAGACAAAGTAATTCAGGATAAATCTACACAGATAGAGAAACACGATTATTTTTGTGTACGGTTGTGTTTACCACTGGGACGTGTCCAGAAGGCTCCAGCTGCTTCCTCAAATAGATTGCTTCCTGTTATCCCCCCTAATTGTGCCGAGTTGGCCTAAATCTATCATAAACCAGCGCCTGAGCTGGTGTCGTCTTCTGCAGCTGAGGGGTGAAATCATTCTGATGTCTTTGTCCTATCAGCAGCAGATAAGGTTTGCAGGATGGCTGCGAGGAAAGTGGTTTCCCAGGCACAGCCGTCAGTCAGCTCAGCTGCACCACATAATTAACTGATCCCTCCTAACAATTGGGGGGCATGTTCATCAGTTTGATCTCAGCTGGTGCTTCCTGTTATAAAGCAAAGGCTTACACGCTACCAGTCTGTTTTTCTCAGCGGTCCCTGCTAAGCTTGTTCTGTTTTGTTTCAGTTTTTGCATAATTTCTTCTGCCTCCTTTAGATATTATATGAAGGTTTATAGATATTGTTATAGTTAGCATTTCTAGGGTAGGATTATTATTATTATTTATTAATGGATGAATGAATTTATATACTTAAGTACATAAATGTATTGTAAGATGCTGTGATTAAAACTATAATCTCATGGATTAGAAATGCGAAAAAAAGCCTGTGCACTGAAAAAAAAAAAAAAAAAAAGTTAATAGAAATTAGAGTGAAAAACTGTCAATAGTAACAACGGTGGACCATAAAATCCATAACAGTGTATATCAGCGTATCACAACAAAGATGCTTAAAAAAGACTTTAAAAAGTACTATAACATAACATATGTACACGTTAGCTGCTTCAGAATAAGAAAGCTCTACAGTTTAGTGCAGAATGTGCAAACATTTAGTTTTCACTGTAAAAAAGTATTGAAAGAAACATTTTTGTTACGTTGAAAACAAACACATTTCCTGGGAAAATCAAGCATTTTGGTAACATAAATGGGAAAAAACCATAATGGCACATGGACCGTATTGCCCTAGAATTAGTGGTATTGTTCTGTCAAAATGACAGATTTTGCTGATATTTATATTTAAATTTACAGTATTAAACCATTCATCATTTTGTAAAAACATGCCTTCATCTTTACAGATACCAGTTTGAGAACCTCCTCACTTCGTGGATGGAAGTCATATAAACACTAGAGGGAGACAGGCTCCATGATGTCATTGTTGCTCTGTTTTGACAGACCATGTTCAGTGTATTGTTGTAATCTCACACACTGTTGAGCTTCATTGTTTGAACAGAATCAAGTGGAATCATGTTCTCTCTGCAGAAGCAGGCTGCTGCTTTTATATGACAACGTCAACGAATACATTCATTGTCCTGATGCAAAATTAGGCCATAATTTTCCTGCAGAAACTGAACCAATTACATGAGGCTATTTTTACTGGCTTTGTTCAGTCCCATTAAGGTCAGTGGAAAACTGCATCTTCTTCACAGCAGAGAATTCGTCTTATTTTTTTCTCTTTTAAGCAGAGATGAAAGTGAATCGAAATGTGCCTGAGAAAAAACACAAAACGTGACCATGTGGCACTTTCATGCTCCTTTGTTGTGAGTCAGATAGGACAGGGGTTCCCTCTGGTGGTGATGGTTTCAATTTGCTCTGGGATGTTTGCAGTAACGACGACGACAGTGAGGATGAATCTCTGAGCCACGGGGGAAGGCAAAACCATGATAATCTGTACCGAGTCCACATGCCCAGCCTGTACAGCTGTGGCAGCAGCTACGGCAGCGAGACCTCCATCCCTGCAGCAGCCCACACCGTCAGCAACGCACCTGTCACAGAGTACATGTAAGTCGCCACTGCTTCAAACTGCTGTGAACTTGAACAGAAAGCTACTAAGTGAAAGGTAAAAGTGGTAGATGATTTATTTTCACAACCCAGCCTGAAGTAGTGGCTGATATTAGATACGTCATGTTCTCAGGAGCTAGTTTTTACGTCCCCCGAGAGGAGCTAAGCTCTCCTATAGAAAGTCATGCAGTGGACAGCAGATGCAGCTGTTGCTCTCCAGCTGTGAAGTCTGTGAAACTCAAAGCTCTCAGCCTCATGAGTGAAGCTCAGTGTTGGGGAAACTGCTGGGGGAGGGGATCCCCCCCCCCCGTATTCTGGCTCTCTGTTTTAATGCCTCGGTATGCTGAAAAGTGATGTGGAGAGTTTCACGTATACAGTATATTGTTTCACGTCTGCAAAGCTGTGTAGAGGTTTATGCACTTCTCAGCTTGTTGTGTGTGATCTCACTGTGTGTTTAATTCAACAGGGCTCAGAACGCCAACTTCCCAAACTCTCGCTGCGAAAACACGCCTCTGATAGGACGAGAGTCTCCTCCGCCCTCGGTAAGTGTCACATTTCCTGTAAAAAAAAAAAACAAAAAAAAAAACATGAGAACTATAGAAACACCTTTGAGTCATTTTGCAGCCTTTTGTGAGGGACTGACCATCAGACTTTTTCGACCAAAATTATCCAGGAACATTGGAATAAGAGGAACTAAAATCAGGAACTAAACTAAGAACGTAACACCTTCTATATCTTCATCTTTTGCATTTCCACCACATCTGGAAAACCTTAAATATAAGGCAGATTAGATTAAAAAATGCTGACAGTCTGTGTGTTTGATGGCCATTTTTTTCTGCTTTAGAAAAAACCCACCATTAAACCATCACGTTATTTCCCCTATTGCTACTCTGGCTTGCTCGACTCTAACTTCCTCTGTCTCGATCACACACATACTTTCTCTCTCTCTCTTTCTCGACAACAAAGCCTGACTTTGATTGTAATATCAATAGATATAAAGAAAAAATTAGAGCCTGAAGCAGCCACAGTGTTTCATTGCTTGTCTAATTAGTGACACTCAGCCCTAATATTTCCCGAAAGAATTCCCTCTAGAGCAGGAACTTCTTTCACATATGTTACTGTCCCACAGGAAGTACATCTCTGGTCAAAACGCAGGTTAAGTTCTTGAGTTCCTCAAAAGATTTTTGGCTCCCTGGAAGCCTAGTCTGAGTGACAGTGTATCTCTTTCAGCTCTGGCAGTGCTGTACTTGACCCTTTTTATAGATAGGGAGGCAAAACAAAAATAAATTTCCCTACATGCTTCAGTTAAGTGTCAAATTGTCTCCTGACAACATATATAAATTTTTGTAGTAGAAGGTTCTTCTGTCTTTTATACAATAGAAGGTTGGAAGGAAAATCAAGAATCCGGCACACTCTCCATCACTTGTACCTATGTTTTCGACATTTTTGTCCTCAGATCTTCACCAGGTAAATTTCTTACAGATAAAAAAGCTCCATACATACTGTATATAGACAACAGGGTCTTACCCAGGGTTCCCATGGGTAAGAGCCTTATAAGTCTGCAGGACACCATGGCCCAATGCAGAGCCTGCATCAGATCAATAAAACGCTATGGGTGAAGCCACGCCGCTGGAGCATCAGACAGGACGGCACTTTACAAGTTTGCAGTAATCAACCTCGATCCACTTCTCAAACCACACAGTGTTAGGACCTTGAATGAGGGAATTAAGCCAGGAAAGTCCTTGACGTTGGTGTTTAAAAGGTGTGGGAACCCTGATTTTTATATTTTAAGAGCTTTGATAGAACTTGATAAAGATCTGAGGTTCGAGACATTGTCAATAAAATGAGCACACGTGATGGACAGCACGCAGGATTCTTTGTCTCCTTTCCAATTGATGAGTTTTCAACCCTGCACTTTATGACCCGAAGACTCTATGGTGTGCACGAACTTTTTTAAAGTTGCAACTTGATACAAACTTTGACCATGTATTAGGAACAAACCTCAATCATTCCCACCTGCCCCCCCTCCGCCTTGAACCTCCAGAGCTCCTCCCCTCCCTGGTGTCGTGTGTCTGCCTGGACCTAGACGCTGCTTTGTATATCTTCTCTATACTCTCTTCTTGTCGTTTTTTTGTTGTTTTCTGCGAATCCATACAGTTGTATTTGACTGCCGCGGACAGTAACAGCGGTCACAGCTGGCAGTTAAAGCCTTCGGAGAGTTCAAGATCGTTTTGGTAACCTCATCTGCTATGCTAACAGGTACAAAACATGCCCGCCTACTCCACCTGCTGGCCTGTTCCTCCTCTGTAGCACCTCCCAAACTCCCAGCTCTACTCACCCTCTATTCAAGTCCCAGCAGGACTGCTGGACCCCTCCTCCCCACTCCCCTCTCTGTCCTGATTCTTGCTAAGTGTCCCACCTGGTGTCTCACCTGATTTTTGTTTCCTGTGGCCCTGGGCTGCATGTTCCCCGACCCCCTGCACCACAGATGTATTGGGAGGAACATGTGAAGCTGTAACTCTGCCCCGGAGCTCACTGTGACCTAATGACAACATCAAATTAAGAAGCCGTTAAATTGTTTCAGTGATAATGTGGATCTGCTTTGTCTCGATTCTTGGGTTAGAGGGTGAACTCATGGAGGAGGAGTAAAATATGTCACACCTTCATTTTAGAATTAAGCATTATATTATTGAATGTGTAAAACGGGGGAAATGCAACACTTTCTTTGTATGACCTTGCATATTTTCAGCTGATGTGTCTTTTTAGTTTTGATTTTGTTTCGGACTGACACTGCATTTAGTGATATAGGCGATTCCGCCGGCTGATTTATGTGTTGTACTGTAAAGCACCGCCACCATTATTGTGGTAGCAGAGTGAAGCTGAACCTTTACAGTGAGAAGGGATACATGGGTAAATACTACCTTACTTAAGGTAGTCTGTGTAGAGTGTTCCCCTTGATCCTTAAAAAGTATTAACAGTCATTGAAAAAATAATCTTCAAAAGCCCTTAATTGGTAGCAAAATGTCTTAAATCAATTTTCAGAGGCGCTATCCATCTCATTAAGCCTTTTTTAACCAGGTTTGTCTCATTGAGTTCACTTACAGTAGAGTAAAAAATGCTCAGTTAAGGATTTGCAGTGAGATTTTATGAATCATTTTTCTCTTATGTTTCATCGTTAAATCTCAGGTGATTGGTAGCATCAATTTTTGAAAATAATTTGCTGTTCTTGTTACTTGGATTTTGGTTATTGTAAAATTGGTCTCAAATGTAAAAAGCCCTAAATTCTTAAACTTCCTTTAAGCTGTAGAAACCCTGTGTGTAAATGTAGAAGTTATTTAGTCTGAAATTGGACAAAATGACATTTTAAGACCACCTTCAGCTGTGGCAAATTACAACAATTTTTTCTTTTACCTTTTTCTGACATTATAGGAAAAACAATCAATAAAGTGATCCGTCATAAATAGTTACAGCATTACAAATAACACATAGGTTTTTTTACATCCAAGGTAAGTCATGTTGTATTATGCAGCCTGTGTTAGTGCAAATACTTTACATTCTCGACAGGCTGTCCAAACAGCTCTGAACTTATGAAGATATATTACAACTTAAAAGTCAATTTTACGTTTCCACATGAGTTTGAAATGCAGCCTTTTTGTGCCTGTAAAATGCATGGGTGCATCCTAAATGTATATGAATGTGCACGAAGGTTAAAAGCAAAAAGTGAAATAATGTTGACTTAAATTTTATGTTATATATTTATGCAGCTCCTTGTACTCTCATGTCCTTGTCGTCTGTAGCTGTTTCTGTGATGTTCTCTCTGTATTTGAATTGTTTGACATCCCTTTAGATTCCAGCGCTCTGGAGTAACTAGTTTGAAGGTAATCTGTGTAGGATTTTCTCTGATCTGTTGAATGTTGTTCAGCTTTGATGTGTCCAGGGTTTATATCTGTATGCTCCTCTACTGCTGCTTGTGATGTTTTATTCACCAGAAAGGTTTTTTCTCACTCAGCAAATAACTGAGCTTTTGAAACCAGTTTTTAAACCCTGAGAAAATCCTACATGGCGTGTTTTAAACAAACAGACATGTGTGATTTGACCCTTTTCGTACTGCTTGTAAGTAAATGTAAAAAGCGAAACCAAGATTCATGTTTTGTTGTGTGTCACTGTCATTATTCGTCCACAGTACACCTCCAGCATGCGGGCAAAGTACCTGGCCAACAGCCGACCAGATCCAAACAACCCTCCTCCAGCACACTAGACAACACTGGACTCATCGTGTCTGCAGCGCTGACGTCTCTGAAGTCTCATCCAGTCAGTTATTATTTCTCATAACCTGTCAGTCACTCCTCCTTCTGCTTTCCTTCACCATCGCATTTGACTTAAAATGGAAAACCAAATGTGCTTTTTATTAGTTGGTTGAAGCAAAACTTGAGGAATCCTGCAAATCCAAGTGCACATTTTCTCCATTTTCCATAATCCTCTGCCGATGTTTATTATTGCAAGAAGCGTCATCTGTGACGGGAATTCATCTGCAACTGGACTTACTTTTACACTCCGACTTATTATTTCTCTGAATGCACCGCAGCATGTACGGTGTCACATTGAATTGACGTCTAACAAGACATTGCAGTGTTGAGGACTCTGGAAGTGCTCATCGACTAACACTGATTACTACTGGTTGTTGTTTTTGTTTAAAGTACAGCACCGCACTCTCTCAATGGGAGAATTAAGAGAACTGCCTTACACAGAAGTACGGGAGGAACCATCTCTTTTCTTTCTACCTGAAGTGTCGACATTTCGTCTCACATAACGCACGCAGCGTAAATCAAACTGTCGTAGAGTAGATTCATTTCAAAGTGCAACATCCCTTTTTTCTGCTTGTGAAACTAAAAATGCAACAAGACATGCATTATTCTCCAGCTGAGGTCGCCATACTGTATATCACACATGCACATCGGCTTGTTTTTGAACTCTGTGTTGAATCCGATGTCTGGGACCAGTTTTCCTGCAGTATTGCACGTCTTACAGGTCTGATTTTTTGACACTGTTTTTTTCCTGTGGCATTTAAAAAAACAAAAAAAAAAAACATTGACGAGCCACTATTCTACAGCAGAGACTGTAAACTTGTGAAGCTGTGAACTTGATGCTCTCAGAGGATTTGATGAGGACAAAGATGGTGATGGAAATACAAGAAGAGTCTCAGCAGGAAAAAAAGAAAAAAAAATGAGTGCAACCGTAACAAGTTTGACAAAGACGAGATGTTTTTATACTACTGGAAACAGAAACTTTTTTTTGTCCTTTGAAAACAAAGACGATAAAGCAAAGGAGGACAGAGTAGTGTGTGATGTCTTTGGCAACACTCCAGACTTTTTTTTTTTTTTTTTTTTTAGATCATTTGCCTCTTCACCGGACTGCTTGTTATTCCCTCCATGTTCCTGTTGGGTTTTAAAGCCTCATCTCTCTTAACAGAACTGGGGATTGTCCACACACATCCTTCACTCTATCAGGCAGCGGTTCCCAGTCAGAAACTCCTCTCACAAGAATCTCGACGCAAGTTTACGTGACAAAATGGAGTTTCTCAAAAGATTTCCAACAGAAACTTTATGCGTAGGCGATGCTGTGTCTCACAAATGTGTTTTAGCATTTATAACAAAGTAGATCTGAGTGAGTGGATGCTGTGAAGGGATTGTGATAAATCTGCTCTCTGTAATCTGGATATTGTCAAAGAAAACCTGCTGACTTCCTGTTGAAGCGTGACGATCCTTCAAATGCGGAGTGAGATGTTGCTACTCTTAGATGTGCTTTGTGACCAGTACAAGAGGTGATTTTTTTTTTTTTTAACTGTGCCAACATGTGAAGCACGACTCTTTTATTATCCGATTATCTTTTTAAATGTCTTTACTTGAGGCTGCTTTGTAAAGTTGACCTCTCCTGGTTCTTGACTCTGTGCGATCAAATGAGAAAATGAGCCTGACTTTTTTCATTTACCCTCCGTAAAACATTATTACACCGATGCAATCTTTCTGTTTTTGGCTAGTAGTCATATTCTCTTTGTTGTTTGTAATGCAAAGCAGTTGTACAGATTATAAACATTTACAAAATGAAAAAAAAAAAGTGGTTGAAATCGACATTTCATTTTTTAATTTCTTTAAAAAAATAGCTTATTCCACATTTTTTTCTATTTGATTTGCTTTTCATTTTTTTAAATTCATTTTAGACTGTAGCAAGCACAATGTGTTGCTTTGTTAATGTGAATACGGTAAATAGATTTTAATTTTTCTTTGAGTTTTTTTCTGGAAAAAAAATCACTGTAGATGTCATCTTTTTTTTCTTTTTTTATACATCATTTTTGCAACGTCTAAAATGTGTACATGTAAAACCTGTGGTTATATTGAGTTTGAATGCTGTGTTTTAAAATTAAACAAACCATAACTGTAATTCACCTGATTGTTTGGATTTCTTGATGTTATTGCACTTAAACATTTCCAGTAGTAAAGCTGATGCGTCCTGACATCCTGACCCGGAACGGACACTAGGTAGCAGCATAACTTCACTGTCAGCTCTGTATTCACACACATTTACTTCACAGAGGCACTAGTTGTTTTTTAAACATTATTTTATTATCAGCTGTGTGTATTTGTATTTCACAGGCAACGAAAAGACTTCCTTAAAGATTACACCTGGAAATTCTCACTCTTGGCTCCTCCAGCAAGCCTCCTCGCTCCTTGAAATGCATTTTAGGAATCGAGACATCCTTCAAGATGGTGCGGCAAGATCGATTTCTGGGTCAAAAACGGGTCAGAGGGGAGAGAGGAGACGGTGAGGCGTAAGACAGAGAAATGACAAAAGCCCCATGAACGAAGAATTTAAAAATGAAATAAGATGAAATGCTAATACCTGTGGGAAAATTTGGTTTCTCGCCACAGCAAAACAGATTTTTTAGGAGGTTAAGTATAAACATTTTCACCTACCTAGATTGTGATATAAAAGGCACATCTAAACTTTTCTGCCTAATTGTACTGACGTTGATCCAGCTAACATTGATGAATTCTTATTTCAAGATGATTTGAATGCACTTTTTCTAATTTAGTTCCCTTTAACATTTTAGGATTGATGCTCTCTAACTTTTGTACAGAATGTGTGTGGCTTCTGTAGAAAGACATAGTGGTATGTCTGCTTGATATTATATGTGTGTGTTGGTATTATTTCCTCTGCAGTGCAGTGACGGACCCTCAGGCTTGCATGCAGATGACTCTGAGCGGAGCAGAAAGGCAGTTTTGTGTTTCTGACCTCCGTGGGCCGACAGCAGGCGAGAGGTCAGTGTCAGCACCGGGCCACCAGTCTGGTTTTGTCAACTTCCTTTATACCGCCAGCCAGCTGCTGTCGCCCCGAACACTGACTTCTCATGTGAAAGTCTGGGGTTTAGAATGGATTATTAAAAGATAGAGGAAGCGGACTTTTCTTTATCCTAAAAACATACTGGTTTATCCTCTGAATCATAACATATCTTGACCAGGCTTTACTGTTTTTTTTTCTTATTTAGGCTATAAATATTCATTGAACTTTTATTTTTTAATTCAAAATGTGACTTTACAGTAAAAACTACAACCGGACAACTTCAATATTGAAATTCGTTCATTTTTGGGCAGTAAAAACAATACTTCAGTCTCTAATACTCTCTAATCTTTTGAGGTATTTTCTCCTCCAAAGATGACCATAGAGACTGGAGCATCTCCTGGGCTCCCTGCTGTTTATTGTGAAGGCTGAACTAAACAAAGCAGTAAACAAACAAAGCATGATGGAGGCAAAGAGCTTTTTACAACCCGTCTTACACAGAGACCCAGAGATGCAAATGAAATTTCACACGGTCTCACTGTCGAGGAAATTGAATTACCCTGCTTGTTGCTGGACTGGAGGAATGCATTACTAATGCTTTGAGGTGAGGAGCTGAATGGAGAGGGAGGGAGGTGAAGGGGGGAGGAGGAGGGGGGTGCCAGCACCCTCACACCCCCACCCTTCACCAGAGATACTTCCTGAGTCTGGCCGGGCTCTCTGCCAGGTGGTCAGACCACAGCTCTGCTTCTTTTCGATGCCAGGCAGCTGCACGACGGCCAGGAGACACACGATAGAGTTAAAGCTGCACGCGGCAAGACTTCCATTTAAAAACGCAGTCGTTTAATCAGCCTGACGCACAGAGCAGGCAGCAGCCCAGCCCTGTGCGTTCTTTATCTTTAGCCAGCTAAAATTTTCTGGTGAGATAAATTTCCCCATACCCACAAGCCATGATAAATCAGAACATAAACCTGTGGGTTTGCATGTTTTTGTTTAGCAAAACAAAAACATGTCCACAAGAATTACAGATTGGCATTTTCCAAAGCAGCATCCCATAAATATTTACATGTATCTTCTGGTGGTTCCCAACCCATGGGTCACGTCCCCTCCAAAGGGTCGCAACACACATCTCATCTCTGCTTTCTTTGTGTGGTCACAAGCCAAAAATATTAGAAACCACTGGTTTAATCTTTAATGCTGTGTTATAGTTCATTAGATCATCATACATTTTTTGATATATTTATTTCAAACATGTAAAACAAACCCCCCCCCCCAAAAAAAATGACAATAAAATGAAAGTAATAATAAACCTATACAACAAACTCAATGAATAAAGTGTCATAAAAATGTAATTCACTAAAAAGTACAATATCTTTCTGAACTGTAGTGAAGTAAAATAATAATATAGCAGAAAACAGAAAAACTATAATATAAGTACCTCTGCTTTCTTCCCTTTGACTGCTCATAATATTCACTTTCACCTCTCGTTGCACGCCGTCATCACAGGATAAATGAGGCAGCTCAACACTGAATGCAAACACAGGACGTGAGCACCTTTGTGTCCCGTTTCTGGAGGGAATCCTCTGCTTTGTTGCTGCCATGCTTACGAGGGAGAGGGAGTCGAGGAAACCAAGTGCCTCTCTTTTGTGGCCGGGCTCAGAGGGAGGCAGCTGTGTCCTGGGAGTCATTGCTCACATTATTCACATCTCACCTCCTCCTTTGTGTGCATCACACAGACCAGTCAGAGGGAGCACGTACCCAGTGAAGAATTTATGGAGCTGTCCAGTAATCCCTCGCCTCACCTTTTTCCTCCTTCTGCTCACTCAGATGCTCTATGACTTTCTCAAGGCTTTCCCCTTTCCTTCCTGTTCTTTTAAAGTTGTCTGTGCAAAGAATCTGTCATGATCCAGTGGTTCACCACCACCTTAAAAATGAACCACATCAGAGATTTAACCACATTATCTCAGCTCACCGCCAGGACCTTTAATGTCTCCTTATTACCATGGTTACAAGACACATGCAAAACACAAATTAATCAAGAAGAAAGTCAAAGTTTTTCCAGTCAGACAGTGTTTTCAGTCCATGATCTCTTTACACCAGTTAGTGTTGCAGCAATTAGACTTTTCTTAAGTTGGGTCACTGAGATGGTGTAACTTATAACAATGGGTTATCTCTGTCTGAGGCTGTACAGCACATTTGCACGACAATTTGCATTTCTGCAAAGCACTATGACTCATTTATTTAACTTCAATGCAAATTACCTCTCTATAACACCTTATGCTGGTGTGTAAACTATCAAAAGTGAGAGTTATCTGACAGTTTAACAACATCATTAATGTAGACATGTCATTAAATGACCATTTCTTATTTATATATAACAGTTTAACCTTTTCTTACAAACAAATCTTTGAGGAATATTACACAATGAATAGAGTTTATAAAAGTGAAACTAAAACTGACTGTCTTTACATGCACAAAATATTCAGTTTTTTATCCTCATACCAAAAAAATAATACTTCATTCCTATAAAGCTATTTGCGTGACTATTCCACTAATATTCCAGTTTACATGTAGCTGTTCATACTCTAATTAAACTGCCCTAACATGACGTATTTTTTCATGTTTTCGACTGGCGGCAGATTTGTTGGACCATGCAAACACAGCCTCCCTCTTTCTTTCCTTTAACCAACTTCTTGTGGTTGGTACGGCGATATTTGAGCATATCCAAAAAACTGTTGACGTCAGAATCTTTCATAAAGATTAAAAGCAAGTGTGTTTCTCATTCCGACTACAAATGTGGACTTTTTTGGGGGGGGGGACATGCATCCCGGCCCTGCAAACTGTTGGCGAGTAGATTTGTGTACTTTCCCCCATAACAAAGCACAGAGCTGACCATAAACAGGCAGCAGGCTGTATGTTTGCAAATTGTAATAAAAACTCCAATTGAGACACGTGTTTTGAATGCACTGTATACATGTCAAAAGAACGCCCCGAAAACACAAATAACAAAATACTACATTTTGAAAAAAGCCTAATGCAGAATATCTAAATGGAATTATATGCTTATATGACCTGTATCAAGCTCTGAATATTTTCATATTCAGGATAATAGTGGAGTATCAGTGTGCATGTAAACGTAGAAACTGACTGACCTAAATAAACCATATGTCAAACTGTCTTCGCTACTTAAACACTCTCTGCACCAAATGTGATATTGCCAAGCATTGATAAGTACAAAATTAACCCTTTATTTTGACGCCTCACTCCTATTTAGCATTCATAAACAATACATAATATTTCATATTTGGTATTTAAAACAGCAAACAGTTTTTGGTCATTGAAGAGAAGCACATGTGACACTGATGAGACTTAAGATGGCTCCATGAGCCAGCATGTATGATAACAAGGAACCCTGGAATCAAAGCAGCTAAATGGAGTTAAGCCATCATTCGTATAATTATTTACACCTGTGCTTTTTCTGCTGTGACAAGTCGAAATGTCCTCTGTTAAAAAAAAAAACCCTATGACATTATCTCAGCCCTGTCTTAAGGTGGAATTACAGGAAACACTTAACAGTCAGTAGCCTGCTGATTAAAACACAAACACCTTGGTGTGTTTTCTTGCACCTCCCATCAGCGCTCTGAGTTGAAGATGTGAAATTTCACAACCCTGTAAAGTCGCTCTCTTTGTGTTCATTTGACTTGAAAACAAAACAGCGGCTTTAACTGTCAGTAAAATGGGAAACCCCAGAGTGGGAGGTGAGGAGCTGGTGTAGATGTGCTGAAGTGTGGATGGCTGCCACAGAGGGACATTCCTCAGAGTGCAGGGGATTACGGAGACGCTGGCCACTCGCGCATTGTCTTCATGACTTCCCTTTGCTATATCAGTCAGTCTCCAATTAAGAGGCTGCATTGTCTGAAGGATTAGGAGCGGCGGGACAAGTCCCAATGGCCTGCAGAGAGATCGCACAGCAACTGGCACACAGGCCTTAATCCTGCTCAACATGTGCTCTAAAAGCACACCAAGTGGGAGTTTACTATAATCCAGGTATCACATATCCCCACTACACAAGGACTTGAACTTTGTAGTTGGCAGCACTTGACTGGAGGACCTGAGGAATTTGAAGGCAAACCTTTATTTCCCCTCTCAGAATGATTGATTTTGTGTTATCTGTTGTTTAAGGCAGATTCAGTTCATCTCACCAGAGTCTGTGCAAACATCTTTGAATTCTAAGGTTAATTTCAAGATTGAAATATTTAGATTTTTAATAGAATGTCAGAAAGTGATATTAAAGATGTTCTTACACTTTACTATGTAGAAAGTATGATCAAATCTAAATAAATATGAATTCTGCATTTGTGTTTTGTGAATGCAAATTGAAACAGTTGAACTCCAAAGAGATCTCATGTCACTTTTTAACAAATTTGAAAAGTTGAACCCTCTATCCATATTATCACATAATGGCAAAAAAGTCAAGCAAAACCCCCAGACTGAAAGAAATAGCTCGTTTTTGTGTCATTTATTGTCTCTCTTAACTCATTTTGCATCTTGTTTTTGGTCTCTGTGGTCACTTTGCAGTCATTTTACATTCCTTTTTATCTGTTTTGCTTCTCTTTGCTGATGCTTTGCGTCACTCAGAGAACATCATGCATCTCTCCAGTCATTTAATTTATGTTTTTAGTTATTTTCCATTACTTTTTTTTGCTATTGTGTGTCTATTTGTGGCAAGGGCGTAGTTTTTCCTTCAACGTTTGAGGGAAGACATGAAATGGGTTTTATTGGAAGGATCAAATGTACAAGTTCTAAATACTGAGAGGGCCATTTTCCTTCCACAAAATGTTTGTTTTACGCTTTGTAGTCACTTTGTATGACTTTCTGGTCATTTGATTGAGTTTGCAAAAACAAATGTTAACAGTCACTTCATGCAGAGGCTCTGGTCCTGGCCTGTACCTGGTGGGCCTGTTCAGATGTTTGATTTGTGATATTGTACTTTAAAAATAAAATTGAAAACTAAATTGAATTGACTTGATATTTACACAAACAAATGTAGATGTAATGACAGCATAATAGACAAAACATCCAGTTGTGGTATTTAAAATTAAAAGTTAAACTCAGTCTTATTCAGAGGGGTGAGAACCAGTCACACCAGGAGTAAAACACTTTAAGGCTTTAAGCTGAGGCTGTCGGCTCATTACATGAGTGACAGCATCTTTCTGCAGGTATGACTCAAATGGAGACAGACACAAGTCATGCAGGATTTTTATGTTTGGTAAACAGAACATGATCGACATTTTGGATACTGAATCGTTTTTTTTACTGGAAGATAATCAGTTGCAGCAACAGCCTGCAGTCATATTTCACCACTGCTCACCGACAGCTGGGTGGTCGACCAGCGGTGGATGTCTGTCTGCAGTTGGATGTTTGTGTTTTTATAATCTCTCGCGTGTTGCCACACCATACATATGCAAATTATTATCACTAAAATCATTTCAGTGAATGACAGATCTCTGGAGACATTATACCTGAATTATACTTTCATTCATGATACTAACCTCTTATGTAAAGGCACAACTGGTGGAAGTGATGCAGTTAAAAGTAAAAGAACTATTGAAATCTCTTACTTAAAGATCCAGTGTGTAAAATTTAGGGGGAAATATTGGAAGAAATGGAATATAATTAAATATTTGTATAATCATTACCTTAGAAAGAACCGTTTATATCTACCCATATATAGAGAACAGGTACTCATCCACAGAGATCACCATTTTGCACCGCCATGTTTTTACAGCAAGCATCGAAAAAACACTGTTTTGTTTAATGGAAAACTGTTTTATTCAGTGTTTTTACCAATATAACCATGGGTCCATTTCATTTGTAGAGGAAGAAACCTCTGTGGATAATTAAGCTCCCAGTAAAACCCTCCTGAATGTCAGGATCTTGAATTATCAGAGATTAAAGGTTAGCACACATTGGCAGCTGCTGGGCTCGCGGCCCATCTGCGACGTGCCAAACAGCGTCAGAGAAACACTGATTTGTAGTGTGAAACTACTTTATTCAGTGTTTTTACAGATTTTAATCACCTGGTCCATTTGTCTGGGAGAGAAAGAGACCTTTGTGAGTAATTAAGCTCCCGATAAAAACCTCCTGAACAACGATCACTGAAGGAATCCTAACTGAGAGTTCATGCTCGGCACTTGAGAAAAGTTTCAGGTGGTTGCTACTTGCAATCTTCACTGCTGGCTGCAACTCAGGCCACGTTTAGATGAGAACAGCCCTGCTAAAAGCGGAAAAAGTTTTTTCTTTGCATTTTAAAAAAAATCTGCGTTCATATGATAACATCGTGAGAATGATCGTCATGTACACAGATGCGCAAAAACAACCAAAAACGCTGTAGTATGCATGCCAGGCCAGTAGTTGGCAGTGTAACTTGACACCACGGGCATATGCGAAGTGTGGCCGTGATGTCACTGTTCTCACCGGATCTGCACATTTCCAGTTTACACTTCGACAGAAGGGGTTGCGTTTTTTAAAAATTTCACTCTTCAAAAGTTTGCATTTTCAGGCCCCCAAAACGCTGTTGTCATGTGAACGAAAGGCCAAACAACAACAAAAGTTTAACATTTAATGCATAAACCGTTACCATGTAAATGGCCCCTAAATCCAACACACTGCTCCTTTAAAATTGTCACAGTCTGCTGTGTCCTGATTCTTTTAGTTTTTTGGAGAATTGGACTGAGTGCTTGTTCAAGATGCATTTAAGTTGCCTTCATTAGTGAGTCTGTCTTTGTTTTCACTTGGTTTGCTTATTATTAAGATGACTGTGTTTTCATAGTTTTTGGTTTTCAGTTTGCTATGTTTTCTTCCTCTCATATTCCTGTGCTGCTTTCCCTCATTTTCCCGCTACACACCTGCCCTGCATCAGCCTCATTAATCCTTCCTGCTCCTCAGTTTGTCTCAGCCAATCAGCTTCCTGCCTGTTCTTCTGCCTGATCACCTTACTCCCCTCACCTGAGCTTCTCTGCCTTTGATCTCCACCTGCACTTCATCTCCTCGTCAGTCTAGTTTGTATTTAAGCCCTGATTTTCATTTTAGTCTCTGTTTGGTTCTTGATTTGTTGGTGTGATGTTCAGTTGCTGTGTTTTTTGAGTGATGAGTGATCCTTTTGAGTTCCTGTTACCTGCTGTCTGCTGTATGTAGGTCCATCTACATGCACGGCAATAATCATTTCACCTATCAGGTTTTTAAATATCTATGAGTAAGAGTCATTGTCATTACACAGTAAATTAAATCAGCCAACAACGTATAAAATTGGTAAAAAATTAGCTCCAACATTAAAATGCTGCTTATGTTGATTTAGTAATATTTTTATTAAATGAGTTCAACTCTTTCAAAAGCCCTTTTGGACTTTTACTTGTAATGGACTCTTTTTATCCCACATACAATAGGAAAAACTGCTATCTTAGTGAATTTTAGGGGTAAAGGCTGCCACACAGGACTTTACTCTCTGTCGAGAATACAATTCCAACAAAAAGACTGAATACATAAAATTTTAATCAGCAGCAGAAAATACAGTTTAAAAATATCATCATCCTGCACATGCTGGCTGAACTCTGGGAGATACAGAGCGGAGGATCCGTCTCCAAAGCCTTGTAGACAAATTACTCAGAGCAAACATCCCCACCACAAACCATAATGACAGCTTTGCCTTCCAGAGACGTATAGTGGGAAAAACTGCAGTCTTTTATGTGTCTAAATCTCAAGTTCAAACAGATATCAGTCATCTGCACCTTCTGCCTCCTCTCCGCTAATTCATAAAGCATTGCCAATAAATCTGTGCAGAGGTTTCAAATCATACCATATATGAAACAACAATCAAAGTGGTCTGATTTGTAGCTAGCTGTAGCCATGTATTCAGTGGCAAATGCTTGATCAGCTTCACTGAAGAGGAAGAGAGAGATCCCTCCTCTGGAGCTGTATCCATGGGAAAACAGGGCATGTGGCTTAAGTATAAAACTCTTGTATTATCAAACTGGCAAGCTGTGAATGTGCAAACAGTAATCGGATCTGCAGCACTTTGATCTCCTCCAACAAAAGAGAAAGGTTTTTACATACATAACAAATCATTAGAGTGTGGCTCTAATCTTTCTCTAAGCTATTTAAGATCAGACTCTCAAAACTGTCACTTGTATGCAATGTTTTTTAAGTCATAACAGAAGAGACGTGCACTCTATCACAGTGTTACAGTGCTTTTGTTCACTGGGAAATCATAATAAGGCTGCATGTGCACTATGGCAATGAGAGGAAATTCAATATGAGATTTAAATTAGCCTTAAACCATTTCCTGCAGCTCATTTGTTTCCCTCTGCATCAGTAATCCTTCAAACACAGCAATCTGTCACATCAGTGAGCGACTCTGAATGAACAGCAGTTACATGTGATTACTTTATTTTGGTGCTTTTCCACTGTTTATCTTTCCTCAATGTTTGCAATTGCAACTATGCCTGTTTCCATACCAGCAGCTGCAGAATAATAAATACAGTCAGACAGAGCTTTTAAGTGTACGCGGTTAGCATTTTAATTTACACCCTAAGTGGAGGCAATGCTTTCGGCCCAAACATGGGGACACAGTTTGGACTGAGGACAGAGGAGGAACCACTTTAACAACACTAAATGTGTCTTTGTAGTGAGAGCATTAGTTTAGCAGAGTTAACCATCTGATTGTATTGTCACTTAAATAAAAGCAGCCTGCACAAGTTTGTTTAAACCATATAAACTGAAGTATTTACTGGTGGCAGTCTGTTGCCCGTCAACCAGCAGAGACCCCATGAATTTGTCTGGCACATATCCCAATGAATAAAAACATTTTTTTTGCCCATTCCTTAAAGAATATATAACGGGATAATAAGGGAACTTTAGAGGTGCTTATAGGCAGAATTTCCATGCTTTAGGTCTGTGCTAAACTAAGCGTCATATTTAAAATAAGCACATTTAGCCACATCGGCTGCAAGCAGTAGCTTCATATATTTAGCAAACAAACATGAGAGTTTTGTCAGACTCATTATCCACAAACTTCTGGCAAATAATCATATTTTCATTATGCTTTATCTGCTTCAGTTGTTTTTATACAATTAGATATCTCAGTCCAGGTCATAGTATAAAATATGACACAAATTAGCATTTTTGTGGACTTATATGTCATATCATATTTATTTATTTATGATGAAATATGAATAATTTTACTTTCTGAGCATGAACCACTTTTATAAATGAAACCATCTGAGAAATCCGGATGGAAAGTTACCTGAAAGCGTGGTGTCTAAAATTGAAAAAAAAAATCAGTCATATTT
The DNA here is from genome assembly GCF_026936395.1 of Plectropomus leopardus. Taxonomy (NCBI): domain Eukaryota; kingdom Metazoa; phylum Chordata; class Actinopteri; order Perciformes; family Serranidae; genus Plectropomus; species Plectropomus leopardus. The sequence goes on along the minus strand of NC_142193.1, from coordinate 13,273,611 downwards.
GATCATATAGCTAGATTATTATATTTTGTTTTTGTGATATTATCTGAAAGCTAACTATAGTGACTATGGCTGTTCAATGGAGTAAATTATAAAGTACAATATTTCCCACTAAAATATGAATGTAGTAGAACAGATATAGTAGCAGAACTTTATATATAAAGCAGCATCAATTGAAATAATCAAGTAAAGTAGGCCTGAGCTATAAATACCTCAAAACTGTACTTAAGTAGGCTACAAACTTAAATAATTGTAGGTTGCTTCACTTTCCATTACTGGTTGCTCACGTGCCATGTCTCATTAACAGGATGCAGCTAAGTAAGAAGAAAAAGATGAACATCTTGGACATTAAATACCTCATCTTGAACTCGGTAACACAGTCAAATAAAAACATGACCAAATATGTTAAGTTTCTCAGTGGTTATGCACTTTTATTCATACGTTTAGGTCCCACCGTGGGTCCCGTGGTAGTTAATACCAGGATCAGCTCATAATCCCTGAGAAGCCAGTATTGGGAATGAACTGTTCGCAGCCTCCAGATACTGGAGAATAAACACCACAGTCATTTAGCACAGTTCAAAGCAGTACAAAAATCATGTCCGGGTCATTAAAAGCATATGTAAACCACGAAGGGGAAATTACATTCTAAACATTACACAATCACTACTAATTCAAACAAAGGCACAGTACACAATACTGTCATCAGAATGTACAGTGTAACCCAATATGGGTGAGAGACGACACAGAGGGAACAAACGCCTCCATGTGGAAACACTGATGTTGTTCTTGTAAAGCTCTCACCTCATAGGCCTCAACAGTAACCAGCCAATATAATGTGTAAATATGTTAATAATAACAGAGAGGCTCATCAGTCTTTTGTGCAATCTATTATAGACTGTGGCTCAGATTACGCAAGTGGTTATTATTTAGATGCTGGTCTTTTTTTTTTTTTTTTTAGTATTCTGGATTTCTCCAAAATAAAAGTCCCCATTTGTTCACTGTTGGACCTTTTGAGGTGAGCGTCTTTTCAGGAGCAAACTTCAGCTCATTTGAAACTTAGCTGTGCAATTTTTTTAAACAAACAAAAAACTTTTCAAAAGCAATACAAAAAGTGATTGTAACCCCAAATCAGAATCTCTTCCACTCATCATTTTTTCCCTGATTGTAACAAATGCAAGGAGTGTTTTTTTTTTAAATACATAAGAATGAAAAGAGATTTGAGGGGTTATTCTTTTTTTGTTTTGTTTTGTTAGTTTGGACACCAATCTGAGGCATGTCATTAAAGGACATGAATTAGGTCAGTCCACCAAAAAATATCAAAAAAGGAAAAAGTGCGTTGTCCTGAAATACCTCAGATTAGGTCACCCAAGGATGCATTTGGAAATCTGCTTCCTGCCAGCTCAGTTTACGGGAGAAATAACACTGTTAACTTAAAAGCACAACGATATCTTCATATTGGAGCATTTGTCCGGAGTCATCAGAGTTAGAAGATCTAAACAAAAATGCCTGAAAAAGCCAATTATATGTGATAAAAGTCTACAAACAAAGACCTGTATGGCTTTGCATTTATAAAAGCTAAAACAAACACGGAGTTAATGTAAAGCTGGCAAAAATGCTTGAATATATGACAATACATTCTATGAGAATTGCAGATACATTTACAAGCAACATATACATCACAAAGCTCAACTGATTGCCTGCAAAGCTTAATGCTGAAAGCTACTTCCTGCCGTAAGCTGGGGTCCTCCCACCAGAACATCATGGGGCGAGGTCCTGACTCCAGACAGGAAGGAATAGTCCCGAGGCGGGCCGCACAGCAGCCCAGTAAAACTATTAAAGACCGCACACAACTGCAGCAACAATACAGCAGCCGTGCGGTCTAATACCAAACACTGGTCCCAACAAGCCTTTCAGATACCGAGGCGTGACGGGGACGAGGATGAGAAAGGAGCGGTCGCCCTAGAAGACAACCTGGGGGGGACACCATGGGGTGTCTGGGTACAGGAGACAGTGCACAGACTTGAACCTGGAGGAGAAAAGAAGGAATTAGATTAGATTTGCTGAAAAGTGTTGAAACTAACATTCAATCTGTGTCTTTAAATGCAGACCAATCTCTCACCTTGATGGATCCTCCTCCACTGGAAAAGCCCCTTTCAGATTGATGATATTACTCTTGTTTTCAAACATTCCATAGCTGAGTGTGATCTGGAAGAAAAGTCAGGGGAAAAACTTGAGTAACAAAGGAAGAAAACACCAAGGATACGTGATAATGATCATAAATTAAAACGTTGAGCTATAGAGGCTGGTTTGTACTTATAATCATACTACATTGAATCTACAGCGTAAACATATAGACTGCAACAACTGTGCCTGGGCTACTTGGTAGCATCACATTTCCTCCTATTTCCAAATGCTTAAGAGGAAGTACTTCAATATGTATCTTTATGACCTGAACTTTTCAGTAAAAGTTACCGTTGGTTGAAATTTATCAACTCCTTCATGATCTGCGCATTGTCTGTCGTCATTGTTCATGAAGAAACTCAACACCGTGGCATAGAAACCCAACAGCCTGTGCTCTTCTATTTAGTAAAAATGTATCTTCTTCAAGCTAGTTTTAAAGCAGATATCAGTGAGTTAGACAGGTGTATCAGTATATTAAAGTTCAATCGTGTAATGGTCTTGGATAATTTCTGGCCTTGAGCCTTTGTGGATATAGGTGCGCCATGAATTAAAAACATTTTATAGAGTTATCATTTACAACTTTGTCGCTGCTCTTACTTTTTGTGTTGTTTTTTTTTTTGTTTCTTTGTCTGTTTACTTGGGAATATGTGGGTTGAAGGGAGTGATGGGGGATATGATGATACTCGATTTACTGGGGTTTTTTTGTATGTTCATTCATTTACTGTTACTGATTATTGTACACGCTTCTAAAATAAAAAGTTGAGGGGCGAAAAGCATAAATGATCACAGTGATGAAGGCCACTTGCGTGGGCCACGGCTCAATACTGTATAACAGTGTTTAGTCTCTCACCTGCTTGTGAATCTCAGATCTTGACACTTGTTGCAGGTTCTCTAGGTGGGAGTGAAACAGGTTGCTGCGGGTCAGAGGAACCCCCAGAACTGACTCTATGATGTAGCCGATGGTGCAGTCATCAGGAAGGCGGATCTTTTCAGCTGTGTTCATGAAGTGACCACCACTGGAAAGACCAAAAAAATTACATTTTTGCCATTTTTATCCTTCATACTAATATACAGATGTTTTGAGTGATAACACCAGATGTGTGTAAGTGTTTTACCTGGCCCATGGGCTCATCTTGAGCGCCAGACCCCGACTCAAACAGAAGCCTGCTCCTCCAGTAGCGAACCAGAAGTTGACTGGTTTCTATAGAAGACACAGAGACGTTTGTTAATATACAGAATCACCAAACAAATGAGCTGTTTGCTCTTGAAATAATCATCCATGAAAAATAAGAATACTCCACATACCATCTTATTGTTCCCCAGCCTCTCTGTGGCCTCTATGGGCCGGTCGAGGCTGGGTTTCCCGATGTACATGTCCTGGGTGTGCGGGTACTGGGACAGGTGCTTCACCAGAGTCCGAACATTCACATAGTTGTCGTCATCGACATGACAGAACCACCTGAGAAACAGAGGTATTAATCATGAGATTTCATACTAAATATCAACTTTCAGCTGAGTAATTAAGTGTAAGTACTTACTTTTTCCCGGACTCTATGAACTTGTCATATTCCACCGCCATCTTGCAGGACAGAGCTTGTCGGCTATGAGCTGCAGAGCAGTTAGTGTTGATTGCATGACTCCCTGTGGCAACAATTACAGAAATAGGACAATTTTGAGCAGAGCAAAACATTATCAATGGAGGGTCTTTGTGTTTTGATACCATCTTTAATGGAAAAAGCTCTAAGCTGATTTTTTATGTGTAAATCACGATTTCTCATTAACTCAAAGTTCCATTCCTACTAAAACAATGCATGTCTCTGTTCCCAAAATGAAATCCCCCTCATTAAACTCACCAATTTGCTTTTTCAGCTCCTCATCTTCTCCGTCCGTGAAGATGTAGGTCTGTAAACCAAACAAAGGAGAATACACATAAGTGGGGTTGGTCTATAAATCCAAAAAATCAAAACCACTTTGGGTGATTATGTGAAACAGTCACAAGATCAGAATCAACAGTATGTCCGAAGTCCTCCTTCCTCACATCCAGCCCGGTGTGATTAGCATCAATCAACATGCCTTTTATGCAGTGAAAAACACAGTGAGTTAAACAACCCCCTGCTCTAATAAAGGCCTTTTGTCCTGCGTTTCACTCTCTCCATGGCAACTATGCTGCCGCCCCGAAGCATCCCAGACATAGAACAAAGGAGGAGGCAGACTGTCCGCCCCCACACACACCCCATTCATGTATCCTACCCCCCGGCTGAGCCCCTTTGCTCTGTTGGACCTGCTGCCAGGCTTCAACGTGTTGAATGCAGCTAAAACAGTAATGTAAACCACAGACACAACCCTCTGTGTGCTCGCCACTCTATGACTGACAGACTCAAAACACCACGAGACTGCAGGCGCTTGTTAACAGTTGCAGTTACTCATAAAAAGAAGTTAACAACAAAGGGCACCTTACAGGAACACACTTTAAAAGGAGCAGATTAGACTCCTCTTTATGAGGCCTCACACTGAGCAGGTGCAAGCGGCTGAATGGTGATGATGAAAGAGCCCTGAGCTCTGTAACCGCCAGCGCTCTGTTTACTCTTCACCTCAGGTGAGGCAGCACCTGCCGAACATCACGCTACCTTATCTGCGCCACGTGTCTCGACATGCTCGGTTGTGATGCCTTCTTAACCCTTTGAAACCTGAAGCGACATCACTTTTCTTGTGTTGCTTTCAGATGCCTTGAACAAGTATTGAAACCTTTGAACCACCGTGCAAATTGGTGTGATTTCTTTCAAAAACATGGGGAGAAATGCTATAAGCAATAGCAAAAGAAATATTTGACAAGTTGCAAGAAATCAGTAGAATGTAGTAAATTATTTTTGTAAAAACAGGCTAGGGAAAAACTATTATCAAAATTGCATATTGGTAATTATGTTACAGAATTATAATATTTAAGCCAGCTTTCTCCAAGTCTTGCTTGCCTTTTTCTTTAGTCTTTCATTCTTAAAAGATCGCCACCTTGCTGTCGGGCAACTGTGATTTGTTATCTGCAACCAGAAACAGGCTGCCGATTTTACTTTCCACTCGTCTTTTTCTGCATAAGGCCTCCTGAACAGTTTATGGGACAAACTCTGAGCAGATGTTGCTGGATGCTGGGGCCATGAGACGGTATTTGTTTAAGAAAGGGTGGTGGTTTCACTGGTGAAGGGATCAGAGGCTGGCGCTGTTTGCTTTAAAGCCCGTTGAATAGACAGCCTAATCACTGAGGCAGCTGCCAGAGCTGCCAGGGCACTGACAGAAAGAGAGGGAGGGAGGACGGAGGAGAGGGCTGGAATCTCACTGCTGATTAGTAAATCGAAAGCCGTGTGTGGCCATTCAGCCCCACTTCACCCCCCTATCCTGTCCCCCTCCTCCTCTCCAGGCCACATACATAGTCAGAGCCTCTTGAATGGAACAATGCTGCGAGTTTTCATGCTGGGTAAAGTCTCCACTGGGTAAATTCTAAATATGTTTGCCTGCATTTGCATACAGCTGCAGGAGTTAACTAAAGAGAAACCTCCCTGGGAAGTTTTTTTTTTTCGGTCTTTGTTTCTTAACTGAAACTTAAAAGAACAGTTACTTTCGTGGAATACTAATTCATACCAGAGAAAAAAAAGCTGGCTATGTGTGGAGCAGAGATAAGAGGCGAGGGAGCATGGAGTGAGAAGAGGAAGATGAGAGCAAAGAACGAGGGGGGGAGGGGGCACTCCTGACCACAGGAAGGCCTGGCACGGCCCTGTCTGAGCTGAACGTGGTGCCTGGCTGGCTGTCTCCAGCTCCACGGGAAGGAAGGGCATCAGGCTCCCCTCCCTCCATCAAACACTTCCATCCTGCCTCCTTCTGTTCCAGAGATTCAAAGCATTTTCATCCGTTTTTATTAACACAAATGAGCTGCACCATCAGGTTGCCCATTGAGGTGAATGGCATGCACATGTTTTTTACACAAGGCTGTCCTCTTCACCCACTCTCTGACCACTTGTACTTCATAGTGAAGCCGTTTCATAAACTCAACTGCATTGCCAAGTGTTTTTTTTTCTAAACTCTAAAAGCGCTCATTGTTGGGAGTGCTGGCTAATTATCATACTCTTAAGAGAGGAATGCATGGCACACCATGCAGACGCTGGTGCCAGCTGCAAAACGAATCTGTGCTCTGATAAAAGCAGTGACTACGTGCCAGTTTTACAAATCACTTCTCAGGAAACGTCATGATACATTGTCTTCTTTTGTTTTATGAACCCCCCTCGCAGTACAAAGCTATATTGTTCTAGGGTGATTAATAGAAAACAGGAAGAAGTATTGTGCATTAAGTTATATAATGGCTTGAAAGTAGGATTTCTGTTTCAAAAGCATGAATTCACAGATGAATTAAGACTGGCATTTAACAGTCGCAAAGGGCAACCTTTTACATAAAGGCACTAACTGGCTGGATTTACAAAAAAAAGTTGCCATTTATGCTCTGAATGGGCTCAAAGATTAAGAAGGCCAGAGGCACTACTGTGTCAACAAAGCTATCACAGAGATAATCTCCCCCTGTTCTCATGTAAACAGCAGCAGATAGCAACTCCATCTGCATAAAGAATCTCACTAAAGTAGAACAGAGATAAAAAAAAAAAAGTCCTCTAAATCAGCTTTTGCAGGAGTAATACTTTTGTCCCTGGTACAACATAAGCAATCCAAGCTCCACAGATGTCCAACAGCTGAGCGTGAGAATCAAACCTGAACACTGAGGACGGCCATATGTACATGGTGGGAACTCAGAGCATCATATGGCTGGCATTAAGGCCGTCTTTTGTTCCATCACTCCTGACCACCTGGCACCCTTCCTCCAGGAACTCCCTCTTGCATTGTGGGGGCTCAGTCTGTCCTTTTTGTCCGCGCAGCCATCCCACCAGCTGCCTGCCTGTATAGCCCTGCTGTTAACTCTGTGGGATGGGTTAACTATCATCATCCAGTACAGTGACTACAACCAATTAGCACAATCACTACTCATCTAAGCAGATGTTGTGGAGCATGGTTTGGACATTAACATGAGCTGTGCAGGTGATTCTGCCTGGGCTAAGTGGTTGTGACAGCCTATTATCATCACAATTTTACCAAGAGGAAACCTCTCCTGAAACTTTATAAAGAGAATGAGACCAAAAAAGGGGGTAGAACCTGTGTGTGGCAAATTAAAAAGACTGCATGTGACACCTCTGGGTGCAGATGAAAATCACTTTGAAAACTGCTTTCTCCCGTGTCTTTGTGCATCCCTCTGAAGGAGCTTGGTTCTCACATTTTCACACTCAGCATGCCGCTTCCCAGCATAAACTTGCCTATAGATGCACCCCTTTGTCCCAGGCATCCCCTTTAACGAAGCCCCCGTTTTTTCCCATCCCTCCAGTAAAGCTTGACCCAGACTCAGCTCCCACGTTCCCATGGAGAGCGGGGAGACAAGGGGCTGGGAAAAAGCTTTTCTTCCCCCCTTCAGAAAGACGCTTTGTTAGTGCTGGAAGGGGGACAGCGCTGGAGTCGGTGCTGTGAAGCATCCATTGCACCGGGGGCATTCACAGGGACACCCAGAAAGAGAAGGGATAATAGAGAGTGGGGAGAGAAGGGGGGCTGAAAGAGGGAGAAGAGGGAGTCCTGAAACTGCTCCCCTCCGTTCTCATGGACATCACTCAGAGGAGAATAAAAAGTGACAGAGCCAGGGAAATTCATGGTTAACAGGGGCTGTGCTGCTGTGTCAGTGTGTCATCTGACGACAGAGGGGACAATAAGAATACTGAGAGCAGCCATCAAGCAGGCATCACCTGCATGATTGTTCAGACCTGCAGAAACTATGATGTCACCTATAAACAAGCAATCAATTCCTTAACATTTATGTTTTTAGCTTGAGCATGCACATTGTTTGATTATGCAACTATGATATCAATAATCCATTTTGCAATTACCTGTTGCATGTTTCTTGAGATCCACGTCTCCAGCAGCAGGTTCAGTCTGGACTGATGAAACTTCTTGGTGGTCTTCACAGCGATGAAGATGTCATCAGGGCTGATGTCCTCAGCTGGAGGAGGCTCAGCTGCAGACGCGGATGCTCGTGCCGGCTTTTCCACTTCTCTCCGTCCCCGGGTCAGTTTGGTGAAGTACGCCGAGAATCCTTTCTTATTATTATTACCCTGCGCGTCCTGCTGCTCCGCTTGCGCAGCATCTTGGAGGAGAGAGCGCGTCCCCGTGTCCTCTCCATTCACCTCTTTCTCCTCCACCTGAACCCGGTGATGCTGCACAGCAACCAGGAGAAGCAGCAGGCAGAGAAATGCTGTGCTGGCTACAGAGATAGCTGTCTTCTTTCCATTATTTTTCAACATGATTAAACTGAAAAAAGACCAAAAAAAACTATGAAGCGGCGCAACGAATTCCCAATACAAAGTCCATGTGGTGTTTTATTCTCAGTAAAATACAAAAAAATAAACGGAGGGTCCGTTATGGTGCATAGCTTAATCGCAAATGCATATTTTATCGCAAAGGGGAATATATAAGCTTCCTCGCTGGCCACGCCTCATGGGAGGTCCTTGAATGCAGCATGCCACCCAGTGACGCAGCAGCGGGCGTGGTTACAGCTCAGTGTGTGCCTGTGGTGCCTGTGCGCGCGCGTGTGAGTGTGTGTGACTTGCAGTTTAGCTTTTATAGAGAATACAAGGAAAAGATTGACCCTAGGAAAACAAACTGCAGGTGCTCACGAGGAAAGGTGTGTTTCCAAATGCACATGGAGAAAAAATCACAGCCACATTCACACACCGAGGTTTTTTTGTTGTTTTGTTTTAACAAGGTTTATGCTCCAGATTTCAATTTGCAATGCAACTTTCAAGGTAGAGCTCTATTTGAATCCAGCTGAGTGTGAGCCGGGTGTTCACCAGAGAAATGGGGCCCTATTGTTCTCCGCTGACCTTGTGAGGACTCTAAACAGTTGGCCATTCCTGAACACTTGTTATTCAAATTTTTGGCTCTCACAACTGAGAGTGCCGTCTGGTGCTGGGAGGCTGACCAAAAAGACATGAGAGCCCATTTACACCAACATGCAGCTGGTGGAGCCTCAATAACCTTCCCCAACTCCCAGCAAGCACCAGATTTAGACCGTTCAGTATCAAACAAATGTCGGGTTAAACAGAGATCTGAAAGGAAATCTTCAGGTTTGGTGCAAGACTGAAGCCAGAATCCTTTAAGCCAAAATGCTTATCCAAAGACATGAAAGAGTTTTTCTGTTAATGTCAGCTGAGAAGGCAAAGGGCTGAAATAAACTGTTGGGGAGCTTTGGGCTTATTGTTCACTTGCCTTTTTAAAAACACCTTCTTGCTCCCTCATCCTAAAACACTTTTAAATACCCAAAGTATAAAGACAGACCTTTAGGTTCTGGTGCAAAGGCAAATGAAAACAGATGATTTTAGTCTCAGTCCAGATATTGGGTGGCATAAACTCCCAAAAAGTAAATGTTGTACTTGAACATTTTTACATCTGAGCACATTGGCTTGATTTCTTTTAAAAACATGTGAGGAAGGCAATAAAGAAGAAGAAAACTACCCCCAAATTAGTAAGAAATTCTGTATAAGTTACAAAAAAAAAAGACCAAAAAAATACGCAAAGAAAAAAAGAAAAGAAAATTACATTAGAAGTGCTTAAAATATATAATAATTCTGTAACAAAAATATAAAATTATGATAATTATTGATATAGTTTGTTGGACATTTTTCCACAGCTTTTCAAAAAAATAAATTTACAAATCTAGTAATTTCTTGCAATTTGCAGAACATTTATTGCCAAGTTGCTCATTGCATTTTCTCCCATATTTTCAAAAGAAATCAAACCAATTTGCTGAAGGTTTAAACACTTGTGAAAGGTGCTTGAACGCAGTTCACAGGTGATGTTGATCCAGGTTTCAAAGAGTTAAGGTGTAGGCTGAGTCACAACCTTCATATCTGTAATACATTTTAAACACATCCTGCTTCGTAACTCCTCTGTTTTTACTTGCACTAGTGGGAGAACTTTTTTTTTAATCTTTTGCAGGATAAAAACTTGTTTTCCACTGCAGGTGTTTCACTGTTTTAAATTCTGTGACACACAGGACATAAGTTACCTCTCTGCTTTGTTGCTCCTGACATGGTCTTTTGTTCACCTTTTAAAAAGTGTGCATAGAAAAGGCATCTAAAAGCAAGTATTAGAAACCAGGCAGAGGGGGTTGTCTCTGTGGCCTTCATTCTTCTATCAACCGCCTCTTTCTGTCGGACTTGCAGGGCATTCGTCCCACCTCGGAAACTCTATTTAGGCCTTTGGATTTGTGAAAACAATGTCAGTTGTTAAAATGGCAAGTGAAAGAGTAAAGTTCTCCTGTTGTATTAGCTCCAACCTCCCCCTTGGTTCAGTTTATTTCAGCTTTTTGCTTCCTCCACGGACAACAAGAGAAAAACGCTTTCTTGTCCCTTTTGAAATCACCTCATCTTTGAACCCCCCCTGTCTAACATTACAGCTGAATACCAGTGAGATTAAATCCAGCTCCTTCAGACAGGCCCACTTCCTCACCATAGTACCCACAAACCCACAAATAAACACCACAATGTGCTTGATTTTCCTTCTGATCGTATCAGCAAGTTTGGGGATCTGAGCGGCAGATAAATGGTAAATTAAAGGGCTGCTACTTATAGCTCCTGCTTTATATAATGACGATTACTTATGATGCACATACAGCAGGTAACCCAGAATACACTGTGACCACAGTGTCACACAACGTCCTTCAAACTCTCCAGAAAGCATCATTACAGCACTAAGTATCTCTTTTTTTTCATGCCAAAAAACCTAAAAACACATGTGCACACTCAGCTCTGTAACATGTCAGCTATAACTCAATACTCTACACAATGTATATATAAATTTAGATCCAACATGGAAGATATTATCTCAAAACCACATCTGTCTTTTCATGAAGTTTCCATTTATTTTATGGCTCAGTCTGTTTAACATTCCCCAGGATGGTTCCCTGAATGTCTTTGCTTTTTGTGGAAGCTCTAGCTTGTTAGTTACTTGAATATGATTAGAAAATGTATTTACTAATTACACCCCTTCACACTATCATCTAACTGAGTCTTAGGGCCCTGACACACCAAGCCAATGGTCGGCCATCTGTCAAGGCCAGGCCTTCAGGGAGCATCTTTCACCCATTTTTTTTGTGTGGTGTGTTCTCTACCGTTGGCACTAGTCAGTCCTCATCGGCTGTGTTTTAGCCGATTCAGAATGTTGAATTGGCAGCAGGCCCGGCGGAGCTTGTCGGTTAGGAAAATCACTCTTATTGACAATTCAGCTCAGAGCATGCTAGCAAATAACTAAAGTCAAGAGGGCATGAAATCGAAATATAATTGCTATATAAGTTAAGATTATTTTTGTAGTCATAGAGCTCTTCGGCAAAAATAAAAAAAAACTGTTTGTGCAATTCCTTGCTGGTGCTGGTAAATATCCTTTGTTCTTTCAACATCATGTTGTGTTATTAATGTACTAACTGGCCAGCTTGTATCTTGGATCCGTCCTGTTGGTCCTCCAGTTTCCTTTTTTAAGACAAACACAGACGACTGCCACCTGGTGTTATGGAGAGCTCTTTCCTCTCACACAGGTGCAGCACATATGTGCTAGTTGGCCATTAGATGTAGTCTTCGCTGTGTGTTTAAGTGCAACTGTTTGATCCAGACACAGGCAACATGAGGCAACACAACAGTTTGACTTCGTCACCATTGGTTCTTGGATCAGTCAGTTTGGTGTGCCTGAGCCTTTCTTTCCTCTGTTTAATTTTAACTTCTATCAATAACTCCTTCCTTCATAGGGTCATAAATGCACTAACGTAAATGTAAGAATAATTGTAGCTATACTGTAAAACACTATACAGGAATTTTCTTGTATCATTGATGGAAAATATAATATGTTTTTTTTAAATTAATTTCAAGTTAATTCAGTTAAAACTCTCTAGAGAGTCCTCTTTCTTTTTAGTTCAAAGAAAATACACCTGATGGACTCTTGCTGTGTCTTTAGTTTGTTGTTGTGGTTGTTTCTTTTCATAATAATGAAAACAGCACAATGTAGTTTAGCATCAAATGCCTCTCTAAGTGTTAGCAAGAGCTATAATAAAGAACAAATTGAATGAGACTTCACTGACTGCCCTCTGTTAACCAGTGGATGAAAACCAGCGATGGGATCAGGCTTTGGTTCTGTTTATTTTCCCAGCATGGACACGCCAGCTCTGATTGGATTACAGGTCACACCAGAAGTGAGAGCCAGGGGACCGAGCGTCCCCCTCAGAACTCGGCTTCAGTTTCCCTCCTCATGCAACATTAGAGGAAACTCTCCAAGGACTGCAGGCTGTGAATATTTCAGCTGCTCCACAGACAAATAAATAGCACCCATTTTTATTGATCTGCAGGGAAAGTTCCCAGAAGTCTAAGTGGATTTCCTTAAGTTAAAAACAATGAAGTGCTCCGGAGTCAAGATAAAGGAGGGAAAAATACTCCTAATGCATGAGTCAAATATTGATAACCAACCATAAACAGGGTTTATAAAGTGCTTTGCATAAGGATAATAATTTAAATTAATAATTTAAAATAATGCCCACTCTGACCATTTTACTTTTGTATATTATACAAGCACAATCAGTTTACTTGTGATTCTACGTGTATAGTTTGGAGAGTCAGTGAAGTTTAACTTTTTTACATACTGTTGTTTGTTTAATTTATAAAAGCACATCATATCAGCTCATCAGACTTAAAGTCAAATAAAGTACATCAGATTTCTACTTAAAGGGACAGTTCACCTTAATATCAAAAATAACTGTTTGTCCTCTACAATGTATCCTAAAATATGGTGATTTTGATTTTTTTCAGATATGCAGAAGGATTGTTTATGTATTGAGAAAACTTTCCCCAATTTGGAGGTTTAAAAAAGGGTAGATTTTCGTAGCTAATAAAAAAATAAACATTGTGGCAAATTCTTTTACTTTTGTATAGCAGCTTGATTTTGTGCTGCAGTAAATGACCAACCTCGAGCTGAGGTGTCAGGTTACAAGCTGGCAAGCCTGGACATGTTGAACATTATTTCTTTTCATCAATAACAACATAATGAGACCTACAGACCATCTCCTTTGTGAGCATCTGTGAGTAACGCTGTCATTAAAACTTTTTATTTATTTATTTTCTTACACATGCCATTCTTCTTTGTTTCGGAATTGTCCACATTGTACAAAACCACTTCTTTTTACTGGGAACAAGATATTCACTGGAGACTGTTCAGGTTTATATTTCCACTAAGAGCTCAATAACCTCGGGGGAACTTTAAAAGCTGCTGACAACTTTGAGTTATTTCCATATCATAATGTGAATTTTAAGAGGGTGGTGGTTGTATGTCCCTGAGAAAAGCCTGTGAAAAGGTTCCTTGTTTCAAGGTAAATGGCCATTTTCTCAACCAATATACAATCTCTTTTTGTTTGTGGCCTGTAGCTACCTAGCTGGGAGGGACAATGGGAGGTCCAGCGGACAAAGAAAGGAGTAACTGAGGTACTTTTAATTGTCTGTTGTGTCCTCTCAACAGGCCCTCTCTCATTTAAATATATCGAATGTGTGAGCCGTTGCAGAGGTGGTGTGCATAATCTGGTTTGTTTTTCTCTGCTGACAGAGATTACAGGACATTCTCTGTATAAAGAAAAAGTTGTACTATGTCAGAGTTACATGACTTTTGCAGGATGTATCAGTAGCAATAAAGTTTACTCTAAATTTCTTGGCTAAAATAAACAAGCTGTGTGCTCTGAGGCGAGGCGAGGAGAAAGACACGACTCTGCAGATCCAATGAAAACAGGAAATTCACGGCTGGTGGTGGATGTCCCATTTTAAAGTGCTCCCCCCGTCATAATTGTTGCCCTTTCACTCCCCTCTCCATAACCAGGCGAACACGAGCTATTTGCATAACTGTTCAGACCTGCTCATCACCCCCTGCTCCTGCCCTACTTCCACTCTGTCAGCCTAATGCTTCCCAGCACTCTCTCTTTGTGCCAGCTCCTGTTGTCCTGGGAACATCAAGTGATCGACACATTAAAATTGGGAAGACTCCAGTCTCTATGCATTTAGTGGGACGGCCCACATTATGCGATTGGCATGCTTTCCTCCTTGTTGTCTCCTTTCTCACCAGTGTTACAGGGCAGGCTTTATGTTGTGGAACATGAAAAAGTGCAGAGATATGATCTGTGTGTCTATTATGGTGGAAGAATAGGGCTGTGGGATCTGATACTGTGAAAATGACAGAGCAGTCTGATGTGTCAGACTCTCACGGGACGGCAGGAGTTGCAGCGAGAGAGAGAGAGGAGCTCCGGTGGGAAACTGCTGAGGTTACACTCTGGGAGTGTGATATGGGTGTTACACACATTGTGTAATTTCCCTTTTGTTTACAAAGGGAGATCCGCGGCCTTGTCCACATGGACACTGGTATTTTAAAATGTAGCCTTTTCTATATGTTTTGGCCTTTTGTCCTCAAGCAAAATGCATTTAGGTCACCAAAAACAGACTTTGTGTGAAAGTCCTTCAGGATTTTCAGAAACTCTGTTGTCATTGTTGGCATGTAGAGTTTTTATTCTGAGACATGAGAGTATGCACCATTATCTCCTTTGTGAGGCACCATAAATGACGCAATATTTTGTGCAATGGCAGACATTACCAAAATTTTCACCTGCCAAAATGGGATACAATAAAATTGCTAATATAGCTGATGTACACTTGCTAATGTTATTTTCTCACTGAGTGGGCCTAGCCACAACAGCTATAGTGTTAGCATCAAATCTGGGGTTTGATTAGTTTATATATTCTCTATCTGGATAGGTTTTGGTTATTTGAAGTGGATATGGGCTCTATTTTATGACAAAAATGGAACACAGCAAAGCATATAATTTGCACCAGGCCAAAGTGCAAAGCCATCATGAGGACAATAATTGAAATGCATATTCCTGCACCGCATTTTCACAAGGCACTAGTGAGAAATGGTTCTTAAGCAGTGATATAAGCAGCTATATGCCACAAATAATGCCATACAGGCAAATTGGCTGATAAGACTAAAAATAAAAGAAAATCAAATTCTTGTCAAATGCAACTTACTGATCATCTCTTAAGCAAGTGACACTGTTTTGGTCACTGAAAAAGGACAGAAAAATGGAACACTGGTGCACTGATAATTTTTCTGACTTCTGTAGGTAGCTATGTGACCACAGGTAAAAAAAGACGAGGGAAATCCCTTGAGTGTCACACTTCAGAGCATCCCATTACTCGATCTGTTTAGAAACGGCCAACCCTCAGCAGCCTCCTCATTTCCCGGGCCTTGGGGCTTTGTGGTCTCTCCCAATGGACTGAAAGGAAACTACCGCAAACATTCCTCATCAGGAAAGGCCCAAATATTTCTGAGATGCTTGGTGCCCCCTGAGCTTTTATCACAATATTCCCCTCCGATACCGTGACACCTCCGTCAATCACCTCCACGATACACTCCATCTGTATCTGTTTAGGATTTGAAAACATGTTTTTTCTGCAGCCAGGAGTCTATTAGCAACCACTACGATAATTAATCTCCCTTCAATTTCACAGTCGACAAGAAATCAGCCTTTTAGTTGTTGTTTTTAAGACTCGTGTGGATTTTAGTTCATGTTTTTGTAATGCAGAGCGGCAAAGTTCAGTCATGGCTTATTGTTTACAGAGAGCGAGCTCCGCAGGGAGCAGGGTGATATACTGCAACATGGGAGGCGAGACAAATTAAGGAGCCATGACAATGAAAAGCAGATGTGACTGTAGGGCAGTTGAATTACTTTATGGCTATGTGAAACAGCTACAAACAATATAGTAAATGCTGGCTAATTGCTGGAGCCACTCTGGTAATTGGGTGAACATATAATGCTTAATGTTATGCACATACAATTTAGAACAGATGTTTCTCATTTTCTCAGCCCTCAAGAGTTGCATACCGATCTTGTCCCTAATTTTCATGTTATCACTCTTCATTTTTTTTTACAGCTTTGACAGCTGTTATTTATTTTCATGATGCGTTAATTGCTATTAATATCAGGGATCTGGTGTTAAATGACAACAGCAGGACTCAGTATTAAAGGATAATGGGTAAATGGGCCAAGCAGAGGTGGCCACATGGCATACATTGAACATACCACCTGTCAGGATATCCTGCACCATTACAGACTCCACAAACACACACACACACACACACACACACACACACACACACACACACACACACACACACACACACACACACACACCTTCCTCCCAGACCTTGTCCAACCTGGTTAGCTGAGGGAATCCCTTCTCTTTTTTGTGACTGGGATTAATTCCTGGCACCAGTCTTGGCCCAGCCCCAGCCAGGGAACAAGAGCAGCTTCCATCCCACAGAGCAGCGGTTTATCTCTTGTGGTGGGTCCAACTGGGCTGATCCTCTCATATTAAATGGATTAGCAGAGTCCTTGTTCTACTGTCAGGAGCTCATGAAAAGAATAGGGATTTAGCATGTTGGGTTTTTTTTCTGACAAAATTTCAAACTCTAAATGTAAATCATGTACTTATTGAAAAGAAATCCTCTATCCTGCTCACACTGGGGCTTCTAAAGTGAGTGAATCTTAAGTATTTCTGCACACTAGTGGCAGAAACATGATTTGTAGCTGACCTCTCTGAGTATCAGCCCTGTTTAGCTCCTGTAGCATCCGTGGGAAACTGTAGCATTAGTGCTGCTTACAAGCCTTTTTGAATTCCCATGGGAGACATCCATGACAGGAGCAGGTTAGGACTGGGACAGAGGAGATCATGTTACAGATATCAGGAAAAATCACATGAAGGGTGTGAGGTTCCCCCCTGAATATCAGCATCTACACATCAGACCACAAACTGTGTAAAAAAATTGGACGCAGTCATCGTGACGTCATACATTGGTTTGAGGATTTCATGGATAGATAAAGACAACTAGATGTAGTATTCAAGCTGGAGCGCTGTTCTTTTCTATGAAAGTTGCTCAGTAGTGCATGAAGCCAAAATGGTTCAGCTGCTGCATATGAAATAACCCAGATGATCGCCTGCATCATCCAGGTTATTTTGCTTGCTCCGGATAGAGCAAGCGCACAAGAGACTTCCACAACCCAGTTTCTGGTTTAGCACTCCACTAAATTGAATGGGACTAAACTTATTCAATTGTATTTTGTGTTTAGATTTTTTTCAAAATGTTAAGAGACCCAATACATCAAATCCTGATAGAGAAATTAATCATTTCATAGGGCTTGTGATGCTCAAAAAACAAAAAAAAGCAAAAAAAAAACAAAAAAAAACAAATCCACTGATTTACAGATGTCTATTGCAGGCCACAGGGCATCAGGTCATGTGTAATTACACTATTTGGCCACTATAAAAATTAGCTTCAAAGCCCAGTGCACTTTCTAGGGGCCTGATGGAGTCCAGTGTTGAAGCAGTGTTTGGTATTTTGGCTGTCGCCATCCTTTATTTTTGGGGCCAGAAGTGACAGAGTTAACCCTAACGCCAGCTGGTTAATATGGTTAATATCGTATCATCAAAGCAAAATGTACTTGCTGGAAAACTGAACATCCAACTCCTTAGAGAATCTTTTAGTGCAACAAGACTTTTTAGATGATCAAAATGTTAACTTCATGAATTAACTGTGATTAACTTAATCTAAATAATGACAGCTATGTCTGTACTCTGTGAATCTGGGGTTAAGCCAAAGTTATTGGTGCATGGGTGGAAACTCAGAACCGTAGAGATATTGTGCAGACTCCAAATAACGTGACCAACGCAAGATGGCAGCAGCTGTATCCGGGATATTTTGGCTACTTTTTTGTGTAGCGGGAGGAAATGGAAACACATTGTCCATCTTTATATCTAGTCTTTAAGGATTGTCATGCCCTTAGAGTCAGCCTCAAGTGGCCATTAGAGAAACTGCAGTTTTTGGCACCGGATTGGTTTAATGTTTTGGTTGGGGACTTTGCTGCTTGCATCAGTATGGATTCATTCTCAGACATATTGAACAAGAATGGCTGTGCTACTTTTTGTTGTACCTCTTAAGTTTGAATTTATTAAGTTATTTAATGTCATTTGTACTACTCCTCGAGGACCACAAACACAGATAGTGTTGGATCTCGTGCCCTGTCTGTCTTTGAGTAGACTAATGGCAGGTGCTCCTCCCTGCATGCCCTCTTATATTAATCTCTTTCAGAAGGCAGCCGACGCGTCACCCTCTCAGGCCTCCAAACAGGCGCCACACTAATCAAACTGTATAACAGGCTGTCTGTGGCCGAGCCCTCACACCACCACAGATGTGCTGAGATCAGTCTGGGCACAAACAGCCCTGACCCCAGATCAGCCCCCTGTCCGTGCTAGAGGACCAGACCCTGCACTGATAAGCTTGTGTCAGTCTGCTTCCGGCCAGCAGGCCTTATCATGGATCTTTACGATGATTTCGCTGCCATTAGGAATTTGTACTCTGTTGACTGCAGGCAGAAAGCCAAGCTGAGATTCATGTGATATTCTTGCTTTTGGCCTTATTAGTTTATTTTTGCTCCAAACTTAATTAAAACAGTTCTTTAGAGCCCAGCTTGGGCCCAAAAATGTGCTTTGCTTACTGTTACTTCACTCAGATGTTTGAACTACACTGCAAAGTTATGTGTGTGCAGAGTTTGACACTAAAAGACTGTACATGTCAAACATAATCAGTATATCCTTAGTGTTTTGAAAGAAAGAAAAAGAAAATAGTTTCTGTGAAATCTTGACTTCTTTTCCCAGTTTTTTTGCATTGCAAAAAAGCATGCAAATGTTTTGCAAAGGCTTGTGGTGGTTTAAATGTTCGAAATTTCCAAAAGTATCAACAATACCACGGACATGACCCAAGTTAAATAGGCACAAATGAAACTCTTTAACATGATATTAATATGTCCTGAGATGCCTTAAAGGGACAGTTCACACCAACATCAACAAATACATATTTTTCCTCTTACCTTTGGTCCTAATTATCAATCTAGATTGTTTTAGTATGAGTTGCTGAGGGTTGGAGATATCAGCTGTAGAGATGTCTGCCTTCTCTAAATAATAATGGAACCAGATAGCACCCTACTGCTCAGAAGAGAGTGTTCATCTACTGCTAGCTTACCTAGAACAACTGAGCTAGCTAACATTACAGCTCAAGGAGGACGCCATTAATGTTTACAATTCACGTGGTCATAAGTGTCTTTTCCTTGAGCAGACGCACATTTTCTTCTATGTTTGGCCAGTGTAGTTTGGTAAAGAAAAAATAGTTCCTCTATGAAACCGCTCACAGCAAAGTCTATGGATTATCTTGAGTAACCTGTCATGATTTCTGAGACATCGCTGTTTAGTTTTTCAAGTGTATTTTATGAGCACCACAAGGTGAGTTCCATCATATTTGAGAAAAGGCAGATGTCTCTACGGCCGATATCTCCGAGACTCTGTAACTCACACCAAAACGAAAAGACTGATAAATAGCACTAAAGGTATGAGGAAAGATGTACATTTTTGATATTGGGGTGAACTATCCCTTCAAAGTTCTGATAAGTTAGAGCTCAACAAAGAACTTAACATACACCCAACTGTGTTATCTGTTTGAGTGTATGTGTGCTGATGCATATGTGAATGTGTTTGTTGGGTGGGCTTGGCAGTTAGATTACATGTCTATTCAAACCACACAAACACGTCCGTCCCGTCAGGTTCAGACAGTCCTGGTCCTGTGATCTGCAGTGAGCCCCCTGTGAGCAGTGAGCTGGACTCGGCCCAGTATCATTAAAGTCTGTGTAGTTCATTCAGTGAGGTAGGACCAGCCCCTCAACTGAGGCCACACTTACTCACTGGCCCTTTCCCACAACCTCCAGGCACCTTGGAGGAAGTCATCCATGCATAACTGTGATCCTTAATCAAAGGCTGAATGTCGAAGTTGTCTCGGAGGTTGGCTGCTGCAAGTGCGGCATTAGCAAAGCACATGCTCTCCTTTCATACAGAAACAATGCTGCCCATTGTGTCCGGCCACAAGTGTCTATTTTGATTTAGAAGGGGATCTCACAAGTAGACAGACAATGAAGGGAATATCTCTGATGACAGGAGCAACACACAGGATGCGTTCAGGACTGCACACCACCAGAAAATTAACAAGCCTCTTGTGTCAGCATCATCTTTGACATAAGAGACACGGCATGCTTTACTGCAGCATGAAAGAATAACGTCCACCGCAACTGCTATCAAAGAAGTAAAGATATCATCAGCTGCCTGGGCTGCAGAGTAATGTTCTCTGTTTTGACAGGTTGAATTTATCTCTGTTTTTAACAAATGTAACGAGCTCTATTGGGCCCCTTAGACCTGTCAAAATAGGGGCTTAGTATGATAAATGGATGAGACTGCCGGATCCCTGGATTTACTCTGATAAGAGCATTAGAGGAGTCGTTAGTGAGAAAACGGCTGACACACAAGGCAGACATGCAGGCCTTATAAAGGTCATGAAATATCCTAGAAAATTTCATTTGTGATTTGTTTAATCCAATATATTTGAGCAGTCAAATGCAGCAAATGCACAAGAACAAACCAGAAACATGTTAACCAGAAAGCATGAAATGTTGTTCAACCTCCTCTGGCCTCTTTGCAGGTTTATAAATAGCACTGACCCATCTTTAAATAGGACATTGTTTTGTCTATTGTCTTTCCATCCCAGTGCTGTCCTGATCACTGATGCTGAAGCGTCGCGGTAAACATCCTCTCACCCTCCAAACCCAACACTCCCATAGACCCTGGCCTCATGTTCCTAATCCTCAGTTACACTGACCAGATCTCTATGTTTTGGGGAATGTGCTCCAAAAATGTGGCCAAAGTGGCCAAACAGAAGTTACTATCCAGAGTAAAGTGCATAAACTGTGTTTTTCTTATAGGATTAAAAAACGAAAAAGAAACATTCAAACATGTGTTTGAATAGACATGTAACAAAGAAACATAACATTTATACCAACCTGTGGCGATTTTGAGTCAGTGGAAACTAACTGAAACTAACTATATCTATAAGCATGTGTCCATATAGTTGTTTTTATGCAACTTTTTGTCTTTGCACATAAAAAACCAAAGCAGAAATACACACAAAAAAAAAACAGCAGACCCGATGAGAAACTTAGATACTTTTCCTTGGGCTAATACATGAAATGACCATAAATTCCACATTTGGGGCTTCTTTTTTTTTTTTTTTTTTCCATCTTTGTCATTTTCAGTCATTTGAAGTCTGGTGCTCTTTTATTGCATCACCTTATTGTGCTCTCCTAAAAATGCACTCAACTTGTTATATTTGCATAACAGTCGTGGATGGAAACATGCATTAATTTGTCTTTTCTGGAAATTCTTCTTAACATTTGCTCTAAATCTGGATGCAATGTTGATGTTGACAGGTTTTCTTTTTGCGCATTTCATAAAACCATTTGCTCTGAATGTGTTGACAGGTTAGAGCAAAAAAGTACCAGCTCCAGAAACGGAAAATACAACTTGCTGAACATGGTTTCTCCATTCGACATTATTAGGCTCAGCATCAGACTGTTTAAGAGGATTCTTTTAAAAGGATGTTTAGGGGCTTGGAGCAGGGGGCATGCTGGAGTGGTGGTTCCCCATTCTTCCCATTATCCGGCTTGCCATTTTCATTAGAATGAAGGCCATCTATCAGGAGCCCCTATAGGTCTTTTCAGAGCAGAATAAAAGGATCAGTGTGAACAGACCTGTCTGTGGGTTGCTCAGACATGGGAGACAACAGATGTGTTAAACATAGCCAGCTCCCTCACAAAAAAAGCGTAGAGCGCAGGGGCTGCAAGCTCTCTAATGGAGAGGCAGCTTTATGTTAATTGCTGAATGGAGTCAGTCAAAGCTCCTGCATGCTTTTAGGGAGCATGTTCGAGGAGAAATCCCCCATCATAAAGAAGACTTCACTTCCCTCCAAAATCAGGAAGAGAAGAGCTGCAAAGACAAGGCCATAAAATTGTTACCTTTAACCAAACCGCATCTTAAGATCCCACAAAAACCCACAGAGTAACTCAATTGAGTGTAAAATAGATTAGGGGTAGGCAAATCGATACCCTAAGAATCATTACAAATAAGTCTTGTTTTAAAAGACATTTCACAATTTTTTGTCTGAAAAATGTACATGGAAATTTATAAAAACTGATTTTGTGAGTTATTATATGCTTGCAAAAAATAGTATTACAGAATTCAGCCTATATTTGATCAATGAGATCATTTGTTCCAACTGATGTCATACCTTGAGGACATTGCAAGCTTGCTGCCAAAACGGGCGTATGTTGGTTTCTCAACATCCAATGCTGTAAAACTAACACTATGAGGACTAACTCATCAACCAAGTGAAGGACAATATATGGCATAACATCGCCATATATGCTGGTCACAGAATGTGAGTATTGTGCAATTAACTGTAGCACTTTAACATTCTCTGTCTGGATCATGGATTTATAAACAGCACTGGATACAATATTTGAGGTGAGACTGCGATCATTCCAATGAAAGTTGCTCAGTGGCACATGAAGACAAAAATGTTCAGTGGGAAAAATCTGTTTGGCACCACTTAAAAGAGTTTAGAAGTTGTAACTCTCGTTCTCATTTTTGTTTCTTTGTAGAAAAATGGAACACAGCAGATAATTACCACAGCGAATGTCCATAGCTGTCATGCAGAACATTTGCATGCAGATTTTCTGAAATTGCTGCACTGCATTTTTGCATCGCACCGACGGAAAGTGGTTTTAGTATCAATTTTATGGCGTCAAAAGTATTTTCAGAAAAGAAAGTGATCTTAATTCTGGCTGTGGGATCAGAGTATAACCAAAAATCACCCACCTCAACTGTTATTTTATGTTTCTTGGTTGCAGAGAACAAATGTCTTCCAAAGCAAACTGTGAGAGCCTGCTGTTTGCCTGCTGGGGCCACGCTTACCTCCAGTATTCCTGTGGGAATTTGGATAATCCAGAGAGATCACGGCTTTTTGTTGGCACACAAATGCTTTATTTATGTGTGTATTTTCACATCAAGCTAAACATCCTTATATGTTTTGCATCAAACAGAGCAGCTTATTTTAAAACATGCATAAAATATCACATATTTTCTTGATTTCACCCAAACACAGAGAGATTCAACTTCTGCACCCCAGTGTCCTTCTGTGACACTGAAGGAGGGGGAGCAAAGGTCCCTGCATCAAACCCTGAAGCCTAAACAATGGGAGCTTGGCGTGGAGAGCCTGAGGCGAAGCCATCTGCCTCGGAGAGAGTGGAGTCCCTTTGTCAGCTATTGTGGAATGTGGAGGCAGATTGATGAGGGCCGGGTGATTCCTTTAGGGCCCTGTGAGGCAGCCGGCAGCGCAGCGAGCCCGAATAGACACCACAGGGAACTCCCTCTCCTTCTGTCTCCACACTCAGCAGTCACATGACAGAGCTGCCAGACACTACAACATGGGAAAATGAAAAGGGAAAGTGTTTTGAGAAGCTGATGTTATGTTTAGAAAATCCAATCATTTTCAGTAGATATACCAATAGAAGACTTTGCTACCCAAAAGAGTTTTGTTTTGGTATTTTTCTACATTTCTTTCTCGATAAGTATAAGAATGAACATTTTCCGCTTTGCTACATTGTATAAGAATGTCATGCCACGTCATACTGTGTCCGCGCTCGGATCATGACCTCTAACCCTCTCAGCAGGTGTGTATGGATGGCCTTTTTTTGAGAAAAGCCAGTCCTGAAGCTCTCTGGCTTTTGTAGTGAATGGGTCAGGGGAGGAGGGGGAGACAGGGCAGATGTTGTATGTGAAATCCCCCGGGGAAAGTGTGCCGCCACTGAGGGAAGGGGTCAGGGCAAAAGGGAGGATCTCTGACACAACCAACACAACAGACAACTCTGGTTTCCATGGCAGCTTGCTGCATCACTGAGCCGTCTGTTCTCGAGGACGTAAAAAAGGACTTTAGGCTCCATAATCAATGACAAAACAAGTCTTTGTTCTGCCTCTGGTGGCACAATCAGAGTCGGGATAAAATTTAGTTTCAATATATTTTCATGTACAAGAAAGTTTGAGTTGATGAGATCAGTCCAACAGGCAAGCAAGCAGTAATTCTCACTTACATTTAAAATAATATATCATTTAAGTACAATATTATTTCCATTTTATGCTACTTTATGCCTTTACCTCGCAGAATCTAGTTAAATTTAAAAAACACATGATTGTATTTACAACACAAAATGCTAAAGATTAAACCAGTGGCTCCCAAACTTCTTGCCTTGGGAACCACTACAAAAAACTATATGTGGTTGAGGCTCTTTGTCATGTTTCGGATGTCTGTGAGTTGTTAGCATTTCTTCCAAAAAGACATTCCAGCTTGAGGCCCAAGGAGATCAAATTTACAAATATTCTATACACAAAAAAAAATCAAAGATTAAAGAAAAGTCCAAAAGATGGAAACAGTTTTGTATCTGAACTTTTTCTTTTTTGGGCAGCTGCCTGGGGTGCCGACCAGATGGGCAGTGCAACAATGTATTTATTTTTTAATATTTAAAAAAATCAAACATAAGGGAAATGGTGAATGTGTATGGAGAGCATTAGAGTAAGTGAAAATGAAAAGGCAAAAGCTATCTGAGGCGCAGTACAAAAACAAGATGAAATCTGCAAATTTGTATATACCTTATCCTCTTATTCTTTGACATTTATTATAATTGTTTGTTTACTAAGTTGTTTATTTATGTTGATTTCTCATTAGCTCTTGTTCCTGTTAATATAAATATAATAATAATCATTATTTTCACCAAGGGACACGAGCCAAGGGCATCAAATGCACTGAGTGAATTTGATGCATTTGAACATTAAAATGTTCAGTTTTTATTTGTTTTGGGTTTTTTTTATTTACATCAAAATTGAGCTTAATTACTTGAGAAAAATGTATTTTCATGTTTAAGAACAATATTTGTGAACCATTCCCATCATTCCTTGCCCACATTGAGGGGTTTTCTGGTCTGCCCCTTTATAGACCTCACAAACACAATGCTAAATCTTGACCAGTAAACAGTGACTATATTAAGAAACTTTAATGTCTGGTGACGGTTTCAGCTGTGGAGCTTCAAAGCCGCAGGGTGCAGAAGAAGCAAAACGGAGATAAAAAAGCACAGCTTGTTGTCCTCACTGTTTACTGTAGCTGGACTGTGAGTCATTTCCTCTGAGGTGACGGCTGCAGAGGAATGTGACTCTCTGCTGATGTCTGATCAAACCCTGGTTGCTTCAGGTTATCTCTGTACTATATGCACTAAATGGGCAATAAACCAGTTGCTTCAGTTGACTGAAGGATGGCCTACTGATTGTGCTAAGCATCACATCCTTATTGCAACAGATAGCTAGGAGGCCATCATTTTTATTATTCAGATCCTTATTGGCCAGCATTTCATGTCATCTTAGTGGCAACATGTTACCCAAGCATGTTACTGCTTAGCTTGCCAAAGACGGTGTAACCCACTGAGCTTTCACAATTACAACTTTTCAACATCTGACCTTGAACATCAAAGCTTACAGAATGAATGGCCATAAAGGGCATGTGATGAATCTTGAAACTCTCAGTGTTATAATTAATAAACAACACGACACTGCTACACAAAGAACTTTGTCCCCCTTGAGCATTGCTCAAAGGAAGAGCTCACTCCAGTAATAAATATAGCATAAGAGAAGCAACAAAGATTACAATAGATCTAGCAGAAGAATTGTTAGATGAGTTTGTGGTAGCGAACTTCGCCCAACAGTCTTGGTGTTATTTTCTTCCTGACTTTGTCCGTAAAAAACACCATTGTTCATTCTGCCAAGGTTCTCTGTCTTTCTACAAAGGGCCCTCTCTGCGACCATGTTTGCAGGCCAAATGCTTGTTTGTCAGTCCTGTGACGCATGACATTTGTATAACATTACCGGGGTCACGGCCCACAGCCGAGATGATCGGGGTGAATGAAAGAAAGTGGGTCAGGCCTCTGGACAAAATCTTGAACTTCAGTCGGCATGAAGGAAGCACAGGTCAAGTCATGCTTAGATATGCATCTTCAGCCAATGGTTGGCCATAACGTTTGAAAAGAACTCCTCAAAATTGCCGGTCATCTCTCTATAGAGCAATTGTTGAAGAAGTTAAAGGAAAGAGGATAAAAAGGGTTTCATATCATATCAATAAATTCATCAAGGGTTTCAAAAGAATATGGGCATGTTTGCAGTTTTTGATATTTGTGCCTTGAAAATACTGACTGGATCTAAACTCCCCTCTTTATTTTAATTCTTTAAACAACCATTGCAACAACAGTGCAACATTATTAATGGCTTTAAAAAGAGACTACTACTTCCTTAAGCCCCAAATGACTATGATTCGCCTGTTTTTTTACTTTTTTTACTTACCTTTCATGTATGACTGTAAACCAATACACATCATTAAAAACAAAAAATTTCAAACTCATGGTGGTACTAGAGGATATCCAATGATCACCAAGTAGGTAGGCTTTATCCCCTGGGGACCATGAATGTCTGTGCAAAATTTATTGGCAATCAAACTACAGAGTTATTGAGATGTTTCTGTGTAGACCAAGGTGGTGGTGAGACACACCACCACGCCGTAGGTATTCTGTTAGCATAACTAAAAAGCAAAACACAGAGGTGTAAAAATGAGTGTATGAAAGTGGGTGCAGAGGATGCTGCAACTCCCTCTATTGATATTATTGTTCGTAAATAGTTGGCTAATTTACTATTGGGCTATCTTAACATTTGTTTTAAATTTGAAGCAGTAGCTGCTTGTTAGAAAATACAATGTAAAATCTGACAGGTTGATTTTAGTTGACTTTACTTTGTTTTAAATCTAGGAAACTGATTGCCTTGAAAAATTAAAAAATAAAATTCAGTCTTAATTTATGTTTGTTTTATATCTAATTGTTAAGTTTACATTACATTTTGTTATTTTTTTTACTTATTTTTGTGACTTTGTTGACCTTAAAGATGACACCTTTGATTTCATCACTCTTGACACGTTTTAGCAACTTCAGTAAACCAAGTTTATTGTGCTTTTCTGCTGGTTGCAAACTAGTCAATCATATTTGTATTTTCTTAAACATGTTAATAAAACAGAACTCAAAGATCTCCTAACATGGTTTACTGAAGATGCTAATACAATGTAATTCCACTTGTCATTTTTAAATTGCAACAACTTCACAAAAGTAAGGATTTTTTTGCCATCAAGGAGTTTTGTGGCAGTTAATGATAGACTGGAAGAGAAGCAGACATATGATCTGAAGAACACTTGAGTGGCTTCAGCAAAGTGACAACTAAATGAAAAAATGAAATATTAGAAATTTTGGCACATACAGGGCAGAGAATTGCACATTCTCTGAACTAACGGCTGACAGAACCACAGATGTTGAGCAGTTTTTCCTGAGCTCCTGTGTCATCAGATGCACTTTTTGTTGGGATCTGTAGCAACTGTTTTTTTCCTTCCTTTCTTCGATATTTTCCCCTGCCTTCTTGTAATTATTTGTCCCCAGTTTGTATCCATTGTCTGTACGTGTGTGTCTACGGGTGGGCATGGCTGACCGACATCCTGCTCTCCAGATGAACTCCTCACACACCTGCAGCTCCTTTTCACACCTGCTGGTCATATATTTTGATTGCAAGCTGCCTGATTTAAGCCCGGCTTTCCTCTCCACTTTTTGTCAGTACGTTGAGAATGCTTCTGTGGTAACACCTTGGCCTTCATTTTTATCAGTTTTTTGTGAAGACTCTTGGAGATTTTTGCCTTGTTTCTGGATACTTGCCTGAACCTGTCTTCTTCTCTATGCTTCAGATCTACCAGACTCACCAGCCCTGTCCATCCACATCCAGCCTCGCCTCTCTCTCTCTGTGGGACACCTGCCCAGCCATCCCCTGGATTCTGCTGACCCTCATACTTTGAAGAGAAGAAGAGATCCTCTTGTCGCCCTGTTTTACTTTCACAAATGGATCATTAAACCATTTAAACTACCACATGTTTCTCGTGTCTACACTGTGAGTCCTAACAACTGCTAGATGACACATGTAGCTTATATATAGTCATATGCACACATTTATCCTGTGCAGCATCCCTCAACAGAAATACATTTCCCTACGCATGTTAAGCATGGAAACAGGTATGGAACTGGATTGCTTGTGCAAGTGTAATAATAATAATAATAACTTTATGTATATAGCACCATTAAAAAACACAGTTTACAAAGTGCTCTGTGAAACAAATCAAAGCCAAGGTAATAAAGACTAAATAAAACAATGCCAGACAAAGGCCAGACAGGAGTTAAGGCAGAATAAAAAAGGAGTTTGAGGTGGATGTTAGAAAAATACAGAAACAAAATAAAGGCCGTAGACAAAGATTATTAATATAAGAATCAAGACAGAAGAGAAAGATATGTTAAAAAATAGATTAGACGAAAAAAGACAAACTAAAAGACAAATTAAAAGATGACACTACAAATACAAAAATAGGTTTTAAGGAGTGATTTTAAAAGAAGTCACTGATTCTGCGAGCCACTTTTGGTTTACAAGAACTTTTGAACTGTTTATGTGTTATATTATACAGGGATGTGTGCAAAACAATGTAAGAGGAAACTGAATTATTTCAACTATTTGAGCACCATGCCTAAACAAATCAAACATCACCAACAGAAAGGAAATTCAATCAAAATTTAGGGGATGATAAACAATCTTGACTGATGAAGCTCAAGTTCCTCTTTTACACGAAGCCAAAAGATAAGTCTCTGTGTCCCTGTCTTCTGCCAAAAAGGATACAGGTATTGTCATACCTCCATGAGCCAACACAAACAACCTCATCACTGTCTGAGCAGAGGTGGAGGGAGGAGTCCTTTCCTCCCTCTGATTGGGGTCATCGTCTCCTGACATGTCTTTGTCTCCGCAGTATTGACGGAAAAGATCCTGATTTCCCAGGTCATCACCGCTGCTTCATTGGTGTTGGCCTGACCTGACTCACCTTGACCTCGGCAATCTGAGACAACAAGAACAGATTCACATCTTCAGGAAGAGTCCTCATTGTGATCTTTGTAGCCTGCATGCTGCAAAATAGCATCCAGGGTATTTTTTCCGGAGATATTAAAATATTTTAGCAATACAGTGACGTATCTTGGTGTATATTTAACATCTGGTCTTTGCCGGTTGAAGCCATGAAAAACATCAGCCAGCTTTAGCTTCTGCAAGCCAAATTCAGCAGCAGCCTTGAAATAACATAACACAAGTCCTGCAAAGAAATCACAGAGAATGGATAGAATAAACATTAGTTGGAGGGTGTTCAAAGCCTTTGAGGACGTTACACTTGCCAATTCATGGTATAATGTTGGATCTGGAGTCTTTTGTTGGGGACGGTTAGAATAAAGAATCTTTCTGCTTTATGTGACTTTTATAAGACTTTAGTTTACCCTAATAACTTCATTTTACAGCTTGTGTTAAAATCCTGTGGCTGTGTCTTTTCATGCTTTTATCTTCATGAGTCTGTTGTGTTGATTGTAAAGAAATCTCCCGCAGAGCAGATTTAGTAAAAAAAAAAAAAAAAAAAGGATTCCCTGGACGTTGTCCTCAATCCTGTCTGTGTGTTGGCGGAGAGTGGAATAACAGGACAAATAGTGAGTAGGATGTGAGTGGCCCAACTCTGACCTCCATCTGCACAGCTTCCTCTCCAGTCTCCCTGGGTGGGACTCCCCCCAGGCCGCTAAAACTCACACATATCTACTGTTCCCCCAATCATGTCTCCAATTATGCGGTGCTATGCCTTCTCACACTGGATATAGTGTTTCTCAGGGTGCTGAGGTTAGGGACCCTTGTAGTCGAGGGTTTGTTGCAGTTGGGCTGCTGCCACCGGTGATATTAATCTGCAGTGATGGAGCAGGAAATCAAAAATAAGCTGTAGAACACACTGAATTAGTAGAAACAGCTCAATAATCCACTTTCTCCATAACAGTAAAATAATAGGCATGTTTCTCAGCAAACATCTTAGCGCTGAGATCACATATAAGAGAGGGAAATCATCCTAACACAAGACAGTGTGGGAAAACCGAGTCATGGCTGTGTTTCATTGGCTGCTTTAGTTTAAGCAAACAGCACCACAGATTCAAAGATGCCGATAGAAACTGGCAGTGTCATTCATTTTGCAGGTCATTGAACAAAATGAAGTGCTGACCCAATAACAGTGCTTGATGCAAGGTCAGATGATCAAAATCATTAAAAACAAGTCTCAACAAACAAAAGACTGTATAAAATAATTAGCCACAGTAATGTTACCCACTGGTTTGTGGACTGGTGTTTGGAAGCGTTTGGCCGTCACCATCTTGGTTTTGAATCCAGAATTGACCATATTGGATGAGAGGGTGTGGCTGTGGAGGAGCCAGTGCTGGATCTGTCAGTCAAAGCAGCCACGCCCTTAAATATGAATAACTGTAAGCCCAAATAAAATGTAAATGGGGGAGTTAAATAAAAATTCACATACACACCCCTACAGTTGTCATGGATTTTAAAATAAGTTACAGAGACCCAAACTGTTTTTGTATCAGGCTGTAAAACATGTTTATTCTTGCTGAAATGCCTGGCACTTTAACATGTGTGTCTATGGAGTGGACTCACTTCTGGAGCCAACCTCAAGTGGCCATTTGAGAAACTGCAGTTTTTGGCACTTCCACACTGGCTCCATTTCTCAGCCTCAGAGGTTGTCACTTGCTTGGAACCATAAGTGTGTGGAAAAAAATTTCATGACAATCCCACCAGCAATCGAAATGCCAGCCTCATTGTTGTGCTTGCAGCCCCTTCTTCAGAATAAAATGTTCGCATTATACATTCCTGCATTTGTACATTTCACACATATCTTATACACATTTCTAAAGAGAGGTAGTCCACATTACATGTAGATGAACTGAGTTCCTCGTCAGGAGGTGGTGGGTGGTGGGTGGTGGGTGGCTGATGGCGTGACATCTGCCAAGTAGCAGACAGATGCAGACCACTGTAGCCAAAACCTGATTTTCTCCTTACCCAGACTGAGTGTTTTTTGTGCCTTTAAGCTTACCACACATTAACCACAGCATTATCACAACATTATCAAAACATAAAACTGAAATTGATGTATCCGCTACATATAAAATGTACAATGCCAGCATTTATTTTGGCAATTGGGTTGGCGGTTGAGGAAAAGTCAGAGGATCACCAGTGTCAACTGAATATGTCATCTGGGAACCATAAGCATCTGCACAAAATTGTGTTGGGTGGATATTGAGATATTTCACTGAATAAGAGAACATTCTGCCGGTGGAGCTACGGGACGAGTCAGACCATCAATAGTTGGAAGTATTCTCTAGATATATTTGATATCTGTAGCAAATTTCATGTTAATCCATGTGATAATTCTTCAGATATTTTAGTCTAAACCAAAGTGGTGGACCAACTTACCAATAATGCCATAGCGCTTCAAATAAAACATCAATTTTGTATTTTACATACAGTAACATGAGGACGTGGATCAGCATGTGGCTTGAATTTGCCTGGATGGGTCATTTGCCAGCAGAGTCAAATGCTTCCAGCCTTCATGGAGAACGGGGTTCAGTCTGATGCATCGCTCAATCCCCTCAGGAAGTGTGTGCACCAGTGCAAGCAAAGGAAGTTTATTCCCGCTCCACAGATCTCTGTTTATGTTGGGGCCACCTCGCTAGGATGCAGAGCAGCTTTGATTTTTTTTTCCATCTGTGTGTCATTAAATGAGTCACTTTTTTCCACTTGATAAGTGAAAAGCAAACAAATTGATTCTGTTGTTACTGATAGGGTGCAGGATGTGAGTCTTGGATAAAGCACAGAGATGAGTTTAGTGTCAGGGAATCCTCCTTTGTTACTGTAGTGTTGTCACATACAAGCATTGAGGCAATTTATTGTCATTACTGCGACGATACACTGACAGTTGGTTGGTCAGCTTATGTAATAAGAGCACTGCAACTGAAATCAGCTCTGTGGTAACTGTATATTCAGTTCAGTGTATTACTCTAAAAAAAAGAGAGAACAGCTTGAACCAGAACAACTAAAACAGCTGGAATTGTTTTGGAAATTATTCAAAGTAATATAAAGTCTGTCCAAACAAATACCAATGGCAGATCAGACAGATAGCCTTGTAGAGAGTAACTCTTCTTAATAGAGCTTGTCTCTTAATCATTTTGTGAAGCTGAAGCAATGTGAGCATGAGGCCCTATTTCTGTAAATCGTTTTATCCCTATTCAAGTTAGCAGAGCACTAAACCAGAAGGCTTTAATGTGCTTGCTGGGCTCAATGATTAGGAAGCAGCACCAATCATTCAATTTCATACTACGAAAAAAGACATCATCATCGTCATGAGCAACTTCCAATTGGAATAAAAGGGGCCCCACTGTGAATGCTGGAAACAGATTGCTTCATACATCCATGACACTAAACAGAAGTCCATAAATCAATGGGTGATGTCACGGTAACTGCATCCATTATTTTCATACAGTCTATGGTGCAATATAATTCTTAACATTTTACAATGTCATTTTTAGGTACTAATGGTGCACCAGTACAGTACGTACAATACAAAGGAGCAAGATGTTAAGTTGGTAATAAAGGTGCAACAATCTGGGAGCTTTAAAATAATGTTTAATGTAAGGATTTTTTTTAAAATATCAGTATTCTACATTTACAATAAATCTTTTCATTTTAAAACACATTTTGGAAGCCTTAAAACTTCTGATGACAAGGCTGACCCCATTTTAGTTTGACAACTCTGGAGTTGCTTTTTAGCCTGGATGGGCAGAAACAAAGACGCTTGAAAACAATGAAACAGACACCCACTACTGGTTCCTGATTGGTTCTTATCAGTCACAACTTTTCAAACCAAAACATTATCATTACACATCTGATTCTATCCTTCTTGTGCTGTTACTCCTTTCCCATTGCCATGGCTTTCTTTAAATGATGGAAAAAATGTTTAGGTACCACTCTAGGATGATGTAGTCCTACACTCATCTTTTTCTTTCAGTTTCACCTCGTCATTGGTTCAAGTAAAAAAATCTGTCTTACTTTTCACCATTCCTATATTTCTGTAGCTAAGCAATCGAGGGCAGAACAGACAGAATCGGATTCCTGTTTACATCGACATGCATATGTCCAGTGCCCATGAATTGTCATGTCCATGCATTTTAAGGAAATTATTACTGAAATGATGCTAAAACACTTTTTATGTTTTAAAACACCATTTTTAAATGATAAAGTATAATTGTAGATGTGACCTAATATTACGGGGAACAGTATGGAACAACAATCAGGCATTTGGAAGGAATTTTAAGAGGACTTATATTGTAAGTATTTTTAATTACCGGGGATAAACTAATGGAGCTAACATTAGTTTAATTAAAGGGCTAGCTGATCTAGCTAAAATCCTCCAGTTGCCAGCGTCTGATGCAGCTAATAGGCCTTAAGGATTTTCCTTTAATGGCCTGCATTAAGGCTGTATTATGTCTGTAAACACAGACTCATATCAGCCATTTCTCTCTTTAAAGAAGTTTATTTTCATAAAGGTTACAAAATGCCATTTTGTCCCCAGTGGCCTATCATTACAAAACATCTCTTTGAATTGTGGTGGTCTTTACAGATGCGATCTATCTTAAGATAAAGAGGTTTGCTGTTTGCTTTAGTTGGGGGAAAATGAAGGATTTGTTTTTTCTTTTGGCAAATGTTTGGGATTTGCTGTTATCTCCATCATGTTTTACACACAGCAGTGAAACAGAGATGTTCTGGCAGCCAGGCACACAATGGCACAGGGTTATCAGCAGTGTCACTTCTGAGCCCCCCCCCCCCACTCTGTTTCTTAGGGAGGGGGTTCTGCCCACAAATTTATTTGCCGAAGAGGCACGTCAGCCAGGGTCATAACTTCCACTGAGGACATGGAGGTCGTGATCTCCATTTCTCTCCATTTCTATTTTTCACACAAAGACACCCTTTAGATCATATTCTCAAGTTCTTATATTCAGACTGCTCATGGAGATCTGTGACCTCAAATCTCCCTTAACTGCATTATTTCTCCATCGATAAGAAGATACCTCCAAAATTAAAACCACAAATGTTTTTTTTAAACATGTGCAACAAGAACAACTTACTCCCATGTTAACAATTTAGAGAACTGGTTTTAAAAAAGAGATGTCATAAAAAGGAAATTTTGATTTGACAATAAATACTGAGTTTGCTACAGTGTTTTTATCTAGATAAACCAAAAAAAAATCAAACTTTGTATCTGTGATGTTGGTCACAAAAAGTTCCCCTTTTTCTGTCAGTGGAAAGGTATTCAAGTCTCTGTTTTGTGAATTTGGCTGAGCCTTGTCCAAACTGAAAATTATTCATAATCTCCTGATTATAGAGGGATTTTTAACACATGACATGCATACATTTGATTTAGAGTGTGTTGTTCTGCCAAGCTGGAAAGGCAGAAAATATCTTCCAGATTTCCTGAATCGCAAGAACATGTTAAAGAAACATGATGTTTCTCTTTGGACCGCTGAGATGACCTAAAGAGCTCCTTTTTCTTTCTATTGGTTACAGAGACTGATTGTATAACTTCAAAGGGAACACAGTTTATGTTGCACAGACAGTGATTGGGCGTACTTCTTCCTTTCAGTCTCTTTTGTTCTCACTTCAGCTGCATTTTACAGAGGTAAGAAGACACTTCTTTTCCTCCTAATGTAGAATCAGATCATTGTTGAACTCCCTTTTCTTCCTTCCCTTTTTTTTGCTGCACAACAGAGTTAAAATGCATCCTTAATAAGTTAAGACTGTCATGGCTGTGAAGATAGCGTGAGTGTTACATGTAAACGATATATGTTTTAATCACATATATAGAGGGATAGCAACAGACTCCAACAACACCTAAAAGTTTTACGTCATTTTTTACACGTGAAGTTCATTTTACTCATCACAAAGTACGTTTCAGCTTGTGGATAAAAAATAACAAGTGGGCATTTAGTAGGCATAGAGAATCTAATGAAAAACTATTCAATTTTGATCATCCTTTTTAAAAAAAAAAAGTTCCTCAACTTTAAGGAGACGCAATATCAAATTGCTGGGGTACCCCTTTAAAGAGACAGCTCACCCTCAAACCAAAAATGCTTATTTTTCCACTTCGCTGTAATGTTACTTATCAGTCTAGATAGTTTTGGTGAGAGTTGCCGAGTGTTAATATCTGCCATAGCGAAGTCTGCCTTCTGTCGAATGTAATGGAACTAGATGGCACTTGAGGTATTCAAGGTAATCCGGTTACCAGATCATGATTTCTCCCTTTTTTTTTTTTTTTGTTTAGTTTTTGGTGCTTTGAGCACCACAAACTGAGTGCCATCTAGTTCCATTATAATAATATACATGAACATAGACCCAACTAACTAATTGTTATTTAAACAGTAATAAGTGATTTGTCTCATAACGCAATAAAAGTTGAATTAATGATCTGACACAGCTCGGTGAGAACTGGGCCACTGTGACAATATCTGACTGAGATGGTGGGAACCGAGGTCACACAGGAACTGGATGGTGTTTTCTCAGGGAAAATGACTAAGTGGAAATCGAAACAGTGGAGAGCCAGAAGAAAGAGGGCGACAACAACAACAAGGAGACTCTCCGCAACATTGTGGTTTGGTTAAGTAGCTTTGCGAAGACTGGGATTTCAAATTGTAACCAACTGTGGTTGACTGAGGCGGCAAATTTATGGTCTGACAGTTTATGAACTCATGTGGGGAGACAGGGTGAAAGAAATGCTCTCCCATTGAGAAATAACAGCAGAGAACATAAAAAAAATTCACATTAAATGTCATTTTTTAATATGTCAGATTTGCCATTACACTGCTGTGTTCTGCTGCAGAGAATATAGAGTACACAAATTTCCTCTGCTCTAAAACATTATTCCACTTTACATTCACTACAATTAGGGCAAAGAAGAAGAGTGACCAACCAAACCTAATTTATTTAAAAAAAAAAAAAAAAGAGCCACACATGCAACTCTAAGAATAGCTGCCCTAAAATCAAAGTAATCTGTGCTGTAAACACAAACAATCCAGTAGCTGTCTGCAGGTCACGATAAGAAATGAGATCCACCAGAGGAGGGAAAATGGAGAGATCGATTACTCTGAGGTTTCCCATGATCCTGCCTCTCTCCAGGGAGAGCGAGTCTCTGCTGCGGCGCTGCGTGGGTCTCTCAACTGTCATTATCACGGATGGGAGCCACAATAGGTCAGGGAGATGAGATAACATTGTGAGCGGCGGAGCAGCAGGTGAGAGGCTCAACAGGGCGCGATTAGGTATCCGGGTCCCAGGGTGTAGCATTGCCTGGGGCCTCGGGGGCCTCGGCCCCGCCATCTGCCAGGGTGAATTCCTCCTGCTGGAGAGGAACCGCTCAATAGAAGCGCAAACTGTTGCTGTAGGGCGTTGCTTTGAGTTTCTCCTGTTACCTTTTTACAGAGAGAAGTGTTACACTTTGCAGTTTCTTTGTTACGCTCTCAACAACAAGCTCAAAGAATGCCCAAAAAACAAAGACTGCAACTTCTGGTATTTGTGCAGAAATTCTGTCCTTTAAAATTTCAACTTCAGCTTTTTATAGCTGTAACAGAGTATGTATAAATGTATTCCATCTGTAGATCCAAGTCACCTGGCATCATCCATGAAATACCAAAAATAGCACTTGTTAGATATGCAGTCCAGAGCCTGCTTGTTTCCTGAACTGTAAGCTCCGGGGCTCCAGTGTGAGGCCATCAGTCAGCGAGAGCACACCCCAGGGATGCTCTGATGACAGCCATGCTGGATGCTTCACACATGACCCAAGAGCGCTGCTGCACGCAACACCCTGTCCTGTGACCTGCCAGCGCCAGACCCCACTTTGATCTGACAACATGGTGTAAAATTGGAGATGCCCACCACACTCACACATGCCAGACACATAGTGCTGTCTGACAGACATGCATGAACGTGGCTGAGCATGAGAATATTGAATTAGGAGCTGTCGTGCAAATCTCAGATATGTTGCACGGCTCTCGGCTTACCAGACAAGCCAGGTGAGCGACAATCAATCAAGGTTTTGTACTTGATAGTCTTGGCTATCTGCAGGAATCAACCAGCAGCACTGAAACTTTACCCTTTGGATTGTTTTCACTCACATGTGAATAAAGTCCAGCACACTAAATCCACATTTTTTTCATAATGGACTGACAGACACATTTTCAGGGACAAAAATCAAAGGGTTTGGGCGAGTGAAGAGCAGGAGCTACATCTGTTAAATCACTTAAAATCAGTTAAGAAGCTCAGGGTGCTGTTGCAGTCATCAGACACTGATAAGTGTGACCACAACCTCTAACCTGAAAGAAATAGATCTTGACATGCTTATTATCCATCATATCTGCTTTCACTGACTTTGACAAAGTCATGACACCACACCCCAACAGCAGGCCATACCAAATCACATGCAACATGTTTCAGTACAGTTTGCAGCCTATACACATTTGTTTTTGACTGAATGTAATGGAACATATTTTTAATAGGATGTTGTATGTCTTCAGTCCCGGAACATTGACAGTCTTTGTGCAGATCTGGAGGGCTGATGACATGGCCAGATGTGCAGAGTGACCCTGCACCGACCCCAGATGGAGCCCACAGTGTTCCTGTTGTGCATCCAGCAGTGAGGATGCTGAATAGTGATGGTTTGATGGTTTTATATTATATTAAAATCAAACAAACCAGCTAGAAGAATGTCTGTTGTAACAGCAGCACATAATACCTTCATCCACCTATGATGACAAGCCTGACCATGCTTTATTTTATTTTATTTTGTGAAATGCTGTTTTGTATTATTTATCCATTTTTAAATTACTTTCGTTTTATTTAATTCCCGTCTTTGGTCTCTTTTAGTTTGTTTTTTTTTACTTTTGGAATAAACCTGATTTGACTTGATTTATATCTGTTATTATGGATTTAATTACCTATAAGTATTATAAATAAGGTAGAATTAGCTCCACCTTTATCAGCTGCAATATTAAAGTGTTGCTTACATATTTTCATCAATAATATAATCTGACAATATATTATATTATTCTGAAATGTGCCACTCTGGATTATGAGTACTAATTTTGGTATTTTAAGTATATTTTGTTAATGTGTTTGTTAAGTATGTTTGTGATGTTAATACTTGTACCTTTACTTAAAATTCTGAATGCATGACCCATGATTGTATAAGTATTTCTGCAATGTGGTATTGCTACTTTTTCTTAAGTAAAAGATCTGAGCTCTTTCACCTCAGTCATTAATTTATGTATTCACCATATTTCAGTCCATTTGTTAATATACAGCAATAGAAAGATAAATAGATACAATTTTAAAAAATGCATGCACATACATTTAAAAATGTTATCCATTTTTTGTGCTAGAACCTACATCTGTGTGCAGCACAGCCTTAGATGAGGCTTGTTGTTCAGTGCTAACAGAACCGACCAGAGGATGAAGATCCTTATCTGTTACAGCTCAGGCTCTTAAACACTACATGGCCTCCATCTGTTCAACCCATCAGGTCTGCTGCTGCTGCTGTTTCTGCTGGAAAACAGTTTGTAAGCTGCTGACAGCCTCCAAACAACCCAGAACAAGGGTCCATCCTGGGACTTTACGACCCCCTCCTGCCCTAACCTCCCGCTGGGCCACCAGAAGGCCTCTGTTTTGATAGTGGCCATTACCCACATTGGGCTGACCCTCTGAGCTAACATCCCTGCCATTAGATACACAAGTAAGCACGACTGCAAGTACGCTCCATGACACTGGGTAAACATGCTGGCAAACTGGAGGAATGTGAAGTGGGACAGGTCAATAGACTGCACAGACAGAGGAGAGACGTCCATCCAGACCTTTGATACGTGACACATGAATGCTTAAAAAATCTGGTTCAGGCATTTTTTACTTGACAGAATTTTGTTTACACAGAGCGCTACCTCTGACCCCACAGCACTGTGTGGGTCGTCGGCCTGTGACAGAGAAAGCACTAAATCTCAATCCCTGTTCACCTTCACCTTTTGGCAATGCCTCCAAATGGAAAATTGAGAGTTATTAAGCATGAGAGCGTGAGAGACTGGCTTCTCCATCACTGAATCTCACTTCACCAGCTGAAGTATTACATAGACTTATGGACTACAAGTGTGGGTGGGCTGCTGTACAACGAACTCATCAAACTTCCAAAAAAGGGCATTAAACAATTGGTTTTAGAGGTTTTTAATAAAAGAAATCGAACTGTCAAACAGTTGGCCTAAAACTGTGATTCAGACAGAAAATTCTAAGAGTCCATAACAAGAGTTGGCCCAAATTGTAAAAATGAAAAAATGAAGACTAAAGGTGTGTTCAGACCAAACAAAATGCAACTTTTCACCTCACATCTGTTCCCATGTGGAAAACAGCATAGTGATTGTTCTAGAAAACATGCACAGAATCCACAAAAGTAAAAGTAAAGACAGCCTATTTTATTACAGGTAGCCCATCTGTTGCTTTAAATGTTGCATTAGCAACATTTTTGCCTCAGACATAGCATAATGGATAACCTGGTTAGGAGTAAAGTAGTCACGAAAAAAAAATTAAAGTCACAAAACAGCACAAATAAAAGCAGTCTTAGAAATAATGTTTCAGCAAGAGTATTTGCAGTAGATTAAAATCTTCTCTTGGTATTTGCTTGGTCACAGATCTGACAATATGGTGGGTGTAGTAATGCCGGTTAGCTTCAAGCAACAGAAAGTTCAACTGAGTGGTATCAAGAAATCCTGTGGCTGCAAGATAGTGTATAACAACGCCACTGTGTCACAACAGTTTAGATTTACTAGATCCCAGTATTTGCTTTATTGCCTGGTAACACCAATGTTTCCCTCTGAAAACACTGAAGATCAGACTCTCATATCACTTCTGTAGGCAATGACAACTATTTGCCTGCAATCACCTATGCATATGAATTTTGTTCATTCTATCACATGTTCAGTTTTTTAAAGAGCACAAACTGATTTCTTCAGCTTAATGGTTCAAATGGTCTTATCTTTATCTTTTTTTTAACACACAGAGACTACAAGCAGTCTCTCTAACTGGCTTCTCTATCAGCACACATTCATCACAGTTGAACACTGTCAGCTTGGGTTTATTATGGTTCCTTGGACTTTTTGAGGGATCAGACCTCTGCCCTCAAACAAACACTCTGTGGGAGCATGCATGTACTCATGTGGGTTGGGTGGCCTGCTAGGCTGTCTTGCTCCCTGGGGTGTCTGCTCATGAGAGGGCCTGTTATTCAGAGAACATCCTGAGGCCCTCCCACCCTCCCGCAGTGTCTGCGCCTATGGAGAGAAGGAGCTGGGAAAGCCCCAGTACAAAAGAGGACAATTTGTGGTTAGAAGCTGAGACACTGCTGTTTAGGTAAATATTGTAGCATGGGCGGAGAGCTGGGATCTTTGTTAGTGCAACAAAAACAAAAGTGAAAACTGTAATTGAGGAAAATGTTTGGTTTATTTCAAAGCAAACTTTCAGATGAAGGATGCTTACCCTGTTAATCATTAAATGATGGGACTGCTTACACGGCTGAGCTCACATCAACCACTTTCTCCTCTTTACGTCATCGCCATATGGTGCACATTCACTGGAGCATTGGGAAAAAACATGTACAGCATCATTATGTTAATGGAGACGCCTCTGTCATGGCACTCAGCAGACAGAATGAGGAGGATGGATGGATGGATGGGGGGATGGGGGGGGGTAGTGATTCCCATACAGAGAAGCTGTCATCTTCTCAGGCTAAAATAAGGACACATGCAAATGGCTCAGCTGATGCAGACAAGCCGTTTGTATTTGCATGTGTTTATTTGGATATGAGACACTGTTGAGCATCATCACAGCTTTCACCGTACAAAAGAAGGAGGTCATATCTTTCTGTGGCCACAGCGTCACATAGCTTCATATCAGTGATCGATCGTGTTGTTTTCTGATAATCTCTTATCCCAAGAGTATAGGTTTTGTTTCAACATTTAGGGGGAGGAGGTGACATAGAAGAAATTAGGGCTTTGGGCTCCCTCTGCCAGAATATTTTGAGCATCAGTATCTTCCAGTAGCTCACCTGGCAGAGCGACCATCCCATGCACAAAGTCCTGCAGGTTCACTTAAAACCCTCTGCCCTTTGCTGCGTGTCATCCCTTCTCTCTCTCCCCCTTTCATGCTATAGCTGTCCTATCAAATAAAGTTGAAAAAGCCAAAAAAAAGTATGTAAAGAAGATATTATATATAATATTTGCACCCCAGGAAAAATAGCGACAGCTAATGGGTATCCCAATAAATGACATGAACGTCAGACACTTAATTTCCTGCATTCTGGTGATTTTTTTATGCAACAGCTTTTTTTTCCTGCGTCAGTTTATGTTTAAAAAAAAATCAAAGTAAAAGTCC
Organism: Plectropomus leopardus; assembly: GCF_026936395.1. Lineage (NCBI taxonomy): Eukaryota > Metazoa > Chordata > Actinopteri > Perciformes > Serranidae > Plectropomus > Plectropomus leopardus. The sequence continues at coordinate 13,231,828 of NC_142193.1, read as the reverse complement.
ACGGCTACTTTCATGTTTTTATTGAGGGGAACAATTGCACATATTCTTACTGAGGGGGCTGTGTCACCTGTGGCTAACCTGTTTCAAAGGTTGGCCATCATGTTAGAAGACTATAATAAAGAATGGAGGACTTTTTTTTTTTTTTTTTACTTTGAAGTCTTATTAAACACTGCTATTTGTTTAGGTTTCTAGTATATTCATAATTGTAAAAATACTTTAAATTCTGCATTGTGAGTTTTAGAGCATATGGTTGGTTTGCCAAAATCATAGGTACTTGTGTATCTTCATTTCACTGACAGCGTAACAAATATAGTTTCACATTACTAAGACCAGATAAAGAGTGTGGGGCTACAATTTCTCTACAATTATCCTGTGAGCAGTTAGTGTCACACTTGCTGGAAATCCAGTCATTCAATCACATTCCTGATTGGAGCATTATCATCAGGTTTTGATTCATTACTGTTGTAAATAAGTCTCTTTTTTGCAAAGCTTCCATTGTCAATACATACATTAGGTCACAGAATAACATATTTGACACATGTATGTGTCCACAGGACAATGTGTAATAATGTTAACATGATGTATTGTATCACTACAGAAGTTTACCAGAGGAGGCTTTAACCTCTAGTTCAAAAGGTCTAACATTTTCACAGATTTCCTCTGTTGAGCCTCTGTTACACCGGTTGATCTCAAGTCTTGATTGCTTACTAACATCAAATAGTTATTTGTCGCCATCTGCTGGACATATTTCATACATGGGGCAAAAATGATGTGAACCTATGAAACATTAGGGGGCGCTGTGGACCCACTGTAAAGTTTCTGTTAATGTATGTATGTCCAGTTTTCCAAGATAAAACAGATATTTCATCTTATACTGTATAAACTATATACTGTTTTTTTTAATCAAACACTCTCTCATGTGTTATTTCTACAGCTATAATCATGGCTAGGTTTAAAATGTATAGTTCTGTGTAAATGTGTCTGATGTGAATAAGCATGGTGCCTAGTATCTTGTGATTTTAAATTTGATGTATCTTCAATCCTAATTAAATCCTGATTAAAATCTTTTTTTTTTATTTGTTGTTGTTGTTTTTGTTGTTTGTTTTACATCTCTGTCAATTCAGCATATTCCAATACTGTTGGGACATATAGTGTGAGGGAACTATTTAGTTTCATGTGATCACTGTTAGCTAATTAATAGTCTTTCCATGCAATGGTCTAATATGGAGGGGGCATAGCCTACTTTTTCCAGATTTCCATCAATTGATTGTTTTAAACTGACCATACCACACGTCAGGACTCAATGCATCAGGATGGAGGGGTGAAAGGGGGACTTGTATGTCATTGTATGTCTTGGTACTACTTATGCTTGGACTGATTTTGTATAATTGTTTTTGTAATTGGGTATGGCAATTTAGTGAGAAAGACAGCAGTTTAAGGAATAACTTTACTAATTCATCATTGTTGCCAAAACAGTATTGTTGGGTTGCTTCTTACTCAGTATCAGATCCATTAGTAAAATATTGTTTCTTACAAAGGTTATTTCATTAGGTTGCCAGAAACAATCCATCATGACCTTGAAGGGAAAATGTAGATGCAGTTTCGTATATCCATTTTACCATCAATTTACATGAAAAACCTACTTTTTTAGTGCCCCATATGATCGCATCACCTTGATAAACATTAAGTTAAACCCATTTTCTTCTAAATTTACCAATACAATTAAGTTCTTATTCCTCAGGTGCTCAGAGCAGATATTAAATTGCAGCCATTTTTTAGCAAGCCTCTTGAGTGATTAAATCCATATTTATTCCAGCAGCCTGTTGACTAATATTTAGTTTACATTTACATAGTGGTCAGATGTTTATGTTTACCTGCCCAAACTTCTTTTTTTCATTTTCTTTTTTAGATTATTTTTCTCTCGCAAACCCTATTGTCACATTAAGCGCATGTACATTTGATATTTTAATTTCCATATTTTATAATGAAAAAATAAATTTAATTCGCATAATGAATAAAATGTGGCAGAAATAAAGACAAATAACAAAAAAGGGTCTCCTATAAAGAAGTCATTAAACTGACGTGTCTAAATAATATAATGGAATTTGCCAATTCAAAATTGATGAGTTTTAAATTTTCAGTTGTTGTCATGTTTTGTTTTTTTTTATTTAAACCATATTTTGCTAAAATAAAAAATCTAATTAATTACATACTTTTCATCAGCTAAGAAGCTGTGATTTGTAGTAATAGATCTTGTTTTGTAAGAGTGACATCTTTTGAAACCGTTTTTAAAACTACATTTGTAAATCAAACCAAAAAGAGGTGACATGAAAACACTCTACAAAAACCATGGATGTATTATAGTGAAAAACATGTTCAATCGTTTGTTATTTACAATTACAAAAAATGCATCTATTACTCATATTTGGGGAAAATGACATGTTATTTTTCAGCGGGGAGTATCTATATACAATTTTAAATTAATGTTTTTAGATTATGATAATTGTTAAGTTTTTTTTATTTTACTTTAGCCTCGCCTTTCTCGTCAGCGTCACTTCCCGTGTCTCGTGGTCTTCCGTCCGTCGCGCGCATCCTCAGGCCTCTTTACGACTCGGCAGGCAAAGATGGCGGATGCACAAGTACGTTCAGGAAAACGGCGTGGTGACTTTAAATCGATATTTTTACACTCAAATAAAGATATTTATCGGTATATGTTATGTATGTGTCTTTATATGGTGTTCTTACGCGTCCCTGAGCCAGTTTAACCCACAGTGAGGCGGTTACATCTGGCATTTGTTGTTGCGGTTCTGCATACCCTCGTGTAACTAGCCGGAGTGCTAACTTGATTAGCTTAGCCTGCTAGCAGTTAACTCTCTTCATTAACAGTGACTTGTTTTGTGTTGTTTGCAACTGGTAGCGATTTCTATCAAGACGATAACCCTATAACTTGCCTAACGACATGTCGTTTTGGTTAAGGATGATCATAGGAGGTAGACAATACAGAACTAGCGAATGAAACGAGACCGGGTGGTGTTATGTGAACGGGTCCTCCCAGTAGAGGAAAGTGTGGATGGTGAAGTTGTCACGTTTTCTGTTTTACTTGGTCTTAACTTGTTAATCTCCTTGTTTCACAGACCGAGAGGGCTTATCAGAAACAGCCCACCATCTTCCAGAACAAGAAGCGTGTTCTGGTCGCAGATGGTGGCAAGGAGGTCAAGGAAAAGCTCCCCCGCTACCACAAGAGTGTGGGTCTGGGCTTCAAAACCCCAAGAGAGGTAAATCAGAATTTATAAAGAAAAGTATCCAAACATATGCAGAAAACCTGAGCTGTTTTTCTCTTTTTTAGCTGCAAATGATGTTTTTTCTCACGATGGTCTTCCAAGCCTTCAGGGTTCTGACGAAAGTGCCTTATGGCATTGCTGATGCAGACACAGGAATTAAGTTTTACAGCTATGGTTTATGTGCAGTGATGACACTAGCGTTATCTTTGTTTTCACCAGGCTATTGATGGCACTTACATTGACAAGAAATGCCCCTTCACCGGAAATGTCTCCATTCGTGGCCGTATCCTCTCTGGTAAGTCTAACACTTAAAAGTATAATAAAACATTAGCCCAGTGGCACTGGCTTGTGATGCTGCAACGGAAAATGTGCTGTTGTTAAAACAGCACTGTTATAATATGCTGAAAGTGACCCATCAGTACCTCAAAGTATACATAACTGTACTATGATGGTGATTCTTTCTCAATCTTGAAATATAATATCAGATCACATGATTACAGATACTTTTGGTAAGAAATAGGACTACATAGTGTACAGGTTGGTGATTTTAAGTCCTAAATGTGAGTTGCAATGGATTACAATGTACACCCTCAGTACTGTGAGTGTTGATGCCTCAGTTTTCAACCATTATCCTGACTTCAAATTAACATCCTTTGACAGGTGACACTTCTCAAGCCATAAACAGTGTCTTTACAGCTTGATTTACCATTAACTTCTAATCAACTCTCCTTTTTATTGTCACTATCCTACAAATGATGTTTTTCTCACGATGGTCTTCCAAGCCCTCTGGGTTCTGACGACAGTGCCTAATGGCAACACTGATGTTGTGGAGTGACAATTCTTACACGAATAAATTAATTGGAGTGTTCACTGCAATGTCCATAGAGAGGCGCTGCACACGGCTGTAATATTCAAATTCCCTTTGTTTGCGGTCTGCAGGTGTGGTGACCAAAATGAAGATGCAGAGGACCATCGTTATCAGACGTGACTACCTGCATTACATCCGCAAGTACAACCGCTTTGAGAAGAGGCACAAGAACATCTCTGTCCATCTGTCACCTTGCTTCAGGTACGATGCTAATCATGTGCTTCTAATTTAGGTTTCCTAAAGTCACAGAAAACATGGAACAGTCATAAATTGTTGGGTTTGTGCTCCCAAATCTGGATATTTCACAAGAAATTTATATGCATCGAGTTTGTAAAATAGTGCAGTTAGTAGTTTGCCTCCATAATAGATCTGTTGTCTAAATGTCAGTTCATGTGATGTTATTAAACGTAGATCACTGTTTGCTGCAAATGATGTTTTTTCTCACGATGGTCTTCCAAGCTCAAGAAGCTCTGACGACACTGCCTTTGGCAAACACTGATGCAGCTTAGCTTCACACCTCCTGCTCAAACAAAGCTAAATATTTCTCGACTTGGTCCTTTCCAGAGATACTCCAACCACCTGTTAATGTCTTGATCTTGTGTTTCTCTACAGAGACGTCACAGTTGGAGACATTGTCACCGTCGGAGAGTGCCGACCGCTCAGCAAGACCGTGAGGTTCAACGTCCTCAAAGTGACAAAGGCTGCTGGAGCCAAGAAGCAGTTCCAGAAGTTTTAGGTTTGAAAGTGAACAATGAAGTCTGTTGGCTAACTGGTGTCACAGTTAAATAAAGAAAATCTTGTTTAAAATGCCTTTTCTGTTTATTAACCCTTTTGGAGTTGCCACCATATAATACAAGTAATCGGCACTGCTCCGTTATATTTTTTTCATTTCTGAAGTATATTCAGTCTATTGCTCATGCATAATAATGAGATGTACTAGTACACTGCATATTACTAGGTGGTGAGTGACAGGTTTAATGATGACCTTGTCATCAATAATAATCTGCTTTTTTGGTTAAATCGATTAATGTCACAGGTTCCTTCAAATGCACGAGGTGGTTGGATTTGGAACAATATACAGCATACTAATGACTTTTACTAATTGACAGTGATATTTCTGTTTTTTAAACAGTATCAATTATAAAATATGTAATTTACAGATACAGTGAGTACAAGTGATGTTTGGTGTCACAAGGTTAGTTACACTATATGATGTGAACTATTAAGAGATGGGACTTGTGGAAAGACGCTGGCCCTCTCTCCAGTTGGGCGACAGTGGTGGATAAGGTACTTGAGAGCCATGCTTGAGTAAAAATACATATATATGATCCAGGAAAATGACATTGGTAGGTGTTAGTCAACTATTAGAACATGATGAGTAAAAGCCTGAAATTATCCATGTACTGTATATAAATTGAAAGTAATTTTATATTTAATGTACTTAAGTATTTAAATTAAAAGTATAAGGATAATGAAGTGTATTTTTATGTAACATGTACATCACCTTAAAAATGGAAAATGGAATCTATATTACACTAGAAAAACAAGGTCTTTGTGCAACTGAAAGGATTTAAAGAACAAAATCTATTTCTCTTCCCTCACATTCTCTCGGTCCCTCCTTCCCTTGTTTGTAGTAATGAAAATGTGCATGTGAAATGTTGTAGAGTAAAAGTATAGTCTTTTTAGGAAATTTATAGGCGTAAAAGTGAAAGATGACCGAAATATAAAAACTCAGTAAAGTACAGATACTCCCAAAAATACTTAAGTACTGCAACAAAGAATTATTACTTCATTACATTATACCACTGCTTGGCAAACATTGTTATGCAGTGCCTATAGGGGAGAACATACAAACAAACAACATGTAAGCGAAAGTAGAAAATCTGGGTAAAACAGTCCTCATTGAGGCAAAATATTAAAGCACACACAGAAACACATTTAGGAAATCCTTAGGTGTTTTAATGATTTAAAAAAAATGTTATCTTGTCTATATTGTAAATCCCTGAAATACAGAGTCAAACAACTGCTAAGAGGTGTAAGACTACAAACTGATAAAGTATTACTGTAACAGGGTAAGAAGGCAATGAGCAACTTATCAAGAAATGACCCAAAAATCTGCATAAATAAACTAAAATAAAATAGCAAAAAGTTACAAGAAAATTACCTGAAAATTTGAACAAAAGAAAAGTTTAAATATAAAAGAAAATGCAAAAATTAAAAACATATACATACATTTATTCAATACATCATTAAAAAACATATAAAGATTATAATCATAAATATACTGTAGGCTTCTGGACATATGTGTGTGTGTGTGTGTGTGTGTGTGTGTGTCTGCTTAAACTAATACTGCACAAAAAGTGATGTTTTCATGTTTTTATTGAACACAACATGTAAACATTCACAGTGCAGGGTGGAAAAAGTATGTAAACCTTTGGATTTAATAACTTAACCCTCATTTGGCAGCAATAACCTCAACCAAGCGTTTCCTGTAGTTGCAGATCAGAGCTGCACAACAGTCAGGAGGAATTTTGGACCATTCCTGTTTACAAAACTTTCAGTTCAGCAATATTCTTGGGATGTCTGGTGTGAATCGCTCTCTCGAGGTCATGCCACAGCATTTCAATCGGGCTGAGGTCAGGAATCTGACTGGGCCACTCCAGAAGGCGTATTTTCTTCTGTTGAAGCCATGCTGTTGTTAATTTACTTCTGTGCTTTGAGTTGTTGTCCACTTGCATCACCCGTCCTCTGTTAAGCTTCAGTTGGCAGACAGATGGTCTTGATATAATTGGGAATTTATTTTTCCATCAATGACAGCAATCCGACCAGGCCCTGAGGCAGCAAAGCAGCCCCAACCCATGATGCCCTCTCCATGAGGTTGGATGAGGTTTTGATGTTGGTGTGCTGTGCCTTTTTTTCGCCACACAACGCGTTGTGTGTTCCTTTCAAACAACTCAATTTTGGTTTCGTCCGTCCACAGAATAGGTGCTCTTTTGCAAACTTCAAACGTGCAGCAATGTTTTTTTTGGAAAGCAGTGGCTTCCTCCATGGTGTCCTCCCATGAACTCCATTCTTGTTTAATGTTTTATTTATAGTAGATTTGTCAACAAAAATGTTAGCATGTGCCAGAGATTTCTGTAAGTCTTCAGCTGACACTCTAGGATTCTTCTTCACCTCACTGAGCATTCTGCGCTGTGCTCTTACGGTCATCTTTACAGGACGACCTCGCCGAGGGAGAGTAGCAACAGTGCTGAACTTTCTCCATTTGTAGACAATCTGTCTTACCGTGGAGGCATGAACATCGAGGCTTTTAGAGATACTTTTGTAACCCTTTCCAGCTTCATGCAAGTCAACAATTCTTGATCGTAGGTCTTCTGAGAGCTCTTTTGTGTGAGGCATGGTTCACATCAGGCAATGCCTCTTGAGAACAGCTAACTCAAAACTGGTGTGTTCTGTTTTTTATAGGACAGGGCAGCTTTAACCAACACCTCCAATCTCCTCCTGGCTCCAATTAATTCTTGGAGAAGTCATTAGCCTAGGGGTTCACATACTTTTTCCCAGCTGGCACTGTGAATGTTTACATGTGTTCAATAGAAACATGAAAACATATAATTTTTGTGCAGTATTAGCTTAAGCAGACTGTGTTTGTCTATTGTTTTGAGTTAGATGAAGATCAGAACGCATTTTAGGACCAATTTATGCAGAAATCCAAGTAATCCCAAAGGGTTCACATACTTTTTCTTGCAACTGTATATATATATATATATATATATATATATATATATATATATATATATATATATACACACATACATACATACATACTGTATATACATACATACATACATACATACACACACACACACAGTATATGTATATGCATATATATATACATTTTACAAATTTCTTGCTTGTTGCCCTTTGTTTATGGTTTTGAAAAAATCAAACAAATCTCAGTTTTAAAGGTTTAAATGCTTCTGAAAAGCATCTGAATGCAGCACAAGAAATTAATGTCAGTCCACGTTTCGGAGGGCTAACGTACTAACCTTTAAACTACTCATGAATGTGTATATATTATTTTATTATTTACAATTTAAATATCTATTATTATTATTATTATTATTATTATTATTATTATTATCATTATTATAAAAATAATTAAAAATAATAATATTATTATCGTTGATTTATTTCATGTACTGTACACTGAATTTCTTTTTACACATTGTAAATAATCAGCAGTGCCGCCGCCCTCGGTTGTCAGTTAACACAAACAATTGTCACATGATTGTACGGAAGCGCTCGCAAAATAAACCAGACAGCAAGATGGCATCGCACCCGGGAGGAGGCGATCAAGGTACCAGCTAGCATTATCAGTATTTTTTAAACTAAATGGGCTGTGACAGTGTCGCCAGCGGTGTGGTGGACACAGACAATCTCGCACGTTTACAATTATCACTTGTTTTGTGTCTGTCTCTCGTTTTCTTGCTAGCAGGAACATTAGCTGAACTGAGGTTAGCAAGACAGCTAACCTGAGCGTTAGCCGTGCGTTAGCTAGGCAGCACTTGCTCTGCGTTTTAATAGGAAGCTTGGTTAACTGATAGCTTTACAAGAATGAGTTAGCAAATATGTTTGAACAAGACCGAAACAAAGATGTTAGAAGTCCTTTCACTCCGACAATGTCAAATTTCTCTCGGGCTCGTCAGACGTCTAGTATTATATAAGTTAGCAACACCGTTGACTAACTTCGTCAAATTATCTTAGCCTAGCGGCAATTAACTTAGCAAACAACTTAACAGGCTGTGGACCTCATGTGCTTTCTTTGTCAGCTGCAGACATAACGGAGATAAAGTGTTAAGTACAGGAGCCAGTATAAATTTAAAAAGAAATTGTCAACAAAGTATACTTTCTTAGAGTCAGAATTAGCTTTATTGGCCTGTTCTGTGCACACATTTACTGCCTTCTAATGTACATACACTTAACATAGACTTACAGCTAAACATTTGATAACTATGTACTGTATCACGCTGCTTTATGTATACATGTATATGGTGGATACGGCAATAGTGTGAGCATAGACTCTACTCTTATCCGTTATATTAGGTGTGGCTAATCTAAGTGTTTTCACTGTAAAGAGACCTTAGATTCACACTTCAGGGACAGTAAAACAGTTGAGCTATAAAGCTTATGATAACTGGTTGTAAAACAGTATCAGTATTTGCATGATTTAATACTGACCTTTGTCTTTTAGGCAAATCTAAAGATGAGATACTGGAAGTAGGAGCTGTTTTGTTAAAAGAGTGAGTATACACTACACAGTTGGGCTTCTCATTGTTGAACTGGGTAAATGCGTCATGTTGCACTTACTAGTATCACTACTGTCTGTCTGTGTAGTTTCATCTGCCAGAGGGTTCAGCGGCACGGAGAAGGCAATACTGAAGTGGTCAGGGCGCAGCTGGGTGGAGGAGACCTGTGTGACCCAAACACCAAGAGGCTTGCCCAATGCCTGCAGCAAATTGGAGATGAGCTGGATGGCAATGCTGAGCTCCAAAGGTGAGAGACCTGTCCGTGTGTTATTCCATCAAGTATCAGGCCTGAAGAATTATTAATGACAAGGTTTTACCTTTAATAGCTGTGTAATTAGCATGTCCCTAATTGCTAAATATTGTTTTCCTCAGGATGATCAACAACTCTTCACTCAGTCCCACTAAGGAAATGTTTATCAAAGTTGCCGTTGAGATCTTTTCTGATGGAAAATTCAACTGGGGCAGGGTGGTTGCACTGTTCTACTTTGCCTGTCGACTCGTCATCAAAGTGAGTTATGATGCTTTTCTTTTTCTTTTTTTTACCTCACTTCACTAAAAACGACGAAAAGTGAGACAAATGCCATATAATCAGGGTTCCCATAGTCATGGAATTCCTTGAAAAGTTATAACATTAGAGAAAGAAGAGAGAATGGACAGAATGTTTGGAATATAGCTTGTTTTGGCTGTTGTATAAAACACCAAAACATGTCTAAATATTGTGTGAATATGCTCCTTGTAATACAAACTGACATTTTGTGAATTACTTATGTGTGCTGGTCTGGTCTATAGGCATATGCAGCTAGTTGCTGGTGGGAATGTCTGACAAGTGAATTAAGTTAGCAAGCACTAGCTGTTTACTTATCTGCAAATGCAAAATTAAGCCATGAGAATGGGATAAATGTTATAGATAAGATATGGAAAAGTTTTGAAAATGTATAGGTAAAAATGTGTGGAAACTCTATATTATGGAATTATGATTGAATAACAAAATCAGTATGTCTGAAGTACCTCCCATTTACACTTTCGTAGGCTCTTGTGACTCAAGTTCCTGATATCATCAGAACCATAATCAGCTGGACCATGGACTACCTCCGGGAAAATTTGATCAACTGGATCAGGGAGCAAGGTGGCTGGGTAAGAAACTAGCCCACAAATGGAAAAACACTCATCATTTATAAGTAATCACACTTCTGATTGTTTATTTTCTGATATTTGTATTTGTTTTATATATTGTGTATTTTTAGGATGGTATCCGGTCCCACTTTGGCACACCCACATGGCAGACTGTGGGTGTTTTCCTGGCAGGTGTTCTCACCACTGTTCTAGTGATTCGAAAGATGTGAGGGGTTTGTGAAGAGCAGACGTGTGAAAGATGGGAAGAAGAACGAGTGAGGGAAATGGGGACGGGAACAAGAACATGTAAGAACATCTGAAGGAGAACAGAAAGAAGTTATGGCGGATGGAACAAGTTGAACAGGCAGAGCTTGTATTTGGACACGAAGAGACAGTCTTTGTTTCTGCCTCCCTTTCATTTCCAAGGATTGGGAGATAGACTGTACGCACTGTTGCACCCATGATCCCTGTGCCACTGAGGAAGCGAGAAGAGCGTTTTTACATGCACAGAGCTGGGGGGTGGAGAGTTTGTCAGACTTGAACAGGGAATGCATTTTAAGTAATTTATTTTTTACTCGGTACAGACAAAGAAAAGCTACTGCATCCTGTTCTCTACCCTGAAAGATATATGGACTGAATCATTTTGTTGAAGTTGGAGTTTCCTTTATGCATTGTTATTTTCGTTTCACAGATTGTTTTTCTGATCTTCCCTCTATCTCCATCCACCTCATCATGGTGTCTGTATTCTAAGAGACTCAATCTTCAAATGTATTTGTGAGTGTTTTCTGGTGTAAAACTGTAATGATCTGCTTTAAAAAAAAAAAGATATTTTTGGGAACAATTGTTGTCAGATTTACCAAGAAGATTATCTACACGAAGAGGAGTTACTCTTCCGAATGGTTTCTCCCTTTACATGCAAAGCTCATCCTTATTTCAGTGGATAACAGAAGTGCCACAACAGGAACTTGTGTACAAAGTTTTGTGTACATTCAACATGATTCGTCACATGGTAAAACAGTCACATTGTCTCTGAAAATTAGATAAGATTTAATCATATGCTCCTTTCAGCCGTTTTGACCAGCATTGTGACCTTTATGTGGCTGCCACTTAAAAAAATAATCCTGCCACTTACTGTTTGTTGGGAATTGTGCCACATCTGATGAACTAACGTCTCCTGTGGACAGTGGGAGATGTTGCACTGCAGACACAGAAAGCATCGGATTCCTCTCAAATGCTTACCTCACTTCACACATATTCAAAGTACTGTACGTTTACTGGAGATATTCAGACTGCAATCTTTTCAAAACAGCAAATGTCTTTTGATACATTTTTCTTGTTTGTCAGTGCCTTGTTTTTTTTTTTGTTTTATTTTTTTTTTTACTATGAAATCACTTTGATAGTCTCAAATTTTCAACTTTTTCTATCACATTTGTAAAGCTGAAATTAGTTTCCAGTGCCCCTGAAAATCTTTTTTGCTGTGTTCTTGTCTGTTGGAATATGGGAAATAAATCTTTTAACTCTGACTGTGGCTATGGAGATGTATGATTAGTGAAATAACAAGGTTGCAGCAGTACCATAAGTGTTTGATTATTAATGCAAGTAAGATTGAAAAAATCCAAAATCAGTTATTTACTTTAGGATAATTTACCCAAATATTTATTGCAATAAAAAATGCTTTTTTTTGGTAACATAAAGGTGACTAGAGTACTTTTCAATCTGGAACCTATTTTCCAGTGTTTTTGTGTCTAAGTGAGCAGCAGTTTTTTAAAACTGGTCCAGTATTGAGCGAGACTGCAGCTGCCAGCAGCAGTGAAACAGGCTGCGATGTAATTCCTATGGGCAGTATGCACACCGTCAAGGAACATCTTCCAAAAGTGCTTTTGTGACAGACAGGCGCCGATTTCTAATACAAGTGTTTGACAACATTATGCAAAGGATGTCTACAGAGGTTAATTTCATTATCGTCAAACCCACTGGACTACATTTAAATAAACAGTCATTTTAACATCATAAAACACTTTGAAGTTGAGAGAAGCAAAACAAAACTCAAAAAAACTTAATTGATTTGTCTCTCCACTGTTCCAACAATCACCAATTCTGGTTTGGTTGAAATAAACCTTTAATTCACCCAGTGAGGTGTGACAATATGCTGGCTCCACACACACTAAAATTACAGTTTGTTTGTATGGAGTCTGGTGTGTTTGGCAATGGCGATTTCAGGGCTGTCGAGCTTTTAGTGTTGCCTACTATTTTGAGATTTTGCTATGTAATGTATGAAAAAAAAGATTTGTAAAATCCTACTTCCCTTGTTGTAACATTAACATTTGAAAGATGTTTTACTACGTTTTATTACGTTTTTACTACGTTTTACTACTAATTAAGGCCTTATTTTTAGATAAATAAATGCAATGCCTTTTTAGATGCAGGAACTCTGAGCAGTTAGGGGATCACCTTAACCACAAGGGGTCATGAATATCACCTGCAAATGTCCTGAAAATTCAGGCACTGCAGTATTTTAAGTAGCTCAAAGAGAATAAGTCCTAGCTTTTAATTTGTCATTCATCAAGGGATTCTTGATCCCAGGGTGGCAATAGAGGAAAAGTCAGAGGGCCTTCAAATCATTACAAATTGTTTTCTGGGAAGACTTTCTGTATCAAATATAATGACAATCTTAACAGTGTCCATCTTACTCGACCTAAATCCTGCATACTGAAAAAGTGCTCAAATAGCATTTATGACATTGTAATGGCATTTAAGTTTATTTTCATGTAATGTTATTAGGAGACTGAGTAGATCCATGATAGGGTAATTACAATATAGCAGAAATGGTCATAGCAAAAAGTAATCAATGTGATATTACAGACTGGATTGTGAATAAAGATGAATGATGTATCACACACTGATAAGTTTCATAAGCTTTTTATTGACTCAATGTAAACATGCAATAACAAAGGGGGCAACATGTAAATGTCACAGTGGTTCAAAAAAGGCTCAGTGTTGATGAAGACAAAAAGATACACAACAGCCCCCCATTATGGCAATTTAAACATGAGACACAAGTGCTAAAAAGATTTATTTAAGCCCCTTATGAAAGCATGGTCCTCGCACACCGAGACAAATTAAGGCAAATATTCCAAATAATTCAACAGAAGGCCATAACTACGGCGGTTAAGATGACACCGCGGCCGATGGACGGAGAGAACCACAGGCTTTATCTCGTCTCCAGCACTCCATCTCTGATCCTCCACCTCCAGGCCGAGCTGAAGTCTGGAGCACGAACACAGCAGAGCTCCAGCCCAGACTCCTGCACCTCCTCATCATGAGCGACCTGCTGGCCCTGCTGGGTTTCCAGGGTGAAAACCCTCTCAGAGATCTAAAAAGACGAGACAAATATACGCATTTAAAAACTGAACTGGACTAACATAAACAGCTGTCCTAACAAATGAGCAGGTGAGGTTGCTTGCTGCTCACCTGATCACTGATTCCAGTGGCGATGTGGCCCACTTTCACCCGGCGCGTCTCTCTGATGCGGATGCTTTTCCTGTTGAAGTCTCTGATGCAGACGTCCACCCCTGAGCCAATCACAGAGCAGACATGTTATAGTTTGGTACGGCATTGCATAGTTTAAAGGAAAAAAAAGACAATTATGTCTTTATCTCACCTTCAAAACAGCAGGGGGGAGGTAGCTGTGTGTGGTTCAGCAAATCCATACTGGAAACTTGCACGTCTGGCTGACTGTTGTAGGAGAAGACTCCAGAGCTGAAGTCGTCTCCTGGGCTCAGGGACCAGCGTCCAGAGTCCTAGATTAACAGATGGAAAAAGAGGAACACAAGCCAAACAGCCAGTCTGTTAACACTTTAGCCAAAAAAGATTTACACCTATGAAGCTCTTTGTTTCAATAGACCCAATTTTGCAATATCTTGAGTATTTGGACAGCTCAAACTGATCCATTTTTATATGGAAATATATTAAATTGACTACAAAAACATCCCCAGACCTTGTTTCAAATGCCTCTTTCTACATATCAGAGATAAATGAAACAAGGCTTTAAATTATCAGTCAGAACTGTCTCATGATTACTTTATGGCTTTAAAATTAGAATGTTTAACAGAAATTCATTTAGTGTCTTAGAAATTCCAGTATTTTGGATGTGTTGCAGGACGGTGATGACTTGGGCCTTGATTGATAACTCAGGCCTTAATTTATTAGTCACTCCCTCCAGGATTTTGTGTGCTTTTTTGGGATTCTTGCGGCCTAAAAGTCTTTATTTCACAGCAGCTTGCAATGCATGTTGTGAATTTTTTTTGCCATGAAATTTAGGGAGCTAATAATTGTTTAAAAAATGTTGCAATTTTTTTGTATGATTAGGCAAAAGGAAAATTGTTCCAATGAGAATAAAACTCCTAGTGACTCCTTCAATAGGTGAAACTCACTGGAGACTACAACAATTGGTCAAATTTGTGGAAAAGTGGAGAAAATTGCAGCGTAACGCAAACTTCACAGAAACTGGTTGAATTTGCATTCATTGTTGCTATCTCAACATTACAACATCCTGAAGGTATGACTATTTATCAACCGCACAACAACTATTTGCCTTCTGCACAGTTTGAAGTGAATTTGAAATGTTCTCTATTATGAAGTCTGGATTACCTTCTTGTCCCACGGTTCCCAGGTGGAATAAGGATCGCTGCTGAGACAGGACAAGAGCTGCTCCTGCATCTCGGCTGAGTGGAGCTGAGACAGACTGCTCAGGTAGAAATCTGCAGGGTAGCAGGGTAACACTGAGAAGTGTCCAAACATTTAAACATTCAAGTGAGCAGAATGCTGAGAGAAATCTCACCTCGCTCCAGCTTACGCAGCTCCAGTTCAGGCACAGTGGTGATCTTGTTGCCCCTCTTGTAGTTTGGCTCAGAGATCAGTGTTTGCGGACAGAAAGGCTCCTCCTCTTCATCATCATCATCCGGTTCCTCCACTGTCCTCCCTGCTGTGATCACTTTCTCAACAGACTCTTGATGTTCCTCCTCATCCTCACAGTTAACGCTGCTGTTGATGAGTTGCGGGGAGTCAGGAGGTTTGTTGGCAATGTGCAGGGGGGGCATGTAGGGTCCCTTCACTGGGCTGGTGAGACCTCCCACTGCAATCACACAAACACAATACAGATATTCAGGTTACTTTTATAGAGGAGTAAAAAAAACAAAACAAAATATTATCATTTAAAAAGCTAAATCAGACAAAAAGGACTCTTTTCCCTTACAGAATTACTCAAACTTATTGGTTATCAGATTAATTGGTGATTCATTTAATAGTTGACAACTAGTCAATTAATTGTTGCAGCTCTGGATGATGCATTCAAGGGGGACATTTTTTTGGGTTAAAAAGTCGCTATGTTCCCTTACAGTGAATATTGTCATAAAAAGACACTGGAATTGATATAAGTCAAAGACAAGACAGTAAGGCAAAGACCTTTTTCTAGTGAAGATCTAAATAAAACATTATGTATTAGAAAATTACCAGATCTCTATAAAGGAAAGTGGGGCGACAATACACAGTGTTTTTATTTATTGTTGTACTGCCATTACATCATTATTTATTTTATTACCTTCTTTCAGAGCTCTGGCAGTTTTTTCCTTTAGGCCAGATGCTGATGCTCTCTTGGCTGGATCCTTCTGAAGACCTGCCTTGATAACCTCCGCTGTAAGAGGGCTGCAGTCTGGTGGGATCTCTCTCAGAGGCGGCGGCTCGTTGGCAATCTGTAACCATAAACAAAAAGCGACTCAGGTCAAAGTCCGATGTGAGTACTGTGACAAGCAGGCTGAACAACGAAGTTTGGTGTCTCCTTACCTTCAGGTAAAGTCTACAGGTGTAGTATCTGGTCCAAGGTTGACACCCATTGAGCATGTGCAGTAACATGCAGCAGCTGCTCCACACATCTGCTTTGGCTCCACGGGGTTCCCCTTTAACAATCTCAGGGGCCATGTGGGTCTCCGTGCCCTTCAAATCTGCATTGAATTACATTGGAAAAACAATTCATTAAGACATGATGAGGATAAATGACCCACCCTTCTTAACTGAACCACTTAACGGTATTTACCTTTGGACCCACTGAGGCTCTGTCCTTGATTGTCGAGTCTCTCCGCGTGTCCGAAGTCACATAGAAAGGTGTCTCTCCCGTCCTCCGACAGCAACACATTGTCAGCTGTGGGAAACAAGCAGAGTCAGTGATCCACTGCATTAGCACCGATTTCCATGACTTGAGTGCAGTGTAGTTTATAGATGACATAATTAGAAACAGGGCAGCTGCTCAGACACGAACCGGTCTACAAACAAAAGAGCAAAAATAAGAGGGAAATATGACATCAGCGAGAGACAGCTGCTATAGAAAACACTTTAATAAGGAATGAATGTGGAGTCCGGTAACAAACAGGCAGTGGATAAAGAGATTTGGTGTCACTGTCTTGTTTTTCTCAGGCATTACAGACACCAGGTGGCGCCTGAGCTGCAACAGCACAATCATGTTCATCTTTATGCTTTAGTCTGCTTTTTGCTCTTCCTCCAAATTAGTTCCCTCTTTGTTTTTTCTCTTTCCTTCTTATTTTACTACTTCTTTCCACTTTATTTTCATATTCTGCCTCGTTCCTGTGTTTCGCATTTGTCCTCTCGCTAACTACTTCCTGCTCTTCATCCCATCCCCCTCTCTGTTTCGTTCTCCCTTTCTTTCTTCTCTCCTGATTCTGTGCACATGCGCCGCCTCTAAAGAGCAGCGGTGAGTCACACTGTGGGAAATTCCCAGCCCGTTGACTTCTCTGTGGCAGTCTGGTTTCACAACACAGGTGCCGAGGATCAAATCAGCTATATCTGTGACACTTGTGTTCCACACAACAGCTGCACAAAATCCTCTGATGAGAACTAATTAGAAATCTCACTTACAGTTTTCTGTATGTTTTTGTTTTCCACTACCGCAACAAGTAAAAGTTGAACTGACACATTTAGTTTTACTGTTATTACTATTGTACTACTTTGAACTGCTGTTCAAATTCAGCTTGAAAGTTTTTTATGGGTTGATGCCAATATCTGATGTCTGAGCTTTTATAGGTTTTAACATTTACATTAATATTTTAGATAATATATCTCTTGAGAGGCAGCGGACAGTGTAAAAACATTTACAAGACATATACATCAACAAGTGGCAGTGCTTCATGAATGAACATGATTCCATCAATTAATTAATGATTGTAAGATGGATGGTTTTTCCGATATTGAGCTATGGTGCCTCATGTGCCTATGTGCTATATTCTAATCTTATTTTTTTAATATGAGGATATATTTAAATTACCTTTGACTGGCCTTTTTTATGTCCATTCTGTCTGTTTTCATATAAAGCAATCACATAATGTCATTATTGTAAACCACTTTGTGCTGGTTTAATGTGTATGAAGGGTACTAGGTAAATAAATCTATCATCTTATTATTCTGATTATTATAAATATATTTTAAAAATATAGTTTCACCCACATATTATAATATTATATTGGGGGGGGGGTCATTTTTTGCATTTATTGCTTTTTGTTGTTGTTGCTTTTGTTGCATTTTAGAAAATATGTTTCTGTTGCACTAGACAAAAATATTTCATATGAAATACTGACAATAGCTCTGAAGTAGGGCTGGCTGATCAATCGATTTTATCGATTAAATCGAATTTGTGGTTTAATTTTTTAAAATGCAAATCTAGATTTTCTCCTCAGCTGATCTCTTTGGGCTTCCGTATATCACAGTGGGGCGTGCCCTCCCCTCGCGCTTCCCTCCCGGAGATGCACGCACACTACAGCATGACAGCACACCTGAATGGCAAAGAAGAGCTTGTTCCCGACATTAGCGGAATCATTTTCCCATTGTGTAGCGTTTGACAGGAAAGCGACCCGGTGCAAAGCTGTTACTGAAGCAGTCGCGCTGCATATCACTGACATTAAAGTACATACAGTGGAAAAGCCTGTCGACCCCAGGTATGTGCTACCAAGCTGCAAGTATTTTGCTGAAGCTGCCCTGCCTCATATGTACACCGGTACACGTGAAAAGATCGCTAGAGAACTGGAGGGGATGTCGTTTTACTCCACAACAACAGACCTATAGTCCAGTAATTTGAAAACAATGAATGACATCATTTGTTAAAATGTTCCTAATGTTGAACAACCGTTGCATGATTTCAAAGTTGATCATTTTCGGTACTCTACAGTTTCAGCTGCAAGACTGTACAATATGCAATACTGACTTGAAGCCCTCTACATTTTTCAGTTTGCATTTGTTCATTTTTATTGCTAAAATCAAAGTAAAACTTATTTTAAAAAAAACTTATTTAGTCATTTCTGTCATGTGTAGTAGGGGTCGACCGGAATTGTTTTTTTTCAAGGCTAATACTTATTATTAGTAGTTAATGAGACCAATAACCGATATGCATTTAAAATAAAAATGAAAATCTTTCTGTCAATATTTAGAATTTAAACACAAAACAAAATGTTTAATCAAAACTGAAACTTTCAACATCAAATACGGAAAGTTCCCAGCAGCTTGTGTGAACAGTGAACAGTGAACATTTAAATAAAAAATGAATAAATAAAAATAGCTCCCTGAGGTTTTAAAAAGTCCAAGTTCCTCCCACGCTGATACTTTCTTTGCCCTCTTAAATGAATGAATTTTATCGGCGATCATTAAAATAAAACACAGAGGCGGATAATTGGCAAAATGCCAAATATTGGCCCAAATAATTGGCCAGGTAATCTGTCGACCCCTAATTTATAGTTAGTTTTTAAGAAAAAAAAATCTATCAAAATTGTAAATCTAGTTTGGTTTTTAGAGTGTATCGCCCAGCCCTACTTTTAAGATAGCTGTCTTGACTAAATTACTGAGGATGGTTTATTTGAGATTAAGCCTTTTTGGTTCAGGACAAATTAAGATCAGTTATGACAGTATTTGTCTTTTTATGTCTTAATGTCTTTTGAAACTGTTGGAGGGATTTTTTTGTTATGACACTGATGACTTACATATGTCAAACAACAGTAACTATGTGGCTAAAGGATACACATTAAGTGGTAAATAACAATTTTCTTCATGGTATCACCATTCATGTTTTGGGAAAACTCAGATGAGACTTGTACATTAACTGTTGTAAATATGTAAAAAAACAATTTTCAAAATATCCCAGTGTGTATCATACCTTTAATGTCTAGATGTACCACTTTTTTCTTCCCTAGGTACTCCAGCGCTGTTAAGATCTGCGAGTGGTAGTGGAGACTGAGGTCCTCCGGCAGCCGGCCACGCTCCGCTATCAGCTGGCCCAGGGAGCCTGGATTAACAAATAAGGTCAAACCAGGATAAAGACTGGTGACATCTTGTTAATGTTAAAACTGATTCAGTCTGATTCAACCGTTTCCTCTATTACAGTCTGGAATTTGATGACAAAGGAAAAATGTGAGGTATGTCACTGTGTTTATCAATCAGGCATCACAGGTGTTTGGCGTAATTTAAACCGTAACGCTTCAAGGAAGCTCAACAGTCATTTCTGGCGTCCCAGAACCGCCCACTTTCAAATCTCGACACTTATCACATCCGTTTTTTTCTGTAATCTTCACTATTCTCATGTGTTTGCGCTTAATTCCTCACATCGCACCAAACAATTTCCACAGTGTGTAAGAGGCAGTGAGTAAGGCTTGTTTACCAGATTTGTGGTCCATGAGGAGGACGACGTTTGGCCCCTGTCTGACCACTCCAAAGAGTTCAACCACGCGAGGAGATCTGAGGGCACTCCACGCACCCACCTCCTCGCTGCTGAACCTCTTCAGGGCGATCTGTGAGAAGACGGTGCAACATAAGAGTGAGCACTAAAACCAGGGCAAAAAAAAAATCCCAAAGCGGAGGATATGCTCTGTTACCTTTTTAACAGCAAATTTGAAGCCTGTGTTGACATCATGAGCACTGTGTACTTCACCATAGGAGCCCTCCTTGATGAACTCTGAGAGGACATACTCCCTCCCTTCCTTGTATTCAGAGTCCACAGGCTGGATTTTCTAATTGAATAAAAGAGAATAAGTTAGTTTGATTGAACCATTATTAAAGACAGAAAGCAGACTGGAGTGAAGCAGAACGTACATCGTTGTAAAAGATGATCCCCTCATTGTTGACAGAATCATCTGCTGAGAAATCATCTTCCTCTTCTCTCACATCCCTCTCCACATCTTTGAAAAAGGGCCCTGCGTAGCACGGGTCCCCCTGACTGACGCTGCCCCGGAGGCCAGCGAGAGCAAGCGAGCAGTCTCCCAGACTGCTGAGGGAGTCTGAGTCGCTGTCCTGCCCATAAGAGCGGAGACTGGAGAGGGTGCCGCAGACCTGGTTGCCCCAGTTCAGAGGAGAGCAGCTGGAGCCTGTGTTGTAAATCTGGCAGCCGTAGAGTGAAGGCCCTCTGTCCTGCTCTTCTGAGCTTTCAACGCTGCTACAGCAGGAAGTACTGAGGTCGCTTCTCCCTCCAAGAGATGATTCCTCCTAGAGGACAAAAAGCATGGGTGATCAGACTCCATGATGTTTACATTTTTTTGGCGAGTTTGCTCTGGAGCTGAGCTTTCAAGGTCATGAGAAGCCGCTTTGTCTGAATCTGTTGATTCACTTAAGCGACATGAGAAAGCTAATGTTTGCATGGGAACGTCTAGAGGACAAGCCTGTGGATGCCAAAAAATGTGGCAATTTTTCCTTGAAGGTGACTCACAAGGAAGTTCTGTAGGCTCTTTTAGTTTGTTAGCAAGACCAACTTGCGTATTTAGGGTTTCAATGGCTTTTTCATAAATCTATTGTGAGGAAAAATCACAGTTCTTACCAGGACGCGGACTAGAGAACTTCCACTCTCCTGCTCAGGGACTCCAGAAGGCATTCGATGTCTGTGTCGCTGCCTCTCCTTCTTCTCTGTTCTTTTCTTCCCTTTGCGCTTTTGTCTCCTCCTGGTCTTCTTTCTTGGGGTAAGCGGCGCTGGTGAGCTGCTCGGCTCCTGGATGGAGGCTGTGGTTGGGCATGCCACATTGTTGGGCTCTGACGAAAGACTGATAAAGAAGTTTGGCAGCGGTGTAAATTCCAGTCATGGCATTAAACAATTCAGTACACCTTTGTAAACAAACATGAAGGTGAAATGCAGAAGCACTGTTGTGGAGGTTTTGTCATACCTGCTGGTGAAGCAGTTCGGGGAGGGAACGTAGGAATGTTTAAAGCAGGATGGACTAAACTGTTGGGAGTCCTGAGTTTCACCTGAGGGGAGCATAGTTTTGTTAAACTTTGTGTCCAAGCACAGTTATTTTACTTATTTTTAAAAAAAAAATCAAAAAGACAATTACATTCAGCCTGGGCAATGAAGGTTGAGGTCTTCAGTGGCATTTCTCCCACTTGCTCTGCGGTTCCATGTGTCAGGAGTTTGTTTATCAAAGGGTGTAAACGGGCTATGTCGCCCATCTTGTTGTCCTTCCCCTCCTCTTCCTCCTCCTCCGTCTCCTGGTCGGCAGCCGAGCAGGATGGGTATGACCCCTTCAGCTTAGCTTGGGGTGACCCGGAGAAGGGTGCTGTTGAGTTAAAAATCCTTTGCCTCACCGCCATTTCATCTGCTGGATCTGGAGAGAAAGAGAGAGATCATAAGCAGCTGATGAGTCGAGTGCCAAATTCATGTCAAATTATTATTATTATTAATAATGACTGATCAGAAACAGTATTTCTGAACTGCTATGCAGCTCATTTAGGAAAGCTTGATGTCATTTTTGGGGGAATGCTCAATGTCGTTGTGTCTGAACTGATCAAACGCATTTGTAGATGAGTGGAGTTGACTTAAGACTCAGTCTGCAACTAATGATTATTTTCACTGTTGATTAATCTGTCAATTGTTTTACCAATGAATCGATTAGAAAATGGTGAAAAACTCTGATCAGTATGTCCCAAATTTCTGAAATGTGTTGTTTTTTCCACAACCTGAGAGCTATTCCGTTTATTGTCATAGAGGAGTAAAGAAACCAGAAAATATTCACATTTAAGAAGTTTATTTAACCAGATAATACTCAGGTTTTTAACCAGATAATACTGATTTGGAGAATTTTGACTTTTTTTTCTTTAAAAAAATTCCTCAAAACTATTGAATCAATTATCAAATCAGTTGGGAATTAATTTCATGTTTGAAAACTAACTGATTAATCATTTCAGTTCTGCTGAAGACATGCTTGCTGTGTTTCATCTCTGGTTACTCATCTGCCAATTATTTACTCGATTAATCTGTTCATGTATCAAAATGACCTTTGTGATTTCCTACAGCCCAAGTGCACATGCTCAAATCTGTTGTCCGGCAAGCAGTCCAGAACCCACAAACACTGAGTTGACTATTATATGTGACAAAGAAATCCCGTCAAATACTTAAACTTGAGAAGCTGGAACCTGCAAATGTTTGGTATTTTTGCTTAAAAATGACTAAAAAGGATTATCTGGTTATAAAAAATAGTTGCAGATTAATATTATGTCAGTTAATCAATTAACCGACTAATAATTGCAGCTCTAGTCTATAAAGTCTTATATTTGATGGTGAAAATGAAATGGCAATATATTTGTCTCCTTTATAAAATGCATTTTCAATTATTACACTGAAGTCCACCACAATGTCACTGCATTGTTTCCATACAGTTAATCACATGGTAGTTGCCTATCATGAATAGTAGCGACTGACCTTTATGTTCGCTGTGAAGAGTTTTCTTCTGAAAGCTATTTCCTTATAACGCAATAAAGGTCTTTTCTGTCTGCTAATGTGACAGTAATGGAGGCTAAAAAGAGGAAAAACTGGATAGTGACAATTGAATGTGTCTTATTTTCAAGTTTAAAGTCCTACTACTTTAACTTGTTGGTTTTTTAATTTGATTCTTGATTTAGTTCTTATGGTTTTGTTTATTTCTAAGGGGCTAAAAAGTTAATTTCATTATTTCCAGGATCATCAAGCAAAGCGAAAAAAGCTCATAAGCGTGACTCAACTCAAGATGAAATGTTTACTCTTGTCGACAGAAATATGCACACAGTCCAACAAAACAACAACAGGCTTTACTGTTAAGTAATATTAATCTGCTTCTTTTATAGCTCGTTCAAATTTAACAAATTTGACTGCGTCAAGTGCATTCACCGCCTTGAACCGAAACTTTGAAAGTTTGTGGGCAGATGAGACAGGAAACTCAACCCTGGCCTTCTTTTGACAATTGCAACTGTGTCGTTACATGCACACGTATTCTGTTTCGCCCAGGAGGAAGTAAACTACAGCACGATTAGGCCAGGCTGAATTTAAAATAAAAATTTGCATGATTGACTGCAGATGGCTTGGAGGTTGTAATCATCACAACAATGCATGACATTAAATTCAGCATAATCAGACACGTTGCTGTCATGTCGGCGCTGGTTATATGCATTAAATACAGTTTGAAAAGCACAAAGTGGGGCTACAGTTGCAGCATGTTGCATCACTGTGTCCATGACACTTAAGCACAGCTTCTCCCTGTCGCTCAGCCTTTGAGCCTTCACATATACAGATACTCTGGATAAAGGTCATACAAGGATTAATCCTGACATCTTGATCAAAACAATCACATGGCTACCAAAGGAAAGTTGCATATTCTTGCCTTTAACAATACTAACACAGTACTAACAGAGGTAAGAAAGTCACATTTCAGAGCTGTTTAGTAATCATTACCTTGTGTGCCGACTTCATGCACTGCAAAGATTATCTAGAACAAAGCAATTCAACTGTCACTTCCTTCTTTAGACTCTGCCGGTGCTCTGAGAGCCCAGCGCAACACCACACCCCGATGACTTTACGTGGAAAGGAAATAGAGAAAAACCCACAGCAATCAACACGACCACAAAAACAACTCAGTGTATGTGTGAGGCCGAGGGGCGTGCAGACGTACCAACAGATGCCAGTCTGAGCTGCTGTCTCTCTCTCTCTGTCATCTACATTAGTGTAACTAGGTGCTGCTGTCTGCCTCGTCCTTCATGTTCTGATTCTCAGTAACGTCTCTGCTCAGTCCCTGCCGCTGTGCTCTGCTTGATGCTGGCTCACGGCCAACCCGGGGGGGGGAGGAGCTGGCTGACAATGACTTATGGGAAATGCATCTCCACTTCCCCATATTCCCCCCTCCCTCCGCTCCCTCCAACAGGGCTGGCTTCTTAGCTCTTCCCTCTGACTAGAT
The DNA here is from genome assembly GCF_026936395.1 of Plectropomus leopardus. Lineage (NCBI taxonomy): Eukaryota > Metazoa > Chordata > Actinopteri > Perciformes > Serranidae > Plectropomus > Plectropomus leopardus. The sequence continues at coordinate 13,207,026 of NC_142193.1, read as the reverse complement.
TAAAGGATAACATGTTTGGTTATGCTTTTGATGATCAACTGTGAACTTTGGACAGATGAAAAGGAGAACATCAGCTCTCCGTCTGTCAGGATACGCTCAGGTTTTGTTCTAAAAACAAGGATGTGATCATTACAGAGTCACGTCAAATTAAAAACAGAATATGGACAAATACAATGTTTGCTAATTATGTCGAAAAACACAACAGATTTGTCAAATCCCCCTGAGCCCGTTGTGTAAGAGTTTCTGACCTTTTCTTCACATCCACAACATCAACTCTTTGAAACCTGGACAAATGGGTTTGATCTCTTTAAAAAACATGGGAAGAAAGCAATGAGCAACCCAAAAATTAGAAAGAAAATAGTCAAAAGTACAAAAACTGACCTGGAGATCAGTAAAACAAACAAAAAAAAAGTTGAAAGACAGGGAACAAGGAAATGACCTAAAAAATAATAAAATTATAATAATTCCCAAAGATACTGTTAAATATAATAATTACAATAACTACAATTATAGCTTAGGTTTAGAAATGTTTCCCTACAAAAAAAATTATAATTTTCTAAATGATTAATTTATAGCAAATTGTTGGACATTTCTAGCCAAGTTGCCTGTTGCCTTTTTCCCCTATGTTTTCGAAAAAAATCAAACTAAATTGCTCAGTGTTCAAAGGTTTAAGGTGGTGTCTGAACACAGCACGAGAATAGTGACATCGATCCAGGTTTCAAAGGGTTGAACATAATGTGAAGAATTTTGTGACCTTTCATGTGCTCCGACATCTGAATGGGCCTGTGCCCTGTAGTCAGCTAAAACAGCCTATAAAAGCCTGTCACATGTCTGGTCACACCCCAACATACTCTCTCCACTATATGACATCTCATAAAAAGTAACATCAAACATCTTCGGACGGCAAACTTCTGATATCTGATGTTATGAGGATCTTACGGAAAACATTTGCCACCAAGAGAATTTGGGCTGAGCCCATTATATGAGCTGTCACTTGAAATTTGAGGCGTCTTCTATCATCTGATCTATCTGAAATTATCTCACTTGCTTTTCTTTTCAGCAGCACAACAACTTACTCATATAAAAACCACCACAGAACACAGGAAATTCAGAATACCACTTAAGAGGCTCCGCCATGAACCACGAACACAAAGCTAAATGCAAGTTGCTCGCTGCCGCCTCAGTGCAAAGGAAACTGTTTGCTGTCATGACAACAACATCTTGCTACTTTGATTATTAGCCACCGACTGATTCAAAACTTTTCTGACATTAAAAAAAAACCATAATGTGAACAGGACCTTGATAGTGAGTATTAGTAGCAGCTAGACTTAAAATGGGAAAACCCAGGAAATAAAAAGGTCTCAAATCTCAAACTTCATCAAAAGATACAGTATGTAAAAATGAAACCAATTGCTTGGAAATGAATAATTGGTCACTCTACAGAAAATTAAACATTTTGATAATGGATGGATCATATAAGTCCTTTCTTAAGCAAAAACTGCAAACATTACCAGCTTTATGCTTCTCAAATAAGAATATTTTCCAGTTTTCATAGTCTTCTATAACAGAAAACTGAAAATCTTTGGGTTTTGGACAGCTGATTGGACAAAACGACACATTGTTTAGACGTTACTTTGGGCTGTGGGAATTTGCAGTGGATATTTTTTGCTAATTGTTAGCATCATAAAGTAAAGACTATGGATGTTCTTATCGACCAGTTCACCTGCTGTTTAAACTTAGACTAGTTGGCTAGTCTGAAAGTAAGGAAACACTCAAAATTAAACACATTTACTCTATAGGGGTACATATAGCTTGAAAAAAAATCTACATATATATTACAAGACCCATTAGCTGCATTTGAAATCATTAACCACATTTTTCATTCACCAAATCGCATCTTAAATGACGTTAAAATGTGATGCACTTTGCACCATGTATTATGAACATAATCCCACAAAACAAAATAACAATTTAAATAATCAAAGTTACCAAATAATCTTTCACAAAAAAAGAGTTTTTTAGGAAAATAAAACCTCAAAAACATTCCTGATTAGTGCAACAGCATTTTAATTGTGTGAACGCAACTTTCTGGTGCCGGCTAGCGAGGGCACCAACCAACACACCGACTATCCCTGATAAAGACCAAACAATGAGTCAGTTCATTTGGAATTAACTATTAACAGAAGAAAACACTAGTTGCAGGATTTAGTTTGGTCTACTAACCCCAGAAATCACAATTTCCTAAAACTCTAAGTAATGTGTACACATTACTAGCTCGTTTTCTCTGCCTGACAGTCCAAAACTCAAAGATGTTAACTTTAAAACGACGTAAAACAGAGGAAAGGGGGTAAAGTCTCACAACTAAGAAACTGGAACCAATGAAGGTTTGCCATTTTTCCATTGTCAACTGAAATTGAATGTAACGCATTTGACAGAAATAGGATTTACTGTGGGCTGTTGCATTGGATTACATGAGATAGTGCAGGTGTACCTAATAAGAGAAGTAAGTGCATAACCATATATCTTAAATATAAACTGGCACAATCAATCATGGTCTACTTTTGCAAAGAAAACCTGAGCTTAACTCCACAGTCAGTCAGTGGATATATTGAGCCGACTTTTGCTGTACACCCACACAGATTAATGAAATTCCAAAGCCTTTAGTAAGGACAGGGAAAAGGGACTCAACCTGGTCTGGGCCACAGAAAACACACAGCCAAGCATTCCTTAAGGGAAACGCCGGCTGCTTCTCAGGAAAATGTCCCAGTCCTGGACTACATATGCAGAGCATTTAAGAAACCATCTGCATGCTGTGACTCCAAGTTCTACAAGTTACACCTCTCCGCGTCTCTTCTACTCACTTCCGTGTTTCCTGTTACTTCCCTGTTAACTACAATAAAGAATAAGGTGTCATTACAATGAGTTCTCTGAGTTTTCTGCATTTTTTCATTGTGGGAATTGAAAATGATCATTTCCCTCAACAGTATCCATGCAGGTATAGAGACAAAATGATCATAGTTTTGTTTTTGTTCCTACTTTTCTCTGTTTTATATCATTGTGAACTGGATTCCTTTGGATTCTGAATGGTTGGTCAGACAAAAGAAAAAAAGCACAATAGTCATACACATATGAAAACATTTAAAGCAGGTGCTTGGCCAATAAAAGAGAGCAATACAAAACATGCAGAAAGGTCACTGTATCCCCTTCAAGTGCAGTTTTTTTAGTGGACATACTTGTGAATGCGCTAATGAATTGCATTTAAGGGAACTGTGCCGACTTTTCTTCTTGTTTTGTATTAGACGGGGGAAAAAACAACACATTTGAAGATGTCACCTTGAATTTTGAGGAATTATAATGAACATTTTTCTCTATTTTCTTACAGTTTATAGATGAAGAGATGAATCAATTACACTAGAAAATAATTCAAATGAATCCAAAATGAAAAGAATCCTATAATGTCAACATACAAATTGAAAAGATCAGAAAATTCATGTAACACAAAATTTCATGAAGCAGTAACACTGTGGATTCATTTAAGTTTACCACGTAAGCAACAACTCGAAATCTGGTATGAATGGTACATATTACATGCTTTGTTAGATTACACTGCAGTACACGTGTACTTTGATGATGGTATTTAACACTGGGGTGAAATTGACTGTATTATCATTTGAAATGTGTTACAGTCCCTGGAGTGTTATTTCATATATTTTAAATTATTATGTTTAGTGAAATGGATCATTTGCAGACTTTTTCATATATTTTGATAACTGAATTGTCAGAAACTTCTACTGTGTGTTTAGTTCTTGTCCTGTTTATTCTGTATATTAAGTGTTATGATGTAAGTCATCATGGCTGCATTGCCACTATGTGAAGTCTCTCTTGTGGACCTCCAGAACAATAACTGATCCTAATAAACATAACTAACTGCAGTCTAACACAGCAACAAATATATGTATATATGTATGTGAAGTTACCTCCGTTTCAGTGTACAAGTGTTAAGGTGTGGCACCGTACTGTGTAGGAAATAAAGATAAAATGTCCTTCCTGCATGTGTCTCTCTATTTTGCAAAGAAAAGTAGAGAGGACATTTGCTCTGATAAGACACCATTGGTTTCTCATTGGCAGATGGAGCCAGTCCAAGGCTGCTTAACTATACATGCAGACCTGGAGTTTGACTCTGGGCCAAGACTGGTCCGGCATTTATTTGTGTAATGTGGAGAATCAGCAGGACCTAAACTCAACATGCAATACCTATCAAGACTGACTAATGTAAAACAATTCAACTTGGCATATATTATATAGCTTATGAGAGCATGTAACACATAAATATTAGAAAACGTGAAATAAACACAAGATCTACTCGTATGGGGACTAGGTACAGTTGGTAATTAATGAGATCAAAATGTTTATAAAAAAAAAAAACCTCTCATGTTGGGTATTACATGTGTATAACTGTGTATGCACTTTTCGCAACCACTAGCATTGTTATTATGATCTAACAGTCAGTCGCACTGGAAAAAAAAGTACAAGCTTGAGTTGTTAAAATTACAGACATCTGGCTTCAACGGGCGTATTAGCGGTTTTGAAAAAGTTGGTTACATGAAAGTTTACAGTAACATTATTTTAAATTTTATCGAGCCGACCTTTGTTGTGTTTCGCTATCACAAACCAAATATAACGATAGAAACATGCTTTACATCTCCATCCGTCAGCTGCGCTGTTCTTCGATCGTGTATAAGAGATCTCAATGTACTAAAATAATAACTTCCTTCTGTTGGCCACATTCACCGCCATTACACGGAAAACTTAGACCGTTTTTTTTTGCGTTGAGAAATCGGATCTTTTGACATAATTGTTGTCTCAAAAGACATCAGTTAAGACTGGGGTCTGAAACTGGTTTAACTATTTAATTTAACAATGAATGTACAGTAGATGCTTTACTTACCGATCCCCAACTGTAGGCGTCGGCAAATGGCGATATCGTCACTGTTTAGCTGGGATATAAATATCCGGTTAAATTTCAAAACAACTATTGTGTTTTCTTAACTGTACAATGGTAGTCTTCGCAATGCCACGCCACGAAATCTATTTTTAGCATTATTATTATTTTTATTATTATTTATTAATCTTCCAATGCTTTTTGCGCTCTGGCAATGTTTGCATTTTGTTAAGTGACAGATATGCTTTTAATTTGAAGATAACCTTTCTGAACTTCCTGTAAGCGCCTGTTTTTAATTTGACACGCGACAGATCACTTCCTGACGAGGCAGGACGAAATGCTTATGTGGTGTGAAACTCCCAAGAATGAACCGTATATAATTCATTTGCTCATTATTTTAGCTAAATTTTACATTCATAAAATAAAAATTTCTGAGAAATTGTGTGTCATATACGACTTTCCAAAAAATCTTATCTGTGTACATAACCTACATTAATACAATACCAGACTTTAAAAAATGTAACCTAATAAAAAAGTAACCACAAAAATATGTAGCCTAATAAAAAAAATACCCACAAATAGTAATTAATGCAAATATATAAACTTTATAACAAATTAGGTAACCCCTTTGTGTGTGTGTGTGTGTGTGTGTGTGTGTGTGTGTTCATACTTGTGTCTTTTTTATTTGTTTATTTGTATGATTTTATATGATTGCATCGCTATTACTGAAGTAATGATTAATTATTTTCTCATTTTTTCATTTGTAAATTTTGGCCATTACTTTTCACTTCATATACAAACTGGATGCATTGACCACTGGATGTACTGTTTCAAAACCTAATGTTAAGTTTAGGTGGAAAAAGGTGTGAAAACTGAACTGACTTTAAAGCGCCAGTGCTGTAATAAATTGCATGAATAATTTTGTCTCCAATTTTTATTTGAGTATGTTTATGTATTTCTTTGTTGTTTATTTTTTAGGTGCCACTTCTTGTCTGTTTCTATGTCTAGAGAACTGTTGTCGCTCCTAAATAGGATATCTGTAGTGACACAGATTCACCACAAGATGGAGTCATAAACTATTGACTGAAGGCATTTCTGCTTCACTACATATTTAAATGCGACATTTGGAGGTTGCCTGATGGGTAATCTAAAACAAATATAGGTCACTGCAATATGATTTAGCTTATTGGCCTAATTTATTAGGCTATTTGGTATCATTCATACTCATCAACTTTACAAATGTGTAAATCAGTTGTTTAGCAGTTGTTCAGTTGTTTAGCACTGATGCTCACAGAATATGACCAAAAAGTGTAGGCTGTGACATTGAAATTCAGCAGCTATTTCTTTTCACACTATTGCATCTTTTGATTATGGCGTACTTACAGTTTATATTGATGATCTGGTAATTTCCTCTTTTCAATACCAAGTGAAATCCCTGGATATCTTCCTGCCGTGACACTCATGCATACAAAAGCCAAAAGATTTTCAAAGCAAACCAATGAAGCATTTTTTTAAACAAAGCAAGCAAAAGAGTGGATTTCATTCTGCCATTTGCTCCTGGCAAATATTTGTTTCGAGCAGAAAATATGAAAACAAGAAATTTGGGCATTTGTCATGTCTGCAAATTGGATGGACTCTTCCACAAAGCAGCTTTCATCTAAGCAGTGGACAAAATTTTGCAGTATGCTCTGATGATAGAAGAGACAACAAGTGCTCTTGTAGCTATTTTTTTAAAAAACAAAAAGGATGCTGGCCTAAAACATATAACATTTGGCCTTATCATGTCATTTCATGTCATGTGTGGATATCTTGTGCATAGTTTCACCTGTGATGCCCATGTTTTAAAATAGAACATATATAAAAAGCTTTGTTTATAGATCTATATTATAGGAGATTTACTCCATTATACTCATAACATCCAAGCTAATGCACTGGTCACCCACTGGCCAACAAGTACAATTTGGCTCCTATTTTCTATAAAACTCATTTTAGCTGTCCTGACTTTAGAAAACTATAATAATAAAGGTTCTAAAAAGTAGATTTTGAAACATTTCCCTCATTCAAGACAGGGCCATAAAAATAATGAAGTACTAACATCAGTTTCTGATATTGTACTTGACTGGTGCAAATTTCCAAACAAATCTGCAATTAAGCAAATCAGCCAAAACAACTGAGTGAAAAAAGTACTTTTAGAGAGACTGTAAACAAGTTAAGATGCCGAAACACAAAATAATTCTGAGCAGACATTCAATTAATTGCCATGTAGGTTATCACATACAAGGCTTTTGCTTTGGAGTATTGGTGCATGCCATGAAGAGAAAATAAAATTAACAAAAAAAAAAAATAATAATTGTAAAAACGAAGATACATAAATCAGAAGAAAAGTACAATACAATTATTAAAAAAAAAAAAAACAACTTTACATAATACCTATGTTCAATATAAATCTGAATACAAATAAGAGAGCTGCGCAGTTTTCAGAAGTGGTACTCGTGCAGAAATATGTAAAACATTGTCCAGGGAGTGTACAAATAACACTCACAGTATAAAGTATAAAGAGAATGTGCGCATTGTTCTGAGATTACAGCCCGATATAGGCTCAATTCATTCCCAGAGGAAGATTGTAACATCTAGGTGGAGATTGTTAGTGAAAGGTCAATTCACAGAACCGTTTGTTCACGGCACATCATCATCATCATCATCATCAGCACAGCGCTGCTGTTGGACACAGACGGAGCGATAGAGAAGCTGCTGCTCTGTTCAGAAAATGGCCGACAGATTTTCTAGGTTCAACGAAGAGCGTGATTTCCAGGTAATGCGTGTTCGACTGTCGCGTGTTTGCGTTTATTTTATCACGTCTGTATGTTTTAGCATGCGGACACGGAATAAAACGCCGCGGGCGGCTTTGAATTATCACAAACTGCGCCGTGCATTTCGGTGTAGATGTCGCTGGCTAGCACTGCAAGCTAGCTAAGCTAACGCTAGCGGATAATGCTAGTGCACTGCGGCTCTTTTGAATTTAACTTCCCTCGCGTCTCAGTGTTTGGTTGCGTGCTATATTTGGCTCCTATCATGCGTTATGAGCTGTAACGTAATGCACACTATGCCACCTTCTTAACCATGCTACTTCAAAATAGATATTGAAGCGTAACTAGCTTGTTAGTGACCTTGGGTAGTCTGGTTATTTATCGACATATGCTAACGATTGGTAGCTAGCTAGCACGTAACAAGAAATGGCTGTATCATTTTGACAAGTGCGATACAATCACCGCGGCTAGTTAGCGCGTTGAAATTAACCTAGTTATAGCCAGCTACGTGGTGGTCAGTAAATTAATTATATTAGAAGCAATTTATCTCAATATCTATGTACCCAAGACATGACGTTAATTATCGTGTGAGATCAAAACGTGTTCTTGGCCACTTTCGTAAATAAGCTGATTATCAAAACTGTCAATAACGTTTGTTTTTGCGTTTGTAAAAGTAACACTATTCCGTTGCTTTTTATTGTAGCGTTGCCAGACAGATTTGGCACATCTTGATTTTGTTTCTGTAATGCTTGTTTCTGTTATTCTTCAATGAAAACAAAGTAGACTGAAACACCGCGATAATAACAAGGGGGTGTTATTTTACTTCAGTTTTTGTGAATTTACCCGTTTATTGTACAAATAAATCCGTCTCTGCTGCGCAGTGATAGCATTATTTTTGTGACATGACATGATTTCAGGTTGCTGTTTTGCAACAGAGCTGAGTTGCTGAATTTCAAACCCATGTATGAGCTGTTTGTCTTTCCCATGCCTATCAGTGATCTAAGACCGCACCCAGTAAAAACCATACACAACATTACTGATATGAGAAAATAAGATTAATCTGCATTTGATGTTTTACCTTGTTTTTTTCTCGCCATAAACATTATGTCAAACATCAGTTATTCCTCAGATGACGTGACAATTTCCTCAGCATCATACTTTGTGTTGATGCATATTTCAAAGCCCCCTAACAGGTTTGACATGATTGTTGTTGGCTGTTATATGGACTAACAGTAAGCGAACATCATAAGTAACTGTATGCAGGTGTCATTCAGCCACTCATGTTGTCTCAGCAGCAAGACAATGTGTTAATATCCTTCCTTTCTTAATATCAGTGCGGTGTTTTCGGAGTAGTTTTATCAAATAGAATAAGCCTCAAACTACAGTCACAAGCTTTACCTGGGGGCTGTTGTTTCCAGTCATGTACAGATGTAATTTATCTAACTGTTTCAAAACATTTCCTCCAGGAACCATCTTTCCACAGTTCATGTCCAATTAGAAAAGTTGTGGTGTCAGGGTACTGTATAAATATAGACAGTATTGTGAATGTGGACATAACTACTACATAGTAAACATATTTGGTGGCCACAATTGGCACCTATCTTAGGAAAATTTATGCCATTGTTATGACATTGTGAGTTTTCCAGTGCTTTGCAAAGGAGGAGGACAGTTGCTGAATAAACAAAGATGTTCAGGGTCAGAGGAAGGGCATAGATGCCTCATTTTAACTCCACCCAGCCTCTTGTCCTTAACCTGTTCTGACAGCCTTTTGTTCTGTCATTGAGGACCCCATTAAAAATATAGCATGCGGTTTTGAATTGTGATGCTCTGGCTGTGCTTGAGGGTTTTTTGTGAGTCTTGTAGTTTTGTAGAATAATCTTTAAACTTTGTTACAATTGCTGTTTGTGTTGGAAGCAGTCAGTCATATCATTGCTGTAGCATGATGTGGTGAAATTTCCAGACATGCCACGAAACCCATTACAAGTTTAAGCATGTGTAATTACTTGTGAAATTGCTTGTGTGTTTTGCTTTAAACCCACCGTGTTGCTGCCCAGTGGGAACTCAGTATTCTGCCTTTTTGTCAGTGAGAGTTGAATTGCTGTGTGGTCTGAATGAGTCTGTTGAGGACAGCTCCGGCTCAGCACAGTGGAGCTCTGTGTGTGAGATCTGCTGTGGAGGCATTCATATGCTCAGTATTCAGAAAGTTTCCCTCTGACTCCATGTACTAAAGCCTGCTGCCAAGCAACACGGCGCAGGAAACACCCGCAGATGGTCTACCTAATATCTTCAGCACAACCAGTCTAACAGCTCTGCCTGCTCTATTGATTTACATTGTTGTTGTTGGAGCTTTAGCATGCAGCTGATCTTGAGTTGCAGAAACACACCAGGCACTTTATGAGCATCCACAGAGCTGGGTGGTGGCCATAGCTCTCTCGTGTCCTAATGTGAAATAGTATGGAGCATCCATTTCCCTGTTGTAGAACAAATGGAAATTTACTCTTGTACATCAGAGGACAGTGCGAAGATCATTACTATGCAGCATTGCTGAGCTGTTTGTGTACCGGAGTCGTCCTGGTCGCACATTGAGTGGTCTGAGCAGAAAGTCGGAAGGAGGAGAGACAGGAGCAGGGAGCCATCGATTTGTTCATAAATAAATCCTTTGCTCTTCCTCTGCATTTCCCCTCCTCATAATCCCCCGCTTCACTCATGCTGATGAGGGGTCCTGTTTCATCTGAATTAATGACTTGCCTTGCCAGTGTGGCATCAAATCACCTCATTATTGTGGGCTGATTTGAGTAGTTGCTTATCTCTGCAAAACCAGATTCCCGTAGAGACTGTGAAGGTTAAAGCCTCTTGCATAGCCCAGCCCTTTTTAGCATTGTCTTTTTACAGTTACATGTGCCGCACAGTTATGTGAACTGTCGAATGTTTTGCAGTGGAGCAAGAAGTCCTCAGTGATACCAAGCAAATATTCTGCTGTGCCTCTTCCATCTCTCTAAAAAACTTATGAAATGGGAAATAAATCCTCTATGTCTAGTTGCATTAGATTTCGTTGTCCACACTTGTCCGACTGCTAGTAGCTGCAAGTATCTAGTAAATAATATAATACCATGAACTATTTCTGTTTTCTGTTTGTGTGAAGGTCAGGAGCAAACAAACCCACAAAAATGACCTTCGTCTCTCCTCTGCTGCTCTAGAGGAAGCCATCTGTCTCAGTGCAGAAACTGCTTTATAAACACACGCCTTTTGGTAGGGGTAGCAAGCCCGTTACTCACTCTCTGTCCCAAGAAGGGCTTATACTTAAGACATAAATGCTCAGTTTTTGTAAGTAATGATGTGTTTCAAATTCAGATAACAAATAGCTGAGGACGAAGTCATCCTTCATTGCCGTCACTCCTGGAATACATTTACCAGGAAATAAAGGAAAGGAAATCAACTCTGAAAAGAATGTTTTCAGTCAGAGGTTTGAATAAACCAAAATGTTTGCTAACTGAAATGTAAGATATAATCTACATCTCAAATTGAAGGTTCTTGTATCAGGGCTCTATGCAGAATTCAGAGTGGATCATGATGATACTGACTCATTAAACAGTGCTAAACAACGGTAAAACAATGCTGGTAGAGCTAATTGTGTTAACCAGGTGGGAACCGAAGCATGGGTATGACGCTTCCGTGACAATCCCGTCCCAATACCCGCGGTAACCCCTGCATGAGCGCATTGCAAAGTGGTTGCAATGAGTTAGCCAGTGGGATACACACATGCACTAACATGCAAGCATAGCCGGACTGACTGACCACAACAGAAAGAGAAGCTCAGGATACAATACACATAAAGGTAGTGTGTCTTCATTCTCTGCTCAGGATGCCATTACTCCACTATATCTTCACATAGCAAACAGTGGTTTTCTGCTGTATTAATGCATTGAATGTCGCATACAGAACCTTTAAATAGAACTTGAAACTGGGATGGGCAAAGAGGGAATAATGGACTAACAGTCACATACTTCTGGTCGTAACATATATCTGCTGTGTGTACTTTTTCGCTCCAGTGCATGGAGCATGCTGTTCTTTATGGTGATGTTATTCTCTCTCTCACTCACTCAGACTTTCTCTCCGTCTTAATATAAATTAAATATGTATATGTTGTGCCAAATATGGCCAAGATATACCATGATAACCCAACAAAAAATATATATTTTTATTTTTCTCTTCTTGCAAAGCTTAATCAACCCAGCACAACCTGAGTTTGGCTCTTTTTGAACATGCTATCTTGTGCTCTGAGTAATACAACTACTTTAGACTTTTTATTATTAGACTATTATTTATTGTGAATGACTATTATTCAGAGCAAATGACAGGCAGAAGGTACGCCTCCTTTCACAGTGCTGTCTCATTGTTCAGCAACAGAGTAAACATACTGTCTTTTGTTTAAAAGGCAGATTTCGATGGTATAAACTGGTGTTTAGTGAAGGATTGTGTTTTGAACTCTTTCTGTGATTGCAACCAATTAGGGCTTTGATTACTGATAACTTTTGTTAGCTCATAATGATTATTTTTTTCAATGTATTGTTCTTTTGTTCTATAAGAACATCAGAAATTTGTGAAAAATATACATTTGCATTTTTCCAGTTGTCTTAACATTGCTTGTTTTGTCCGACCAAAACTCAACAAAACCCCAAAGATGATATTAGTTTTCTTGAAAAATGATTCAACTGATTGATTGCTTGTTAAGGTAGTTGCTGATTATTTGTCTGTCAGTGAACATATTGTTTGAGCTTCACTACCAATCAACTAACAAAATGATATATGTTCTAACATTTGCTTTTCTAATGTGTCGCACAGGGTGGGAATCACTTTGACCAGTATGAAGAGGGCCAGTTGGAGTTGGAGCAGGCGTCCCTGGATAAGCCCATCGAATCGGTAAGGTTGCATCCATCATCCCGCACCATTGGACCAGCTGTGAGAGTGGATGATTGGTCCAGGGAGGAATAAGAACCACACCTTTTTACTCCATTCATTCTGTCCATGTAGATGCATCCAGTGTTTTCTTGAACCCAGTCGCCACCTAACCTGTAGAGTCACTTGTCTCATGTCCATTAATACCCTTTAAGTCCCTCCCACTTCCCATGTCCTCTGCCTACTCCATTTCCTGTGTGACAGTTAAAATGATTATGTATATGCTAGATCTTCCTGTTTTAATGTACAGCTTACAGATAAACATTTGATTTTTTTGTATCAGTCTTCCATTAGTCATTGTTAGTCATCTTAGCACAATGAGATGAGATGACTCTGAAAGCATGGAGTGGATAAAGCACTGTCCTAATGGCTGTTTTCTTAATATTATAGCTGTTCATCCATTTTAAAGATTTTTTTGCGGACATATCTGCTTTTAGGGAGGTTGCTGTACAGAGTGCTGTAGTTTCGTTTTATTTGTATGGGTGATTTACCTATTTAACCACTCTTGATTCACTGATTTAAAATGTATACAGAGGGGTGTTTAGAAATAAAAGCCTCTTAAACAAGAATAAACAAATGTTTTAGAGCAGATTTGGATTTAAAAACAGCCTGATTTAGGGTGGAATTCACATTTATGTATTGGATTATTTTGCACTGCATTTTGCTCAAGTCTTTCTGTTAATGAAAAGCAGGCAGTGCTTATTCCACTCCATTTAGCAAACAAGAGAGCGCACATAAATAAGATGGTGTGAATGGCTACATTTGTGTTTGAGTGAGTGTGTGTCTATGTAGCTATAGAATTTATGTGTTAGTGTTTGTGTCTATAGGACAGTTATCTTATTGTACACAACTTGGGGTGTTCGACATTTCTCTCCTGCAGCGAATTGGCCCCTATTAGCTAAGCAGCAATGACCCGGTTTGTATTTGCACGCTCTGCTTTCTTACTCCTATCTTTAGGGTCCTTGTAACGCTTCTCTGACTGTCTTTTTCTCTCTCTCTGTTTCACTCCTGTCACACTCTACATCTATTCTCTCTCTCCTCCTCTGTTTCTCTATCGCTCCCTCCCTACTACACAGTGATTCGGTGTACAGTACCCTCTGTCATTCTGTGCTGGCATGGTGCTTGTGCAACTGGGACTGCATTTTTCGCTGAAGAGGCACAAAGATAATAGCGCAGGCAGCTCTCTTTTTTTTTCTGTCTTTCCCACTCTCTCCATCCCCCCTTCTGTCTCTGAAGCACTGTGGTGAGCAGGCCCAAACTCCTCTTACCTACAGTGTCAGGTCACCTCTCCTCAACATTATGGATGTGCTTTGTGAGCTAAAATCAGAGAGGTTCAACAACCAGGTATCGATCAAAATAGTGGTGCAGTTGGAATTAATTTTTCGACAGTTTTGCTGTATCAGTCGTCATGTTAATAGGGCTGGGTAATATGGAGAAAATCAAGTATTACAGTATTGCAAGGATATTGTAGGTTTGATTGCTTTCTTAAAATATTTACACAGTGAGATTTTTGATAAATAATCATGAGTAATATTAATATTATGACTAAGTGGGTAAAGACAAATAATAGAATGGTCTGGTAAGTTCAGAAAATGATATTACTTATTTGTAATGCAGCCTTTAAAATCAGGAAAAGACAAATACATGACAAATATTATGATATTCAATATCTCATCTCATATCAAGATAACCATATAATAATAATATATTGCCCAGCCCAACATGTAAATGATTAATAATAGTTTAATCATTAAAAGCTTAAAAAAGTGAATTGAATTCACAACCTGCAATCTGCAACCTCCAAATTTTGGCCTCCGAGGAAAAAACTGTGGCCACAAAAGGGTGGGGAAGTTTTTTTGGGTACCAATCAACGGAGCAAGTTATAGAGCTGCAGATCACAGCTGAGAAAAAGCATGTTTTTCCACAATGAAAGTTACATTTAAACAATTGAATATTTTGCAGCAGAGGGCAATTAAATGTTTGAATTATGAAAAAAAAACAAAAAAAACCAAAAAAGTAAATTCTTAGCATGATAAATAAATCATTTTACCAACTGAATAATAGTTTGCTAAGAAAATCTAAAAACACAGATTTTGTGAGACTAAATATTCAGGGCACTTTTAAAAAACTGTATTTATAACCATCATTATGTCAATAAAAAACTCTGAAGGCTACAAATGAATGTTGTCAGGCCCATGTTTGTTGATGCTCAAGACATGAATATCACCATGGTCAGCTTTGCTTTAAACAGCAAAGCTGACCATGGTGATATTCATATGTCTGTCTTGAACAAAGATCACAGTTTACATGTGTTTTTCCTTATCTCTCACTCTGTATTTGTAGCCTGAACATGTGTTTTTCATAGCTTGAATCTAGTGAGCCAAGAGAACATTAAAAGTTGTATATCCTGGTTGAGTTAAAAGTATGACGTACTTTTTCACAGGCACAGAAACATCCCACTGTGTGTGGGTGGTGGAGGGGAAGAAAAGAGAGGGAGAAAGGTGGCCTGCTCACCTGGCTTGCTTGAGTGGCTCTTTTGCTCCTGCGCTATTATTTGTGGAGGGGTGCTGAGGGCCGCGCTGCAGCATCACGCAGCTCCTCACACATCTGTGGCAACATGGTCACATCAGCGGTGCTGTCAACTGTCACTTTGCCTTCAGTAGTAATACTAACATGCCCGATGTACCTGTGTTCTTTTTGGAAATTGCATTCCTAAGGAAGGTGGCAGATTTTCTATCAGGTATCCATGAAAGTTTGCCACCAGTTAATGCTGTTAATCCATAAGATCATTTTTGAGGATTTGATGACACCTATTGTTACATAAGGTGCGTTTTAATTATATAAATGGCACAGTACATGTTTGCGACGTACCAACATGTTATTCAAATGCTTCACAGCAGAAATTTATGTACACCTGCTTAGCCTCAAAATAGTTGTGACGTACAGTTAAATGGATGACAAAAACGTTTCGTGCATAACATTTAGTGTTAAAACACATAGAATCACATATAGCATATAACCATGTTGTTCGGTACACAGGCTGCTTCCATAGTGCAAACTTCTGGCAGTTGTCCACAAGTGTCACATCTGGGATCTGTTAGTGAATGCTTCAGCCCAGCTTCTCGGAGCCCCTCCTCTGCCACTTATTGTGTGTGATCTTTAGGCAGCTAGAGGTCTGTGGTACTTTATTGGGATCTTTTTTCTCTTTCTGTCTTTCCCCTTTGGTCTTTTGCTCTTTATTCTCTAACATTGTTTTTGCATTGCATGTGTTAACTTGGTAGCACTCAGTAATATTTTATCTCAACACTGTCCTAATCACTACTACAGTTCTCCTCCCAGACTCATCCCTCCCACGTCCTCTGCCCCTTCCAGCCCCTCCCTCCTCCCCTTCCTGACCCTGTCTGAGAGCGATATGCAGCGGGCAGCCTCAGAGCCACAGAAACCACACATACATACAAGAAGTCTAAGAAACACATAAATTCAGGCCACAGGAAGATTTGTCTTGGTAAAAGGTTTATTATGTATCCACATCGTAGTCACTACTAGTTATCTCTGACACAGTGTCTGAGGTTGCATTAAGTGGAAAATAACTGAAATGGGCATTTTAGGTATTAATGTTATTTAATCATGAAGTGTGTAGCCTTTTGCATCACAGACATCCAGTGACGCAGTTGTTTGTCACTGTTACTAATTACCTATAAGGTGGGAAGAACAACACAGGGGGAAGGTCAAGCAAACTCCTTTTTAAACTCCCCGCCCACATTTTTACAACACTGCAACCTCTCTATTTAGTACCACTCTTAATCCAGGGAGCAGCAGGGGTGATGTGTTTAAGGCCATTGCTGAGGCCCTCCAAATGTTCCTTTTAAAGTCAGCAATGGAGTTCAAGTGGAGAAAACAACCAGAAAATAGCCAAAACCATTCCTCTGACACCTTAGTTTAAAATCAAAGGTAATTGGAAGTGTTAAAGTTGGAGACCCTTTTAAACTTTGGCCTTCAGTGTTTTTAACTTAACTACACTTTGATAAACTTCCAGTTGATCAATTGGGGCTTCAGAATTATGAGGTAAGTATTTTTAAATTATTAAACATTTATATGAATTGGACTCTGCTTCTCTGTCATTTCCCCCATCACTTAGTTAATGAAATTTTCAATCCCCCCTCATTCAGTCTGACACATGCACACTTTTCAATCCCACATTCAGTCTGACACATGCACACTTCACCTCATTTACTGGGAAGTGGGAGCCTTCTGTGTTAGTCGTTTAGCTCTTGATGCACTGAGCCAGTTGTTTCCATTTAGTCCCACCTGCAGCATCTGACCAGGAATGTACATAGCACCAAACACAAGGGAGCTATGGGAGTTTATGAGGAGCAGCAGACAGCAAGCCCTGTCCTCCACCAGCACTTGCCAAAAGACATTCCTCACGGACACGAGAGAGGATGATGAGTAACTGCAGCAGCCCACTTTTTGCAAGACAGAGCCCTAAAGGGTCTGTCTCTCAGTTTTCTTTTCAGAACATGCCAAATGTCAGATCTGTTGTTGAGAGCAGTTTATTAGTATGCATGTAATCTTTGCCAGAGCAATTTCTTTTACCCAGACAGGGACACACGAACACACCCATACTGTATACATTTGGCTGCATAGTAATATGATTCCTAAACACTCTGAGGTCTCTAGGTGGGGTCCACTGCATATCACTTCCCGTACCCACATCTTTTGCCATGCACTGTGCCGATGATGGCACAATGCGCACTTTAAAAAACACTCCCTCTTGTAGATCTCTTTTGTTTGGATAACATTTTCTATTTTTCTTTCTTCTGTATTAACAGTCAGTTGGTGGATTTATTGACATGCCTACCTTTTCTGTTTGTATACAGTATTATGTTTGTTTAAAAGCAGAGAGAGATTTTGCATTTTTAAGAACTTAGAGAAGCTAGCAGAATTACAGTTGAAAGCGTTTGGCCGGTTTCTTACGTTGTGTCACGTGTGACTGTTTTTTTGACAGCCCAGTATTTTAAAGCCAGGTTCGTATGGAAATGCCTTCACTCCACTTGCACTGCTGTTGGACTCGCCGTCGTTGCTTTCATCCGTCTGTCTGTCTATTCTTTTGGTGCACTCATCTGTTGTTCAACATGCAGTCTGCGCCTCATCTCCGCCCTCTAACCTTTGCAGAGCCCATTTTGAACTAATCTCTTTATTAGTGTCAGCACTTGTGACTGGTGCCTCATCCACTCTGCCCTTCTCGTTTTTAATATTTTTTAATCTCACTGAGATAAAAATTGGAAGCTTTGTGAGAGGAAACATGTTTAATTTAAGGTAAGGCTTATGTTCTCTAAGCTTTCAGACTATATCATTGTATAGCCCTTGGTCAGACCTATCTGACTTTCGTGATGAAAAATAAACAAATCATCTAGCTGGGATTGTTTAGAGGCTGATCTGGAGTAACTCTCCGGTGGCTAGTTTATGGTGCATTTTATTTTCCTTCTTGCTCAAAGCCTCATAGATCAGCTAATCCCCCAAATCAATATAAACGTTCATGTGCAGAGTGTTGCACCATAATACTGCAGTAAGGGACAGAAGCATACCCAATGTCGGCAGGAGGGGAGGTGTTCACTGCAGCAAATTCTGCAGTGTTTTCCTACACAATGAAGTCAGGGGACAAGATGTCCACCAGGGACATCTCCATGCATCTTGTGACATGTCCAGGAGCTGCCAGGCAGGAACATCTAATACATGGTGATTGCATGTTAATGCAGCCTTTAATGTCCCAGTTATGAGTTCATAAAGGCAGACTGTCCCCAGTTCAGGCCCAGCACAGATTCCTTTCTTATCTTATCCCACAGTGGAAAGGATCTGACTGTCACACGAGTAAGCACAGCTCATACATCCGTGAAATGGAGGGCAAAAATATACCAAACCCCAGCAGAAAGAGGAAGTGAAATAGTTCAGCCTTTCCCCTGGGAGGCAAACATCAGCCACATGTAGTGGATATCTTTATTCTAGTCATAATTGTAGTAGCATTTCACACTAAACGGACAGAATTTTTTTATTCCAGAAATATTAAATGGGGCAAAGGAAGGCAACAGTTTGATCTGAAACAATGGTTGCAAAAATGCCAAATGTACCCCAAATAAAACCTTGTGGGGCGGAGATGCAGTGTCTGCTGTGTGTGTGACTACCACCCCCCTTCACATGCACTAACCCATTCACGCCCAGCTCACCTCCACCACCCCAAAAACTCACCTCCACCATGGCTCAGCCTGCTCTGTTCTGCCCCCTCTGTCCCGACCTCCTCTTTTGTCTAAGAGAACTAATTGAGCCCTGTTGAGCCATCACCTTCCTCTCTGTGCCTGATTCACCCGAGACTAACACAGTTGGAGTTTTGTTAACCCGCCCTCCACCCACAGCCCGCCCCACCCCTCTGTATGTGTACCATTCACAGTGCGCTACTAACACCGACGATCCTTTTTGTTAAAAAACTCTTTAACAAAAAGCTGCATGCTGTTTTGTTCCAACCCCTTCACTTTCTGTTTGTGAAAGTTGATGTCAATCTCTTTGTGATTATAAATATCCTTTTTGTTTGGTTTGTATGTTTTTTTTTTTTATTTTTTGGTAGAATGCAGCACTCTGGTGAATGTTAGACAAGCCTGGAATAGTTATAATCACAACAGAAAAAACACTGCTTATTAAGAAATCTCATTGTTTCCTGTTTATTTGTGCTTGAGGATGTACTGTAGTGTGTAGTGGTGGGACGGTCTTGCATTTCACTTAATGTTTTTGTTTTCTTGCTGACCCATACTAGTGATATAACAGTCTCAGACGTGCACATTTGGCCTCAGAGGGTGCTAGGAATTCCTGTTGTGTATGTTCTTGTATTCCTCTATTGCCTCTTTGATTTTTTATCATTTGCCTGATCTTGTTCACATGTATACTGTTGTATACTTTTGGCGTAGTAGGGCTGGGTATTGTTAAAAAAAATAGGATAACAGCACAGATACCAGTACTCTCTAAATGATACCAATAGAATATTTTTTACTCAATAACCATAAAGTGGAGTGGAAAAAAGCTATACTTTTAAATGTTTTGGTGGCATTTTGGCATGCTTATACAACAGCTCTGACAAATATATTGTGTTGATTTCATCACACCATAGACTGTAGGGGTTGTAGCTGCAACAACTGACAGGTCTGACTGTAAGCATCACATGGTTAAAGTTACCTAACAGTTATTAACAGCTTTGACGAAATTGTTGAGCCATTTCGGTGTTAGTGTGGGATTGTTAAAACAGCTTTTAGATGGAGGTTAGCTGCTGCTGCTGTTTTTGCTTGTGCTTATTAACCAGGCAGACATTGAACTAACTGTTTGCCATCTAGAGTGCAGCGCAGGAGATGGCAGCAACAGAAGGTTTGCTGATCTGGCGGGAAGTTGGGGAGGTCTGGGATTAGACCCCTGGCACAAAAATGGATCAAATATAGGTATCGTTTGACTGGATTTGTTTTGATAGTAGGTAATTGGTTGTTTTTGTCAATACCTTAAAAGTTTCGAGTAACACTATCCAGCCCTATGTCATAGCAATCATTAGTATTAAAAACAAAAAAAATAATACTTAAATGTGTACCACTGCAGTTATTTTATCTTGTGTTAGCTAAAAACTACCTTGCAGTGTGATAAAGGTCATGTTGTCTGTAAAGTGTGTTTTCAAATTTATGAATACTAATGATATCTATGAGACTGGCCAAATTGGAGGTATGCTAATAGCCCAAATTTGTGTATGACAGTTGTTTAAAATCAAAAGTGTGCACATGGTTGGGACCAGAACACTGATAACAGACCAGAGATGCTAGAGGTGTCCAAAAGCATGCACAATAGCTGTTTCTAGTGTATCTAATGGGGCTACATGCACACAATGTCTCCCTCTCTTCACCTACACACCCACATATCCCCTCACACGTGCATATTCTGTCCACCCTGGGCCTTGTAATGGTAATCCAAGGCCCACTAGCTCCACTTCTGTCTCTTCCTCTTGCTGTATTTTATTGTGACAGCTGCTTATGTTTCATGGTGCTCCCCCTTGTCATGGTTACGGAATCACAGCAAGCTTGGAGTTTCTGGTCTTCGTTTTGTTAATGCAAGATTTCCATACCTGTTCTGTGTCACTTTTCTTTGTGTACTAAGATCTTGCTCTGTAGTGGTTCATATATGTATGCGTGTGTGATACATATATTGCCCCCTCCTTCCTCCCACTCCTCTTTAACTTCTCAGTTAGTGGATGTGACTTGATGTGTTATCTTTATCATCCAAAAAACTATAGAAATGCTCATGCCCAATTGCTTTACCTAAAAAAAGACTGCACACCTATTGTAGGAGGGTATCCTGTAGTTTACAGGCTACACATAGCCTCATCATCATAGTGGAAAATCTACCCTTCCTCTCAGTCTCCCACCCTCTATCTCCCCACCCCACTCCCAACCACCCTTACCACTCCTTGTGCTGGAAGACACTGATATTACATGCTGTAGGTGATGTGGATGACGATAATGATGATGGTGATGGTGGTGGTGGTTGTGCTGATGATGATAGCGTGATCTGAGTGATTTATTTTGTTTTGTTTGTTTGTTTTTTGACCAGTACCCAACGGGGAAAAGCTTCTCTTATTATTGGAATATTTTTGGTTTTTTTCTCCTCTGTTCTTTCTGCTAGGATAACATCGGGCACCGACTGCTTCAGAAACATGGCTGGAAGTTGGGGCAAGGTCTTGGCAAAACCATGCAGGGTAAGGACTCACTCTTCTGCACACCTATGTTCAATGTATGTTGGTGGTTTTGAGCCACCATCCTCTTGTCATTTTCTTTCCCCTCACATTTCCATTTTTTTTGTTTTTTTTTGGTTTTTGGATCGACAAATTTTCTTTTTTCTTCACATTCTTTCTCTGATCTCTCCCTTTGTGTCTGTTGCTGGGTAAAATTGATTTTTATTTCAACAAACGTCACTCCAGTTGTTCCTGTCGCTCTCATGGTGCTGTTCCCTCGAACTTGTAGAGGGAGGAGAATGTTCCCAAGGCCCTGTAAAGGATTAAGACTGAGGGCAGGGACCCTGGGGGTTGGGAGATGGATGTGTTTATTTGTCTTTCAATTATGCATTTAGTTTACAGCATTTAAGATTAAAGCAGGCTTTTTAACCCATCTTGGATACCGTTTTGCTCATCTTCAGTTGTTTTAGCTGACCAGCTGTGAGAGAAAGTAGTTATGGATTCAGGGATTACTGATGTGCCAGCAGACCTTGTTCCTTCTCCAGATTTAACTCTGAACCATTGGTTAAATACAAATACCTTTTGATCAACTTACATAGTTGGTTTATGTCTAGGTTACAGGAGCTAAATGAAGTTTCTCTTCTGAGACATGGGTTGTCACTATTGGGGCACATGTAGTAACTGAGAGCACATGGTTGACTCTGGAAACACAAACCATCAAACATGTTGGCCAGAACTGCATTCAACTGTCTTTGCAGGAATGCAGAGCACTTCAAGTAACAGGCTACATGATTTGTCTTCTTGGGCTTTTTATGGGCTAGTTGCATTTGCAGTTACAGATCAAACCCCTGAAGCATTGATGTTGGACCCAATCCAGAACCAACACATTTGACAGTCTGGATTGGTGTCTGTTTGGATTCTGTCTTAAAAGGGACCTATTATACTTATTTTCGGTTATTGTATCTAGGTTTTCATTAAAACATGTTACCATGCTTTAATGTTTAAAAAACATTCATCGTACTTTCTGTGCTGGAACACCTGTAATCACACTCCATTTTAGTGCCTGTCACTTAGCCCCCCTCTTGAGGAAACCCAATCTGCTCTGATTTGTCAGCATTTCTGGGTCCTCTGTATTTTGGCTTCTCTGCATTTCAGCCTTGGAGTTACTGTAACATAGAATAGTGGCACTTTCTACTGTGAAAAATCACCAATCAAAGCCTCCTAACACAACCGAACATGTTCCAGCAGGAATATTACCTTAAATCGGGGAGAAATTAACAACATCAACAACAAGGATTACATGTTTTTCTAGCTGCATTTACACGGCCTGTTCAAGGCAGGAATATCGTGCCGGTATGCTGCCTTGCCACCTCGCCACTCTGCATATAACTTCCTTTTGCAGAAAGTGGGGTCAGAGTTTTCTCACCCCTGAGCTGGGACAAGAGGTAGTTACAGCACTGCAACGAGATTTAAAAAGCAGCTTTTAGCATAGCGGCTAACACAAAGAAGAAGAACAGTGGCCGTAAATGTCTGCAAACTGGGAAAACAGTGAGATTTGGGAGCTCCTTACCATCTGAGCAGAGGTCAAGATCAGCTGCCATCTAACAGAGACGGTAAATGATTTTGATGGATATATTTGTTTTTTCTTAGAGAGAATAGTTTAGGCTATGTCACGCTAGAGGCAGACACTTGTGTGTTAAATGACAAATCCATCCTTTTTTGATTGGGGGATGCCGTGATGCGGTGTATAATCACACACTGGAGTGGAATGATGCTGCGGTCGTTTGGTTCTGTGTAAAAATGCAGGGGCGGTACAAGGAGGGACTTTGTTGTGGCCCTATAGCGCGATCTCGGTGTATAGGAGGCTCCTGACTTAAGCATGTAGCTACATGTAGCAATGTAGGCTATGTAATGTTAACATTTGCAGTTGCATGCCTGGAGCAGATGTCAATATTAAGAAATCTGGCCCACTATGACATCACACTGTAGCCAGAGTGAAAAAAACAGTGTATTCAGAATGGTAAGATCACCACATTATGTAAACTTTAGCCACATTGAAGATGAACATCTGACATAACATTACTCAGATTAAAAAAAAATAAAGAAAAGCATAACAGGTCCCCTTTAAGGTTTTACTGGACTTGCAGTGTCTGTCCAGAATTCAGTAGTCTTAATAATATTTACTATAATCTATTAAAATTATTACTTATTGTAATGGTATTGTAAATTATTGTAGTGAAAGCAGTGGCACAGAAATGTTCCATAAGCTCTGTACATTGAATAAACATAATTATGGTAAGATGTAGAAAGCTTTCAACTAGAAAGCTGCATTAAAGAGGTTTACTTTCTGGAGACATCTGTTATTGGATGGCCCAGATGATATTGACTTGCTGTAAGAGGGAGCAGGCTGAACAGAGCTGAGTGTGTGGGTCGGTCTTGGCCAACGTCAGCACCTCATTAGCTCAACCCTGCTGTGCTCATAGGCTCACTGGCTCAGAGGCAGTGGTGCAGAGCCCTGGCATGTTTCCACTGAGCCTCTTCCTGTCTCTTCACCTCCTTTCCTCTCCTCATCAGTGTCTTTATTCTCTCTATCGTTCTTACTTTATTAACTCCCTCTTCATAGCCTCACCCTTCCCTGCACTTCCTCCAAATAGGATGATGTATAGCATTGTCCATGAGTGATGTCATCACTGGCAGGCCAGTGAGTCCTTGCAGTTTCCTAAGAATGGAGCTTGTTTTTTCAGATCATTTCTGGCATTTAGTTTTGTCTACCCACTCCACCATGTTCTCTTCTATCATCTCTGTCCATACTATTTTAACCTCAAATCTTTCATTTCTATAACTCTCATGGAGTAATTTCCCTCCACTTCATGTACCCTCATTGCTCAATTGCAACTCTTGCTCAAGTGCGTTGCTCTCCCTGTAAACCCAGCAGTAATGTGCTCAATATCAGAACTGTAATGAGAAACATTATGTCTCCAGGACACACCCAAACTTAAGACGAGTAACAGCCTTACACATGAGTATAGGGGCGTAGGCAGGGCTAGTAAAGTAAGTGAGTAAGTGAGTTCAGATTTGTGCTGCTTGATTTGATTTGTAAGCAGCATAGTTAGATTATTGTGTTTGTGGTCCAGCTAATGACATTTTCAGCTGACACAGACACAAAAAATGGTAACTATAAGAGCTCCTGACTTTCGTGGTGCTCTATATTAAAACATACACTGCTCATTCAGAGCAGATGTTGACAAGGTTTACCCTGTTGAGATGTCCTGACTTTACCAGATGATGGCTGTGGGGGTTAAGTTTGTTGTTTGATGACCTAAAGAGGAGAGAAAGAAAAATAGATCCCTTTTCCTCCTGTTTAAGTGTGGTCTGAGTAGTGATGCCAAGATGAGGAAATGTTTCCATTGTTAATGAACTTGTGACAACACTGGTGATGCTGATACAGCTAATGCAAACCAAATATTTTCTACTGCCGAAGCTTCACATTTAAAGAATTTTACTCACAAAAGATGAGATGGTTAATTATGAAAGTAGTCACAGGAAATGCAATGTGTTAGTCTGTAATATTAGCAGTACCACTATTATCCACCAAAAACAAGACAAGTCATTTTCAGCATTATTTGCAGCTGATAATTTTGAAATATTTCAGGAAGTAATGGAACACTCAGGAGCAACCACAGTGAGCTGTTGGCTGAAGAGCTGCAGGTGAGAGGCAGGGTGCCTCCAACTTCTTAGTGATATAGGTTCCCTATAGGTTTTGAATTTGAAATAATGTGCTTTTGCTTTTCAGTCTAACACCAAATCTACCGCCATTGTCTTGTCAATCAACTCTTCCTACTCTTTTTATGTGATTCGTGAAATTTGACTCGTGCTACTCTGTGCTGCGACTCTGCTACTGTAAGGAGCCGACACTTGAAGTTTATAGTAAGATCCATCGGATTGATAGTAAAACCAGATGAATGACGGTGGGGGCAGTGGGCAAGTAATTTAATTGGTGTAAGCCCGAACACTGTTTAACACTGTGTAACACCGGTAATACCCAACTGCCACGACAAACCTAGGTCTGAGAAATAATTTTCACATAATAAATGGCGTCGTCAGATTTATTTGCCTCTGTGTGGAAATAGTCCTACAGGCAGGTATTGCTGTAAATCACTAATTATTTATATCTGTACTCCACATTGTTTGATTGTAGGGCCCTTGATATATTGTGGTCTGACATTTAGACATTAAGTGTTTGTTGTTTATGGGTGAGCCTCAGAGACACGCAGACTGGCTGTTGAGCTGTGTTGTGGCTGCCCTAGCACCTCTTGTTTATGTACATATATGGCTTTGGTTCCCTGCGTCGTCTCATAGGTATTCTTGGCCTGACGATGGCCAGGGACCAGAGTAGATCAGGAAGCTGCTTCGTTCTTGGCAGGCTGACAAGTGTATGAAAAGCAACAACACAGCAGTAATTTCTGAGCTCAGCGTTTGGTGTGCATCGTTGTTTCTTTTCATCTGGCCTTGAAAAGCTGAATAGCAATCTATTTGATGTGATAAGGATGTGCGCTTTGTGTGGAGGAGAGAACAAGTTGCAGGGGCTGACTGTGCTCTTGTTTTTGCCGCTGGCACCACTGATGTGTGGTTATGTAAGCATCCTGCTTTGTGGGCAGATGAGACTGCGGCAAAGTGTGTCCAGTTGTTGTATAGGAATTGATGGCCCACTGTCGGAGCCCACCATCTCTGTTCAAATTTGCTAAATGCACTTAGGCTCACAAACACAACCGCACCCCTGCATCACATTGAAGTTTGCTGGATAATCATTATAATCTTCCTCTCCTTTCCTGTCCTCCTTGCAAGAAGAGAAGGTTTTTGAATTTTGAAGTGAAAGCATTGTGTCCCCTTTTTAAGTTTTTCACTGTATTGACTTTGTTCTTATTCTTCTTTTGTCCTTTTTGCCCCTTTTTAGGTAAGGTTTGTTGGACCCCCCTCTGTATGTCAGTATGTGTGTGTGTGTGTGTGTGTGTGTGTGTGTGTGTGTGTGTGTTTTCTTTCTCCCACTCGGCAGTTGACCTCAATGTAACACCCCTTTTACAGTGTACCGTAGGCTAATGGCCTCTGTCAGCTTCCTCCTCTTTGCTTCATAATCACTAAACCTTTATTTCAATCTGCACAAAGAGTGAAAGTGCTTCGATTTGAACAAAGAACAAAAAAAAATCAATTTTAAATCAAGGTAGATTTAGGAAGCCATGATTCCATCACATCCCTTAGAATCATCATCTCCACGTATGTTAGATTTTTTTTTCCTCTTTGAGTTTCCGTTGCTGCTGTCGGGTATCTGATTGGCTGTAACCACGGCTCAGACTTTGAATGGCTTGCAGAGTAGACAAGTCCCCCCCCCTCCCTCTCTGCTTGTTTGCCTGTTTCTACCTCCAAACCTGTGAAACTTGTGTGTACGTGTGGCCATTATGTGGGACTGAGCTCTGTGTGTGTGTGTGTGTGTGTGTGTGTGTGTGTGTGTGTGTGTGTGTGTGTGTGTGTGTGCGCGCGCGCGCGCATGGGTGCGTGTGTGTATGTGCGTGCGTGTGTCTGTGTTACTGACCGGGCCATAGTGTCAACTTACAGGGAAAATCTCACCACACTTCTACACCCCGAATGTCTCTGTCCCCACGGTTACACGCTCCCGTCCTCCCCCTGTTTTCTTTGCCCCTCCTGCACAGCATGTTTGTCCCAGAGGTGCACTCCTGCCTGCCTCAAACCGTCACACTCACCTGGGGCTTTAAGCAGTGTTGGAGGTAACACTCAGAAATATACTTCCACATGATAGAATGAAAGGTAGCGCTCCAGACAGCTGCACAGTTCATTTTTAAGTGGTAAAACTGCTGCTACATACCAATGCAGACCCAACTCTAAGCACTGCTCAAAGCCTTGCTGGCTCTTTCCTCAGGTACATTTTATGTGTGTCATGTGTTGTTCCGGGGTCAAGCACATCCCAAAACAAGCTTTTGCTGGCTGTAGGCTGGCGAGGAAATGACAGAATCTCAGGGAGATTTGCTAACTGGGCTGACAAGCATCTGCGAGGCAGAAAGCTTAAAGGGGGAAAATGGTGGTCGTCCCTAGAGGCATCTGTTATCTCAGAGTCAATATCTAACCACAGAAATTGTACAATAATTTCCAAAAGTTTTGATTCGCGACTTTTGTGAGAAAATACGCTTCCTTTTCTCCTTTACCTGTCAGAGTTAATATGCCATCAGGCTCAACTGGTTTTTCATCAATCCCTCACCCAGCACAGCTCCTCCAAAAACACTTATCTGATGGGGTTTCTGTTTTTTTTTTTCTGCTCAGTGAAGGTAAAAATGAAGGTTTATACTGGGGGTACTTTTCAAGGGGTGGTAGTTTGGTATTTTTGGGGCATATTCTGGTTGAGAGAGCAAGATGGCGCCAGACTAGGGGCCTGGGGACTGGGACAAGTGGTTGGGAGAGAGTGGTGAGAGGAAATCCCTGTAAGCACCTAGCCCTGAGTGAAGGGATGAGGGGGGTGGGGGACGGGGGTGACACACTGAAGCCCCTCTGGTAATAAACCCCCCTAAACCCCACAACCACACTCCCAACCCCACCCTCCCTTCTCTATGTGCCTCAATCTTCCTGCTTAACCAATTGGTGTTTCTTTTTTACAGCGATTTGATCCTGCCCATGTTGTGCTGATGGTAAACTTAGTGGTAAATGTTATTTTATCCCCCAATTGAATTGTTTTTATTTTTTATTTTGTTTTAATTTCTCCCATTTTTTTCCATTTTCCTCTCATCAGAGCACCAATGCTACATAGGCTTTCAATTCTCTCTGTATAAGTCCTCATTCTGCTGCTTGTATATTATCATGCATATGTATTACTCTTAGAACATTGTCATTTTGTTTGTTTTCAGTTTTTTTCAAACCTTGTGATTCACACCCTGTGATTTAGATGCACATTGTTTTTGTCTGGTCCCTTTCTTTTCCACTGGAATGGGTAATGTGGAAGTATTGTCACTGTGTTTAAAGATTGGTGATAGTTTGGGGATGTCTGTAATTGTTCATTGATCTTTAATTCTGGGCCTGGCTTGAAACTCCATTCAGACAGACCACTGCAGTGGCTGACAAACAGACCAACCCCCTTTTTTTGGTTTCACTTCTCTGCTGCTGTTAGGCAGAGAGCGTGAACACACATCAGTTGAAAGTCTTGTGATCCAGATATCACACAATCAGTCCGCTCCTCTCACTTCCTAAGTGGAGTAAGTCTGCCACAGTTACGCAATCAGAGTTAGGTTCTCAGCTAAAGCCAGGCACTGCAGTGGGACTGAGAGTCCAGGCAGGCCATTACATGTTACAATGCCCATGCATCAATGATTTCAGAATTAATATGTCATTGGGCTGTGATGACTAAATTACTAAAGGAAAGCACAGAAATGACACAGATATGAACATCAAATAATATTCTTATCTTCCTCTGTCCAGGAATTTAAGAATGTGCTAGTAAGTAACTTTATTTAAAGTAATGAATTAATAGTTATAAGCTGGCCACACACTGTATGATTTGAGCCCATTTTAAACTAACAAATGTTGTTTAGTTCTAACTCTTAGTGTATGAATACATCGTCTACGATGTGAAGCCAAAGCTCACAGTTTATGTGCTCACACTATATACGGTCAGATCATTAAACCATGACCTGAGTGCTCTCACTGTACGTGTAAAAAAGTCATTTAATTGGCCTGTTGGCCCCTGTCGACTATTGAGGCAATTATAACGACAATTGCTAATAACTTTTTATTGCCAACGTTTCTTAACATTAGTCATGACAGAAGCTGGAGGAAACATCAAAGACCTCCATATTTTCTGTCCACATAATGCATAGTGTTGTCACTGAAACTAATAAAACTAAAACTAAACTGATAATGATTAAAAGCTAATCTCAAAAAATAAACTAACCCACTATGGAAACTAACGTCAACTAAACTGTCTTGTAAAAAACTGAAACGAAATAAAAATTAAGACTAATGAAAAACACAAAAATATAGTAACTATATATAGTATAGTAACTTTGGGGAGCAGTTGATCAGGTCATGACCGCTCCTCGCTATACACTGTACGGCAAATGAAGCTAAAACTCAGTTTGACTCTTAATGCATCGTGTGGCTCAAATAAATCAGAAACAGGCTCAGATTGTACAGTGTATGCCCTGCTTGAGGAGAGCTAAAAACCTCCAAATGCATTAGTTTTAAATACACTATACATGTTTTCTCTGGTGTCTTAGTGGCTCAAAGTATTACTTTTGCAGGGCAGTGAAAAAAGTATGGTGTAAGCCTTCCAGTTTTTCTTTCTAACAGAGAAAATCCTTAACTTTTGAGTCGATTCTAGAAAATTTAAACCACTGGCCCCACTTGGTGCAGGTATCACAGCATTTAAACTTTGATTGTACATTTGCAAGCCCAGTGCTTGTAGTTATTCCATATGCCCAATGGTATACATAGAAAATTGATTCTTGAAAAAATAACTAACTTGAATATGTTGAAGGAAAAAAAACTGAAACCAAACTGAACTGATAATCACTATCAGTAAGATCGATTATTGTATCTGGCTGGCAACAGGAGCAGCAGAACTAGTCCAAATTCTTTTTATGCCTTTTGTTTTGAGATTCCCCTGTCTATCTGTCTGTCTGTCCCCCCCTTCCTTCTCTCCCTTACCCATACCCATGTTTTATCAGGTAAGTATCCCCATCCCTTGCACTGTCACCATGGCGATACCTGGCCTGTGACGTCACTCTGCTGTAGTTCAGTGCTTGTGTCCTTTTTTAATTTTACTCTGTCTTTCTCTCTGCTTTGTTTGGCTGATTATGAGTGGATTAAGCGATTCTGTGTCAATCTCCAAAGTAGTTTTGATTTTTTATATATTTTATATCTTTAATGTTTCATTCTGTTTTTTTGGATGTCTTTGGTTTGTTTTAATTTTTTTTTACTACAGTTAATTTCCTTCCGATCTAGCTCTTTTCACAGCTTACGTAACGTAGCTTAAGTAGACAGAGGAAAAATAGTCTCTCAGCTCTAGTCATGATGAGGAAGGGGGCCTGGGACAAGGGAACAGATTTGGACCTCAGGACAGTGGAAGGGGCTTGCAAGGGTCAGCCAGCCTGCAGACAGTTCAGAAAGAGATGATGCAATAGGCCTTAGATAATATTGGGAGGCTTTGTTCCCCTCACAGAGGATGTCGCAGTGGCAGCAGCTGCGCAGGCCTATTGCAAGTCCCTTCTCACACTCACACACTCACACACACACACACTCACACACTCACACACTCACACACACACACACACACACACTGACGCACCACATAGTCCCTCAAGCTGTAGCGTCCTTGATAAACTTGGCATTCTGGTTTAACAGGACTGCAGCAATGAACGGGTGAAGGAGGGGTGGTGGGTTGCACAACTACACTGAAGAGATGGGAAAACAGATTGGCTCAAAGCTGGCAGTCTTGTTTTCAGTGAACTTGGTCTTTCTCAAGTAAGACATATTGCTGAACAACCCAGTTGCCCTTGACTTCATTCAATAAATTCAGCTAATTTGACTCATTTAAAAATGCCAATCGCAGTCAGGTCAAATGTAAGGAAAGTGAGATAAATTGGTCAACACTTGATGGCTGCAGTAAGCTGTGAGAATAGCTTGTGTTTGGTTCACTGTAGCTTTCTGGTCTCTTTGCACTTCAAGGCAAAATTCTCTAACCCCAGCACCCTATGCTCTAAAAGCAGGCTGTCTCCGAGCTGGCCCTCCGTCCCAGTCTGAAAAACTCACCTCGACCTCTCTCTGTCTCTTTTCCCTCAGGACGCACCGACCCTGTGCCCATCATCCTCAAATATGATGTCATGGGAATGGGACGGATGGAGATGGAGGTAAGATGCTGCTCATGTTATCTGTGTCACTTGTTTATATGTTGTTTTTAACCTTTAACCCTTTTGGAAGTATTTGGAGGTTTTCCTTTGCAGTGTTCATTTGTCTTTCACACGCATTAAACCTTTAAAACAAATTTGTTTGATTTCCTTCAAAAACATGGAAAAAGACAATGAAAAACTAGAAAGAAAATTATCACAAAAATAGTAGAAAATGTAAGGAGAACTACATATATATATTAAATATAATCATATCTTTAACATTATGTTATAGAAATTTATTTCTATATTAATTTAGCACTTTTTTTAGATCATTTCCTTTTTTGCTAATTTTCAGGATATTTTATTGTAACTTTTACTAGTTTCTTGCTAATTTTTAAGGTAATTTCTTTGAAGTACTTTCCTCATATCTTCTTAAAAGAAATCAGGCCAGTTTGCTCAGGTTTGGAAGGGTTAATGACATAGTAGAGGCATCAGACAGGTTTGAAATGGATTAAAAGGGAAACTTTGTTATTTTTCAGTGTGGACTCTTTTTTTCCCCATGTTTTTGTGTCTAAGTGACTAATGGAGACAACAGGTTTTGAAATTGGTCCAGCATTGAGAGAGGCCAAAGCAGTGAAACAGACTGCAGTGTAATCCCTACAGGCAGTTGTGCGCTGTCAGTTTACAGCCACTCTAAGTGCTTGTTTTTGCCTCTGACAGGCTCAGATTGTTGTTGGAAGTGTCTGACAATATTACAGAAAAGACCCTAAAGAGAAATTAAACTTTATTCCTTTTCTTTCGCTGGTCTCTTAGTTATTTTGACAAAGTATCGCTCAAGAAGAAATCTGGTTCTAAAATCTTGCAAGAGTGACTTGTTCCAGAAAAATGTATGGGCCTCATGCAAGAAAGGATATACAAACAAGTTTTCTTTTATATTTGCTCGTTTCCAGGACTTGCTCTTATTTTGTTAGTACCCATGGATTTTTGGGATTTACCAATCTTTTCTTATGTTTGCTTTTCTCTTCAGTATGAGAAAATTCTAAGAGTGGTCGAGAGCACTCATACCAAAATGGAGAAAAACATCTTGATTTCACAGGTCATAAATTGTTGTCCAACACAAGGACAAATAAGTTTTATATCCAAGGAACATTTAAAAAAATGCATGAATACCATTTCATCAAATTTAATTGAGGTTTTAGAGTGGTTATAATGACTGGATTACTAAATTTCAGGGTGTCATCTCTCATGTGTTGGTCATGTGCTAGAGTCTTTGCACACAGCACAAAATCTGCCCGTATATAGTGTTTAGGGGGCGTTACCTATGCTAACAGTTGACTTATGATCAAGAGGGATTCATCGTTGAATACACCTGGGTAAGAGCAGATTTGGCTGGTTAAGAGCGTTTGGTGTAAGAGAAATTTAAGAGAATGTTACTGCATCAGGCCCAATGTTTGTTCGTTAGTGTCAAAAGTTTTTTCCGTGTCATGGCTGAATATTTCGCTGATTTCAATAATGTAGAGAAGTCTGCGAGATGTCAGAATCAGAACTCTCCTTGAGTGAGACTTACTCGCACACAAAAACAAACGGACCATATCAATGAATGGTCAGATAAAACATTTCATTTCTCTGTAGGGTTTTTCCATAATGTAGTCAGACGCTTGTCAGTGGCAAAAATCTGATCACTTTTAGTAAACGTAAATTGAGGGTGCACAATTTGCCGCAGCAATTACATTGCAGCCTCTTTCACCACTGATTCTGTAGCCCTCTCGCAGGATACTGGTCCAGTTTTAAAATTTGATGTCCCCATTAGTCACTCAAAAAAACCCAAAAAAAAACAAATGAACAACATGTTCGTCATTTGAGGTTGTAGTAAACTGAAGTTTCCCTCAAAGCAAGTTGACCCGTCTGCTCTGAGCTTGTTTTGATATTGGATAAGATTAGTTCTTGGTTGAGCTGTCACCACCATGAGCTTGAATCTTATTTCACTACAACCATTGCTGAGAGGTATATTAAATAAAAAAAAACATGTGGTAACTCAGTGCTGACTTCCAAGCAGTCTCTGGAAGAATCATTGGGTGCTTCAAATTAATTTCCATTGCACAAAACCTAAACAGGAGCAGCCAAAGAAATTGTAACAGAAAGGTATCACAGAGGTCCGCTGTAGTTTGAGACTATTCAAATCATTCAGGGTAACTTTTTCATTACCTTTAAATAAATGTAAAACTGAAAAAAAAATGCAGACATTGTTTTAAACATAAACATACATATTTGTTATTATTATTTATGAACATAGCAGAGAGACTTCATCTGCATTGTATGTCTTGTGTTTGAAATGTCTGAGTAGTCAGAGTGCTACATTTTTATTAACACATCTGTCACCCACATTCCGGCGCCCTCACCATCACACGCAAGAGTACAACTGCCAAGTACTGGAGCAATGCGCCATCAGTCCACCTCACCACAAACAGGCACACAAACCTTCAACAAGTGGCTCTGTCTCACGCATGCAGCACAGCTGTCTTACACGGTCAGGTGTAATTTCTTTCATTGCACAGACAAATTTTTGCATAGCACATGCTAAGCATATGTCTTAGTGTACCTTACAGCACAGGGCATCATGCACAGTGCCAGCTGAAGTCATTTGAAGCTCAGCATCATTGCATTGTTGTGCAGCAAAAAACACTCTCTGAAGTAATCAATTAAGTCTCACTGACTGGCAGCCTGACAGACAAAACTGTGTGGTGGATGCTAGGAGAGCACTCAACTGAATGAATGAATAGATGCCAGATGCAAATCAGTCAGTGGAGAAAGATTTATGGTATGGGTTAGGTGTTTTAGCATTGAAGTGTCAGTGCTACAGCACACAGTGACATGCTACACGATCCTGGTCTTTGTGGTGACTGCTTCAGAATGACAGTGATCCTGTGCATGTACCAGACACCTTTTGAGATTGACACTAACACTGGTTGCCTCAGTAATGATGCAGATGCTTTAACTCATTTGCATTTGACCTTCCCAATTTTGACCGAATATTATTCATCTGCCTCAAGGAGGAATCATGTTTCTTTGCTGTCGTGTCGTGTTGCTGTCCATCATCTCTTAATCAACTGAAATTATTTCTTACATGTTACAGAATGCTTATCTGATCTGTAAATCACTTGTCATGTGTTCTCCTTTGAGAAAAAAATACTGCAAAAAAGATACATACATTTAAAAAGATACATTTATATTTTATATATGTTTGGCTTTTTTGTTGTTGTTTTTTGTTTTTTGTTAGTTTTATGATGACACCTCCTAGTTTTGCATCAATCCAGTTACATAGATAGGTTCAGGTTTAGTTCAGGCTTCTGTCAGCGTCACAGACTTGAATCAGAAATCACAAGCAATCCAAGCTGACAAATTAAAGTCCCTGTAACCCAGGTGTGCCAACAGCATAACAAATTGTCCACAGAGTGCATTAAACATATATAAGGTGAATTTGGACAGCTCTCTTTGATTCAGGAGTGCTTTGTTTTCTGCGTGTGTTCCAACTGCTGTGTTTGTCCTTGTAGCTGGACTATGCAGAGGACGCCACAGAGAAGAGGAGAGTGCTCGAAGTGGAGAAAGAGGACACAGAAGAGCTGCGGCAAAAATACAAGGTGAAGCCATTCAGCCTTGTGTCATTCTGATAATTAGCGTTGTTTCTCTTACTTATTCTATTTGGACCGCTGTAGTACATCTAAAAGTGGTAGGAAACACAAGACAAGTACTCTGGTTCTGTGATTAAGTCTTGTCTTTGACTCTTTAAACACATTCTAAGATTCATTCACTCATTTCTTCCTGTATTTCCCATCATCAGGACCAGATGGAAAAGGAGAAAGCCATTGCAAAGGCTCTGGAAGACCTGAGAGCCAATTTCTACTGTGAGCTATGTGACAAGCAGTACACCAAACACCAGGAGTTTGACAACCACATTAACTCTTACGACCACGCTCACAAGCAGGTACTTCTGATTATCAATTCTTGCTGTCATAATGGAGATCCGTTTTGTTTTAAAACAGAAATGTCTTTTTTCTGTGAGCAAAAAGATCCTGATGTGCTTTTTTTCCTCTCTGTCTTGCTTTTGTGTAATGCAGAGGCTTAAAGAGCTGAAGCAGAGAGAATTTGCTCGTAACGTGTCATCCCGTTCCCGGAAAGATGGAAAGAAGCAAGAAAAGATGCTGCGCCGACTGCATGAGCTGGCTGAGCAGAGGAAACAGCAGGACCGGTAAGAATTTTTTCCTGGATTGCCCTCTGCTGGCTGAAATACATCTTCACTGGAACAGTGGCTTGTCTGTTGTGTTTTGAAGAAGCATTGTACTACCTGTTAGACCAAACATAGACCACATTTTTAAACAAAAATATAGATTTAATAGTATTCTAATAAATTGTAGAATTATAAACTTGTTTCTTATCTAGACAACATTTTTCCCAAAATAAAGACAGACATGTCAAATACTCTACTATAATAATTCTTGAATTCTGATGCTGAAACTACTTGTTCAGACTGCCAGACTGAATGCATGTTTTGGCATAACCAGATTGTATTCAGATTGATAATAATAACACTAATACTACTACCAATATAAACAATATTAACAACAATGTTATTTGTATAAACACCTTTAAAAACAGATGTTTACAGGGTGCTTTAACAGACAAAGCAAAGGCAGGAACACAAAAGGTCAACGAGAATAAAGCAAATAAAAGAATAAAAGTGATTAAGCAGGCAGATCTCTAAAGGGTGTTTAAGTACTAAATGAATAAAGTTTTTTTTAAATATGATAATAAAAGCCATAAAATATGATAAAAATATAATTTAAGAAAGTCTGGATAACAAAAAGAGTGTGGTTGTGCTTGGCCTAAGAGATAAGGCCAGGAGCTCAGACATCTGGAGGAAGCTCCGAGTAGAGCTGTTTCTCCTTCGCATCGAAAGGGGCCAGTTTAGGTGTTTTGGATGTCTGATCAGGATGTGTGTTTTGCACTGCCCGTTAGAACATTAAGAAGGCCTCGGGGCAGACCCAGAGCACACTTGAGGAATTATGTATCTCATCTGGCTCGGGAACATATTGGGTTTCCCTGGAGAGGAGCTGGAAAGCGTTGCTATGGAGAGGGACATCTGGAGTACTTTCCTCCGCCTGCTGCCCTTGTGACGCAGCTCCGGAAATGCTGATAAAAATGCATGGATGGATAACAAAATCCACATGAAATGTGATTTTTTCAAACCTAATCCAAACCACATGGTTTAAAATGCATAAACCAATCAGATTTCTACAGATGCATCCCAGCTCGGACGTTCTGGCGGCTTAAATTGGATTTCAAAATAGAAGGTAGAAGGCAGATTTATTAGTCTACCTAAAGCAAGGATTTGAGGAGCTACTGGCTGCTGCATCTACATGCGCTGCTGTCATTGTAGCAATAGCAATAGCTATAGATAGCTATGTCTAATACTTTACTGGCGTCAGAATAATAACGTCAAATCTAGAGTGACAGAAGCATCTGTGCGGCTACAAGCTGACTGCTGTGGAGGAGTTGGTAAAATGGTAAATGGACTGTACTTGCACAGAGCTTTATCAGTCTTTCGACCACTCAAAGTACTTTCACACAACATGTCACGTTTGCCCATTCACACACACATTCACACATTGGTGGCCGAGGCTACCATACCTAGTGCCACCTGTTGCTCAGTAACTTTTCATATGCACTCACACACTAATGGCGCAGCATTAGAAGCAATTCGGGTATCAGTATCTTGCCCAAGGATACTTCAACATGTTGAGTGGAGGAGCCAGGGATCAAACCACTGACCTTCCGATTAGAGGACGACCCTCTTTACCTCTGAGCCACAGCCTTTACCTCTGCGACTGAGAAGTTCTGCACCGCGACTTGATAGTACAATTTTTTAAGCGCAAAATGATGGTCATTCTTCTACATAAACTGCTGCGTTACCAGTGTAGCTATGTAGCTGCTGATGCCTACATCGTTGCCACAGCAACCTATGTAGATACGATGTCTGGACACACAAATCAGATCTGATCACTTGCAAATAACAGTGCGGACCGTCTGTGTTAGATCTTATTTGAGAAACAAATCTTACTTGCCGTCAGTCTGAATGTAGCCTTTGTGATTGAAAACAAACGCAACAAGCATGCGATTATCCTGATTAACTGTCACTGAAATCACATCTGCTGTTTCTTCAGTTTTCTTCATTTATCCCACATCTCATCGTTATCGTGCTTTTGTGTTTCAGTACACCAGGAAGTGGGCCCATGTTCAAAACTACCACAGTGGCTGTGGACGGAGAGAAATCAGAAGATGGCGACATGACGCCTGAGAACACCACTTCGACAGACTGTGTCCTGGAAGGATCACTGGCAGATAAAACTGGGGAAGTCTCTCCTAAGCCAGGCCCAACTATCAGCTTCTCTCTGGGGAAGAACAGCTCCTCGTCGCCAACCCCTAGCGGTGCATCCAAAGTCAGCGTGTCCTTCTCTTTCGCCAAGAAAGCCCCAGTAAAACTGGAAACAGCAGCCGCAGTGTTTGCTGATCATGGAGAGGAGGCAATGGAGGAAGAGGAGGGCCAGGAGGGAGAAAAGGCTGGAGGGCAAGAGGAAACATCTGGCTGCAGCTCAGACAGCCCTAAGGGAGGATCAGGAGGAGGTGAGGGAGGAGAGTGTGCTAGTGTGGCAGCAACAGAAGAGGTGCAGCAACCTGATGATGGCACTTCTCTGGCTTCCACTCTCAACAAACTGAAGATGATGATGAAAAAAGAAGAAGGATATGCTGGGCAGGAGCCACAGTACTATCACTACATACCTCCAGCTCACTGTCGGGTAAAGCCTCACTTCCAGTTTTTGCTGTTTATGAAGGCCACGGATCAGTGTACGAGCAAAGAGGAGGAAGACGAGGAAGAGGGGCAGGAGAAGGTACAAGAGAAGGTACAAGAGAAGGTTGAAGATAGTTGTGAACAGATGAAGCCCGATGTTACAGAGTGCAATACTGAAAAAGAACAAGAAAATGTCAACTCATCCCCTGACCCAGAGCCAGCTCCTCCATCGCCTAAAGCAAACACAGAGGAAGTCTCTTCATGCACAGCAGATGCAGCTCCCGCGGTACCCTCTTCCCCTACACAGAAAGCAGAGAGCACACCGGAAACTCTGGATTCCAGTGCTGGTCCTAAAATCCCCACAGGTCCCTTCTTCCCAGTTCTGAGCAAAGACGAGAGCACGACCCTGCAGTGGCCCTCTGAGCTCCTCGAATTCACAAAAGCTCAGCCTTCCCTGTCTTACAGCTGTAATCCCCTTTACTTTGACTTCAAGCTGTCCCGCAACAAAGGAGCGCGTGGTGGGAAAGCAGCAAAGTCCCCTAAGCCATTTGAGG
Source organism: Plectropomus leopardus (assembly GCF_026936395.1). Taxonomy (NCBI): domain Eukaryota; kingdom Metazoa; phylum Chordata; class Actinopteri; order Perciformes; family Serranidae; genus Plectropomus; species Plectropomus leopardus. The sequence continues at coordinate 13,168,287 of NC_142193.1, read as the reverse complement.
AGTCTGATGACAAAGGGCAAGAGATGGCTGCCTCAACAGCTGAAGTAGATGCAACTACTAAACCTGGGACCAGCACTGACAAAGAAAAGGCAGTGGTGAAGGGAGAGCCTGGCCAATCAGAAGGTGATGAGCAAAAGCTTGCAACTGGCAGTAGTAGTGGCAAGAAGAAAAAGAAAAAGAAGAAGCATAAGAAGTCTTCAAAGCACTCAAAACGCAAAGGAAAAGACAAGGGAGCAAAAGAAAATGCGGAGGGCGAGACCGAGGTTACGCAAGAGAAACCCAAAAAGAAGAAAAAACACAAACGGAAGAAGAGCAAAAACAAAGCTCCAGATCAGGATGAGGCAGCAGGAGATGAAAAGGAAAAAGCAAAACCAAAGTCTGAGGATAAAGCCGTTGCTTCCTCTGGTCAGCCGACAACTGGAGGAGGAGGGGCTACGGGAAATGTAGGAGTGGAATCGGGGAAGAGGAAACGCACTAATAAGGAAGTGCCTTGCAAGTCTGGAGCAGAGGAGGGAGGAGCCGGAAAAGGCACTGACAAGGTCAACTCCTCAGAGGAGCACAGTGGCACCAAGCGACAAAAGACTGACTCCAGTGCATCTCAGAGTGCCTCCTGCTCCACCTCAGCCCAAAAGAGTCCAGGTCCCGGTCGACCTCCCAGTAGCGAGAGCGAAGAAGAAGGGGGCTCTAATACTCAGCGCTCACGTCATCACAGGTCAAGTCCGCGGGAACAACGCCGCCACCATAGCGAGGAATCAGGGCGGTCCTGCAGCCGCTCCTCAAGACGAGGGGAAAGACGGGGCAGCAGCCGTCGGCGCCATCGGGGCCAAACCTCCCGTAGTCACTCATACTCCAGCAGCTCCGAGCGCTCGTCAGCCGGCAGCAGTGCCTACAGCCACCGCAGTCGCAGCTACTCAGACAGCTACAGCGACTACAGCACAGGGGGTCGCAGGCGGAGGCACTCCAAACGTTCGTCAGACTCTGAGTATGAGCGGAGGGGAAGCCGAGGACGTAGACGATCCAGGAGACATCAGTACTCCTCCTCTTCCTCAGAAGACTCACGCTCTCGCTCACGCAGCTACAGCCGCAGGAAGAGGCACCGGAGGCACCATCGGAGCAGCTCAAGAAGCTCCAGTAGCTGGAGTCGCAGCACCAGCGCGAGATCCTGGAGGCGCAGCTACAGCCGAAGCCACAGCTCCGCCAGCCGCTCCTCCAGTTCCACCAAAGGCTCTCCTCGCCGACGAGGCCCCAGAGCTAGAGGGGACAGCGAAGCACACCGTAGAGACTTCAACCGCTCTTGTATCTACCGCTCCCAGTCTCCACGTTCATCTTCATCACGAGGCCTTAACCGCAACACCCATTCATCCAGCTCGCAGTCTCTGAGGCCAGGTGGGTCCCGAGATGCAGGGGAACAGAAAAACACCCTCACTGCACGTCAGCTGCTGGAGAAAGTTCAGTCTAAAAAAAGCTCTGATGATTCTGCCACAGGAACAAAATCTGGGATTAAGATTAAGGATCCACCACAGGGATACTTTGGACCCAAACTCCCCCCGACTCTGGGAAACAAAGCCATGCTGCCGCTTTTTGGTAAACTGCAGGCAGGGAAGAAACCACTGATTCCCCTAACTCGACCTGATGAGGGTGAGAAATCCGGAGCAGGGAAGTGCTCTGAGGCTGAGGCAGAGGATATTCTGGTGGAGCCTATAAGGGAGTTCCCCCCTCCACCACCACCTCCAGCTCCACCGGTCCAGAGGGTCGAGGAGGCCCCGCAGATCGCAGTGGTGCAAGAGGAGACGCAGCACCCCACTGCAGAAGCCCAGGTGCACCAAGAACCTCGGCCGCTGTTTGAACAGGAGCCTTCCATGATGATGCCGCAGTACCAAGGAGAACCAGGACAGGACCCTTCTCAGATCCCCATGATGGAGTCCCTCATGCCTGAAATACAGCAGCAGCCTCCAATGCATGCATACCCTGGTTACCCACCACCAAATCTGGAGGAGGATGGCATGGAGGCCGAGGAGGACGGGCTGGCTCCCTTAGAGAGTCAGCCCATCACGTTCACACCAGAAGAGATGGAGAAATACAGCAAGCTTCAACAGGCCGCACAGCAGCACATCCAGCAGCAGCTTTTAGCCAAACAGGTCAAGACATTTCCCTCTGCTGCAGCAGCAGCAGCCGCTGCTGCAGCAGCTGCCAACCTGGCCCCAGCTCCCCCTCCCCCGGCCCTGCAGCAGATCCACATCCAGCAGCCCGCTGTGTCTGTAGCCTCCGCCACATCGATCACCACAGTGCAGCATGCCATTCTGCAGCACCATGCTGCCACCGCTGCAGCCATGGGCATCCACCCAGCACATGCCCACCACCCACACCCTGCACATGCCCAGCTGGCCCAGGTGCACCACATTCCCCAGCACCACCTGACCCCCATCTCCCTGTCTCCTTTGGGCCACTCCCTCGGCCATTCTCTGGGACACTCACTCGGACACGCGGGGCTGATTCCAGCTCACCCTACAGCCTTCCTCTCTGGTCAGCCGATACACATCATCCCAGCTTCTGCACTCCACCACACCCCCTTAGCTCTGCACCATGTACCACATACAGCCCTCTACCCCACACTGTTCACACCCCGGCCCTCACAGGCTGCTGCAGCGGCGGCTCTCCAGCTCCACCCACTGCTACACCCAATCTTCTCAGGACAGGACCTTCAGCACCCACCTAACCATGGCTCTTGAGTAATGATACTTGTGAAGGAGTAAAGTCACAGCACCCAACCACTGGAAGAAAGACTCAAACTAAACTGACTTTGTTCAGGGTTTAAGATGAAGTCTTTGCAGCAACATGCGGGCAGCAAGACAGGAAGCTGTCAGTAAACCACCATTTTACCGGCCAACACAGAGCAGAAGTTTAGCCACAAAGTGGTGCTGCCTGTGTTGGGTTCTAAATGGACACTTACATTTTTTTTCTGGCTCATGTGAGACTTTTTTGCTTATGTTTTGCCCTGAATTTCTAAAACAGGGTGTAGATTTAAAGAGACTTCCTCGAGACACTGGTATATATTCCAGCTTGAGGTATATTAACACCACCCATTTTTTTCTGAATGACCAGTCAGAGAAACCACTGGAGGTTTTTTTGTTTGTTTTCCACATAAAAAATATTATTCTCACAGTTTTTGACAGCCAAGGAGACATAATGGCTGAAGCTATAAGCTGAATCATGTTAAAAGGAGTATGTGGGAGGCAAATGGCGTTGACTCTGTAATGTAACCTTCAGAGACGGACTACTACATATTTACAGATATTGTTTATGTTCTCATATGACTACTTGCTCTCTATTGGATCCTCAAATAATTTGTAATGCAGTAACTTGTACATATATATATCAGTGTGTAATGTGAAGAATCCCACCAATGATGACCATATGAAATTACAACTATGGTGTCCAAATCGGTATGACATTGTCACATTAAGAACCCCCCTCTGTAGGCGAGGGGGAATGTGATGTAGGGGTTGTTACATCCCTGATGCTCTGAGGCTAATGTTCCCTGTGGTGAGGGTGCACCTGAAGAAATTGCACTGAAAATCTGTACATCGCGATGGTGCGTCCGCATCATGTAACAATAAGATTGTAGTATACTGCAATAATTGTATTTTTCTGTTTTTAAATTATTTTCCAAAATGCTCTTCAAAAGAAGGGCTGTGTTTTGCTTTTGTGTAATTTTGTAAATAAAACTGCTGTAGATTAACCTAGTAACATTTTTGATGTTTGGTATTGGAGGAGGGGGGGCAGAATGACGACATGGATCAAAGATGGTCACATGTATGTATTTTATCAAGTTTGTTTCTAAATGAGCCCAGTTAAGATGGGCTGGAATGGCAAAGCATAGTGATCTTTCAAACAGTAGCAACTCTGTATTTTCTAAAAACATACTGTTTCAGCAAATAAAAATCTTGACTTAATGTGTGTTTTATCATAAAAATTAGGGTAAATGAAATTCACATGTAAACATTAAATCTCCTAAAGGATGGGGGAAAAAAAACAGGTAATTTTAACCTGGAAGAAGTCCAGCAAAAACCCTGCGTGGTTCAGTGTCAGACATGAAACACTAGATGGTGCCCTCGTTGTCTTGGAATATGAGTTAGAGCAGTAAATCAACAGATGTGACGAGTAAACACCCCTCAGTTTTAACTTCACTTTGCTCAGGTTACCAGCAGCTAGATGAAGACGTGCCAAGACAATGAAACATGTTTTATTAATTTCAGAGAGGTCACTAACATAGTGAGACTAGACCCAAGCTTAAAGGGACAGTTAACCCCTAAATACAAAATAAACATTTTTTTTCTCTTACCTGTAGTACTTTTTATCAGTCCAGGCTGTAATGGTGTGAGCTGCACAACATTGTAGATATTGGCCGTAGAGATGTCTGCCTTCTCTCCAATTTAATGGAACTAGATGGCACTTGGGCTGCAGTGCTCAAAGCACCAAAAAATACAACAGTAATGTATCTTTACATAAATCATGGCCTGGTTACTTAAAATAATCCTCAGGAACTACTTTCTTTCTACCGAACAACACCCACCACCCGTATTATAATGCAGAAGGAAACATGCAGCTACTGCTAGCACCACTGAGTTAGTTGATGTTACAGCTCATCTCAGCTAGAGCCACTCATCCATGAGCAGATGCATGCTTCCTCCTTTTTGCCGGTGATAAAGTTGGTGGGTGTAGTTTGGTAGAAAGAAAATTATTCCTACATGAAGCCAATATCTCCAACACTCGGCAACTCATACTAAAACTAGATAGATAAATAACACTACCAGTAAGAGGAAAAAAATATATATATATATTTGACTTTAGGGTGAACTTTACCTTTAAATCCAAGAGAAATGACAAACAGTTACAAATTGCTGCTTTCATTGTCTTTCTGAACAGATCATTGTTGCCACCGTTATGCTACATACATCATGAAACAGATTCTTCAGGGAGTTTTCATGGAGAATTGTGAGTATTTCCACATTTCTATTTCTATTTACTATGAAATTATGAGGCAGAATGACACTGACCACATTACTGACAGATTCAGGAGCAAAACAAAACTTTTTTCAATGGAAGCAAAAGCGAGCTGAGTATGAAGATCTGACATATTCATGAAAAAGCTATTTGGGTAGTCACAGATTTACAGTTTCAGAGTGGTTTTGATAAAAAAAAAAAATTAGATTATGGATTAATGACAGTAATCTGAGGACGACAGCACACCCATTATCACCCATTATCATAAGTCCAACACTCTCTTGCAGCTTCAAGTGGAATAAAATACTGAAAGTAATGAAGGTCTTCTTTAACCTTAACATTTTGCTGGTGCCCAAAATAATTTAAATGGTGGAAAATAAACTATAATGGCACAATTTAAAAAAACAACTGAAATCTGATGTTAAAAATTCAGTTCTGCCAATTTTCATATCATGAGGGATGATGTGCTGCAGAAATGTCCACAAGTGATGAAAAACGACCGCTGCGGAAAGATAGCTGTCAACCCAAGTATCTGATCACCAGGAACATGAAGATGCAGGTCACCAGCATGCCTCCGATCATGATGAACTTGTCTTGGGTCGCTCGCCTTTCGATCAGTCTCATCACCGTGTTCGACAGCCCCAACATGTTGGCCACATCCAGCATCTTCTTATGGGTCCCCTGTGCAGAGCCGAAACACAGCCATGTAAGCAGTAATGGTCATGTGCCAGATTTGGCTGTGACGACCATGAGTACACGAAATGTTTTGGAAACTCCCAGCAATACATGACACATTGTAATCATCAACACTAATTCGTCTGATTTTGAGAGACATTGCGTGCCAACGCCCTCCCTGACGCGCCACTCTGTCAGATCACGGCTAGACAACCGGGCTTTGAGTGCTGATCAACAGACACACCCTGATAAGAGGAGGCCTGAAGCGAAACCAGGAAGACCATGTCCTCCGCAGAAAAAAAGGACTCACGCTCAAGCTGAGCAAACGCACACGAACAATAAGACTATTGTCGACGCCAGAAAATGGGTCAGCGAACATACAGTTTAACCTGTTACCTATCCAGGAAACACATCAAGCAAACGTTAGTCGCATAGTGGCGTTGTATCCCTGGCCAAAAATGGTTCCAGTTGCACGCCACATATTGCAACGTGTCTATGAGGCCAAATGGTGACCATCCTTACAAACCAGAAAATATTGATCACATTGTTACGTTGAAAAAAATCAAATGCATCTTTGGGGTTCTTGTTTTGTTAATTCAACATTTCACTGGCGATTTGATTGTTTGGTTGTGATCAGACGACCACACTGACATCCTCTCTGCGTACAAAAACTAATATTATTCACCATTTTTTAATATAAAAAAAAATAAAGCAAATCTACACGTTAATGATGTTCCTGTCTCATTGTTTTAAATGAGCAGTGGGTGATTTAGTGGCATCTAGTGGTGAGGACTGCAGATTGCAACCATCTGAAACTTCTCCTGCACGCCAAACATCGACTCCCGGTTAGAATTCTTTCAGTGTTTATCGTTCAGGAGGTATTTACCGAAAGGTGGATAATTCGCAGAGGTCTCTTCCTCTCCAAAGCAAACGGATCAGGTGATTAAAACAGTTTAAACAACATATGTGCGTAGTTTCACATTAAAAATCAGTGTTTTTCCGATGCTGCTCGTTGTGTGGGGGGCTGCTTACGGTACAGTGCTTACGGTACAGTGCTTACGGTACAACTTTCTGTCAGAAAGTCAGGTGACATAGTGTAAAGGGTGACAAAGTCCACGTAGTCAGGAAATTGTGGATGAATCAGTCAAGCAAAGGATTTTTACCTCGGAGACCAGAGTTTGAGTCATGTCTGAGTCAATGCTGGCTTGTTATTTTTTGTATTAACGTCATAAATTGACGTTGGAAGGATGTTGAACTCCTGGCCGGATAACGTCCTGGACGTTGGCACAACTTTAGCAGTGAAACTGTTTTTGGGACGTCTTGATCAGATGTTTAAACGTCTCGTTTCACTGAGTGCAGTTCTATACCGGTTCCTTGCTGAAGGTCCTCTGTCCTACTACAAATGGATATTCTTTTCTCTAGTTCTTGTGTTAAACTACATGCACGCACCTTTAATGTAGATCTTTGATCTCTGAGACCGTTGAGGATGCTGCTGCCGCTGCCCAGGAGGTCGTCCATGCCTCTGTGTGCATTGTGCAAGTTGGAGTTTAACTGTAGGGTCTCATCTATGGGGATGGAGGTATCTGCGTCCTATTGAACAAGAACAAACTTTTTATTCAGCTTGAGGCATTTGTATGTTACACTGAAGAAGTGTCAACCAGACAAAGAGTCAAAGTTCATGGAGCCCTATCACAGTTATACCAACCCTCTTTTTATCAGAAGACACAGAGCCTGATAAAATGATTGCCAGCTTTACTCAGCCCAACCAGAGCTTGATAGCAACAATATTATTATCAGCTTTTCACCCTGTTTTAAGGTACTAAAGACTTACGTTGGTCGTGAAGGTACGGCTCATGAGCTCCTCCCTCTCTCTCTCCTGGGCCTCTCTGGTGTAGCGACGGTGCTGGAAGTTTTGCAAGGCGGTCCGAAGGTGTTGGACATCATACTTAAGCTGGTCCACTCGCCTGAAGGTAAGTAAAGAATACAGTAAAAATATTGATTCAAGTGGACAAAAGTGCACCTTCTTGATATATTTCATGACAACGGATCATTGCACAAAATCTGCTATGTAATTCTAACTATTCATATTTGTTTTGACTGGTGAGAACATTTCTTTTCCTTCAAATCTCATGCAGTTGGAATGAAGAGTCCCTCACAGTCTCCCCCTCTTCTCAGCTTCACTCAGACCCCACTAGAGCTCAACTAAGATCAGAGGAGTGATGTGGGATGGGGTGGACTGTGTCCCCTAAGGCCTGTTTACCCAGCTCTGAAATGAGTCTTCGCCCAATGCAGCAGGAATGCTGGTGATGACGGGGCTTCTGAGGAAATGTTTTCATAGAGCCAAGTCGCCACAGGGCAGGACAGGACTGCCTGTCTCATCTTCCACACGCTGTCCTGTGCATTTATGAGATATGCAGCTCACCCTGGCCAGCTCTGGAGCTTTAGGGTCATCATCAATTTACTCACAATTTGGCATTCTGGCGGCGATTTGGTGGCTCCTTGCTGGCCAGGATCTCAAGGCGTTCTAATTGATTGAAGATCTGGTCGATTCTTGCTTGTAGCTCATTCTCTAACACTTGAACCAGGAGAAAAAGAAAAACATTACAGAAACAATTCACAATTCATCTGGTATAATAGCAGGAAGGAAAACATCACATTTCCCTTTTGGAGCCTTTCCAAATGATAAGGTAAAAATGCTCCTTTGGATGTTATACATATGTTTGAAGGTATTATTTTTGAAGAAGTAATTCATTCACTTTTTTAAATAAATGAGATTATAATCTTGGAATAATGTGGGAAAAAATCAGGGAAAAAAATCTGGGGGGGGTTATCTGCTGCCCTTTGAGCTTCTGTCACTGCACCCACCCCCGCGTCTTCCTGTCCTGGCACCAGCCTGGCCCAGAACTGATTGTGCAGGCACCAACCACCAAAACAATCAACCAGGGAGACACCACCTCCCCTCCTGTCATTATATCAGGGACGCAGCCATAATAAGGAGTCTCTGAATAGAAATTTAAGACACGGTTCAGAGGAACGTGGAGAAGTGGTGCCATCGATGGAGACAGCCATCTTTGGGGTGATGACATATGGCTAACAAATAGCAAAAAAAGATGCAATTGTTTTTGCTTTCCTTATACCCAGGAGTAGGTCCTACTGGACTGGACATCTGCGTGCGCATATTTGTACTAGTAGCATGGGGTTATAGTTGGGAAACCTGATGTGAGGGAGGGGGGAGATGAAACATCTGTATTTTTATATGTCGGTTTTGCTGTAAAAGAGGGGTGATGACAGTACCATAACAACAGTCATACACGGAATGTGTATTAGCTTAAATCATGCAGCTTTGTACTCACAGTGTACTGACTGACGATCCGTCTTTTCTAGATTTCCCATCAAAGACTGGACCTCCTGGATTTGCCTGATCCAAAATAAAATGCAACGTTAGACGCACCAGTATGTGCGTACCAGATGTGGGACATGATGCCAGAATAATAGCTGTGTGAGGGTTTCAGTGTCCAATAACACCACCACGATTCTGTTATTTTGCTACAGTTAACTACGTCTGCAGTTAAATCACTGGGAAGTAGCTTGTAAGCTATTAGCTGAGAGTGTGAACAATTTCCACAGACTACAAACACACTTACTTGTTTGTTTGATGGTAAAGCGTCTCCATCTTCCGTGATCTCTTGAAAACCTGTGTTTCACTGTGCGCTGTAACGTTACTTTATTTAAGTCACCGTTATTCTGACAGGTGGCTAAGCTAGCAGCTAGCTAGCCGACGGTAGTGGAGTGTACACGTCATCAGCAGAGCGTTTGTGTACGGAAATAGGAAAGCGGAAGTTCTGTCGCGTCACCCGAAAAAGAGGGAAAAATAGAAGAGTGCTCACTCTGCCTCGACTTTTGGACACTGAAAATGAAAGACTGCGCTGCACTGCTTCGGCAGCACTTATTTCTCTGACATTTTTGTGAGGTAAAGAAAGTTATGCGGATTTTAAAAAAAACAAAAAACAACTTTCTGTAAACAGTTTTGAAAACAGTACATTCAGTGGTCAGGTATGTACACACACAGAATTTTACCTAATTAAATTAAGACAGACTAAAAAAATAAAATAAAATAGATGAAAGACACAAGTATGTACACACAGGGCTTTATCTAGTTAATTATAGCATAAAGTTACAAGATCTGCATGAATTAATTTTTTTTGCTTAATTTATATATATATATATATATATATATATATATATATATATATATATATATACAGTATATGTTACTAGATATATATCTAGATCTGATTTTTAAAAGTGGTATATGGAGGTAACTTTTTAAAACATATCTTTTATAAATGTAAGATTTAGCTAAAATAATAAGCAAATTAATTATATTGTGTTTATTTTTTGAGTTACACGGATTATTAGCTGTCGTTCATACAATCCCCACAGCGTTTTTTTTATTTTTTTTTATTTATATATTTTTTTATTACAAGCGTGTGATATATCTATAGTTTCACAATAAACGATCTTTGGCTTGCACAAAATGCTGAAGAAACACCAAGTGTCAGTACCGCTCAGTACTGGTAAGAAACTGTATACAGGTTCCATTACTATTTAAGTTTATCAATCGTCTTTAACTTCAAATCAAAGGGGAAACAGGACACCAAATGTTAGCACTGAATTACATGTAGACACTGAATTCAGCTGTGGTGGCTAACCCCATTGTATTCAAGTCAACCTTTCGTTCATGTTACTCAATTGATGCTAAACTCCCCAAATTTAAATCTAGGCTGCAGGCTATATCTTCCATTATATTTGATATGCTCTTAAAGGTAATAGTTGACAGGTGTGATAGCAGAGATCCTTTTCCCCAACCCTAGACAAGCTCTGAGAGCATATAGCATAATCTGTTGACATGTAGACATGTGACAGGAAAGACTGTGAAAAACATTTCCTGGGGCTATCTTTTGTCAGCTCACCCGATTCAGTCTAATACGGCTATCCTCTTTTTCCACAGATAGGTGTCAGAATATTCCTGCCTGTCCATCCAGAGGCCTACCTTCTCGCCTGCGGCCAGAGACACCGAAACTAATGATATCAAACTTTTAAGAGAGTCACTGCGGAAAGGATGTCTGAGGAGGGAGACAGGTTTGTTTGTGAAGTTGAGCACTGTGTGAAAGTGCCATGATTAGATTTCCCAGAACAAGCTGTGAAAATTTCACAATAGTTCCTTGGTGATTTAGTAGGAGGAAAAATCATCCTAAGGCGCTGCCTGGCATCTCCACAAAACCACATCCCAATCACCTTGCTACAACCTTCTATCATCTTACTCTCTGCTACCGATTTGGGAGGGGAGAATCGTTGTGCGCAGGAGCAAGCGAAGCAAATTCAAGCATCATTTGGCTTAATTAGTGCAATGAGCTGTTACAAGCTCCTGTTTGCCAGTGATAGCTGTGTTTGTTTACCTCATTCAGCACAGCAATCAGAGGTTGGCCCAGACAGTTTTCCGCGGCTGCCTGATGGTACTTGAGTTGATGGTTGTATCTTCAGGCTAGACACTTCTCAACAGAGGTCCTTTTCACCCACCCCCACATGTCAAAAACCTTGAGATCTGTTCATGCCACTTCTTGCTCTCGCTGTTCACCGTTTTCGGTTGTCATAACACATCCTCGGGGCACTGGTTGGATGTGCACAGCTTTAGCCTGTTGCTCATAGTCGAGAAGAAGTAGAGGAAGGGAGAAATAAGGCCCCCGTCAAACCATTTCCAAACAGTGCATGAGGCACCTTTACCTCCCTCTTTCTCTGTCTCTCTCTCAAGGTCGTGGGGTTCTCTCCATCTGTCCTTTATCTTTGAGCCCTGAGGAAAGGATGAGATGAGCTTACTGGTGTTCCTCCACACCTGAGCACCACGGGCACAAACTGGAATCCAGACTCCAGGTGTGGAGCACGAACACGCCACTCCGACTGACCGAGAGATCACACATGGTTACGCCTAGTTTGTCATCGCATAGTTTAATGCACATGCAAAGTTAGGGTCCTGTCCAATTACCTTCACTGAGAAAGCACATTGTAGACACGTGTGTGTGTGTTGTTCATTATCAGTATATCTCTAGGTTTGTTTGTTTGTTTGTTTTTGTTTTTTTACAAATTTTAAGGAAAGTTGTTATGAAAAGATAGAAAGGGCCATTTGCGTTCTCCTAGAAGTTTAAGTTCTGTAACCTCACAGCTTGATGACCTTTAAGTGCTTTACTTAAGATACACTCAGAGGCAAGTGTATCCCAAAATTGTGCTCTATGTCTATTTTAATGCAGATGGACCCAGTTGCAGAAATATTGAGGTATTCATAATTTTTGTTTGTGTGTGTGTGTTCGTGTGTGGCCGCCTCACTGGATCGTGAAAGAATGTTATTTCCTTGTTCCAGGCTTTGCTCCGTTGGGGGCTCCAGCTGGAACCAAACAAAATTTAGCACTGGATCAGTCTCCCTGTCCTGGTTAGACAATATGGCAGCAGTCGTTGTTGTTTGGTGGAGATGGAATGCCCCCAGTGTACTCCGTGACTACCACCCTCAATAACACTGTTTTGTTCATCAAGAGAAAATGATATGTTATTGAATCACTTTTACACAACGTACTTAATGATGTTTTCCAGGCAATATAATACATCATAACTTTTCAATGATTGCCCAAGACAGACAGAGTGAAGAAGCCAATTATGAGGAGCAAAAGCGCCTTGGGTCAACAATTTTTGGATACCAGTCATTTTTTGAAGGCACACTGATCTTCTCACTCCCCCCGAGGGAGATGATCCACTCGTCTTTGAAGCTGTGATGAGACGCTGAATGAAAGCAAATGAGGGCCTGTCAGAGATGACAGGAGAAACTCATAAGCTCCCGGTGTCTCAGTGGGTTCTGGTGGGAAAGGGGTCTAGAGGCGGGGCCAGGGGGGTGGCCAGGGGTGGCACATGCCCCATCTCAGTAGAAAGATTATAGGTAGTCAGCTTCCTCTGTATAAAGTGATGCCACAAAGTCCATTAAAACAACCACACAGTCTACAAAGAGACACAACTGCTGTTAGGACACACAAAAAGGCTACAAGAAATGCCAGCAAACAGCAATCTCAAAGAGACACAAATTAATTTCTGCAGCAGCCCGGGTTCAAGTCCAGCTTGTTGGCCCTGTGCTGCATGTCATTCCCCCTTCTCTCCCACCTTTCCTGTCTCTCTCACACTGTCCTATAAACTAAAGGGAAAATGCCTCAAAAGAATAATACATGCATGCAAAAATGCATAAATACTACAAAAACATGCAAAATGACACAAAACAGCCATAAAGAGATGCAAAACAAGTCCCAGGGAATGCAAAAATGATGCTAAATGATCATAGAAAGAGGCAAAACTACTACAAAGAGCACAAAATGACTACAAAGAGACACAAAACAAGTGTAAAGAGATGCAAACAAAAAAAAAAACAGGGAAAACACTTCAAAGTAATGCTAAACTACTACAACAAGGTGCAAAACAGCTAGAAAGAGACACAAAACAGCCCCGAAAACATGCAAAACAACCCTCCAAAATGCTAAATGACTGCAAAGCGATGCTTAATGATCTCAGAGATGTAAAACTATAATAAAGAGACATAAAATGACTACAAAGGGACACAAGAGAGCTGTGAAGAGATGCAAAACAACCCACAAAATGGAAAAAACAACTAGAGATCTAAAACAACCACAAAAGAAGCAAAATGACTACAAAGAGATTTAAAACTACCACAAAGAGATGCAAAATGACCAAACAGAGATGCAAAATGACCATATAAAGATGCAAAATGACTTCAGAGAGCTGCAAAACAATCACAACGGCATGCAAAATGACCCAAAAGTAATGCAAAATCATCGTCAAAAATGCTAAATGACATGAAAGAGTTGCAAAAAAATCCCAAAGACATGCAAAATGTTGTGCTTAATCACCACAAAGTGTTGCAAAACAGCCGCAAAGAGATGTGAAGTGACCACACAATTTTGCAAAAATAGCCTCAAATAGACAAATAATGACCACAAACAGACACAGAATGACTACTGTGGTTTTTCTGTATCTCTTGTAGTTCCTCTGTGGGAGGGGTTTGTAACCTTATCAGTGTCCAGGGGCCTGTTGTCTCATAATATCTCTATGACTGTAGGTTATTTGGAGTTACAAATAATAGTTATTAACTGATATTATTTAATGTTAGAATTTTGTAAATGTGTTTATTTGGCATTTATTTTTTACAGTATGTGTTTACTGAGTGAAGAAATTAGTGTCTTTCCCAATGACAGAAGGCGATCAACCCTCGTTGTTTCTCGATTGTGTTCTTCCTCCCAGCTTTATTTAGTCTGACCTGAAAGAGGATAGAGTGATCATACAGCTGTCAGACACACACACACACACACACACACACACACACACACACACACACACACACACACACACACACACACACACACACACAAACACACACATGCAAAGCCCTGTGGCCATACCACCTGTGACACCCAGACCTCCGTGGATGAGAGATGCCGTCCACCCTCTGCGGTTGGATGACAGCTCAGCAGGGATGGGAACACAAACAGCAACATGGCACGGAGGGCTGTTGCCGGGCTTCCCCTGTCTGACAGCTTCATACCCACAGTCATGCACCAACTCACAGCTACACTCTCATGATCAGATCGTATGTGTCAGTGTGCAGTTCACAGTGTTTGAAGGATAATTGATTCTGATGGCACAGCATTGTGTATATTTTATGACAGTGATGATTTAATGAGTAAGAGCAAACCTGGACATAAAGACGACAGATAGTATAACTGTGCAGATATTCAAAAAAAAAAATTTAAAAAGATCACAGATGACATTCCAGACTTTTTTTTCTGGAGATGTGGCTGGTTGAGAGAACAGAGAGAACTCTTCGCTTTATCTGTGTTTTTCTCCATTGGACAATGTTGATCTGGGAAAGTTTTGTTTCTGTTGTAATGGAGGTCAAAGTGTGTGTGTGTGTGTGTGTGTGTGTGTGTGTGTGTGTGTGTGTGTGTGCGTGCGCGCACACGCGCGTGCACATGTGTGTGTGCATGAGCGCAGCTGAGAGAAAGACGGAGGAGTCAGTTATGAAGGTGTGTGAGGTCTTATCATGTCCTATCACAGCAGCCGCGATGTAAACCCTGCCGTTTGCGCTGCAGGTGTTTCAGTGGTGCAGCATGGGAACAGACTCCCCCAGGAGCTTCCCACTGGGGGGCCTCACCATGGTCTGGTCAAGGGGGGCTCCAGTAAACATTTGCAGGCCATTTTTGCTGTGTGAAATCAGTTCACAGCGCACTGCACACTACTTGTGCAGTGCGCTGCCCTATCTCATGTGCTGTGCTTTGTCTTTTTGATAGCAGTTAACCACATCCCGAGAGCACCCAGCCGTCTGTTTATGTTTTTGCTTTTTTTTCAGGTTCACTTGTCAAAAACATCTATTTATTATGTTAATTTTACACAATACTGTTTAACAAAGCCAGCTAGGGAGGGTGGTTAGAGTGACCAGTAAACAGGAAGGCCAAAGCACCAGTGTGCATCTCTTTGTGAACTGAATAGAGTTGCAGCTAACAATCAGTTTAATTGATCGACCTGTTGATTATCTTTGTGATGGGCGGTGGTGCTCGAGTCCCGTCTAGGTGTAAAATCCGGTCTCGAGAAGTCTTGAACTTGTCTTGGTCTCGTGCGTTATTAGACTTGGAATTGTCTTGGTCAACTTGTCCCTGGCTGCTGATTCAGCATGCACAGATTTTTGCCTTAATTATGATTTGTGATTAAAAAAAACAAAACCCTACCTCTGACTCTTCTTCTCTGGCATTGCCCCAGTTTTGCAAGCAATGTTTTGAAGCTGCAGGTCTGCGTCAGGACAGCATGGTGGTGTTGTGGTTAGCACTGTCACCTCACAGCAAGAAGGTCCCAAGTTTGAACCTGTGTTAGGGCGAGGTACAGACCTTGGGTGGATGGGGGGCCTTCTGTGTGGAGTTTGCATGTTCTCCCCGTGTCAGTGTGGGTTTTCTCCTGGTTCTCCGGCTTCCTCCCACATTCCAAAGACATGCAGGTTAATTGGTGACTCTAAATTGCCCCGAGGTGTGAATGTGAGCGTGAATGGTTGTCTGTCTCTGTGTCTCAGCCCCGTGATAGTCTGGAAACCTGTCCAGGGTGTACCCTGCCTCTCACCCAATGACAGCTGGGATAGGCTCCAGCTCCTTAAAGCCAAGCTCCTTAAACAGGACTCAGTTTTCTCAAACTCACTCTTGACTTGGTCTTTAGTGCCTTTGGACTTTGTTTTGACTCAACTGGATCTGGTCTTGGACTTGACTTGGACCTGATTAAGTTGGTCTTGACTACAGTTCTAGACAAAGCTAACATGTTGATGTTCAGGGGTTATAATGTTTACCATGTTCACCAGAACTTAGGATGCTTAGCAAGCTAACATTTGCTAACTGGCTGCTTCAGCTGTTTACTGATGGTAAAGTCATGAATTATGCAGGTGAATATTTTGACCTGATAAAAGAGAAAAAGTCACCAAAGTCGGTAGGATTCCTGACCTGATGACCATGAATGTCTGTACAAAATGTCACTCTCACTCATGTCACTCTGGTTGACACCACATGTCTTTTGGAAGTAGAAAACTTTTTTTGTTTGCTTACATCTTGTGTAATAAACTTCATTACTGTTCCTATTGTACTTTACTTCTATTCAAATCCTTTTTTCCTCTGTCCTCAGGCAAAAATCCATCATTTAAACCCTCTGCCCATTCAACTGACCATCACCCATGTCTACACCTTCTCTGCACTCGTGCGTCATTGTGAGGAGCCCTGCCACCGTCCCAGTCCACCCCAGCCTCTGCGTTAGGCCCCCCCATAGAGGTATGCACTCAGCCTTGTCATAGCTCTAGGCAGTGCATGTTCTTGTTGTGGGTTGAGCAATTGCATTAGTCATTTCACATTCCAAATTCCTACCCCATGCCGTATTCACAACTCTCCGTCTCTCTCTCTCTTCTCCCTCTTTTTCGGCACCAAATCCATTTCCCTCCTCATCCTCTTCATCATTTCATTTTCTCTTTATGCCATGTCAGGGTGTTTGTGGGGATTAGGCCCAGCGCTGATGCTATCTAAGCACCTTCTCTTCAGAGGCGGAAGTCTTGTCGGGTTTAGATGTTTGACCTGAGGCTCAGAGGTTCCGATTACAGGACGGGGCTGCGCTTTGTGTCCTTGAGCAAAGTATCTACCAAGCCTTGTACGCTTCAGTTAACATCTACTGTTCTTACACAAATGAGTGATGTATAAACCTCAAAGCTATGTATGTTGCTTTCGGTAATGTCTTTTTCCCAAGCAAAGCAAATATAATACATATCTCAAAGAAAAAGCCTCAGCCCTGGTGTGCCAGTTCATCTTCATCCATCAGAGCGCAGTGCACTGCTGCGGCACGGCATAGTAACCTTTACCTGAACCAGGCCAATGCAGACACAAGGGATAGTGTTACCGCCAGCGTCACCCTACATTGTTTATGTCATTCAGTGTCTCAGGGTGACAGAGAGAAGCTCGAGCCGACTGCCCGCACAGGAAAACCAGACTACAAACACACACACACGCATATCACTCCCACTGAAGTGACCACAGGTGTGCACACGACAAGTATGCACACACACGTATGCAAAAGCCTTTCTGCCCTCACCTGTCTCCTGTCAGGACTGTCTCAAACACACACAGAGGAGCTTGCATATTGCACCCCTGCTCCGTCCAACCCCCCACCCCGCTCAAAACAGCCACCCTCAGGGCTTGTGCGTGCGAATCCGGCTGTGGACTCAGCAGCCCCCATCGCTGTACCCCCTCCACTCAGGGTAGTGAGGGAAATGAAGGCTTTAGGAGTTCATTATAAAACAACAACAGCAGCAGCAGGGGATAGGCCTCCTGGGGCCACAAACTATCCCTTCTCATCCCTCCATCCTCATCTTTTTCCTTTATGTCCCTCAATATCTCAACCCCGGTCCACCCTGCTCTCTGTGACACACTTCTCCCTCTTATCCCACAGCTCTGCTTAGAAGAACATGACTTTTTTTTTTTAAAAAAAATACAGCATTCATGTTGAATAAAGTTAAATATTGATCTGGAATATTATAATATGACAGGTTAATATAGTGAGTCAGTAATCTCAGAATATGAACTTGTTTGACCTGGCGGCTGACGCATTTATGTATCACTCAACTGACGTTTTTCAACTTTATTGTCCAGGAGGGGAAATTAATATTGAAGCAAAGGATACAAGTAAAGGTTTATATTGGTAATATAATGCTGTTGTTATTAGACAGACAAAAACATATTATTGCTGTCTAGTAAAAACCACATATCTCAAGAATGTCAACTTTTTGTGGGCTAAGAAAAACAACATTGTTTTCAGCTTTGTGATGGTATTTTCTTAAAGCCAGTTAAGTTTTTAAATGGTGTATTAAACTTCAGAAGTGGGAGAATTTTCTCAACCCACGAAGGAACAATTAATCCATCACTTTACAGATACACTGTTTTCATTCTGGAAAGATAAGAATTTTAATGCTGGACAGACTGCTTTTTAAAGCACTTATCACTGCATTTTTGGAATCTAAAAAAGTAGCTTTTAAATAATTTTGTGAGTACATAAAAGACGATGAATGTACAAATGAATTTTTAAATAGATGTAGAAAGAAAGAAGAAAGGTTTCTTTTCTACAGTTACAAAAATTCTCTTTGTTATACAAGAAAAACCTTAAACCCAATTGTCAGGGAATATGTTGATATTTTTTCCTTGTATCATTTTTTTTGCAAACCATTGATTGATGTTTACATTTGTACATTATTTTGTAGTGGATATATTGAAACTTTACGCTTCTCAACAATGCTGAAGGTGTGGTTAGGTTTAGGCACAAAATTCACCTGGTAATGGTTGGTAATGGTAGAGTGTCATGTTTTGACTTCAAACACCAATGTTCAGAGGCACAGATGAAATGTCGTCATGTGGTGGTAAAAAACACCGGGGTTTGGTGCCAACTGGTGTTGTTGGTTTCGAACGGTGGTCTTCAGCTTGGCACATTCTCTGCTTTGAAACACCACAATGTGTCAGTGACAAACATCAGTGGTGGTGCCATTAAGGGTTGTCAAAAAACAGCTAGTAGTGTTGGTTTCAAACAGTTATCTGTAGTGGTCTGCAACTTGGCAAAAATGCAGCTGGGAAACTGTGCAATGTGCCAGTAACAAATGCCCATGTTTGGAGCCACAAACACCAGTCAAAACGCCATGAAGCGTTGTCAAAAAACAACCAATGTTGTTGGTTTTAAACAGTGGTGTGCAGCAGTCTGCAGCTTGGCACAAATGCTGCTGGGAAACATCTGAGTCACCAGTTGGAGCGTCACAGTTGGTGATGTTGGTTTCAGAAAGTGGTCTGCTGCTTGGCGGGCTTCTGCGGGGGCCTGCAGCAGGGCACTAACACCTCAGGTTTGGTGCCAAAAACACAGTTGGAAATGCCTCAGAGGGTCACCAAATAAGTGTTGTTTGTTTTGAACAGTGATCTGCAGCTTGGCTGACATACCACTGAAAAAATTTAGCTTATGTACAGTATCATGTCACTTTAGAAATGCTGATATTATGCATACGAAATGTGCAAATGTATTAGTAGTTTGCAGAAGCATATAAAAAGAACTTTTTCTTTGGACATCTGGGTTACTTATTTACCCCTTGTCATATGGTTTAAATTGAGCGACATTTGTCCCATTTTATAGTTTCATCACATTTTTTCATCACATACAAATTGCAGATTCTTGCCCACGAGGCATACAGTATACCCATCACACTTAGAGATAATTTGCTCCAACAATTTAATATACAGTACATCCATTATAAGTTCATTAAACCTATGAGAACAACTTAGTAATTTTGAAACTGTCCTATAATTCACTGCAATACTTGGGGTCTCTAGTTGATGTTCTAATAAGGAATAATAATGTGTAATCATAGTAATTAGAGAGCAACATCAAAAGTACCAGAGCGCACACTATAAATACTTCATACAATAGCCCTCTGTGTGTTGCAGGTTCACTGATGCCTCGCAAATGAGTGGAAAGTTATGATTCACGGATAATAGCGCGTAAACTGCTCTCATCCTCATTCTGGGGCGGCCTGATGTTACTTTCTAATGGTGAATTTAGGGTCAAACGCTCAGTAAGACGGCATTCTTCTTAGTCATCATCTTTCTCATCATCGTTATTATGATCGTGGTAGTGGTTGGTGTGCAGGCTGGAGGCACAACATCTGTATGCGTGTCCTCCACCCACTCACCCACCTTTTACTAGGTGGTTATGGGTGATGCAGCAAGACCACAGTCCTTTCAGATGAAAAGAGGGGGCAGGGCAGTATCAGCAGGAAGTGGTTTTGCTTGATAGATAAAGGGCACAGAGTTGCAGGCAGGTGTATTGCTGTTGCGTGTGGAGTGTGTGTGCACGGTTGAGGGTGACTGCCTGAGGCAGCTGAGCAAGACACAACAAACACGCAGCTATTACAAATCCACATCCATTTATTAATCTTATTTATTTTAAATAAGAATGTTATGCAAAAAGGTTTTTTAAAAAAAACATCAAAAAACATTTGAAATCTGGAGATATGTATAACCAAAATTCAAAAGAACTATACAAAATCTAAAATATGACCTCTAAAACAAATGCAAAGGGTGGGACATAACTCTGCATAGCTAATAAATCTTGCTGATATTTGCCAAAAATATGAAGTGAGGTAGAAAAATTACGATTCCACATTGTCATATGCCTGGAGCCCTGACATGAGTTATATTCATATCATATATACAGTTCAGAATCACTCAAACAAAACATCTACTGGCCAATAAAATAAACCTCCGGGGTGCAATGTGCACTTCTGACCTGCACACATGGACACTTTAGAGTTTTCTTGCATGTAAGGATAAGTGAGTAAACATGGGAATTTTCTTTGATTAGCAATTTGGAAAAAACAAAGAGCATAATTATCCCTCTTCAAAGGCATTTAGAACAAAGATGTGGCTAAATTAGACCCTGAAATGGTTCAGTAGGGCAATTTAAACTTGAAAGTAAATCACAATGTGTGCTTCTAAAAATAGAGCTGGTGTGTTTAGAAATGAAATGTTTTTCATTCTTTTCAAAGACAGTGTTTGGTGGTTCCCTCGCTATTAGCCCGGGTATTTCCCTTTGTTCTGTTGAGCACATATTAGGCTGCATGTAGAGATTTCCATAGACATTTCCATAAGAGCAACTGAAACCCAGCTTGTTTCTTTACACAATAACCCTGTTAATACATATTACAATGTTTATCAGTGGCACTCCTCGAAGCTTCCAGTGATTCTGTTTAAACATATATTTCAACTTTTTTTCTATGATTAATTATACACTTTTTTATAATACGTAACAAGAGCAACTTAAGTGCTTTTTTAATCAGAAACAAACTCCTAAAAGTTCTCCACAGCAGACAGAAAGACAGACAGCTGGATTCCTTTTAAGGCCATTTTAGCCTCAGTGGCAATTACAAGAAGGTTAAAGTATAAAGCAGCAGTACAACAGACACAATGACTGATACAATAAATAGTCAAGTGGAAGGGGCCAATTACAATACAACAAAGTCTCTGTCAGAGCTCCCTTGCAGTCAGGGTTTGGCATCATACTGCTGTCCAGTTCAGTCCAGTACCTGTTTAAGAGCTTGTTTCCCTCCGTCCCAGAGGCTTTCAGTGCATCCAGCGAAAGAAAAGCAGAGCAGTTTGAAAACTCACCTACAGTAAGCTGCTGCATATCAAATCAGTGATGATTAGCAAATAACCAGCATTGTTATAAAGTTACATTTGTGTTTTCCTCCCGAAATAACATGCAGGTCAGAGGGGAGATCTGCACAGACACGCTCTGTTGTGAGACCTCTGTATGAATTGTCTACAGGAGCTTATAGTTCAGTTTTTTTTTCCAATGGATCATTCTTTTGCCAGCCTTTGCATTCAGCCTATATTCTTCTATCTCATCATTTGTTATGCGTTTTTGCAGGTGTACACCTCCTCCTCTCTCACACATGTCTGACACTCCACATGGCAGCACCAGCGTACCTGGCAGTGACACGACAGGCTGGTGAGGCGCATGGCCGTGTTATAACCACGTCCACAGCACAGACTCTGGCAGCTAGTGTCTTTGGCACACGACCGGCCGCCTGTGCCTGGGGAGAAGCGTGAGGGCCTGCAGAAGCTGGGAGAGTCCTCCAGGTAGACCAGGTCAGTAGTGCGAAGGCTTTGGCTGTGGCGACGGGGCCCAGCGAGCTCTGTCTCTCCAGTGGCTGCGTTGGTGACACTCAGCACTCGCACTGCGGTGTCGTACCTGTACTTCAGCAGCCGTCCGGTGTCGTGGAACGGAGACAGCTGCTTCCAGCAAGTCCGTACGGCACAAGAGCCGGAGACGCCGTGACACTTGCAGGTTGTTTTGAGCCCGCTCTTCACTGCCTGAGATGGGAGGGGAAAAAAAGGCAGAGATGTCAGTTCCTTCAGTTTGATTCATTACCTGGCCTCTTATCTGGGAGGTCTATCTGGACGGAGTGAGACAGTTTCCTGCAGGGTGGGTAGGGGGTTAGGGGTGGCGGTTTGGGGATAGTGTGCCTTTAGCCCAACTCAGTCAAAAATTTTGACATAATGGATTGAGGGGGGGCTGTTCAGAATGTCGTATTTCATTTCCCTCACATTTCTCACTTGGACAGCTCTTGCAATTTATTTTTTCTCAATGTGTTGAAACTAGCTATGTCTGCCTCACTCCTGTCTCTCTTTCCTAAAGCCCGAGGCGAAGGTGACAAACGGTGCAGACAGTGGAATCTCTCCACCCTGTTCTTTGTACATGCCTGCTCATGGAAAACATTGATAAGAATTTCTGTGCAAGAAGTGCCAACAGAAATTCAGCAGTGCTTTCACGATGGAGCCCCTGATTCAGGTTAATAGTTCACTGAGCTTGATGGTCAGCGATGAGAGCGCGATCACTCAGCCTGAGAGCTGCTGTCTTGGCGGGGGCCAGAGACAGGTCACACACAGGGAGCCAGAGGGTACTTCTGAGTTGAAAAGTGCTGCTCAGTTCCTCCCTTTGCAGGTATGAACCCCTCGGGCGCTTCAGAACACCATTACTGAGAGATGAGGGGGGTGCCGACCACTTCATGTTTTTGTTAACGCGGCTCTCCTCTCGGCCACATCGGTGCAAAGTGAGAAAAACATTTAACTCGGTAAAGATGAGATAAGATAATTGCCCTCACTTCTTCCTGTTTTTTTTTGTTTTTTTTTGTTAGTCTCCACTGATTCTACCAAGGTGTGAGCTGTGGGACCCCAGGGCCTCCCATCATTTCAGAGCTACACAGTGGTGGTTATGAACATTAGGTGGATTTATGAAGAGCACAGTGATCCAGTAAGTGGAAAAAAATGCTTGCTCGTATATTAAAAAGAGGCCACGGTTATAATCGTTCTCTCCGACATGAGACCTTTAATTTTCAGTAGGCCCGCACAGCAAGCTTTATCATGTCTGAGAACACCTGGCTCCAACGATCCCACAGCCGTCTTGTCTCCCTGCTACACGGCCTCACCCTCTGCCTCTGTGTTATCCACCAAGGCCAACGACGGCTGCAAATAAGGGTGCGTTTGTCTGGCTGGCTCTGTGAAAAATATGCAGGTGAGGATTACAATTGTGTATCCTCTGGAGCGTGCCAGGGGGATGATGTTAAGTCGTAGCCCAGCTAACTGAGCTAAGTGTAGCTCAGGTGTGGTGATCTTTGAGATGCCTTCAGCTTCATAAATGGATGAGGGGGGTGTTTCGTTGTTTGTTTCACACTCACCCTAATTCCAACGTTGATGTTATGGGCGTCGACTTGAGCCCTCAGGTCCTTGCTGACCTTCTTTTGGCCGAGGAACTTCTTGAGGAACTTGGTACTATATTTCAGGTTGTCGCCACAGACCCCCCACTGCCACGCTTCTCTATGCTGGATGCCGGGGGAGTCGTCACACGTGCACCTCTCCATTCGACCCGAGCTGCACGCTTTGGCGAGTGCATGGGTCAGCGCCGCAGAGGACACCGCCAGAAGGAATGCGGTCTCCTTGAATGCTGGGAGAGATGTAAAACACATTAGAGGAGGAGCATTTTGTTTTTTTTTTTTCCAGGACAAATTTTAATGGGCTGAATTAACACAGCTTTCAACTTAAGAGCTATTTGTAGCATTAAAAAAACATGTTCTGAGTGAGAACTTTGTATATAGCTTAAGGGATTCATTCACAGTTTACAATCATCAAGATGTTTTTGCGCTACAGAGTAAGCCTTTAAGCCTAAATGTTTACACAGAGCTCACTACGTTGTCATGGTTTACTACACCCTCAGCATTATTCTGCAAGTTTCCTTGTGTCATAATTCCTCCTCTGACCTTTCCTTTTGGTTATGCACTGTTATTTGCTTCACCCAGAGCCGTCACCAGGGTATATTTTGATCCAATTAATTATTATTTTGACTAGGAAGGATTTTCCCAGATGAAAGTGGGTAATCATGCCACCCTTTTCCTCTGGGAATGGGCGCTTTCCCGAGATAAAAATAACCACGGGGCTTGAGCACTCTCCACCACACCACATTTCTTGGTTTTCTACTCCCTCATTACCTCCATGCTGACCTGTTCATGTTCTCCCACACACTGATATCCATATGCATAAAGCGTTTTCTGTGCACAGCAGACCTGCAGGGGACTTGAGTTATATCCAATATGGTGATTTAGTCTGGTATGGGCATTTCTTTTACACGTGTAGCTAATCAATGGTTCTTTCAGGTCATGAAAAAAAAAGTATTCAAGCGCACAACTTTTGGAAACTTTTTTCTAGGGTTGTGTCATCAAGGAGGTGTGCAGAACTTCTTGAGTGACACAAAATCAAAGAAAAGTGATTTAGAAGTGTCTCCTGGCGTCATTGTTACAAATGCTGTGGTGTAACAGAAGCATGCAGTAAGAACTGTGACTTTAGATAAGATACAGTTGTTTTGTCAGCACTCTAATAAATAACAAAACTTACACAATGATCTCTCCAGATGTAGCTTGGCTAAATACTCAGAACAGTTTGCTGTGATTTGAGTATTTGAAGCTTATTTGTATGCTGTTTAATTAGTGACAACCAATAGCCTACACACAAAACTGATCATCTAAAAACTAGTTTGTTTTAATTTCTTCTTCAAGATTGACATAATTTATTAATTGATATTAATTTTATGTTTTTTTGTAATAGTTAACATGATTATTATTATATAAAAATTTCAACTTTACATGTTTAAATTTAATTACAGCCCTGTGTTGACATGTAGCTTATATGTCACAACATTAATAAAAACTATACATAAGAATATTTTTTTTCAAGTTAGACTGCAATAATGTTTTATTATTGTCTCCAGTCTTGGGGCCAAACTTTTCAAACAACCCCAACTGAAGATAAAAAAAATGATTATGTTTTTTTCTTTTTCACTATTTTGTTGTTGATAGTCACTTGTCTTTGATTAAATTAATTACATGCAAGCAGATGTGTCTCAGCACCCCATTTTGCTGTTCAGAGACGCTTTAGCAGAATAGATGGTGCATGTCACCGTCAAGAGAGTGATGAAGATTTAAAAAGAAGGCAGCTTTGCACTTTCGTCACATTTTAGGGTAAATAAGGATAAAGATAAATAAAGATCAGGAAATATATGCAACTTGAATGAGGTCAACCGAAGTGCTAAAACTGTAAAAATAAATAAATAATTATAATAGTAATAGTAATATAAATTTTAGGCTAACCTCTCTTCAGGAGGCTCCCCCGGCCGTCCAGACTGCAGTTCCAGCGCTCATTCCTGAACTGATAGCGACACTCCAGCAGACTGAGGCGCACCGACTCCCGCAGCGTCTCGGCCAGACCGGGCTCCCTGCGACACAGCCTCTTCTGTCGCCTGGTCAGAGTCATCTGCTCGCACTGCTTCAGGTGGGCCTTTCCTGTCGGAGCTTCATTGGAAAACGGACTTGGTAGAAATACCAAGGGCTCCCGACCTGTCAGCCTTGGAGGAGAAAGAAAGAGCACGTATGTCTGGCAAGTTGCATTTTAAGCCTTTTAAATAAACTATACTATCACGGTATAGTTTACCCATGAATTATTCCATCAAATTAAACGAAAAAAAAAGTTTTTAGATTGATACAATAAAACGGGAAAAAATGAACGGTGATACAATAAATTAAGGGGAAAAGCGTAAAAATAGCCAAACTGTTAAGATTAATTCTGTTGAGATACACCATCCACCATGCCAACATCGATTGTTGTTTATTGTAATAAATTAACAGGACCATTTGAAAAATTTTAGAGGTTTCGAACATAATGACAATTTACCTCAATAGTTTGCACACAATTACGCGTGCGTAATTTGGTTAAAGTTTGTAATGGCTGACTTTATTATCTCCGGTAAGGGTTAAAACAGCAAATGCAACCAGTTAACGAGCATCAATAAAAATCGGCTGACCCAAAATAAGCTGCAGTGTGGGAGAGAAGGATGCAGAGTGCAACGAGTCGCAATAAGCAGGCGGTCCGTGGGAGCCTGGAGCGCATGGTGCCGGGTTGGCGCTGCTCTTCATCTCGCTGATTCTTCAACGGAGAAAGTCTGTGCCGTCTGGTCGGCGCATCTCTTTAAGCGGCCCCACATGTACACACACTTTGAATCCGGTGCGCCAGGGCCAGTTCTCCGCTGGGAGGCAGGGCCCTTTGGGGAATAGGGGGGGGGGCATCATCTTGCTGCACCCTCATTGGAGTCTCTCAGTATTGTTACTGTATGTTCCCTCCCTCTGCAACGCCACCCAGGTGGACGGAGCTGCAAAGTGAGCTCGGTTTACCTGCTGTGATACAGAAAATCTGGGTACCCATCGTAAGGATGTTCACGTCTCCAGGTATTCTGGTTACACACGTGAATCACAAGCTCGATAGAGGATAGATCCAAAGAGAGATAGATCTAATGATCAGGGAAACAAGGCATCTAAAAAAATAATGTTCTTTGATGTCAGAGTTTGTTCGTTTTTATTCGTGGTTAGACTGTCTCAACACATCATGTATTTACGAAGATTTTCCACTCCGATTTTTTTCCCCGCGTACATTCTGTTGATCAGTCTTCTTCTAAATATGATTCGGCGTCTTCAAAAGCAGCAAGATGGTTTCATGATCAGAGTCTGCAGCTTCACCAGATCCCAAGTTCAACCCACAAGGGCTGCATACATCCCCTCTGAACTGTCCTTGACCATAGAGAAAGCAAAACGAGAATGTCCTCCGTTTAGATATATGTTATTGCATTATAATTATCGCAATTAGGCTGCAAAATCCACCAATCTTTCAAACAAATTAAAGCACAGCCTTCAGGAGAACCCTATGGATGAGAAGTCAATGATCCATGATGATTAAAGGACACAAACATGCAGTATGTTATTAAAGGACCTATACCCCGATGTCCCAGCCAAACTACACAATCCATGTACTTTCAAACTTCATTGGTCCGTCAGAGAAAAAAAAAACATGAATGGAGCCCCATCTAGTGGGTTCAATATAGAAATTCAAGCGGTGAATATTTATGGATTTTATGCAGTTAGATTAAGATCACATTTTAGGAGATATAGGAGATCATTTTTGATTGGGTGATTAAAAAAATATGGCTGCTCTTGTGCAACTAACAGTCTACATCCCCAAAATGTATATCATATGAAACAAAGAAAACAACTAACAACAACAACAACAACAACAACAACAACAACAACAACAACAACAATAATAATAATAATGATGATGATGATGATGATAATGATTGATGATGATTATTATTACAATATGTGCCATTTAAATCAGAAATATTATTAATAAGAATCGTGTAACAATAACCAAATAATGGATTATGAAGCTGCTGCCGAATATGTTTTTGGCGATCGAGTAATTGATTAATCAACTAAATCGACTAAGATTCAGTTGTCACTATGAGTCGCGCGCGCGTGCACACACACACACACACACACACACACACACACACACACGCACACTCAGGAGAGTCTCACTTCCCATACGAAATGCTGCACATTGCATCTCAAAACGTAGCCTCTCTTTAAGGAGAAGGCTTGGTTTTCGTCATGGAAAATGTGAACAGTGTGAGTTTTCCTTTCGTATCAAGCTGGAAAAAAGTTGTTTGCATTAATCTGCCTTACTTAACATGGCACATCTTTTGATGCGACTATTTTGCATCACAATGTCGATGCTGAAATTATTTTTAATAATTGTATTTGAATTGTATTGAATAATTGTATTGTTATAATTATATTGTTATATCATGTGGAAGGTTATCCCTAAAGGATTACTGTAACAATTAATTTCATAACACACATCTAAACCCCATGACTTCACAAAACCTTTCATGATTTTTTGTTACCAATTCCATGACTTTTCGGGCCTTGAAGATGAGATTATTAAATTCCATGACTTTCCCAGGTTTTCCATGATCGTGTTGTCTTTTTACAATAGTGAAAAGCAACCAAACTAACCTGACACAGTGATAAATTACGCAGTTAGACCTATGTGTAAGCAGGTCCATTTTTTTTCTCTCTGTCTCTCCTTTCTTAAGACAGATGAATCATGTCCAAATGATATGATATGACCATAGAAAGAGCACCTTTGAACCTGTTTTTGTTTCTTCTTCTTATTTATTTATTTTTTTTATTAAGATTTTTATATTGGCTTTTGATTATTTACACCCTCCTCTCAGGAGGCATTGATTTAACATATTATTTCAAGGTGAACAGTGTTATTTAGCCTATTTTATTTTCTGTATTTAGAATAACTATTTGGATAGTAAGGCATTTTTACGGCACCACCCCTAATCCACAGCCTACCGTTTGGTGGCGCCACTTTAGTATTTTGACCTTTGCAACCGCCACAAAACAGAGAAGAAGAAGAAAAACCCCAAAGACGACAGGACCAGGAAGAAGGCTCGAGAAACATCAGTAAAGGTACAACTATTGTTTTCTAAACTTTTAAAACCATAAATATCAAATTCCATTAAAATAAATGTGAAGATAAACAACCTGTCAACATTTTCAGTTTACTGTAAGTCCTGGAAACTTGAATTCACATAGAGACGCTGCGGTTAACGTTAGTATAAAAGTTCGGCTTTTTGCTCTGGAAGTTTTTAAACAGTTAATTTCTTAATAACAAGTCGTCCATAATAATATTAAGATAATTTAATAGTGACTGTCTCCTCTGTACGTGGCAGATTTACTTCTATATGTTGTTTTCGTTAATCCATACTTCCTTAACATAGCTAGGCTAGCTTACGTTAGCTAACGTCAAAGAGCTGCTCCGCTCGCGGTAACGTCTGCGTTTACGGCCGAGAGTTGTCTGCTGTTAGTTATTTACTCAGCTAAAGTCTAATGTAACGCTACCTTATAATAACAGTCAAACTTCATTCACAACACTTTAGTGTCAACACATTTATAATTTAAAACAAGGCAATGTAAAACAAGTTAACGAGTATTTTTTTATTTAGGGCGGCGGAGCCAGCTGACGAGCTTCAGGAAAGAGCAAAACACATGATGCCTGTTTAGTCTGTTTGACTAAGTACATACGACTATCTCACTAATAGCAAACTAAATATCTTCCATTTAACAAAAGCCTCTAATGACACATTTAGTGTCTGGTTGCGTAAACACGAACCCGACATTCGTGTTTACTCAAAAGGACCTGCTTTTTAACGTTACAGCACTTCCACATAGGAGCTGGAAGCTGGCCAAACACCAGGTGAATGTAATGGTTATGTGCAGAAGACAGTTTTCCCATCGTTATGTCTTCTCCCCTATCTAAACCTGACCCAAAGCTTTAGATTTTTATGGTTTGATCCTTATAACCCTTACAACTTTATGGTTTTATTATGAATCTGAATGTGTTTTAGTGTATTTGTATTATTTTAGCACTTGTTTTTACTTGAACACTTGCATACTCTATTTTAGATTATTTATATTTTTTATTTGTATTTTTTTTTTTTATGTTTTATCAATTTTTAAAACTTATATATTTATTATATTTTTATTAATCCCTCTTCTGTTCTCCCCCACTACTACTCGTTTTTTTTTTAAATATGTGTTTATTTATATATAAATATTTTGTATATTTTAACTGTCATTTTAACAACTACAGCTTTGATCAGTGCACCCAAACCATGGGATCCTTCCTCTGCCACTCCTGGGTAGTTGTCCAAACCTTTTTCCTTTCTTTTAAATAACCACATATGATTTTTATAAGGAAAAAGGTAGGTAGTTTGTTTAAGTCACCTGGGCCTTGTGCACCTGTGTCCCCCCTAAACCTAACCACAGTGGGGAGTGCTGCGTATTAAGGAGGAGGAAACATAATTCGACGCGGAGCACACTTTGATACAACACCTGTATGTTAGGATTTTATCAGTACAGAAGTTTAAAAAGAATAATTAGGCAGGGTTTTCTTTCATACTTTGCATGGTTCTGCAATGCAAGTAATGCTTATATCCATTATAAATTGATCTATGAGTTGTTTTTTTTAAAAAAAAAAATGTTAGTAATCAATAGAATGTGAGAAAATATTGAAACATTCCCATCGCATATTTCAGGAGTTTAAGATTATGTCCTAGAAAATTTTGAATGTCTTTAAAAAAAATCACAAAAGAAACATGTCCAAAACGTCAGTTTAATAGACCTAATAGGGGTGGGAATAACCAGAGGTCCCACAAAACACTATTATGCCAATATTTAAGCCACAACACAATATGTTTTGCAATGTGTTGACAACATGTGTTATTTGATAACATATATTGTGATTTTTTTTTACCTTTTCAATTGCAGATGATGTCCCCAGAAAGAAAAAAATATGAAAAAAACTTTATCTGTTTTTCTCACTTCATCCATTATTATTGCTGCCGATTGTATCCAGCTGACTAAAAAGCACACTGTTTTACTAGTAGGCTGGCAAAACCTTAATATGTATTTTTAATATTAATTATTTATAAAATATAAAAAATCGGTACTTGGTGTTCGTGTCGAGATATGATATTGGCATGCAAAAATACTGGGATACTGTCACAAATGCATTTTTTCCTCAACCCCTTGTAAAGAATAACAGCACATGTAAAAAACATATGAATGACATAAGTATATATGAATATGAATGACAATATTTAATGATAAACTGAGTGATTCAAGAAGAGCCTTCAATTGTAGGAGAAAAGATGAAAAGTTAAGGAGTTACTTAGATCATTTTGTTTGTGAATTAAAAAAAGCATTTAGCATAACAAAATATATTCAAGAGCACTATTATCTGGATTATCATAGTAACTAATAAAATTGCCAAGGTTAAAGGCATAAACAGAATAAGAGGTTTCAAAGAAGTGAAATTGCAGATCTGTGCAAAATCTTAGTGATATTTTTCACTTAAAAAAGGGAAATAGTTAATGTAATGTGTTTTTACAAAAGGAACAGGAAGTATCAGAGTCTCTAAAGTTAGGGGAAAAAATATTTTAAATGTCTTCAAAGATTTTTTTTACAGTGATATAAAACAGAGAAAAAGGGCAAACCATCAAATTTTAGAGGATGAACTGAGCATCTGGTAAATAAAACTATTATTCAAATGTCTATTGTCAATTTATTCATTTAATTAATAGACTCTTTGTTTCAGCATTACATTTTAATGCTACAGACAGTGAAAGACTTAACTTGAGGCTACATTATGAGGACACACTTTCTGTTGACAACTAGAGACAACATGTCTTAGCTTGTTCTGCTCAGCTGTGTGAACTGTGTGTAGCCCATGAGCTCAGTAGAGATAAGATTACCATGTAAGTGAAAAACAGCATATTCCTTCAGTTCAGGAACAGCAACTGGAACACAAGCTAGTCCTAGAGTTAGGAAAACACAACACATACATTATTTACAGCACTCGGCTGCTTAACAACTTCTGGAATAAAATGCATTGTTTATTTTGTGTTTTATCTTTCTGCTCATGGAGCATAGCATGTCGATGCATAATTTGCTAAATGTTATGGCACAGAGCAACAGAAATTTGACAATTTATATTGTTGTTGAAGTCATTTAGAGATGTAAAGATTAGTTGATTTATCAGTTAGTGGATAGACAGAAAATGAATCTACCACTGTTCACGTAATCAGTTGTTGCAGAAATGCAGAGAGTCCCTCAATGTAAGAATACGCTGCTGTTGTTTGTCCTACATTTTAGTCAGTGGATTGTCCTTGGAATTTGGACTATTGGTCGGACGAGACATTTGGACTTTATATTCTGTTTCATTTCCGCCCACTATATCCTGACCTGACCACTTGATTTGTTCTTCTGCAGGTGAGCCAACATGGGGGCTTTTCAAAGCTTGTTTAAAGGGTTGTTCAGCAAGAAAGAAATGAGGATCCTGATGGTAGGACTGGATGCTGCTGGAAAGACCACCATCCTGTACAAGCTCAAACTGGGAGAAGTTGTTACCACAATCCCGACTATCGGTGAGTCCTCTTCTGTATTTTTACAAGTTGTCGCACTGCATCTTCTTACCAATGCCAGCACTGAAAAAACATGTTTTCCCCTTCATCTGCAGGCTTTAATGTTGAGACGGTAGAATATAAGAACATCAGTTTCACAGTGTGGGATGTCGGTGGCCAGGACAAGATCAGGCCACTCTGGAAGCATTACTTCCAAAACACACAAGGTGAGAGACTTCTGATGTCAGATCTCTCAAAGTCTGTTGTACAAACCCAATTTTGATTAAATCCTCGTACAATCCTCCTTACATGTGGACACCTTTATCCCCTTCTTTCATACAAACCTCACCCTTTTCCATTTTCAGGGCTTATCTTTGTAGTGGACAGTAATGACAGGGAGCGAGCTAATGAGGCGAGGGAGGAGCTGATGAGAATGCTGGCTGAAGAGGAGCTGACATACGCTGTGCTGCTTGTGTTTGCCAACAAACAGGTGAATTTCTGTCACTGATCTTAAAATAAGGCATAATTAGTGGGTGAGCCTGGCACCTATCAATTAGCTATTGATCTATTAACAGGGCATTGGCCCAATACCCTTTTATTGGTAGAAAAAAACCCCTAAGATTACAGATGCATTATTGAAATAAGGTTTAGAGGAGTTGGCATATTTTAATGTATTGGTTTTGGCTACTCTGCTGTTTTTTGTCCATCTCAGCCTGCTAGCGTTGCAGCACTGCTCTCATTTATGATGGCCTGCTGTAACACCACTGTGTAACCGGGGTGTTTTTAAAACAATGTCAGCAGAACAATAGGTCTTTTCTTTTGCACCGCCTCGTCAGTTTCAGGAGTTGTGCTCTCAGCCCATAGTATATCAGTTATTAAAGTTTATAACCTTAATAGTTATCTGTCTGGACTATACATATTTTAGTAGCAGTTAGGTAAATATGACCATTTAGGTGAATATACTGTAAGTGTCCAATAAGTCAGTATCAGCAACTACACAATATTAAAGGACCAAATAAATTTGTGTAGCATTAATCTTGAACTACATATTGTCACACTACCACTTCTAAACCTCTCCTTACCGTAAACCCACTTGTTTTTTTTTGTGTTTTTTTTTTTAAGGGAGACAGGGGATTTTAGGGGGCGATAGCAGATCTACAGTAGATGTCACAGAGAAGTGGTATACATAAGCTGAAAGCTGGGATCCTAAAGATGAGATTGAGATGCATCTGAGCACTCCATGTCTCCAAGTTTTTCTGGTCATAAATATGTCATAAACATCTTTTTTGATTAGGCGCCTATTTAAACTTTAGCAATTTAGAGTGTATAGGGGCTTAGAAAATTATAATGGAAGTATTTCATGGTTATTTCCATGCTCAATTATGTCTCATAAGTTGTTGTAGCGATTTTTATGTTGATACTTTTTATTACACAGATTTGGTGCTAAATCCAAGCATTTTTCAAATCTCCCCATATTACCACATGGAGACACCAAGGAAAAACCTTTGACATTTGGAGATTTCTGTAAGGAATGCATTTTTTGTTCACTGGATGGCAAGTGATTCTGTTCTCAAAACTAGTGAGAAACCCTCATATTGTCAGTATACTTAGGCCATACATACATACATACATACAAGGCCATACATCCTTTGAATGCCGTTGGTCTCTAGTTTGTGGTTGAAAAGTTTCGTGAGGATGTGACCATCCTAGAGGTCACAATAGTTCATTTTATACAATGATGAGAGAGATCTCACCACAGTGAAATGGCTACTGTGGGGGCTAAATGTCATCACACATGGACAAAATTCTGGCTCATTGAATCCACAAGAGTCTCAGCTTTGCAGTCATACCCAATTTATGCAATTCTAGTATGCAGAAACATTAGAATACAATAAACAAAAATAACAATTTGTACCATGGATATCCGGATCTGAAGGATTAGTATTGATTGATTCAGTTCAATAACTTTTTGCATGTGCCCCGCCCAATTCTTTTTTTCATGCCTGCCGTCACTCAGGAGTTTTAAACGGAGAGCAAGATGTGCGGCCGATATTCAGGTTTTAATGAAATGCAGCTACTCCAATAATTAGAGACAGTTTTTTATGTTTAACTTAAGCTGCTACACCACATGAAGTGGAAAAGAACATTTTGTTGTTTAATTTTAGTGGATAAGTTTAACGATAATGCTGTAATGAGCAGAATTGTGACCTAATTTTATTTGCTGTGAATGGGAATGTTACAGTTCAGCTATAACAAGTGAAGTGGCATTGTGAGTACATTACTCATTTATAATGCTCTTTACTTTAATTATAATGCTTCAGTACGTGGCTTTAAGAGCAATTTCCAAAGAGAAATTTTAGTTTGTTTACATTGTTATTTTGTTTAAAAAAAAAAAGCTGCACTAAGTGGATTTCAGAGCTATTTCTAAAGACATATTTTATTTGTTTATTGTTTTTTTTTTTATTTATAAAAAAATGCTGCATTGTGATGAGAGCCATATAAAAATGTTTTTAGTTTGTTTACTTTGTTATTTCATAAAAATAAAATAAAAAACCCTTAGGAACTGTTTGGATGCAGACATGTTTTCTTGTATTGCACTGAAGAGCTATTAAACTGTCAATCATATACACTGGATTGATTTTAATAACTTTAAAGTACTTAAAGAGTGCATTGTGCAGCTGTATTATACAGGTAAATAGTAAGTAGTAGTAAAAGTGATCTGTGCAAACCTTAACAGGGAATGTAGGTTTCCTTTTTCTCTTGTTATGAAGTGTTTGTTGCTCTTTCAGGACCTGCCCAATGCCATGAATTCAGCTGAGATCACAGACAAGCTGGGCCTACACTCCCTGCGCAGTCGTAACTGGTATATCCAGGCCACGTGCGCCACTAGTGGAGATGGTCTCTACGAGGGTCTCGATTGGCTGTCAAACCAGCTCAAGAAAGGAAAATGATCCATCAACCCCCCTCCTCTGTATCTGCGGTTTGACAGGAGACTGTACTGGTCCTGGGCTCATTCTCTCCTTTCTTCTCTTTCCTCTGAAGCGACCTTTGGCCAGTGCTTCTCTGCGTCTGGGCTCTGTATGGGGTGTGTGTGTTTTTTGGATGGATGAATATGAGTGGGAGCAGCCACGTCGTGCCTTGAACACAAGTTAACTCTGACATTCCTGCAGTGTCAGCACATCTAAAGGCACTGGTCTCCACTAAGGACGCAGGCTGTGTAGTCATGTTATTCAGCTTTTACATTTGCTAGTGACATTAAGGCCTTTTTTATAACTGTTTATTCACCTTGCAAGGACCCACGATAATTGCAATGTAACCCATGCTGTGTTTGATGCGATAAAGTATAATATCATACAAGTTCTTGAGAAAATTGTGAGTTTTGGAGATATAAGTTATGACTGCAGCAGTAAACACTGGATAATTATTGATTCTCTCATATAGTTTTAGAATATTTTGTTTGAAACTTCAAGTCTGTGTACTGTAGGTCCTGTTAATGGTCAAAATGCTTTTTTAGCATCCATTCCTAAAGATAAGTTTCCCTATTTTTTTAATTGTGTCTTCAGGTTTTAATCAGGTTACATCCCACCTATGAAAAGCAATAACCTGCCTTTTATTTTCACTTGGCCCATCTTTTTTTTACATGAATGCGATCTATAATAGACAAATGTTACAGCGTATGTTTACATATATGGAGGTGTATTGAGTGTAGCGGCTGGTGGATGTGTGTATCCTTGTGGTGCTGTGTGGGTTGCAGCTTTGTCTAGTTACTGGAACAGTGATGCCTTTTTTTGCCGTGGGAGTTTCTCCCCTTCTGGCTTTTTATTTACTGATAGTCTTCTTTAGGTCCGTTGTTTGTTTTTTTTTTAATGTTACTGTTGATGCACGCATGACCTGGTTTACTTTAGCATGACCTGACGTGCCAGGTGTGCAGTCTTTTGAGTAAAATGCTCTCGGGACCAATTGGTTTGATTCAGAAAGGGCTCACTGTGTTTGTTTGATTCGCTTGCAGAGCATGAGTTTGCCCCCTCCTGTGTTTTCTAGAGGACATACTTAGTGCTGTGATTGACGGTACAGTTGAATTGGACCTGTTGCTCTGGCCTACTACATGAGTCAGCACTGCAAATGCTTCCTTAATGGTTCAGGCTTTATGGTGTTTTCCCTGCATGTAACCAGAGCATGGACACTTTGTCCCTCTGGTGCCTTTTGCACAACCTCATCAACTTGCACAACTGAGGCCAATATGGGGACAGCAATTTGTCCATCAGCCTTTGCAATGAACCCGTAGACAATCGCCGTTCCCATTTCTCTGTGCCAGCAGATTGATTTGCACCAGTTAACCCAGTAATAGAGTAGTTTTTCCAAACACATCCACTGATACCAAAGGCTCCTTCAATTAATATAAAAACAATCTTAAACTGTCCCCACCCCTTACTGAGAGAAGATGACTCTAAGATAAAAAAAAAAAAATCCACTGACCTTTTAAGGAAAATCATTTGTCCCTTCTGTTTTTCTACAAATGGACATTTAAATATTTGTTTGTTTGTTTGCGGGGTTTTCTGGGCAAGTTTGGGTAACTGATCAACTTTTCTTTTGGGTGTTCGTTAACTTTACGTTGGGGTGTTTCTTTAGCATCAGTAGAGTTCATAGGATAAGTAAGGTGATCTGCTTTACAGCGAGAAATACAAATGTATATAATGTTTTGTAAGAAAATGTATTTAAACTCGACATTGTCCACCTACCCTTGTTCAAATGAGAAGCTTTAATTTTCAAGATAGTTTCCGTACAAATGATAAGGTAGGCGCATATGTATGTCTTGATTACCTTCTTAAGCTTTTTTAAACTCATTTTATACCATCTGATTAATGCACTATAATAAAGAGGTCTCTATTGTACTTCTGCTCTACTGGCATTTTCATTGGAAAACTTAAAAATAAAGTTAAAAAAATTCATATGAAAAATGAACGCCTCACAGAAATTCCTTTTAAATTCCTTTGAAGTGAAGTTGTCATTAAAGACAGTGATGGTTAAATACTGAATTGGTTGTCAATGCATTAGGATTTAAGGAAAAGACTATGCACATATACTGTAGCTTGGATCATCATAACAGCTATGAAAAACCTGTCGGCATGTTTTACGTTTGAGTTTGTATTAAATCAGCCACGTTCTGTCAGAAATAATCCCCTTTTTTAGCATTCTCAAAGACGTGACAGGTGTCAGCCAGTGAGATGTCTTTCGGATCTTGTTTCCTGCTCAGTAAAATGTACAGACACGAGTCTGTCACACCGTCCTCACCCATCACCCATCAATCAGCAGGATCAGAACCCAGATCTGTCCTCTGAGGCTATTTTTACAGGCGATATGATCAGTAAAAAACTGTTTCCAACACAAACTGTTTTTTTTCCATCCTAATTTATTTTCTCTGACAGTTGACATAAATGCATGAATCAATACATGAATAAATCCACAGGTAGATTGCAGTTGTTCATGAGAAGGTTTTTTAAGATGTGAAGATAATCTGACAGCTTCTATAGCTTTAAAAGTCATTCTTTACCTCTTGATCTTTATTTTCCTGCAAGTGTGCCATCAGCAAAAATCATAATGACCTCTGATATATTAATTGCAATGTTGACTGGTTTCTTTTATGTTTATTAAAGTAGTAAAGCTCAAACATAACAGTTATTCTTCTTTGTTAGTGATTAACCCTTTGAAACCTGAACTAGCTGGCTTAATTTCTTTTAAAACCATGAGTGAGCAAGGGGCAACTTTACAAGAAATGACCCAAAAATGAGCAAGAAATTAGTAAAAATGCTCCAAGAAAAATACCAGAAAATAAGAAAAGCACAACAAAAAAGCAAAGTTATAAAAACAAAAAAGAAAACAAAAAAAAGAAAAGAAAAAGAAAAATTGCCTCAGGAAAGTGAAAGAATTTCTTCATTTTGCAACATAAAATATCGAGAAAAAAAATACAATCCTTTTTTTTTTGTTTGATTTTTTAAAAATATCTATTTTTTTAAAAAGCCATTCCAGCAATTTTTAGGTCATGTGTCATCTTTTACTTTTTTTTTGTTGCAGTTCAGAGGTTTATGATCGTGAAAGTTGTCTAAATTAAGCACAAGAAAATCGATGTTGATCCAGGTTTTATAGGCTGAAACAATGTGGATATGGCTTTAAAAAAAAAAAAAAAGAAGGATGCTGTCCGCTAACACATCTGAAATTAGGTGACAGCTAATTTCTGAAACAGCCTGATGAAGAGAGGGCGGTGTCAATGAATATTTCCACACCAAACATAACCTTTTAACATTATATGATGGACTTGTGTGTAGCTCAATATCAGATGCCTTCACACATTTCACACACTGTCCAAAAAACAAAGCTGTCTAGAAACAGACATGTCAAAACTGAATTCTTAATGACCACATGAAAATTAATGCTTGATTAAAATATGTATATATAGATTAATTCATTATTTATTTTAAATGATTTTAAAGGTATTAACTGGGAGTGGTAGCATGTCTGCTGCTGGAACTACAGGTAAACATTTCCCAAATAAAACCATCAAAAAGAGACAGCAATACTCCTTATATTCTGTCCAAAGGAGACAAAATTCAAACATTATCAAAGGTAACAATTCCAGATTATTTTATTGGGTTTGTAGACTTAAGTTGTGAGAAAACATAAAAAGGATCATTCAACAATCACTATTTATTGGTCAAAGCAGGTTGGGTACAGTATGTACATATATTTATGTATCTCCGTATTTCATTGTAACTATAACATCACAATTCAAGAAGTTGTAGAAAGGGGGGGAAAGTAAATGAAAAGAAAAAAAACAGAGAAAGAAGAAAAAAGAGAAGGGGGGTGGGAGAGTTAAACATATTTGGTGGAGTAAGCGGCATAAAGTGGCAGGTTACAGAGGCATCAGCATAATAGATCAAGTTTGGAAGAACATCTTGTAAACCAGCCTAGAGTCTGTCTACATAATTTAAAAGACCATCCTTTACCTAAAAGGGATTTTTCTATTTTTTTTCCAAGGCTTACAAAAGAACATCACATCATTGAAATTCACTCATTTAAATGTGTAAATAGACAAATACAATATAATGCTGCATTTCCTGACTGTAACCACTAGAGGGTGGTAAACACTCAAGGTTTTTAAATACACTCAGGTAATTTGAGAGAGGAGAGGAGTCACTAATAGTAACACCTCCAGTATATACTTTCAAAATAAAGCACCAAAAGAGAAAAAGTATTCACAGGAAGTGGCAGTGTACTATCATGTCTGCCTTGACACAGGTATGAACATCTTTAACAGGTAGACTGATCTCACATCAGAAAATAGCTTCTTTTTTTGATACAGCAATGACCAATGCAGATGTTATTCTTGCTTATTTATTTGTAATATTCCCAATACTAAATATTTAAATATATGTGCATTCATATCTTCTAATAAGTAAGTGTCGATGGCTTCAAAGGGCAAATGAGACTGGTGTGCAGCAGCTTTTCACAAAAAAATGTAACCTGATTTTTTTTCAGCATCCTGGACTTAGAGTTATAGCTCATATACAAATGATCAATTCAGCAACAGATCAAACACCAAACTCACATCCTGACACTAATCTGAGTCATTCTTTATACCTCTCTCTCTCTCTCTCAAAAGCCTAAGGTATAGCCGGTGGGATGACATATTGGGTTAATGAAGACTGATAGTCCACAGGGCCATACTGCAGGGCAGACCTGGACAGATGGTGACGCAGTGAAGACGAGGGTCTTTTCCTGACAACAGAAAAGCCTGCAGACCACTGCTCACCCTCCTTTTCCAACCCATCTAGATTTCAGGTGGCCAATTCTCCATAGAGTTGTTACCTTGGAAACAGCACCTTATGTATTTATAGAGAGCGACTGAGCAGACATGGAGAAGGGAGAGCAGGAGACAAGACATGGACTGTGATACACGTTTTCATCGAGTGTGGAGTGCACATGTCGGGGTGCAGAGGGTTGGAGGATGTACTTTTATTTTGTTACGGCTCTTTAATTGAACAGAGGGTCCTCTACGATTACGTCCTTGTAGAAACATCATCTCTCACCTCGCAGCAGCTGCCGGTTGCTCTTTATATTGGATTTACAAGATGCTCGATGACCTGATCTGGTAATATTTTTACATGAAAGATCCCACTTTGTAATTGAGGTTGAGCTGAGGTGATTATCATCTTCTCACAGCGCTGTGGATCTGAATCACTCTCACTGGTTCAACACATTTGACATCATATCTTTCCTGCCATAATCTTTCTCAGTCTCACACACACACTGACTATCAAACGAAGCTGAAATGACCTCAAATAATTTTAATTGGATATGTAGACTAACACTCCACACACACACACACACACACACACACACACACACACACACACACACACACACACACACACACACACACACACAGTGCTACACTTGACCTATGGCAGGCGCTCTCTGCGGATCGACTAAATCTCACCTTGATGTGTGACTTCACAGCACATTAACCCTTTGCTCATCCCACCATGATGTCACATTTCAGCTCTCCTTTTCGGACTAACATTTTCACTATTTGTCTATGATCTCCTGTGGTGGAAAGTAACCACATACATTTACTCAAGTGCAGTTTTGAGGTCAAGTATTTTCATTTAATGCGACTTTATACCTTTCCTATACAATTAAAGATTTACTTTGTAGGTTTTAAGAGGAATATTGACAGATATGGTATTCACTATTCATACCTATTTTTTTCATCAGTACATAATCTCCTAAACTAAGAATTGTGTTTTTCATAACCTCAGAATGAGCTGTTTATGTCTACGAATGGAGCGGATCCTCTTCCATGGAGTCCACGATGTTGTTCTACAGTGGCCCAGAATGGACAAACCAAACGCTGCCTTTCACGGTTTTGCTTGCACCAGTGTTCTCCTACATGCTTTGCACTTGGGAGGCCTTTAAATTGGTAGCAATCTGCAACCTCTCTGCTAGATGCCAGTTTTTACTTGGCTTACTTAATCTGAAGCTTTATTTGTTACTTTTGGGTAGTGTCCATGGTTACGTTGGCCCAAAATTCATAATCCCTGTTTTTCTGAGAAATGTCCCATTGGACCAAAAATCCTCTTTCTCCAACAGCTTGTTGTCCCAAAAACAAAGGCCAATTTCACCGAAGTCCTGTTTCTCTGAAAATAAACACTCCCTGCAGTTAGACAACCCAGTCACCAGAAAAAATGTTTCCATTGTGCATCATTGTAAACCTCGGATAGGTTATATCTGCCAGCTACACTGTGGTGAATGTGAAGCTAGGTCTAAGCATAAAAAACACTTGGTTGGTTGCGAAAAGACCACGACGTGGCTTAAAGCACCTACTTTTGGTGGCACTATAGTCACTACAAATGCACGGATCGGTGATTCAAATGCTGCTGGGGTACACACACAGGACTCATGCACTAACATGCACATGTAGTCTGACAATCTACCACAACAACCAACAGAGAAGCTCAGATTACAACACACATTTAAGGAGTGTGACTTCATTCTGTGCTCAAGCCTCCATTACTCCACTCCATCTTTACTTATTAAATGGTTCTTTGCTTCTATTTAATTCTCTGAAAACCATAGAGCGCCATTAAAGGTTAAACCAGAGGTTCCCATTAATTTTTGACTTGTGGTGCCTCACAAAAAAAGCAATGTCTTGTTGGGACCCCTTGTTATGTCATGGATGACTATGAGTTGTTAGCGATACCCCTCTAAACTTCTCATATGTTTTAATTTAAACAATTATCCAATATTTTTTTGAAAAGATTAGAGAAAAGTCCCCCCAAAAAATACAGATTCTTTTTTTCCTGCCACATTAATCATCTCACAACCCCCGAAATTCATCCTGTGACCCTTTGAATGGAGCCTAAATCTTAGGTTGGGCGCCACTGGACTGCCTATATGAAGTAGTAAAACCTTGATCTGATACAACAATAAAATGCTGCTTAAGCAATGATGCATTGGTATTAACAATCTAATAGTGTCATCTTATATCTAAAGCTTTATTTAAAACTTTAACATTATTGTAAAGCACCTTATATATGTAGTATGTGGGCCTCTTTCACCACTGATGGCCTTCTTCTCAGGGGAGCTGAGGCGTTGCATTGCTGTTTGTCATTGACCAGCTGTATCAATGATCCACCCTTGAAGATCAATTAAAGGATTTTTGTAATGAATCGTAAATGGTATGAGAGAGTAGTTGAAGAAGAAGTCACAGCATCCAGCATCTCTTCTGAGCAACAAAACAGGCGTAAAAGGTTGCTGTAGACCATGCTTACATGTATTTCATGGGAGTTAATATAAATATGTGGTCCTGTTTACTAATTACATCTTTTGACAATGCAGGCAAATCTTTTCTGTCCACTACAACATTTTCTATGTACAAGCTCAATGCATGTGTAACATCAATGGTCACTTGCATTTTTGGCGTACAGAAATCACAGAAGGTGCTCAGCAGTGCGCCTGTGGCTGGGCTGGTATTTTAAATCCTGTCCATCCACCCACACACGGCTAAGGAAACAGAGTTCATCAGTGACTGCACCTTTCTATAAAGACAAAGTCATCTCTAGCCTTTCACATCGCCATGGAAACACAGGATTTGTCCAGCTGATTGGCAGTGGACTAACACTGAGGCTAAGAACTCTTTGATTTCATAATGCTGCTAAATCTGTAGTCTGTTGTAGTTTAAGAAAGATGTCTGCTGCGTGTGTGAAAAAAGAAGACGCAAGATCGTTTGATATGAATAAGGCTTTGCAAATAAATGCAGTCACCATTATGTAGTATTAGTTTGGACTCTTTTACTATGTGTGACAAATAAATTCCATTTTACTCCCTACAAATTTTTGTTGATATCTTATATATGAACAATCATATAGATTCAGCAGTAGTGCACAGTAGGTCACCCTTTATTTGTAGGGTTGGTGGGTCGATCTCTTTTTGTTTACATGATGATTAATTCTTGTCAGCAAGACTCTGAACCATTAAAGGTTAACGGCTGGACCCATATTTTCCTATGTTGTTTTTTTTTTGTCAAAAAATATACAAAAGGGGACAACAATTTTGGAAAGTGGTACATTATTAAGCAAGAGCTCTGCAGCCAGCAGTGGCAAAAAAGGTTACAATGTAACCACTCAGGGCATTTATACACCATCAGTTTATGTCCACTAAAAGAGTGCTTTTAGTGCTTGTTTTTGACACTGACAGGCTCAGATTATTGGTTTTTATCTACAATTCCCCTAAGCATTTTAATAACTTAGGCCTAAAAAGAAGACAGAGAGGAAGGTAGTAAGGGATGAATGGATGAATAAAGGCATGGAAGGGAAGAAGAAATGGATTTCATTCTTTAAACCATTTAAATTGTAAAAAAAAAAAAAACTAAACTAAAAAAACCATCGAATTTTTCTTCTTTTTCATTTTATTTTTATCAGCAGCATTTGCTTGTATTTTTACTTTCAATACTTAAATTTAATATTATACAATTATTTTTTATAGTTGAGTACAGTAAATACCAGATACTTAAAGACTTTTAATCAAGTAATATTTTAACAGGTGACTTTAACTTCTACCAAAGTCATTTTCTGGAATGATATCTGCACTTTTACTCAAGTGTGGCTTTCAGGTACTTTATCCACCAGTGGAAAAGGGCTACCAGATTAACAAAAACACCTATATTAAAAAATAACGTTACAACATGAACTATAATATATAGCAGTTTTCTGTCATGAACGCTAAGTGCAACGCATAGGTTGGGTTATTTATTTGACAA
Source organism: Plectropomus leopardus (assembly GCF_026936395.1). Classification (NCBI taxonomy): domain Eukaryota; kingdom Metazoa; phylum Chordata; class Actinopteri; order Perciformes; family Serranidae; genus Plectropomus; species Plectropomus leopardus. The sequence continues at coordinate 13,124,228 of NC_142193.1, read as the reverse complement.
AGGGAAGAGGAAATAGTCATCCCTCACCGGACATCCGGTACTCTCTGTAACATAAATCTAACGCACCCTGTGAAATCAGCGGCCTGAAGGCGCACCTGTCAACACTTGTTTAGGGACAAGTTTGTAAACAAAACCAATTGGTGTTTACGAGATGCTTCGCTCCCCAACTCGGTTATTCTTCACGTTTACTAACAACACCAAACCCACTTCAAGCCAAGTAACAGAATACTCACTTCCTAAGGTAAGTTTTTGTGTTTATTTAATGATGTCCGGTCGCTTTAATGATGAGTTTGTGCTTTGCTAACGTTACCCTAGTTAGCTAACGTTAGGCTGATAGCTATCTGAGTAACTAGCAGCTAATGTCTGCTCTTCTGCCCCTGCTGTCCACTTTATATTTGTACTTTTATCAGCTGTGAATTAATTTCAGGTGGTTGCTTTACTCGTTTTTCAGCAGTACATACAGTAAGACTAACAAGGCTACTCCATCAGCTACAAGTAAAAGCTCTGCATTCAAAATCTTACTACATGTATCATCTGCAAAATGCACTCAGAGTGGCAAAAGTAAAGTGCTCATAATGCAACAGAATAATTTAAGTCCTTGACAAGACTTGCATAATCTTACTGAATTTATTTATTTGTTTATTTTACTGATGTATAAACTCTAAAGCATGTTCATGCTGTTACTGGTTCAGGAGGAGCTATGTCAGTGACTAAAAATTAATTCAACTAATCATATCTTTTCTTTAAATCAGCAAGCAGCAGCTATGAATGTGAACAACTATTGTTACATTTCCCCCTAAAATGTTAGGGAATAAAAGCAGAAAGCTAAAAGAAAATGTAAACTTTAGTGCAAGCACCTCATTATGTTGTTTTTTCTCTTTTTTTTGTATATCTCTGCATTCTAATTTTTCTTAGAAAGTATAAGATTTAACTGTACATACCTGTATTTTGTTTGGATACAGCCCACTAGGCTAATAATTCATAGATAATTTTGAACAGGTAGACAAAAGTTGACAGATAAAACAAATAAAAATAACAATAAATAATAATAATAATAATAATAATGATAATGATAATAATAATAATAATAATAATAATAATAATAATAAAGACTGGCATTTTCCTATATTTTGTTTACTAAAATCTAATGCTCTCTCTAAGATGTTGCATCCTTAATATGTATATGGCAGTCATCCCAGATCCGACTTGGGCATCACAGTTGTACAACACTTTAAATTAAATTAAATTAACTTAATCACTGGTTTTTGGCTTAAGTGCTTTTGCAGTAAATTTCCCCCTGGGCTGTTGCCTTTTTCTCTGGCTCACCCATTGGCAAATGATGGTGTCAAGGAGAAGGTAATAATAATAAGGGTTGTGTTACTTCATGTTTTGTCTTTTTTCCTGTTTCCATAACAACAATTCTTTGCTAACTTTAAGCTTATATCTATATTCTGATGGTCATCATTTTAAGTGGTGGTCTATACATATATCGACTCCTCTAACCTTGGACACAACCTGTTTCAACTTCTCCCTTTTGGTAGGTGCCATAGAGCACCGAACGCTAAGGCAACCACACACAAGAACCGTTTCTTCCCACTTGCCTCCTGTCACACTCACCAATGGTGAAATTATTCATAATGTCTCAAAACTATCCCTGTGCAATAAAACATCAGATACCATAAATCACATACAGTATATTCCAATTTAATATGCACATTTTATTTATCATTGTTTAATCTAAGCAGGCATTATATACTGCATTTATGTGTACTGTAATAAAACACCCACTCTATAATTAACTTATACTCTACTCATGCATGCAGTATTTATTTCAGCACTCTTTACATTTCAACATTAAAAGCCACTATAAAATAGAGCTTAATTTCTTTAATGTGTAAAAATACTTGGCCAATAAAGCTGATGTGTCTTAGCATGCTGCTGCACCTCAGGTGGTTTGCTGACTTCAATCTCAATGAGCAGCTGATGCCCACTCCTCTCATACAGTAGGTGCTTGCCGTGTACCCCCCCACACCGTGCCACGCAGAGAAATGGCCGCACAGGATTTGTCGCCCAATCGTAGTAGATTCCACATAATAGCTGCTGGTGTCAGGCTCTGTATCTAATGCAGTTTTATACCAGACGTTTATTATCACTCTTCGTGAGTTGGCTGACTGAATAAGGCTCATTGGCTCCAATAAACATTTTTCTCCATTGCCTCCACTGGACAAAAAGGCATAAGTGCTTCAGCAGCAGTAACTCCGCTGCTTTTCTGCAAAGTTTAAAATGGTTTGATGAAAAATGTTTGTCATATAATTGGAACAGTCTTGGTTCACTGTGTATTGGAGATTTAGTGGACATTAGGAGGAGTGATATCCATCTTTTTGGACATTAAGACCTAGACATTACCTCACCTGTTCTCTTTTCACCCAGAGGACCTTACATGCTGCACTACTAGTTTTGAATGTACACTGTCATTGGGTACTGCTGTGAAGGTTACAATGAGACATATGCAACCGCGAGCAGTAGTGTATGCGCGTGCATATGGAGAGCAGTAGTGCATGTGCGTGTGTACAGGGTGTTTTTGCATTTGAAGGGAAGGTTAAAAGATGATTGATGTGATGTGATACAGTCACCTTTTCACACCTCTGCCAGGTTGTCTTGTTTAACTGCACTCAGGTCGCACTGTCATTGACATTCATCCCTAGCCCCCTTCTAATAACCTCAGATGGCCAGTTTCCATTGAAGCGAGGGCAGATCTATTGTGCCACAGAATGTGCCGAAGTGTTTCTGGGTCGATGAGCTCGCACAGCTGAGATGGAGAGAAAGAAGGAGGACAACCAGGACAAACTGGGTTCCTTTAACTCCCCTAAGACCATGAATTTAAAACTTGTAAAATGATGTCTGAAAAAAGGCCAAATCATTTTTAAAATGAGCAGCCTGATAATTCAGACTGCAATATGGTCAGTTCCAGAGCTAACAATAAAACAGCAGATGTCATTTTATTAGAAAACAGTGGCAGAGCGCGCTCATCAACTCCGCAGAGCTACTTACTCAGCAAGATGCACCCCTGCAACGGGCAGCTTTGTGCTCAGTAAAATATAGAAGCCCTGAGGCAAAACGGGCCATCAGCGCTACACATTGGCCAATATTATTTGCCTAAACAATGGGTCAGACAGTAATGTGCTATTTCACAAATGATGCTGATTATAGCAATTATCTCAATATGACTAATACAATGTCCTTTGGCTGATTATCTGTTAGACCTGCTGCAGCTGTTTTATGTGTTTGATCACTAGTTGTACACGGGTATACAGCTTGAAATATGGTCACACAGCAGTGATATATAAAGAGTTATCAAATTTAAAATTGACATATATATCACCTGCCAAGTGCCCATGCTTGATGTGAGGTGTTCCATGTCAACATACTGTGTATTACATGACATGGACCAATAAAAAAGCCACAGCAGGATGTATATGCTTGTCCGCAGCGTGCTTGAGTTATAAAAAACAGGCCAGTACAGATAAATTATTTTGTGTTTTTTCATCAGTCTTAGGATCCCAGTTATTATAAGGTTATTCTGGGCATACTTTAAAAGAGTGGTTTTGTCTAAAATAAAGCCTTTCTTTACTGAACACTGCTTTGTTGCCCAGTCAGTGTTATCCGTTAATACAGCCTGCAGTGTGAGCATTTCTGTGGTTCCTTGATAACAAGCCATAATTAAACTGGAATTTTGTTCGGTTAAAGTTCTCCCTGCAAGTAGGTGTCTGTTTAAGTGTGCCAAAGTCAGTAGGCTACACCTGTTATTTCAATGTCCAGATATTAATCAACATCGCATATCTTACGCTGCAAGTATCGTTTCGGACTTGAGTATTGGAAGATATGCAACATTAAATGATTGGATCAGGATCAGAAAAACTTGATTAGGACAACTCAAGTGTCCACGATCATCTGACGACAGAGTCCAGCTGTTTTGGTTTCATTGTGAGTTTGTTCTGACTGTTTAATGGCTCTGTGTGGGATGTTAGCTCCTTTCCAGCAGTGAAGAAGATTAGTATCCAGTGAAGAGGAGATAGTCTCTCATACAGTTGTCTACCTTTGCCTTCTGGTCATTAACTTTTTGATGGGTGCTGTACTTGTCTTTAAATAGCAACATCATAGCATTGCCCTGGTGTCATCGCATGGCTTGGTCTGGGCAGCAGCATACTCCACTGTCTCATTTCCCCCCTCAGTACCAGTATAAATATGGTTTATGGTTAAACTGTTTATTATTAACATCCCTACAAGGCAGCGCCAAGCCAAAGACTCCCTCAGCTCTGACTCAGCCTGAGTCCTATATTGCTGCAAGTGAGCAGAAGAGCTTGTGCAAGATAACACAAAAAGTGAATTCTACTTGACTGATAATAGGATATTGGGTTCGTGGGCAGATATTTGGGTACAGATTAAGTAGTCAAATACCTGTAAAGTTACTACTTTCAAGTGGTAGTCTTTCTCTATCATAGCCTCAGATTCTGCACCAATTGTGTGAGAAAATTTCAGTGATCTGAGCTTGCTGCCATTGAGAGTATAAACTGCTAAAATAATAACACCTGTGATTCTATTAAGGTACTTAACAGCCAACCTCAGCCCCCTGCTGAGGTGTCACTTTGTGCTTTAGGCGACGCGATATCACATGTGTTGCTACTTTGAAAACGAATTTGATATCAGAAATGTTTCAATCTCCATTTGGGATCATTTGCTATAAATAGCAACCGACCCCTGCTGGGTAACATCATTTCCAGCACCAGCACCCAGAACAGCATGGCTGTAATTTAGGTCTTTCACAGTGTAGTTCAGCACATTGCACATTAACATGTCCAGCACGTCCACACATTACTTACTTTTCGTCTTCATATGATTTTGCTGTATTACATTTAGATCTAATATTATGTCTCTGAACAAACGGATTTATGTACGTTACAATGTGTACTTAACTGTCAGTAAATGGCAAATCAGAATTACCTTTATTTCTCTAGGCATTTGATTTTTTATTTTTTTTTAGATTGGCCATCCATTGTTGCACTGGTGCCTAAGTTAATTATTTTTGTGCAGTTACACCTGGATTTGGCATCTTTACCAAACATGATCACATTTTCACTACATAGGATGCATTTAATGATACTTGTAAATAAAGGGCGGCATGTTGGTGCATTGGTTAACATTGTTGCGTCACAGGAAGAGGGTTCTGGGCTTGAACCAGGGTTGGGAGTTGGGGGTCATTTTGTTTTGAGTTTGCATGTTTCCCACGTGTCAGCATGGGTTTTCTCTTTCTCCCACATGAATACATTTATTGGTGACTTTAAATTGTCCATCGGTGTGAATGTAAGTGTGAATTGTTGTCTGTCTTGATGAGTTAGCCTTGTGATAGTCTGGGGACCTGTCTTGGGTGTACCCTGCCTCTCGCCCAGTGTCAGCTGGGATGGACTCCAGCCTCTCCACGAACCCTACCAGCATGAGCTGTTATGGATAATGAATGAATGAATGAATGAATGAATGAATGCATGAATGAATGAATGAATGAATGAATGAATGCAAATAAAGAGTGTTGCATTTTTACAGCATTGGACAGTGACATCTAGAAAAGAGTCTTGTAAACTTTCCTTCTTTTAAACTTGAAAAAATAACGTGTAAATTTGTGCTGTTGCAGGGTTTTGTCAGCTTGCTTTTAGCTCAAGTGGACAAGGCGCCAGCTGACAAGCTGATGTATCCTTTCCCTGAGCCTGTGAGCCAGCTGGACATGACGGACAGGCCAGTGTGCTGTGTAAGTCATGTGCAGCCTCACCATACATTATTCATCACTCTCATCATGAAGAAGCCCTCCATCCTCTTTTATCTCTCCATCTCCTGGCATTTTACTCTCTCTCCCCCCTCTCCCCCTCCTCTTACTTTCTTAATTTATCAGCACCCATTAGCTACTACAGCAAAGAGTAGCCTCTCTCTGTTTGACAGCAATACTCTGAATCTCTCTAATCCACATCACCTGCCACGATCTCCACTATTTAACTTTGATTTTTACTCCATCGGTTTGCTTCCCTTAGCCACTTGTAGCTAATTTTTTGTCCTTTTTGGTCCTCTATAAGATACAGTATTGTACAGGATTGATTTCAGTATAGATTTCCCCCGTTGTGTTTCAAGGGCATTCTTGAATAGCTGACATAACGCTGGGCTCTGCCCTTCTTCTGGAGTGTGATTGTTGTTCAGTGGAGATGATAGTCACCAGGATTAATAATAATTTATGCTTGCAAACAAACATCCAGCAGGGCAGAGCCACAGGCCACAGTTATGCCGAGGTTGCCCTCCTGTGGCGTCCTTCTCGTCATTCTCACCTGCCACTGCGCTCCAGTTGCCATGCCAATCCATTACAACCTCGCCTGGGGCCCAACGCAGCTTCATCATTAGCTGTTGTTGTCACTAGGGGATATTTCAACTGTTCACTCTTGTCGTTCCCTTCCACTCCCTCTCTCTCTCCCTCTCTCTCTCTCTCTTCCTGGCAACACCAGCAACACCCTCTCCCGTCCTCCTCCATTCCTGGTACAGTGGATGCTTCAAGCATTTCTCCACCCCCCGCTAGCTCAGCTGCTGAACCTCACACAGGACCATGTCCCTGGACTCCCCTTTATTACCATATCATGAGATGTGCCTTAGGCGTGTAGCAATGCAGCGTGCCGCCTGTGTCTTTAAGAGAGAGAGAATATAATGTGTAACGGGGAGGAAATAAGGCATGGAGTGAGCAAGTGAGAGAGAGTGGGTGAGGGAGTGTGAATTTGTCATGGGCAAAAATTTGTGCTTCATTCTTAGCTGTGTGCTGAGCATCTCTGCACAGACATGCACAGTCTCCCAAGACTCATTCTGCTGAAGAGTACGCCCCTCTCTCTCTCTCACTCTCTCTGTTACACACACACACACACTCAGCCTCTCCCACTCAACCTCTCCCTCACACACATACACACACACACGTGCTCGCATTCACACACGCGCAGTGCTGTCAGGAGTGCCGCTGCTGGACCACAGCCATCTCGCGAAGGAGGTTCCAGCGGAGGGAAGAGAAAGCCAGAGCGAGCACGAGACAAAGGGAAGGAGGACGGTAGAAGGAGAGGAGCGAATAGGAGCGCGGGGACCGGCACAAGGAAGGAGAGACACAGCGCTTTGTGAAGAACAGAAAGCAAGGGACAGGAGGAAGGAGGAGGAGAGAGGAAAAAAGAGGAGGGGGAACAGGAAACGCGATCACTTTCAGCTGCAGCGGTCCGTGTCGCAGCATGGGCAATGCACCATCCCAAGGCATGTCAACCCTATCTCTTTGCATTCTTGTGTAGCAGGTATCATTTTGATTCTGCGTGTTGTGCTACCCAACCAGCTGGCTGTTCAACTCTGTGAAAGCAGGGGATGGGGGTTGGGCTGAGGGCTCGTGGAGCGCGGCATCGCTTGAGGAGAGCGATGCTGTAAGGTAGCATCCGTCAGTGGGTTGTAGGTTAGGAGCGCATGGGGAGAGACTTGCAGGGGTGTTGAATGCAAAGATGAGGTGCTGGAGATGCTGGAAACACTGGGTGGAGGCACCATTTGTGGGAGCAGCAAGAAATGGGAGGGGGCTGGTGTAGAGCAGAAGTACCATCAGTGAAGCAGGTGGTGCTGGTGGGTGTGAGTGTGCGTGCGTGCATGTTTGTGCCTGTGTGTTAGAGAGGGAGGTGACTAGTGAGGAAGAATTTTGTCATATGTGTAGTTGAGTGCTAAGTGTGATTGTGCTTGTGTTTGTGTGTGTTGGTTGCAACTGCTGCTGTCAGCTACATGGACAACCTCTTAGAAGTAAAGTGCCCAGAGGGGTGTGTGTGTTTGTGTGTGTGTGTGTGTGTGTGTGTGTGTGTGTGTGTGTGTGAAAGACAATAAGACAGAGAAGAAACAAAGATAAGTAAGACAAATAAAAGAATTGGTGGGTGTCATGATCGCTTAATGAGGGACTAGACCAGACAGCTTTGCTTTGAGTGAATGGGGGATGGTATTGTAAATGGATGATCGGGTGGGTCAACTCCTTCATGTGATGCTCTCTCTTTTCCCTTCGGGCCTCTCTCTTCTGTCTCACCCCTCTTTTTCTCTGTCAGTCTTTCTTTCTTTTTCTTTATTTCACTCTCTTTTACAACCTCTTTGATAAAAATACTAGTTGCTAGCTTTGCAGCCTGAAAATGCTGTGCTTGACAACGAACTGAGGATCTGTGATTCCTGGTGAGAGGCAGGCATATTTGCCTCTGTCAGTGTGTATGTGCATACTATATTTCTGCATACAGTTTACTGCATATTTGCATATATGCCTATTTGTGACACCTGTGCACATGTCTAAACGTAGAGACAAATACTAAAAAGAGTGCTGAAGGGGTTTGGGAGTTAAAGTAAAGAATTTGGGAATATATATTGGATGCATGTTGAAACACTCCCTGGATTGAAAGGCTTCTCTGACAGGCAACTGAGGAAAAGTGTCCACCACCAAGATGCAAGAAATGAAGAGAAAAGGAGGGGAAAGCTGGCAAACGCACACTTTTTAGAGAAAAGGGCAGCGCCACACAGCTCGGGGAATTCATTCATCAGCATTCATTTCCCTCTTCAACTCTTCCCTCACCTATTTCTCCCTCCTTTCTTCCTCCCCTCCTCCTCATCCCTTGCTTGACGCTCACCCAGGGACAGTCTGGTAGCTAGTGGGGAAAAGGGGACCGAGACGAGAAATAGAGAAAAAGAAAGACGGGAAAGAATGAAAGGAAGTTTAAAAGACCAAAAGACAAAGAAATGGTTTGGACGTAGATGGACAGGTAAGTTGCATTGCTGAAGTCTGGCAGCAGCATAATTCTTTTAAACAGTGTTGAGTGTCTAAATGAGGCCATTACTTGGCTGATTGCAAGGGCTCAGCAATGGAATAGTAAACAGCTCTTTAAACCTGTTTGTTTGTGAGCTTCTTCTCCGATGTGTTTCGCGTGGAATACTGATGCCCTCCACTTGTCTGGTCAGTTTTTGGCTGCTGTGTTTTGCTTTTTTTTCTTTCTTATTGCCGGATGACCTTTGGAAGGTTTCATTTCTCATTTTTCCGAGTTGATATGTGAATTCTCTTGTCAGACGCTCTTATCGGTCTCTTTAAATGTGGAGGAAATCGTTTTAAGGCTCAGGTGAAGGCAGACGCAAGCTACAGTGTCATGAGACCTTTTGCACTAGCTAGAGGTCTGTGTGTCTATTGGATTTTTTCCTTTATCACTGTAAAGCTTGTCCTTGGAGGTCTGTCTGTTGTCAGTGTCTTTTTTAGAGGGATTGACATGGATTAAGCTGAATACTGAGCCATGGGTGTCTTTTTTCCTCCCTAAAAGCAGAGAATTGAGTTGGCTGAATGTTTAAGCAATGACTATTTCCTATAGAAGCTTAACAGTTTTTAATAATCTGCTAGAACAGGAGATTTCTAGCTGTGTGGACTTGCAGTATTCAGGATTGCCATAGCCGTCAGTGGCAATCAAGGTACTAATTTAACTTAATGCAGCCAAAGACAACTGCCACAAACCATGCCAATGTTTGGGCTGTGCACTCATGCCACCAGTGTGCCAGACACCTCAGGCTTAGCTTTGCCAAGTTTTCCGGTACACCTTTTACGTTTGGTAATGTAGTTACCATTTAACCACTGCCTATCACAGCAAATAGAAGCATCATTATAAGCCCATTAGAGTTGTACCAGTTCACACTGCTAGGCTAAACCGTAAAGAATAGATTAAGCAGAGTCAAGCATTAAGCCCAGTATTAGCCTGCCGGAGAGCTAATGCTTATCGTAATGTCACTATTGTGCAGAGACGGCAGATCCTGGTGGCTTTATGCCTCCATGCTATACCTAGTATGTTCAGCTGAGGTTTATGTCACCACACATGTCTGTCTATCTGCTGATCCTCTCCAGTGAGGCGAAGGCAGAGCCGTGTCTGGGAGCGGCCTGCAGAGACTGAGATCCTGTTATATTGCATGTTGGAGTGATGTTATAGTGTGAGAAAGGAAAATGATGGCGGACATATACATGGTGTGGGTGTAGATAATATGTGAGGAAGAATGGGCTGTTTTTTATGGTAACACGTTGGGATTTACTGCATATAAACTCAATTTAGTAACATTTGGACTAAGACTTAGTGTCTGAGGCAATGCACTGACCTCTAATATGTTAGAATTTGATCAGAGAAAGTGCAAAGGATTTAGTTTTGACATTGGTACAGGCATGTTGGCAACATAATGAAACACTAAATACTGCAGATGGATAGGCTGTAGGAGTAGGGCTGCATGATATTGAAAAACTGACTTTGTGATAAATCTTTCTCTGATAAATATATATATATATACATATATTGCGAAATGAAAAAAATACCAGATCTGCCAAACGATTAACTTTTTAAATCACAAGCAATTGCAGAATTTAAATAGTTAATCAAGATAAACCACATTTTTTTAAAACCACATTTTCAGTTCCATTATTTTGCATTTTAAAACAGTTTTGAGGTCCATGTTAACAAGGAAAAGCAATTCAAACCAGATTATCTTGATAATGTATTAAATGACAGCAAACTGCATGGGACCAGCATGAAGTGGGCAAGTCTGTAAAGGGGAGACTCATGGGTACCCTTAGAACCCATTCTCATTCAGATATCTTCAGGTCAGAGGTCAATGGACCCTTGTGAAATGCCACACCGTTTTTCCATTGCCAAAATGTAGCCTTACTTTGGAGCCATTCCTGAGAAGCTAGCATGACACGGTTGGTACCAGTGTTTTTCTGAATCCCTCTATATTCAGATGATACCTGTATCATCACTCTATCTTTAAAACGCAGCATGGTACAGCCTCTTAAAGACAGGAATGTTCACCAGCGATTAAAGCAATAACAAACAAAAAAAGCTTTATGTATGGATCTTTATCGCATCATGATTAGTGCGTTAATGCAGACACCCCTAAAAAAATTCATGAATTTTCACCACATGACTTCAATCGCTGTTTTCGGAAATGATGAATCATTCTAGAAAAAAATGTGTGATTGTGTAGAGGAGTACATCTGCATAAAAATAAAAATAATAAAAGCTGAAAAATGACTTATCACTCTGACGACGAAATTAGGTAGTTTAATACACTTCATGAGTCACCGTGACACTATTTTATTCATTTATTACTCTTCTATCAATCCAGGATAAAGTCAATGCAATGTCGTATTAATAATACGTGTTGCTTACCCTAAAATAAGGGGTCTTCTGTTCTGTACTCATTTTCACGTTGTTGCTTCGTTAGTTTATCAGACAGACTGTTAACATTATTGTTAACATTATACCTTTCCAGCATTGACAAAGGCTCATTTGATAAGCTTAAGCCTGCAATTCACAAATCTGCAGTGAAGAATGGTTGGAAGATGTCATGATAATGTTGCTTTAAACAGATGCTTTTTTTCTTCTGTGTAGCAAACACAGAGCACCGCGCCTTTTACAGTTGTTATACTGGAACCTGAGCTTATCTAAATGCTATCTGTTGACTACTGACGCTTTGTAAGAGCCATACTGTGTTTGCCGTATTTGCTGGCCTGGTTCTGATGTATTTCTACCCACACACATGCAGGAGAATCTCAATCTCCAAAACAAGTGCCTCCAGAATCCATCACACAAAACCTTTGAAAAGGGGAAGGCTTGGCTGGTAACATCACTCATGGAAAACCCATGCAAGTTTTCCCTTTGTATCAAGCAGCAAATATGTTGTAGCATTTAATGTTTTTAAGGTAATTTACCTTTCCCGACGTTGCACGTCCACCAGTCATTTTTAGGCTCACGTGAAGGTTGCAATGCTGATGCTGAAATTACCTATTGTGCAGCCATATGTAGGAGTTTTTTTCAATTCATATTTCAGTCTGACATTTACATCATAGTACTTAATACCAAGCAGATATAAGCCACACAAAGATTGCATTAAGGAAAAGAAGCAGATAAATGCTTTTCTGATGGGATAACAGATTGTGTTTTCAAACCAGCTGAGCTCTGCTAGTCTGTTTACTGTCTTTTCATTTCAAAGGACAATACTGAAAGCAATAGACAGGTGGACTTTACCGGGTCATGTCATCATGTCCCTGTCTGATATTTATCTAATATGGAAGGACACAACCTGAAGTGAACCACTTTATATCATTGCCTTTGTTGAAGTCTATTTTAGTATGGATCAGATCACATGCATAAGTGTTTTGGTTGAAATATTTGTGTATTACTAAATCCAAAGCTGATCAAAGCTTTTAATCATCTGTTATTGACAGCAGCACGCAATTATGTGTGGAGCTCAGTATGTTTGTAGAGTCATTGTTTTGTACTCATCCACCTGCTTATTCCCTAGGTCTGTGCCACACAAAGCCCCATGAATGCCGCCTTGTGATTGGCTGATGATGATGCAATGTTTCATGGCAGAGGAGCCGCATGTTTTGAGGGCATTTCCAAAGTAATTGACCCCGCTGGGAATAGCGTTGCCAGAGTTGTACTGATTTAAAGTAAATCTGCTAAACAAAATATTAACATGATGTACAAACTCCACACATTCTGGGGCACAACCTCTGGTGCATAAAAAGGGAAAGTGACCATCATTATATGCTCTGCGCATATAACGATGGGAAAATGCCAGACTTCTCTTTCCAAAGCAGCAAGCTGGTCCTTATGTTAGATCTGCTTCATGCCGTGTCCTTGTCACAGCAAGCTGTAAATGCACAGGGCAATAGCTCACATATGTGCACACACATGCATGTGTGCAAATATGTGCTTTGTGTTAGCGTACAGAGAAGCAATGATGTAAGTAGAATATATTAAGAGTGAATTGATTGAGGCATGCTTCAATAGTACAAAATAGTTCTGTGATAAAATGATCGCTACAGAGCTGGGACGGTCTTCACATTTCATTTAAGAGTCTTTGCGCTTTTTCCAGTTTTGTACTTGGGAGGGAATTTTTAATGTGAACTGAGGTTGCAAGCCAAAAGAAAAAAACAGACTCCTTGTGAATGGTTAGTTCTTTTACTCCAGGGCTTTGCAGCGTATATGATGAGCCTTTCACAGCTGCAGTGGTAATCACACTAGTTAGTTAGCTCTCAAGGTCAATAATGATGCAAGAGATTAAATATTAGATCCATTTATCAAAGGTCCTTGTTTCCGTGCGTCAATTATTTGCAGGACAGAGTTTGATATCTGTGCATAATGATGGACTGAATAATATGAACCATTCATGTAAATTCTTGTTTTATGAAGGTGATAGATGTATAAATTATGGTAAAATCAGTAGACTGGTTTTTAGCCTCTGATAGAATTAAAAATAACCCGCCTCTATTTTCATTTAATTTTGACCTTTTCAGAGAAAATTGAAAATAAATCGAGCAGTTACTGTTGGTAGGAATGCTTTTGACCTTCTGTTCTCAAAAAGCACACTGGTCACTCTGTTGATTTTTAGTTATTTTACCCTCCTATATATATGAAATAATATCAAGTCAAGCATTTCATGCTTGAATAAATTTGTCTTAAAAAGCTTAATTAAGAGAAAACAGGAATTCAAAAAGATTTTCTCTTTTGCATTGTTGTTTGTGTGTGTATGAATTTATAGTGTTTTTTAAGCATTTCAGTTTCTGATTAAACTTTTTTTTTCTCTGCCAGTTGAGTGGGCAGAACTAAAAATGTAACACTAAAATATGGAGATGCCTAGTTATTGTCTATCACGTGACCACTCCACATTAAATACATTTTGTCAATGCAGACACCCTTCATTCTAGCAGACATTTGCGAGCATGTTGTTAGTTTCCTTTGGAGACGCAGCAGCAATGCCGTGAAACATAAAGTAAGACAAAAAGGGAAAGAGATTGAATATAGAGCAAAATTCATAGCAGGTGTGGCATAACTGAATTTCACTCTGTTATCGAGGACACGTGAGCATCGTTATCATGGTCAATATCGTTTTAACAATAATCTCATCATAGTCGCCCAAGCCTGATTTTGTCACATGGTAAAGTTCCTTACACAATCAAGGTAAAGGTTGAGTGTGTATGTAATGTACTAAGTATGGGTTTTTTTTAGTGTATAATCACCCAAAAATAACAGTTGTTGGTTTTATTAACATAGGGATCCTTGTCTGTGGAGATTGTCATGGTGCACAGGCATGTTTCTTCGGTAGACCAGAATGGACGAACCAAAAGCTGGCTCCAGATAGGGTCCTATACATTTTCGCATCGGCCACCATAGTTAGCAGCTACTCTGTGACAAAATCACCGGAAAGACACCGATTCGTAAACGTGAACCTGCTTTTTTCAGTGTTTTTACCGGTTTAAATCACTGGGTCTGTTTGTTTTGAAAAAGGAATAGACTGCAGATGTTTTAGCCAAAAACCTCCTGAACCTAGTAGCTCACCTGGTAGAGCGGGAACCCCATGTACGGAAGCTATCTGTAACCCTCACCACTAGATGCCACTAAATTCCCCTTAATCGTACACACTTGACCTTTAATTGTTTCTCTTGAACAAGTGAGGTGACTGCAGCTGTTTGGTAAGATTTCCAAAAAGAGCAAATTATAATACAATTAGTATACAGCAGCTTGTATAACATGAACCTGAAGCGGCTACAGTGTGGGTCCAGGGGGCCAATGTTGACTTCATTATCCTCACGATTTTCCCTGCTCGCAAAGCTGTAGTGGTCCACAGTGATCTATTGGAAAAGTATTGCTGCCCTAATGTGCTCCTTGAAAGCTCCAGCCTGTGAGTCATAAAAACAACTTGTCGTGTATTAAGGTGTTCTGTAGTGAGACATAACAAACTGGACACTAAATCAAAAGTAGCTTTCTGCTGACTGTTTACTTTGTGCTGCAGCAGGAGCAAGAAGAGGGAAAGATTTGTAAGTGGTGTTGTATAAAACGACAAAGCATTAGTCATACAATAAGAATAACACATCTTGGCGTATTAAGAATACTAAATGAAATGTTTCTATTCGTTATTTGACAGTTTGTTATGCTGTTTAAATTTATCCTAACAGTAACTGAAACACTACCAGACAGTATTTGAAGGCAGCATCTGTTTTCTGCTTTACAGTTGGTACAGCTCAGATCAATTTGAGAAAATCTAGGATAATGAGGTAAATATTCAAATTTGGTAGGCAAAAGATAGTTATTTGGCTTCAGAACCTCAACTTTTCTTCAGCGATTAATAGTCACATTTTGCCCTTTTGGGTCTTTGAAAAACTTCAGTATTTTCTGCAGAAGTTTAGTTAAAATAGCAAATATGAAATGCAGACTTCACCATGTGTGAGGCTGATTAGACAATAGCAGCATTATAATTGTCAGGATGCACAGTAATCCCACTGTCAGTGTTTTCAGGATCATATGTCTTACTTTATTCTGTTCACACAGTTTACTTTTGCTGGATTTTAGACATAAACTCATAAAACTTTATTTCAGTCTTGCAATCAAATAAAATCTGATCTATTAAACATTAATTCATTTGATATACCTTCTGACTCACTCCCCCGTACAGAAATAAGATTTTCAACACTGGAGACACTTAACTTGAGAGCCACTCTGGTTGCAATCTACATGAGTCATGTTTTAGTCATCAATTCAATAATTTAGCTTAATTCAGGTTAGAGGAATAGTGTGACGCTTTAAGAAATTCTTGTGTTTGCTTTCTTACTTAAAGAAAAACATAAATACCACTCTCATGTGCAGTGAAGCCACAGTCAGCAGCCAATTAGCTTAGCTTTGCTTAGTATCAAGACAACATGAAATGGCTTACCTGTTTCTGTCTAAAGGCAGCACCTCTAAAACACTCTATGTCTACTCATTATGTCAAACTGATTTATGGGGATCTCGTCTTTATTCTACGCTATACTAACTGGCTGCTGGCTCTACATTTTATGGGACAGATGTACAATGTTCTTATCTAACTCTCAGCTAGACAGTCAATAAACACTTTTTATCCAAAATGTCAAACTTTTCTTGCTCTATGATAGGTTTTGCTAATGGCAATTTTTTTTACCTCAGCTATGTTACAACGATCATCTGTGTGTTTGTTTATTGCCCTCGAGTCAAGATTCATCTTTTCTGTCACATAAGCTGACAATCAGTTGCCTCCTGTATTGCTTTCTCTTTACTCACACACATCCCAGACAAGATATAAAAATTAAATACAATATCAAGGTAATATGGATATTTCTTTAAACACACTCCCTGGCCACTATATTACATACATCTGTACAATTTATATGCAGTCCAATACAACAGATCTGCCACAAATTTTATGTTGATGTAGACTGTAATGCTCAGTTGTTTGAGGTGTTAATTCGACTTTAGGGTCGTAGTTGTTGGTGTTGTACTGTATATACAATGAATGTTCTTCTTCTGTCATGTTTGTAACCATGGTTGCCAGAACATCAGAAGCATCTCTCAGTATTATTATTGTGGTGTATTTTTTAAAGGATTTGGGGCTTTTTTAAAAAAAAAAAAAAAAATCTGCTCTGTGTGTTTTTTGTCATTACGGAAAAAAATGCACATTTAATTTCCTCCTGTAGGTTTTTGTCGTTATTGTTTCCTCTTGTGGGCTGCAAAGAGAAATGAGACTAAAGGTCCGTCCACACAAAAATAATAACTATAACAATAACTGTAAATACATCATTCTTAAAATCGTTCTACCTAAAGTGGATAGCAGAGCAACTATAACAACAACAATGACGAACGATACAATTGGGGCCACTTTCAGAGTGACTTGTTGAACGATAGAAACATTGACCACCAATCAGAATATGTATTTGCAGGGTTTAATAGCTGGAGCACACAGTGTGATCTTGGCTGGGACGGTCTTGGCATTGTTATCGTTATAGTTATCGTTCTTGGTCTGGACAGCCCTTAAAAAGAATAATACAAGTCATATTTAAGATGCTAGTATCTCCCTGCATCCATACTTGTACAGCCAGATGGTATCTATTCTTGTGGATCAAAGAATTTTAACATCTACTTGAGTCTCACCTGGTGTTTCGTTGTACCTTAAATAGCAGCATACATACACTCTGCCTTTAATATTCAGTAGAAATGGGGGCACACAGTGTCAGACTCTTATGCATCTGCTTCCTCCCTGAACGGGACAGCTGTAGTCTAAACATAGGAGATGCAGATCATGTTGCATTGTTATCCTTCCCGCAAGGTTGTGTTTTGTTACATGGACAGGTTTTTGTGGTTATTACTGAACATTTAAAGCCATTTGAATCCTTAAAACGGTTCAGAGATAGTTGAGGTGAATCATTACTAAGATATCATCATTTCATATTAGGGAGAGCCTAATTTAGCTTACATTTTAGATACCTCTGGGCTAAAGATTTATTTTTGGCATCTGTGTTACTTCACGAAGGAGGCTGAACTGTGAATCAACTGTCGTTCCCTCAAACTTCCCCAGAAGAAAGAGAGGAGGGAAGAAAGGGGAGTGTTAGAGGAAATGAAGATGGTTGTGCTAGCGAGGTGCCAGATTAGAAGAAGCCGTAAAAGTCCTCTTTCTTCTCACTCAGAACGTTTCCTCCTACGTTCTCCTCCCATCACTTCTGATTTTCATTCCCAAGCTGCTCAAGCAGGAATACAAAGCAGCCAGCGCAGGCTCTGATGATTTTGGGCAGATTAGCCTCCTTCTGCTCCTGACTGGATCCAAATATCCCTCATCTCATTCTGGTCTCAGTCTCAATAGACTCCTTCACCGGCCGTGTGCCCCTCTTCTGCGCTTGACACTCTGCTTCCAGACTAAAGGTTAATTTATCAAACTGTAACGAGAGATTTAGCATCACGAATTGAACTACCAAATATGTCTGCACTGCCTCGGGGCTCGGTTACAATTTAGATTCCCATCTTTGCTCTCAGTCAACATTTAAACCTCCATCGCATTTGCTGTCAGTTGTACAGTAAATGCGATCAGTTGTGCTGTCACTGTGCTAGTCTCAATCTCTTAAATCACGCATTTATGTCAGTATATCCCCGAGCGCGCATCCTGTCTTCATGCCATTGCAAAGTCTCTGCAGTGAGAAAGGCTATGCTCTGCTGCAACCTTGTGGATCACTTTTCATTTTCTTCCTCATTTTCCTCACTAGGAGCTACCCTTCTGACAAGGAAACCAATTCCCACGTTATCGCCCACTAATATACATGTAATGGCTTGTAACCGGCAAGGAGACAGATACCGACTTGCATTATCCAGAAGTCCAGCCGAGCTTTAAAGACAGATTTTCTGTAACGGGAACTGCTGCAAACATTGCATGTGAAATTCCAGGATGAGCCAAAACCCACTGCCATAAACTATTAGAGCAGTGAGTATGAAAAGGTCAGCTCTGTTTCCCCCCTGAGACAGACCTGTATGCCTCTGCTTCATTTGATGCTGCCTGCGTTTTGTGTCTCCTTATTGATTAGCTGGGTGGCATCCATCTCCTAAGTCCAGGGCATTAATGGGAGACCGAGGGCTCTAACATAGTGCATGACATTGGCATTTTTGAAACATAGCCAGTGTGAAGCAGAAACACCCGACAGGCAGGAGAGATATGAACGCCGTGCAGAGATTTTCTAAGATTATGAGCTGGGAAAGTGTTAGGATGGATCGGCTTTTTGACTGTAGCGAGCAAGTGGTGATAAAGAGGGAGGAAAATGCTGAATATGACTGGATGTTTGTTTGTCTGGTTTTGTGTGTTGAGTTGTTTTTGTTGCTGGTGGTAGTGAGTCACTCGGTGGTCATAATTTCAGAAGCAAGGAGTTGCCTGCTAATGTTTGACCTTGTTCAATAACTAGAGCTCTGTTGAGGACTGCACACAGAGGTAATCACTGCCAAAGCCTGCGCTCCGCCTGTAGGTTATAACAAGGGTGTTCGAAGGTTGTCATGGTGTGAATATGTTCCTCTGTCGGGTTTTGTTACTGTTTATTTTGTTTTATAGCGAGGGATGTCCAGATTGGAAGGATGGGTATAGGGCTTGATCAATGCATTTTTGTATTGATCAGGATCAGTTATTTTGAGCGCGAACCCTGCCCGATTCTTTCTTTACATCAGCCATCACACAGCACGATTTGCAGAAAATATTCAGGTTTTATTGTAATGCTGTTTGAAATGTTGTTTATTTTTTGTGAATTAGTTTTACCGTAATGCTGTAATAAGTGAAACTGGCAGATTTTTATTTGTTGTGACTGGAAATGTTAAAGTTAAGCCATAAAACTACTTTGAAGTGAAATTATGATTACATTAATCATTTTTAGTGTTCTGTAATTTTAGAACAAAACTACACTAAGTGGATTTTGGAGCAATTTCTGATGACACAATTTACTTTGCTTACTTTATTTTCTGGGAAAAAAAAGCTGCACTAATAGGAATTGTGTTAAGAGCCATATCAGAAATATTTTTAGTTTGTTTACTTTATTTTGTAAAAATAAAAATGAAAAACCCTTCTGTGCTGATGCAGACATTTTTTTCTTGTATTGTATTGCAGAGCCATTAAACTGTCAAGCATATACACTGGATGGATTTTGAAAACTTTAAAATTCTTGAAGTGTGCATTGTGCAGCTGTAACAAGGTAAAAACAAGTATTGGATCGAGACTCAAAAATGGCAGATTCTCAGTATCAAATGACTTGGATTGGGATCATGGGCAAAAAAACTTGATCAGGTAATCCCTATTTATAATTTATTTTTAGAGTTGCAACTAACAAATATTTTCATCATCAAGCATTTATTTTTAGCTGAGGTAAGATTGAGTTTATAACTCAATCTGTTAGTTGGTAGTTTGGTTGTTGTTTGATTGGTCCATAAAATTTTCCTACCCTTTGATGGTTACATTTTTTGCCCTAGGTGGTTTAAATTGGGTATGAAGGTCAAGTGTGTGTATGTGGTATAGTATGGAAGGTCAGTGCTTAGGTCACGTGATAAGGCAGCTACATAGTCACTCCGTTATGCCACCTTTGCTTTTTTGTATATAACCAGACAATGATGGAATAATGTGTGATTTTAGATAGCATACTGGCGTATCAGAAACATGTAACACAAAAGCATCAGCCTCTAGTGTGACGTAACATATGTGTCGCCAACCCTGTTATATGACGACTGATCTGGTCCTCTGCTCCGAGGATAAGCAGCTCCTGGACCTCATTGTTTTCCCAATTTACGGACAAAGTTAAATTTCTGGCGGTGGGTAGCACGTCATCAAAATGTCACACCTGTTTTATCCAGGGTCCTATCCTGCCGGCTGTCTCTTATACACAGATGTCTATTCAGTGCTGTTATTACCTTGGCTGCTGGCTCAAAGACGAGACAACTCTGTACCCTCATTCTGCTTTTGTACCTTTCAGAAAGAACAGCGAGGTGGGTCATTTTTGCCTTGAACAGGTTGTGTGAAGGGGCTTTTTGTCTTCTTGTCAACTGGCTAAAAGTTGTTTGGGGGGGGACAGCGAGAGTGGCCTTTGACGTCAGCTGCCTAACATCCAGTTGGATTCACAAGAGTCAAAGGACAGCTGATTAACTGTCCATGCCAACTGGCAAAAAGGGCAACGCATGGATACATGGGTATACAATTTACAGCTATTGTAAATTTGTGCTTGTTGATTATTATCTCAGAGCCCAACATTTCTATTATTTGTGTTTTTTTTCTCATCCAACCAAAAGTCCAAAGCTTTTGGTTATTTGGGTATTCAGTTATTCAGTTGCAGTTATATAAAACAGAGAAATGCTGCCAAGCCTTGCATTTCAGAAGCTGGAACAAGATAATTTTTTGGCAAATCTGTTTGATAAGTAACTTAAGTTGCCAGTTTATTAGGTACAACTAGTGCTAGTGCAATACAACAATCCTGAAATAATTTCTTCCTTCAAGGTTATAATGTTAATTTTTTTGTAAAAACAGCTTTAGAGAGGTGCTGATTTAATGTTACAATTTGTATTACACTGAACTGTGTTTGTAATTTTAGCCTATCCTTACTGATATAAATCGTCTGAGCAAAATTAGGAACACTTCTCATTATAAAGCGGTATAATTTAATTGCACTATAACTATGGCAGCCAAAATGACCATAAAATTGAATCAACACCTCTTTAAAACAGTTTAACATAAACTGAACATTACAACCTACACAAAGCTAGAATTTATTGCAGGTCTTTTGTATTAGATTGCATTTATTTTAGATGCCTAACAAACTGGCAACAAAGGGTACGTTCCCATGTTACCATGGACATTGATGCATGAAAAATCACATGTATACTCACGTACACAAGGTAATAAATGCATGAATGCACACAACTGACAGACACCGTACGTTTAGAAAACATCCATGTTTATTGAGTTGGACATTTTTTCCAGTTACTAGGAAACAAGAGGCTGACAGAGTCGGCTTTTGTGGCTGTGGAGGTGCTGCAAAGAAGACCAGCAGAAAGGGGTAATGTGATTATGAGAAGTGAGGTTCTGGGGGTAAATGTTTTACAAAGGCTTTGCTGTGTACATTAAAAAGATCACTGTCATCAAGTTAGTTGGGATCACCACATTGACACCTGTGCTCATTCTGCCCTCTGTTTTTAGATTCAAGCTTTGCTCACTGACAGTGAATACATATCATTGTACATGTACACATAAGCTCAATCTTCTTCACTTCTCCAGTTTTCTTAAAGGCATTCTGTGTGTTTTCTGGTCTGTTTGCCCACTAAAAACACCTTCACAGTCACTGACATTGTAGATTAATGCTGTTGTTTGATAAATGTGTCCACATTCCTAATAACCCTTACGTACCACTTCTTTCACATTGATAAACAATGTATTAATCTAATTGAGCATGCATGCTGCATCACCTAGCCATACATCAAGAAACTCATCTTCAGATGTTTACAAACAAAGTGCAGCAATCCTTATCTGTCTCTCTGTTCATGCAAGCCCATGTGCAGGTTTATCTGCATGATGCAGATGTGTATTTTTCTGCTTTTATTTTGTTTTGTGGTGGCAGTTCTTGTGTGAGATTTTAGTGTGGATTATTTCCCTCTCTGCAGAGAAGTGGGTGCGGCAGTGTGGCCTGCTCCATTTTTTTTGTTTGGCAAATGTGTTTTTGCTCGGCCAGAAACTGGGGGCTGGTTATTTGTCCAGTGTTGCAGCTTTCTCTCCTTCCTCTTGGCACATCAGGGTGCCAAAGGCCATCACAGTACAATATCAGCTCCACCTTCTATATGGCAGCAGGAATGTTGCACTGACGGCTGCAGAGCTGCAGTGAGAAGCTCCAGGGTTTGGCACTGGGTCTTATCCAGCCCGGCCCACTCCCTCCTACTGCCAAACAGATGTTCTGAAGATGGAGGAGCATGCAAAGATGGCACACTGCCTGTCATTCAGACATCCATGATATTTGTTCATTTAGTTGAATATTGCAGGGATGCATGGGGGAATTACATAGACTGTATATAAAGATGGACTACGCGTCTCCACTTCCTCCCACTGTACAAAAACGACATGCCAAAATATCTGGATTCCATCACTGCCAACTTGTGGTGTTGACGTCATTTTGAGCCACAGTCTGTGCATGGTGATTAGGGGTGTAGCCAAGGTATCGAATTTCCGCCCATACACCCGCCTGAGTCAATCATGTTATAACACCCTCTTTTTATAGCATCAAATAACTGATTAAAACCAAACTTTTCAGAACAGTGAACACTTGAAGCAAGATCACGGTGATAAGACACACTTTAAATGACACAAACCCTCTTTTTGAAAAATGTATTTGAAGTGTGATTTGATTTTTTTTAAATTATTTTTTTTTAACTTTAGGCCATGCTAGCATTGAGGGGGTGGGGTTAATGACTTGTACTGCAGCCAGCCACCAGGAGGCGATTGAGATATTTTAGCTTTTACTAAACTTTTTACTTTTGGGATGGTTTCATCATGGATTATGTGACAACAAGCCACTTGACACAGACATGAAAAAAGAAGCTTAACCCTGTTCAGAGGCAAACTGTGTTATTTGGGGTCATTTTGTGTCCCTTCGCAGACCATCTATGTCGCTTTAATTTTGTGCTCTTTAGTCATTTTGCAGTAACTTGTGGAAGATTTAGATTTTTATAGCCTGCCTAATATAGGATTTTTGAGGCAGATACCCATAGTGATATTTTGAGTTTTAAAAAAATATGATAATGACATGGATTTTTTTACACAACCCATAACATGGTTATAGGTCTCTTTATATTAGTTTTTTTTAACACATGGAACCAAGAAACTTACTGTGCAGGACTTCTTAAGTCCACACATCAACTTGTTATGACTCTTTAGTGGACAAGTATAGAGTGATGGCATTGCTCAAAGCATATTGTTGCTATTTCTGTGCTTCAATTTCTTTTCATTTATTGACTGACATACTCAAAAACCAATACATCTGCAATGAGCTAATATCGGCTTGGGTAGATCAATGCTTTGAGCTTTTTGTCATGCTTGTTGGGCCGTCCCTGAGTTTTTTCTGTGTGGTATAGTGCATTCTCCTAATTGCCATTGTCCTAATTTCCACTGCCTTTGGAGACTGCCATTGCCATGAGGAGGTATACTTGGTCTGCAACGGTGTTTAGGTGACTGGTGTGTGTCAAGTGGCATCCACACGAAAGCCAGGACCCAAGGCTTGCCAGCAGAACATTGCATTGTAACGCTTTTGCATCTCTCACATACTTTGCGGGCCCGTTCAGTAATCCATCCATGCAGGATGATGCTGGGTGGGTGGTGTCAGAGATAAATCATAGTGTTTATGAAGATTATTGTATCAGGTATTTATTATCCATTTATTCCATAGGAAATTGCTCCCCTGCCCATATCTGATGCCTATTCAGATAATGCAGGCTGTATCTGGGCTTCAGCTCATTTAACCAGCACCAGTCACTCATTTTTTCAGCACTCACAAGTTTCACTGACACTCACCATGAAATAATGCTTCAAATATTAATATCTATGTAGAATTATTAATGCATCTTGTGCTCTGGGGGGAGTTTGTATTTTACTGGTTTTATTAAAACGTGCTGCTGAAAATGCCAGAAAAAGGTTGCAGAAGCCACTGTGGACCTCTCTTTATTGCTTTGTGTCTTCCCGGGTGTTGTCTTTGAAATTGCAACAACTGCTTACTTTGTTTCTTTCTCACCTTGTACAATGTGTCAAGTGCAACTTGAGGACAGTGAAACCGCATTTTGAGTGGAGAAAATCACCCGTGGATACATTTTGAAGCATTGCTTGGAGAAAAAGATAAATATGTGGGTTCTTGTTGACATCAACGTGTAAACTGCATGCGTGTGTCTTATATATATCTCTGTGTACAATAGAACAACAACAGTACTCTGCGGCTCACTTACATTGCAGATATAGGCGTGTAAACACACCTGCTGTTGTAATGCAGCCCTCAGAAGACATTAGATGTGATAAGGTAAATAAATGCTGACTCCCGGCAAAGTCCAGCACAAAATCGACAAACACGTTTTAGCTCACTGGGTTATCATTGACTGTCCTGTTGTTTGTCACAATGCTTGTTATAAGGTACGCATATAGACAATCGATGTCAAGTGCAGTGATGAAATGTCGAGGACACAAAGTTGTGCCTTTTTGTAGTTTTGCATCTCTCACTGAGCATGTGCACTCTGACTGACTCACACAAATAGAGTGAGAGATGGAGAAAGATGGAGAAGAGTATCTCCATTTGAAGATGATCCTTACAGCATTAGTAGTCTGTTGTGGTTTGGTGTATAAGCATGTTAAATACAAACTGTTGTTGCACAGCATGCAAATGTGGTTCTGTAGGAGAGAGGTCTCCCCTTGTGCAGGCAAACAAAGATCTTTTTTGTGTGTAATATGTGTTTCCTTGTTGCACTCCAGTGTACTACTGTCTACACAGACTCTTAAATGTAAATGTATTCACGGGTTCTCTTCATTTTTTATGAAAGTAAAGTGAATATCTTTTCAATTTTACATTTTTGGTTGGACAAAACACATTTTTAGACTAGAGCTGCAACATTTAGTTGATTAACTGATCATGTGATTTAGATCACAAATATTTTGATAACTGATCAATCAGTAAAGTCACATTTTTTTTTTTCAGCTTCTTGTGTGATCATTTGCTGCTTTCTCCTGTCGTCCATTACTAAATTAAATATTTATGGGCTTTGAACTGATGGTCAACTGACATTTGACAACATCATTTTTGGCATTTTTCAGTTTTTACTAATGTTTTAGACACCAAGCAATTTAATTGAGAAAATAATTAACAGTTAATAATGCAAATAATTGATAGTTGCAACTGAAGACATCACCTTAAAGGGACAGTTCACCTCAAAATCAATAATACAGCTTAGCTGTAGTGCTGTCTATCAGTCAAGGTCATTTTGTTGTGAGTTCCTGAGTTTTGAATAAATGGGAGATATCTGCTTTCTTTTGAATATAATGGAACTAGATGGCACTCAACTTGTGGTATAAAAATATATTTGTAAAACTAAACAGCAATGTCTCTTTCCAGAAATCATGACGTGGTCACTCAAGATAATCCAAAGACCAGACAAGACATCTCATGCTGTCATGAGCACAAGCCTCTCGTTATGCACGCTTCTATGTTTGTGGATGTAGTTCAAGAAAATAGTTCCTGCATGAAACTCCTTACAACAAGATCCATAGATTATCTTGATTTCTAGAAAGGGATGTTACTGTTGAGTTTCTCAATTTTGTTTTTTTTTTTTTTTGGAGCTTTGAGCACCACAAGCTGAGTGCTATTTACTTCCATCATATGGGTGAGAGGACAGACATCTCTATGGTCAATATCTCATACACTCAGTAACTCAAATCAAAACAGTCTATATTAATTAATAGCGCGAAAAGTAAGACAAAATTTATTTTTGATTTTGGGGTTAATTGTCCCTTTCAGCAATAGGACATTGTAATATAAATTGTTTGACGTTTTTACAGACAAAATAGTTAATAGCGAAACTGATTAACATTTTAATCATTTTAAAATTGATTTGAAAAATCATTACATCACAGTTGTTTTCTAGGTAAAATTTAAGAAAATTGTGAAAAATGTTCCCCAAAGTTACTCAGAGCCTAAGATGACTCTTGTCCAACAAACTACCCCAAAACCCACAATCATGTAAAATGGAGAAAAAGCGGCAAGGAACCAGTGATTGTTTGGCATTTTCGCTCTATAAAAGATTTACACAATTAATTTTCTGATGATTAACGAGACATTTTAGCTCTAGTACTTCATTCAGATAGATCTAGTATTCATAACTGTGCAGATTTTTGTTTGAGCATTTTCTGGTACATTTTTTGTGTGAGTGTGTGTCTGCGTGTGTCCCCTTCTTCTGCTGATAATGACAGCCGGCTGTGTTTGAATGATTCATAGCTGAATACTAATGAGACATGCTGCAGATGTCTTGAAGAAGCCAAGCTGTGCCCTTTAGGTGTCACTCAGCCCTCAGGGATGTTGGTCACCTGAACATCTCGCTCTCCCGACCAACAGAAGCTTCCTGTAAAATGCCAACTGATGCAGCGACTTCTTAATTTCCTATTTGTTCCAGATTTAATTTAACCTTTCTAACTTTGTGTGTTGTTATGGTAATTTGTGACACTTGCACAATGCATACATGATTGAAAGCAATATGGAGGCCAGATTGAAATAGATTAATCGCTTCTGCAGGCACTCTATAATAGATTGGTTGTTTGGTAAGAGAGTGCAACAAGATCTAACAGAAGAAGGTCACGGGTAGAAAGAACATCACTGCTGTGCAGTGGAGGGAGGCCTGGAAGCTTTCTAATAACAATGGGGAGCAGCGTTGGCCTTCAAATTGTGCCTCATTGCTCTCTTCCTCTCCTCATCTCCTCCTTTTCTCTCTCTTCTCTGTTCTTGTCTGTCTTCATGGTCGAATATACCTGATGCTGCCTGGGCATAGCATGAGTCGGTATTGATTTCTCTTCCTTTTGCTCTGTTGGTGGGTGTTTGGCGCAGGAGTTCAGGGACACACAGCGCTTTGTTGTGGCCTTTGTTCCTTTCTCCACATTCTCACTCTGGTCCAGCCTATCCATACATCACAAAAACGCCTGATCTCTGTGTGCTGCTCACCTGACAGGACGCACTCTGTACGCTGGCCTTACTGATGTCACAGTCTGGGGGCCACAGGGCCTGCAGGACTTTCCACCAAAGCAGCAGGGTGCAGTAAAATCTCAGCCGAGTCTTTGAATAGTGAAGAAAATATCCACTGATTGACTCCAGAATGCCTTGGAAATCCATGTATATTAAACAGTTCGAAAATGCGGGAATTCAGTAGTGGACTAATGGAGTTTAAAATGGCTGTCGATACAGTTACTTGAATTGAGATTAGAGGCAAGAGTACCTATAATGTGCTGTTTACTGCTGTAAGGCCGGATAAGCAATCACCACGTTCTCGGCACTTCAAGATGGAGACTGTTGGTAGTTGTGGAGAGCAGCACATGCAGACAGGCACCGCACTTCATATACACAGAACTGTATTTTATGGAAGAAAATCAGCGAAGCAGAAGAGATAATTCAGGTTTGAATTTACATAATTTATGTCACTTTCTAGTAGGGGTGGTGGAAAAAAATCGATACAGCATAGTAGAGCGCTTTTTTTTTGTGGCAATATTTTGTCAATACATTGACGCCAAGTGTTGAGTTTTCTTAATTATATAAATTATTAATATTTTAAATACAAATTAAAAATTTAGTTGGCTATTTTAATAATAATTTGAACTGCTTATTAAGTCAACTAGATTATTGGAATGAGATGAACAGACTAACAAAAAGCTTTAAAATAGGTAATAAATTGCATTATATGTTACTGTAATGCTCAGGATATCCCAAACTGTTCAAAATTGCAATAATATTGTATTCTAACTTAGGTTTTGTGATAATATTGTATTGGGGGACCTCTGGTGATTCCCACCCCTAATTTGTAGTAAAGACATGTACATTAATGTCTAGATTAGTAAAGTATTTGGAAAATCTGTATGTTCTACTCCTAATTTTTAAAAAAACAACCTTTCTCTCATTGTTTTTGCTGTTTCATTCCTGTGTTTTAATATCTTGGAATCAGATAAGTAATTTATTACTGGATCAAAACAAACAAACAAACAAACAAAACCTTTATCAATTCAATTCATCATTGAAAATGCTGAATAATTTTTGGTTCAACCCTCTCAAATACGAGGATTTCCTGCTTTTCTGTTTTATATCCTGGTAAATTCACTGCTGCTCAACAGATAAATTGCTGTCTGATGTTAACTTATTGCTGGGGATATGTAATAGAAAATATTTGACAAGATAATTTTAATGTAATTTCACCATCACATGGTTTGTCCACCAGGGGATGCTGATAAATTATTTTTTAATGTAAAATTGTAATGTGTAAAGTTGTAAATATGTAAAGTTTATATTTTAGAAAAACAAATGAAGGAATCTTAGTCAAACACGTTTGTGCATGTATTTAGATGAAAATTGAATATCAGCAGAAATATAAAATTTAGCAGATTTTTAATACTCAATTTCGACAGATATCATCCTCATAAATACAGAATCACTCTGGGTCTGTTTAGGACTTTTGGTTGAATTAATCATGCAATGTCAAAATGTCACTCTGGGGTCTAAGAAATTGTGATTGGAATTTTAAAATAATATTTTATAAACTGACTGACAGATGAAGTGATACTGAAAATAATTATTAGTTAGTTGCAGTCCGATGACACAGCAGTTGATTGCATCAGATGCTGATTTCAAAGTAAATGTCCACTCTCTGAAACACTGTTAAATGTGTTAGCTTTGCGTAAATTAATATCACAACCATCATAATAAATTCCAGGCACCGTTCAAACCCAGTAGACCACTTAAATGGAATCTGCTGGTGCCAGCTGCAGTTATAAATCACCCTAAGAGCAATTAAGGGATACTAGGCTGTGACACCTGTATCTCTTTTCCACATCGAGTGTGTATTACTGTCTCTGGGAGTTCAAGGGTTGGCTTTTATCCCTTGTCTCTTTGCCCTCGTACGGCAACATATTCCTGGCTCTTGTGTGCTAAATCCTCTGCTTGGGGATAGAGCTGCCTGGGTCTAGCTTCACACCTGTTCCTCATTGACGCAAAGTCACGTCTGGTTTTCACTGTCATTATCATAATCATCATATTACACTTCCCTTTCTGACACATAGTCACTTTAATTGGACTGAAGCCAAAAAGAGGTAATTTTTGTGATGGATAGGAGAGGAGAGAGGCATTTGGCAGAACTGGGCTGAAAATCCTCTGTTTCCCCTCAAATATATGAATAGGTTTAGGGGTTATGTCCGTGTGTGTGTGTTTGCATATTATCTTTGGGATTAAGAGGGGTAATTGTCTGTCTGTCTGGAGATTTGACAGCAACCGTTTGCTGTAGCCATTTTGTTAATGTGTGGTAGCAGAGACGGGGATATTTTCGTACTCGTTTCTCTCTCACTTATTGCCTGGCAGTGGCCTCTGGGAATCTAATTCACAACACTCTACAGCTCATGTCTCATGACAGAAACACACATGCTGTAAAGCTGACATGCCGGTCAATTAATTTCAGTCACATCCAATTGATTTTAATCACTTTCACTGCAGTTTCATTGGTAGATTTCAACATTTTGGATTCATCGTGATGCTGGGAGAAAACTAGGTTTGTGGTTACATTACAGCAACATCACTCTGCATTATCGATCTGCAGCCTGGCTTATTATAGAACAGACAAGGACGAGCTATTATTATAACCAAGACATATCGAGGAGGACTCTGTGCTTTTTTGTGGTTCTGTTATATGACTGAAGGGTGTAATTAAATCTTTCAATATTTTCTTTTCACATTTCTTTTTTTAATCTTCAATGTTTCAGAGAATATCCACAGACTGCTCACATCAAGTTGAGCAGTAGCACTTGTAAACTATAATTTAACATTGCTGAGTCCCAGTGTGGCTTCAATTATGGCATCTACAGATATATGATTCAGATGTAACAATAAAAGGAAGTGAAATTAATGTTCCTGATACATTTCTTTAATGATATGCATGCTCTTAATACTAAGCCTGTCATGATAAGTCCTGTGCCAAAGCACCGAACACAGAGAGCAGAGTCTGAACAGATCACAGTGCCCTTTGCATTGATTTCAAACTCTGCTTTTCTGGTGGCCCACAAAAGCTAAAGTGATCCTCAATTTCTGAAAAACATTTCCACTAAACCACAGACGGAGTTGCCTATAGATTTTCACTGTCTAGCTTTCTGGTCGTTTTCTGACAGTAACTCTCATCCTCCTGGCAGTTTTGTCAGTCTAGCGCCCGTCTGGTTTGTCCTGCTTTCTCTCTACTCAACTTTACATAAGCAGATGTTTGTATCCCGGTGGCTAGTCTCCGCACCAGTCCTCAGTCCTTTTGCTATCAGACTAACAGATTATGATGCAGTTCCTCATAACAGAAAAAGTGTGTGCTTGTTTGTGTTTGTCAGTGTGTGTGTGCATGCTTGCTGTGTGTAAAAATGATGAAACTAATTTGATTTATCACAGAAAACACTAGATATTATGCATTAGGTGCATCTACATTTTACTAGAGGTGTAAGAATACATGGATAGACTTAAGTGTCACAATATTGTACATGTTTTGTGATACTTAGGGATGTTAATAATTGACCATTAACCGTCAATAAGAATTCTGACTAATTCATCCATCAGTTAAACAGTTAAAATATATTTTCAAATACTATATACTGGTGGTACAGGGGGAGTCAACTGTTGCCCAGACTGGAGTTGTACAACACCTAAGGCTTTAGCCATGTGATGCTAACAGTTAGCCCTGTCACTGTGTATGTGTGTGACACGCCCATTAATTATTGCTCAACAAGATGCGGTCCAGAAAAAAATTACTTATTATTTTTTAGTGATACTGTATCAGTTCTCCAAAACACTATTGATTTTCAGAATTTTACAATTTTGTTAATTTGTTGACATTAAGAATCCTGCAAGCACTTTTATTATTATTTTTTACTGATATAGGCAAATATTAATGTCTTTGCTCGAATCGCAACAAAGTATTAAAAGTAAAGTTTTATGCATATGGTTGTGTGTTCTTTATACTATGACAGATTAAATTAAAAAAATTCAGCATATCACCTCCATCCGGTATGGCAATATATTGCAGTATATTGAATCATAATTCCTGTGTTGTGTAACGTATCACCAGATTTTTGCATTTCACTGTCAGTGGTTGGTATGTATCTCATTGTTTCTCCTGGATGCATTAGTGCACATTACATCATCTCCATATGATGTGTCGTTTATTTTTCTAGGATTTCCTGTTCATAAATACTGTCTGCTGGAATATACAGTAAATCTGTGTAAGAAAGAGACTGTTAAACTGAGCATCTTTCTGATGTTGCATGCTCACAAACTGTGGAGAATGGCACAGCGCATCTTTGTAGGGCGGAGCGACTCTGAGTGAGCAATTCTGGTTGCACCTTGGGCCGCCAGCGCTGTCTCTGCAATCACGCTCCCATTGAGGGCAGCCTTTCATCTCAGGCCTTTCACAAGAAACCTTTCAGACGGAGAAAGAGAACGATCGAAAGAGGGAGATCAAGGGAGAGAGAGTGCAGAGGAAAGGAGAAGGGAAGTGCTTCTGCAGCCCCAAGCGCTCGTCTCCAATCCTGACTGTGAATAAGCGTGCTGCTGATGAAGGGCGCAGATGTTGAATGTATAGTAGTGTGTGTGTGTGTGTGTGTGTGTGTTTGTATGTGTGTGAGAAGAAGAAGAAAACAAGTCCGAGAGGTGCTGTTAGTGGAGCTCTACTATTGTGTGTGTTCACTGTGTTATCTGGCCTCTGCTTTAACTTCAGTGTCTCTTATAAACATAATCACTGAGGCATGATATTTCAGTGGGAGAATAGTGTTGTACAGTATCAATACAGTGGAGTACAGTACATTACAGTACAGCTCTGCGATGCATCACTCAGTTGGCTGTAGAGGTTTTGCAGTGCTTAGCTGAGTAAAGCTGAAGGCTGAGCGGATGGAGAGAGGGTGTTTGCTGGCAGTGCAGGGGGAGGGGATGTTTGGTGAGGACTACCAGGTGTTTCTGTCTGATGGGCGGGCAGTCGGCCAGGTGTTGGTGCTGGGACACAGGGATCCTGCTGCAGAAGGTAAGCAGGGATCCATCCAACTTAAAATTCAGCGGCAATGACTTCTTTTCGAAAGCCACCTTTCTAAATCTATCGCACTGTTACAAAAACCTCTATCTGCGCCAAGGTTTGCACAGCCTCCGGGTTTGAACTTTGGACCACTCCCGAAATGGCAATGTGGAGCTCAGGAAAACTAGGTGCTTTTTTTGGTGCCAAAAACTTTCATCTTTCTTTGTTTGCCATCATCAGGGTTGTTAGTTTTTGCTTTGTGTAGCATTTATCTAAAACAAACAACTGGCAAGCTTTGTTGCCTCTCATAAATCATTTAGGCCTACTTTGTCTGCCAAGTGGAGCCTGGGAGAACATTTCACACAGCAGTGTGAAACAGTTTTTGCTTTTGGATTCTCTTTGCTCTTGCATTCATACCCCTCTGTGTCTTTGTCATTACTATGTGTGTATGTGTGTGTGCAAATTTGCCGTGGTCTTTTATGCTCTGGCAGCTTTTCGTGTATGCTATGGAGCTCAGTTGATGTCTATGAGAATAATTCGAGGCTTGAGTACAGGGGCGAACGGAGGGAGAGGCTGTAGAAATCTGAGCTGTGATTGATCATCGGAGAAGGAATGAGGAAGGGATGTACAACTTCCTGTTTTCCTCTTTTCACTTTTAATTCACCGTCTGCCTCCCTCCCTATCAAAGGCTGGGATTGTATAGGCAGGGTGGCTAATTAGCTGGCTCAATCCCATTCAAAATCTTCAAAAGACTTTGAAGTGAGTGCAGTCAGATATCTGTAAGAAAAATGAAAATCGATTGTAAGGCAACTATTGTATCTTATCCTCTATTATAATGGTAAATGTGGAAACTGTCATGAATTGATTGGAAGGAAAGAGACCGGACAAATATCACTTCCTTTCAGTGTAGAGTCTCTTTAGCCCCGTTTACACTGCCTGCTCAAGGCGGGAATGTCACGCTGTTATTCCTCTTTGCTGTTCAGTACAAAAGATATGATCACAATTGTCTTGCCTTCAAGCCAGCCACTGAGGTAATAACACGCCAATTCGATGTCTATGTGATAGGGATAGCCGGAAAGACGGTATTAGTGTGATTTTTTGCAACATGTTACGGCTCATTTATACTACCTTTACGTAAGAAAATAGATAAGTCAATTTCAAACGTTGTAAGCGTTTCTGCCTTCATACTTCCATGCACCCTTTTTTGATATAGATACAGTCAACAGATGGCATTAGAAGGCAAAGTCTAAAGTGTCATACAACAACAAACGAAGCAACACAGGAGGAGGTTGCAATAATGCATCATTTTAATGCTGGCAGCACTGTGAACGGTGGTGGTCTGTGAGGCCATACACTTCCCTCACGATCTCCCGTGGTACTGCTCAAAAAATGAAACAAAATTATTAAAAGTATGGACAGAAGGCTCCATGCTTGTCTGTATACATATCTAACTTTGAGCATACATGAGCCCTTGTGTGTGTGACCCACCACTGGGAGATTGAATAAGCAGTAACTAACTTGAAGAACAGCAACTGAAAATGTCTGCATATTGGGGAAACAATGAGGTCTGGGGGCTCTTTACCCTCTGAGCAGAGATATGAAGAGATCAGCCGCCATATAACTGTGAAGGTTAATGATTACTATTATAATTCTGTTGTTATTGTTTCTAAAGCGCTGACACGTTATATGGCACTCTAGAGGCCGACACTGTTGTGTTTCACATCATGCCTGGCACGCCTCTTTTGCTTCTGTAATGCCAGCA
This sequence comes from Plectropomus leopardus, assembly GCF_026936395.1. Taxonomy (NCBI): domain Eukaryota; kingdom Metazoa; phylum Chordata; class Actinopteri; order Perciformes; family Serranidae; genus Plectropomus; species Plectropomus leopardus. The sequence goes on along the minus strand of NC_142193.1, from coordinate 13,090,280 downwards.
TGCTGTGTAAAATCACACACTTGGACAACATTATGCTGCTGTTGTTTGGCTCTATATAAAAAAGCGAAGGCAGTGTTATGAAGGGTCTTCATTGCAGCCCTATTCCAGGATCTTGTCTTTCAGGCTTTAATAATCAGCACCAATGTTAATGTCACACTTTTTCAGTACAATCACAGTGCATTCCCATAGCAAACATCTGCTCAAGTTTTTTAACCCCCATGTTCTGCATATGCATGGAAATGTGATGGTAATGACTTCCACCTCTGCGGCAAGACAATCAAATGCTGTTAATTAGTCCTGGCACTACAGCACTCTCAATCAGGAGAAATTCTCTGCAGCTATGGGCTGTGATGGAGAAAGTCCGGGTGTGTGCACATGTGACAAACTCCTCATTAGTATTTTAGATGGTGATTATGACAATTATTAATCATGATCATTAGCCTTGATGATTTGAGAAGTAGAGTTTTGTCCTACGCTTTTGGTAGTTTATATCAACAATCTCAGATATTTATTTCATTGTTATTAATGTAGCTGAAGAGGTTGGCGTGAGAGAATACCTTGAGAGTGGAAACAGATCTCGCATTAACCTGACTAACCTGCCTGCCACTGAGATGACAGCACTTTCATAGTGATGCAAAGACCTTAATTTCCATGACAAAGCGGTGTCAAGGCATCAGATATAGCCATGGCCTGTTCCCTACGCAGCCAGGATTCATTTTCAAAAAGATTTGAGAGGAATTAAGGCAACAAATGCCTCATTTCTCTGTCAGTCATCATCTCTGGGTGACAGACTGAGAAATGTCTCTTTTGTTCGAAAAAACAAAGCGGAGCAGAGCTGCGCGAAATGAAAGAGTGATATTTTGCTGCGTGTGAAAGCAGAAAGAGAGAGAGAGAGAGAGAGAGAGAGAGAGATTGTAGACAGTAGGAGGGATGGCAAGAGTGTGCATGATTGAGATAAGCGACAGATAGATGGGGAGCCAGGCGTAAGTCCTCTCCCACACACTGGGATCCCAGAGATACCTCCCACAGAAACAGTGAAGCACACTGCAGTCGTGTTGTCACGCAAGGACATGTGAAGGACACAGGGAGAGGGAGGATGGCTGTACCTCTGTGGCAGAGAGCAGTCAAACTGAGCAAGAGAGAAAGAAATACAGACCTTTTTCTGCATTGAATGATTGTAATATAGCTCCTGTTCTCTGTCATAAAAAACCTCATTATTGCTCAGTTTAAAGGACAAATTGAAAAGTAATACCATCCTCTTTTTAAAGAAGTTAACAAAAGCACTTTACACTAGCTTTAAATACATTCTACTGTACAGTAGTGATGGGTACTGTGGTTTATAATGGCTCATAAATACAATTTTGTATGCCGCACCACAGGGGATGGACAAAACAATAGAGACTGCAAGCATTAAAAGAACATTATGCAAGAAAGAGAACCTTTCTCAGCCTTGAGAACAGTTTGAATCATCCAACAAGTCCCTCACTGATGTCGAAACCTTTCCTCCAGATGGAATGTCTTCACTTCTTTGGTAGGACTCTGTCTAGTGCTCAGACCTTGATTTTCACCAAATGTCTTTTAATTAGCATTCCACATGGCAATACTCATCTTTGTGCATGTGTTTTCTCAGATACAACTGCAATTTTTCTAACATAATAAAATTAACTGCATAACTTAGTTTCGTTACAGTAAGAACTATCAGGTCAGATTAGATGTCAAATGTTAAAATAAACAAGGTTATGTGAGCCATCGCTCTCTTTAGTTCCCTTCAGCATGACTGAAGTATTAATCTCAGTTAAGAGGTCATGTGATGGTGAGATGCTGTATCAGGGTCATAGCGCTGGCGGCATTGCCGTGGGGATGGCAAGGTCAGTCGGTTGATCAGTCAGCTGGGCTGCCTTTGATCCAGGTTGAAATATCTCCACAAGTATTGGATGAATTGCCGTTAAACTTGGCAAAGACACTCATTCTCCCCAGAGGACAATTTCAAATGAGTTTGGTCAACCAGCTGTTCCCATCCAGATCCAAATTAAATGGCATTTTTTGCTTCTTAACTTCAGTCAGTCAGTCATTTTCTGTAACCGCTTGTCCTCGTAAGGGTCGCGGGGGGGGGGGCTGGAGCCAATCCCAGCTGTCGCTTCTTAACTTGATGGATTTTTTTTTTTTTTAAAGAAACAGGATGTTGAAGCAGTATGTTGTTGAAGTGATCATTCTGAGCTGCACTTTTATTATAATTGCATTTTTTTATTTTTGCCCACTTGGACAAAACATCACCACAGTAATATATTGTTACTTTCTCATACAATATGTAAACAATACACTGACGCCCAATATCTATATTTTTATTTAAACATGGACATGCTCTAAATGGATTTTCCTGCCAGTTTGACTTACCAGAGTTACTCCTTCATGACTCCTCCTGGTGGCACTTATTAAATGAATGAGGGTAAAGTGAACAGAAGTTACAGACAGTGACAGTGTGGACAGCGTGGAGTCAGCAGCAGTGGAAAGAAATCAAAGAGGTGATGTCATGTTTTATGTTTTAAAGGCCTATCTCAGTTTTTTCTACACAGATAGGACAAACAAAATCAAAGATTAAGCCATATGCATGAACAAGTACACAAGCAAAGCAACAAACATGCATAACCTCTCAGGCTGGGTATCATGTAAAACCATACCATTACAGTACTTAATATGAAGTAACATTTTAAAGTTTCATAAGATACCCATCATGTGAATGGCAGCATTCAGTTGTTTAAATGCCACCAGATGCCACAGGCCTGTAGTATAGCCATAATGCCAAACGTATTATGCCATGTCCATCAAATACACAGCACCACAGACGGTATGAGTAGCTGTTGCTATAGTCAGTCACATTTAGCATTTAACTAAATGTTACCTTTGCGTTTCTTGGCAGTGAGTAAAACCATAAAAATAGTCTTTGTTTCCACTAGATCCGTGTACAATATTGTTTTATTGGAGTAGTTTCAATGCTATTTGGTACTGGGTTATTTTGGTTGACACCTTAAAGGTATCGCTTGCCGATACCCTGCCTAAACAGCAGCTTAAGTGGTCATCATCCTGATACTGTCGTGGAAAAATGTGCAATGGTGTCACAACTATAAGTCAGCCTGCTATGAATATAATCTTTAAAGCAAAGCTTCCTTTTTGGTCCTTAAAGTCTTTTCTGTGTGTGTGTGTGTGTGTGTGTGTGTGTGTGTGTGTGTGTGTGTGTGTGTGTGTGTGTGTGTTGAAGACGTACAAAGCTAAGACTATACACTTTTTGTACATTGTTTCATCTCAGTTGTCATATTCTATGAAGCTGACACCATAATGCAGTGAATAAATACATAAATCTTGATTTTGCCTTTAGGTTTTTTTTTTTTTTTATTTGGTGACACTAACATAACAATGTATTGTAGTATATCAAGTATGGCAGAATCAGTGTATCCTGATACTATCATTATTATGAGTTACTTGGTGACTCCCACCCCTGTAGCCTACATTGCTTGGCAGATTTTGGTCTTGTTTTTTCTCTTGATTCTTTTTCTATGTCCCATCCATGTCCCCACCCATCCTTATCCCCCACTGCCTTCTCTCAGTGCCACTCTTTCTGCTCCTTCCTGCCTTCCTTGGTTACCGTATCCATGCAGCAAGGTGTAGGCAGGGGCCACAGGAGAAACTCTCTGATTGGCATAGAGGTTGGCATTTTTGATCCAGGATCGTATTTGACTGCGGACTCCAAAGTTCAGCGGTTTTCGCCTGGCACACATCGGTAAGCCAGTTAACTACGTCTCAGTGGCCTTTATTCCGTGGAGCTGGCCATGAATAAGTCAGCACCCTACTGAGGGTTACCGGCTTAATGAGCTGGTTGCTGCTGCTTTGCATCCAGTCAGACCTTTTCCCTGCAGGTAGTGTACAGGCTGAAGATGCTGGCTAGACTGTGCCCTTGGCTTTGCTCCCTCTTGCAGAACCTTGTCTGGGAAGCGAACTGTTATTATTGGGGAGGGTGGGGCTCATTGGTGAAGGGCTGAGATAGCGCCATCGCCCCTCTCACTGTCCCTCTCCTCACTGAGTGAATCTGGGTCAGACTTTGCGTGACGGACAGCCTGCCATTATCACCACTCAGACACAACAAAAGGGAAAGGCCAAGAGCTGGAAAGTGCTGGGAGGGTGGAGAGGAGGGGTTGATTGAGAGGAAAAGGACAGAGTGCTTTCCTCTTCTTCTTCTCCCTCTGGCAGGATGACAGGATTGGACGTTCCTCCCATGGGTATCTGGTCCTTCCTCCCTTTGACACATTCACACTGGAGGATGATGCAGACACACATAATAAGATCACAGCACTGAACCAGGAGAGTCAGTAAAGCAACGAGTGTATGATGTCTTTCGGTTTGTGTTGCTCAGTTGGATCTGGGTCTTCTTGGGGTTTAGTAAGTGCAGGCTCTCATTTGTCCAATTCTCACTTTAATAGCCTTGACTTGTAGTCATTGTGTGGTTCAGTACTCGGGCTGTCATCATCGTGATGCTGAGATGACAAGGGCACGCGCCCCCACTCTATTTCTAGACTGTCAACACATGACAGCGGTCGCGACCTGACCTAGCCTCGGTTCTCTGTTTCCCTCAGTTCTTTTCCTCTCTGTTAACATCTTCATCCCTTTTTGGAATTTTTCATGTCTGCCGTTTTCACTCTCACAAATCTTTCTCTTGATTCCTTCTCCATCTCTCTTCAACTGTGTTAAACGTCTCGCTTTTTACTCCGCCTCTATTTCCCTCGCTCAGTCATTATTAACACCCAGCACATTCTGCATGCTCCCTAATTTGTTCTGCCAGTGACACTCATGTGCAGTCAGGTAGAAGAGACAAACAAAGCAAATGTCAAGCCTATCTTGTGACCTGAAGAATTGGGAGTTGATTATACCTGCCTTAGTGATCCAGGTGAAAACACACAAACTCTCACATAGACACACACAGTTGTTGTGTACTTCCATATTCCTGAGGATGCCCAGCAGACATGCATGAATCTCTTTGGTGTCAGCTCCATTGCATTGCAATAGCTTCTCTGCAGCAACATGGGAATCAGATCTCCTGCTTGCTGAACCCTGATAGGCTCGTTCACCTGACTGAATATCAGAGTCCCACAGAGACCAACAGGGTTTATGGAGACAGATGAGAAATCTCGACACTAGAGAGGAGGATTAACCAGGGTAGATAGCAGCATTTGATTAGAGTCTATTAAATGTGACTTGCTGAGGGTCTACATGGCCAAAAGACAATGAACCTTGAAAACTGCCAGAGATTTAAAAGTGTCATGATAGCAGTAAGTAGGGTTGGCACGGTGTAAAAGTTTTCAAACCTGTTTCATATTAAGGAAAATTGAAACTATTAAATATGCTCTTCTGTTACATAATGTAAACAAACCAAATAACTATCAGCTGTCCACTCATGATCATACTGAAAATGTATCCACTTAAAAGATGGGTGAGTAGCTTACTTGCTAATTCCTAATTTTGAATCGTTACTTTTTAAATAGAAAACATGTTTTAATTTGTGATATTTACTGAAAATTACACACAGTATAGCCCACCGCAAGTAGGCTGATATAAACGATGATCATTAACAGAAACTTAAGCTCCCTGGAGGAGGTGTCATATGGATAATTCCTCATCTCAACTTTATGAATCAGCCGTTTCTCGACAGCGACAGGAATGAATAGAAACAGGGTGTCCGACAAAAGCTCATTACAAACCACCATGTGACTTCTGGCTATTTATGACACCTCTTTCGTCAGCCTCAAATCTAAAATTTTGCCAGTGTTAGTTTTCCAAATAAAACTAAATTTGATAATTTGATCTCTTTCCGGTGCTCGGCTCATGGCCTGTAAGACACTTGTGGTAATGTTAGTCAGGTTATAAGCATAAATGCAGTACAAGCTGGATTCAGCGCTGTGTGCCATTGACACAGGTAATTGGTGTAAGCTACTTTATGATTTGTCCGGTGCTACTACACCGGACCGCACCAGCAAAACTGGAAAATCAACCCAACTCCATAAGTAATGTACAAAAACATGACAATTTTGCAACCTCATTCTGATTTCGTAGGGATTCAGTGTGTCACAATTCTTTGTGCTCTTATTGTCTGCTTCAAACAGACAAAACATCATAGCTTTAAGTAATGGCTAATGTGAAGGCACTGTGGAGTTGATTTTCAAGAGTTTTCAAGCAGAATTAATGACAGGTGTTTTTTCAGTTTGGACTAGTAACATGCGATTCACTTTGCAAGTCAAACACAATGAATATCACACCTCTCTTAAATTGCACAGACTCAGTATCACTATTGGTTAGGCTTAAGGAGTGAGCAAATGATTACCTGGATTCCAGGGCTAGGCTAAGGCTGGAAGCAGGGTTTTCCGTAAAGGCTTGGCGTTCCTCTTGGATCTGTCAGGCATTAAGTAATAAATCCACACATCTCCCTTGACAAAGGGCCAGGATTACTTGTTCTGTGGCCACCTGTTAACAGGGGAGTTTTCTTTGGTTTGCTTTTCAGTTTAGGAATAACAGGACTGTAGCCTTCAGTTGTATATCTGTATAAAATTGTTCACTTTCATGACACTAAAAGATCAAAAGCATGATCAATGTACATGAACTTATTTGTAGTTGAGGCAGTAGCTCTAGAAATCCCCAGGGAGACAACAGATCTGAGAGCCAAAAAAAAAACAACAACACAAAGTCTGTGATTTATGCTTTTTGTGCAACAGTGCATGTCGCTGTGTGTATGTGTGTATGCAGTCTTCTTTCTTGTTTCCTTTGTGGTGCATTGCTGGGTTTCTTTACATGCTACCTTAACTTTTCTACCACTGGAATTATGTGAATCATTGGCTTTAATGTGCATCCTCATGCACAAACAAATCATAGACCCACACATGAAAACACTGCTCCACAGGAAATCTTTAATTATGAATCAATACACACTACTCTTCTGTGGCATGGCAGCTGGAACAAGCAAGCAACTTGACAAAAGTAATAATAATATTTGGCTTTTAACCCTGCTAGTCCCATTTGCCTGCTGAATCTATGGTAATGAAACAAAGATTCAGAGCATCTCTCTCTGACTCTCCATCAGAGGGCACTGTAAAGGCAGCAGTGGAAAATTGTTGTATTTTAGATTTAGCTCATTTTGTAGCAGGAAAAACTGCAGCATTGAAATCTGAAAACTTTTTGTCAGCTCTTAATTGCGAGCCGCACTCTGCTGCAGTGAGGCTATGCAGATTTCTCTCCCAGATGGCTGTATGTGAAGCCAGGCACCAACTCAAGAGGCAGACTCTCCACCCACACTCATGGCTTTCTGCAACAACGGACCTGACCTGTCCACACCAAAACGCACACACACACACACACACACACACACTCACTACACTACACTACACTACACTACACTACACTACACTACACTACATGACACTACACTCTCCATATATCAGCCAGAGACGCTGTATTAATGGTGTTCATGCTGTTTTTCAAAACTGAGCCTCCCCTTAGAGCATGTGGCTGCATGTAGTGTAGATGAACCTAATTTCTCACTCCGTAATACATGTTTTTATCCTCGGCCCTTGTCTGATAGTCTGATATTTCCTATCAGCAAGAAGGCATCGTTTTTCTGTGCCCTTCAAAAAGACTAATGTTGAAAATTAAATATAGGGTGTGACAAGTATAAGGTTAAGGTTTGGTTAGGTTTAGGCACAAAAACGTTATAAGGGAAACATTGCGATTTGAGTTAAAATGACTACTTTGTCACTTGAATGTAAATTTACTTTGTTGTTTTGGTCTTTTCTGAAACAACTGATGCTGATGGGGAGGACAGTCTCCTGCCTAAATGTCTGCAATAAATGTATGTGACATACAAAAATGATGACATAGATGAAGTTTGTAGTCCATTGAGAATGAGTAATAAAACACCTGTTTCTACTTTCAGTTCCTGATTTAAGTTTATTTTTGTTAGTTTTGGGCTGCTGTTTGCAGAACACTTGAGAGCTGTGCTGCAAAGCAAATTTAACAAACAAGACTGTAATCATACAACAGAATAAGATGTAGAAACAGTACAAAAAGTTTTAACCAGCCTATTAAAAATAGGCTAATGTTTAAAATACATAGGGTGTTATAATATATGACTTACATATTGAGTGAGTGCTTTTTAGCTTGCTGATGAAGAAACTAGCCTGTATTTCACATAAACACACTTCAACGTGTTGCCAGACTGTTTCTGCTATTAAAGAGAGCAAAAGTAGTTAATGACTGATGAGGTCTGTCTGACAGAAATGTTGCAATTATAATCACCAGAACCAATTAACAGTGTGTGGATTATTTATCCAGTTCTTATCACACAGGTGTCTCGTGTTATTTTGAACTGCAGTGATGAACTCAGGGTTTTAAATCAGCCACAGTCAGCTATCACTCTATGCAAATAAATTTAGCCCAATTAAAATGCAGCTAAAATAAGCATTGTGTATTTAGTGTAATTAATGATCTCTTTGTCTGTTAAAAACTCTTTTAAAAAGAGAGCGGAAATAAGTCTGGAATAAAATAAATGAAATGATTCTACTTACCCATAAAAATATATATTCCTTTTTTTCTTTTATGAAGTGCTTCTGTTTGGATATTTTTTTTCCCTAGGGATGTGATTGATTAGTGGTTAAAGTGTTTACAGGTTATGATCCAGTGCTCTAAAGCTAACCTGCCCCAGAGCAGGTAAGCTGTAACTATAAGTACAACAGTGATTTATAAAGTGAACCAGCTTTGTAGAACTGAAAACCCACAGTTTACCTCGAACTTAACGCGCCTACCTGCAACCCTGCTTTGTAGTACAGGCCTCTGGAGTCGGTAGGATTCACCAGGTTTGACTGTGGCTGAATCCGCTCAGTGTTTTCAGACAACCTGAGGAACCATTAAGCTGTCCCTGTGTAACATGTAAAGAAACCTTCATAGTAAAATATGGCCAACACAATGCCAGTGCTGACAGTTATTATGAAGTCATTGATTAAGAAATGTAAAGAGCTGGATGTTTTACAGCTAATTTAATCAAGCTCTGTTGATTGAGTTAACAAATTGGGCGTACAGATTTAATTCATTTCAAAACATCCTTGTTTACAGTGACTAAATTAAACATATTGGAACAAAAACTACTTTGTTGTTGTAGCTTATTCCACTGTTAATTTTTTCTCTTGATAGCCAACATGTGTTTTAGTGAAACTGACTCATGCTTTGTAGGTACACTGTTGGGTGTTTTGATGCTTGACAGAGAGCCAGGAATGAAGAGCCTAAATTAAATTTCATCAAGGGCCCCCAGTAGGCCCAGGGCAGCCCTGTTGAGCAGAGAGAGAGAGCAGAACATAAACCGTCCAATACCCTCCATAAAACACACATTTCTGCTCTCATAGACAAAATAGGATGAGAAATGTTGTCATATATAGTACACAAGTGGTGTTTCAGTTTTATGCTCTGGTGTATTTTTGCCTGTTTCGCCACCATTAGACACTTTTCCCCTTTATTATCTCATCCTCTCTCTCCCCTTTCCCCCCTGCGATAACCTTGATCCGCTCTCATATAGTATTCTACATTTCTACAGATAGGACAGCTCATTACTGCTGATATTTTAACTTGCTGCTTGATACAGATGTCTCTAACTGCGGCCAATTAAACAGCCAATTAGTGACTTCATTAGTGATACAGTCTCCTTGTCTGGATATGGATTATCCAAGTCAACATCTGCACGGACGAAGACTGAGCAGAAACTTCACTTTCACAATGTGAAAAACTCTTCTGGCGCCTTACTGTCAGCAGAACCTTGTTTTATTTTTTTCTTGCAAGGACGTCTGGATTTGCACTGATAAGGTCGAGTAGAACAGTTGCTTGCTGAAGCCGTAAAGCCTCTTAAGTAGGAAGCGCTCATAATTTGCCACTCTGGAAATATTAATACAATAATGCAGCACATCAATATCAGGGCGGAGGCTAAAGGGATGATGAGCGTGTTTAAGTATGACATTATATCAGAGCAGGAGAGGTGGATTGAGGGTAAGGACAGATTTCAGACATGCAGTAAAGGTACACACACACTCTCATGCACAAAAAAATGCATTAGTGTGGATTCAAGCTGCGCTATTTCCCCCCCACTCGAGTAGTTAAAAATCTCGTTGTCATAGCAGCGGTGTGATGTAGTGGTCTTCTCTTGACTGTGATGGCTGCTAGAGTCTAGGGCAGAATGTTAAGATCCGGAGAACCACAAATTAACAGCTGAAAAGTGGGAGTGACAGAGTGTAGCCATGACGGTGATGGAGCCCACAGTGCAGTACTGCGTAGCCAATAGCCGATCGATATGTCACACAGTCCTGTCCAGCTTCCCGACAAAAGAGCCAGCCTACTCCCTTTTGGATCTCCTTCAGACCTGACTGAGTCTTTGTGTTATCCAGTGCAGAATGCTAATTCGTCCACTGTGCCAGGGGCCCTTGTGCACTATCTAACAATCTTTAAACAGCTGCTTAGGACGTCACAGAACACTGCGCTCCATATTTTTTCCCTCCGAACCTCATTGATGCTAATTTGGATGTGAGGGTTTTTAGTCCTTTGTGCAACAAAATCTACATAATTAATAAACCGTAATACATCTTTGGGGTTTTGTGCAGGGTTTGTGACAAATACGGGTAATTCAACTCCGTCACTAAACTGCAAAGGGAAGCTTTCTCTCATAGAAAACACAATGATGGCTCTATCTGAGTGACCATCTCCTATTCAAGCAATAAGTGCGTTTTTTTCCAAGGATGAACACTTCTTTCCTCCTCGTCATAGAACTGGACGGTCATCAGGGACAGAGGATTGATGGATAGACCTTGAAAGGGCAGCTTTACAGAACTGCTGACGTAGTACAGCAACATGATTAATGTAAAGCCCTGTCTATATTTGGAAGCCTATGTAACAATGGTGGGATTTTGTAAGGGTTATATAGGGTTACTGTTTCTTTATACAGCACATTAATTGCTCATTTTGGTTCAAAGAATAAAATCCAGGGATGGATTGCTGTTTATTTTCAAAAGGTTTTAAAACCCACAAATATTGTAAAAGAAATCAGTCATACAAAAAAGTGTTTTAAAAATACCATTTGCAGTACAAACACCCTTTAGTTTTACAGTTTGTTTTTCACTTACTTAGAGGAACTCTGGTGCATAATCAGCAGCTCATTTGTTTTTTCTCCCCCTTTCTCACTCTATTAGTAGAATATTTCGAGGACCTCCTTTATTACTGTTAACTGTGGGGTGGTAAGTCCTTTTGCAATAGGAGCCTTGAAATAAATCTGGGCTGTGTGGAGACAAAAAGGGAGTAAATAGTAAGTAGATTCACAGCCTCCTTTTAAATTGACAAACTGAAGCAAACAGAGAGAAGGGTCTTTCCACATACAGATTATTTCTGTCAATGATGCATCCAGGATCAAATAATGCACTTTGTTTATGAATGGTATTAACACACAGCGTTTATCCAGATCTTCTCACAGCTGCTGTCTGCTTCTCTCTTAAAGAGTGGTTCATGAAGCTAGGAAATGCTAATAAACAAAAACCATGGCCTTATTACCCATGGCTTAGTACAAAAACGAGCAATGACAAGCAGCTTTCGAACAACTTTCTTCGTTTGCTTTGGTGTGTGTGGTTACAGAAGCCCCTAGTTAAGCAAGAGGAAAAGCTGCCGGGAATTTCCCACTGCGAGAACAGAATAAACAGACAGCACTGTGATTCACTTGCGTCTTTACATTGTTGCATTTTAAAAAGCCAACATCCCAACATGGCTCTGCTGTCTGTTTTGGATTCCTGGCGGACTGATCACTTTCATTGTTAATGTTACTCTGCAGCGCCAACTCTTTACTGATAGAGAAACTCGCCCACATGGCGTCAAATGGTGACTGACGCACATTCAATACGCAGCCTGAAAAAAATAGCAGGAATACAAAGGATTTTTTAAAAAGTTGGTCTCATCACAGACTCTGAGTGTGGCTGACTCATTGATGCCATGTCTGAGTAGGGTCGTTTGTCACAAGGTGCAGCAGCTGGGACTGTGGGGCTCCTGATCACATAAAACTGAGTTATAACACCCCCAATAACATTGGATTACTGCAGTGTGGGCCACAGTACAGTCAACAACACCTCTGAGGGATCCTCTGAGAGGTACTGAGGGAAGGGAGGGGAGAAACAAAACCAAGATGCTGTCAGGGATAAGGAGAGATAAAAAACAGATGAGCGTAAAATATTGAAGAGGGACAAAGTCATTGAGAGAATAGAATACCAGAAACAAAGGGAGTAAGTGCTGACAGAGGAGTCCTTGCCTTGTAGTATGTAGCAGAGAGTAAAGGGCTATATCAAACAATAATGGTGTTTAGTGTGTGCAAATAGTTGGGTGTATGTGTAAAAAATAAAAATTGAAAAGTATCAGGGTCACCGATGTTCTTTCCTCTGGTCTGCACCCAGCTGAGGATCAAAGGAGGGCAAAACACGTTTTGGGTTCCCTCTGATTTCGTTTGCTGCTTTCACTCCATGTCAGCTCACCCCGAGACAAACGCAGCTACAATATTTCTACACCGCTCACATCGTCGACTACCCGGGAGCAGACCTGAGGTCAAGCATTGTGAGGTTGAAGTTTTTTGTTTTGTGACTTATTGCGTCATATAAGAAAGTCAGAAGAACCATTTATCTCAGTACAGACCACTCTGTCTCCTCGACTCACATCCATTGTGAGAGCGTCAGAGAGATTACCTAAACGATACTCCAGTGTCCTTAAATGAGGCAATCTGGACAGCCCTGCCTATCCATTACTTTTAGCATCATGATTAGCTCACAGCCATTTACTCAGCAAATCCATCCATCCTCTCTCTCTTGGCACTCTTAACTCTCTTCCTCCTTGCACTTTTCTTCCATTTTGTGGGTGTCTGCGCTTTCTAAGACCAGTTCTTATCGGCTCAAGGTTTTCTTTGGGCTTCCTCTTATCTGCGGCATAGCTCGGCCCTGCGGGGTAGAGAGTTGTCCTGTGTGGCCAAGCTAGGGCATAATGAGACAGGTGCTTCTTCCTCAGCCACCTTCCCACACAGAGATATTAGCTTTATCCCTCTTCCACCAACTCAGTATCCCTGTGTGGGGCAGGCTGTTAGGTGAAGTGTCAAAATAAGATCTGGCCCAAAAGGTCACCCTTGTTTTTGCTGTGTTGTCATTACAGTCTCTCGCTCTCCCTGTCTGTCTCATCTCTGGATGCCTCAGTTGAAGTCAGTAGCAGCAAGGTTGTTGAACCGGAACGAGGCAGCGTTAATTATCTGCAGTGTGGGAGCAATTCAAGGCAGCAGGCTGATCTACTCCCAGTTAGCCCATACCTAGACACTATTCACCCTCACCCACTCCCGATGGGTGTTTTATCTCTTCTTTGCCTCCTTCAACCAGCCTACTGTTGCTGCCTTCACTCTGTCCCCGATATCTGTTTTTTAGACCCTGTAACGCCAGCACATTAGTCTGTATATTGAAATGGTTTGTCTAAAAATTTGGTAATAAGAGCACAGTTACTGGAACCAGTTTACTGGTCGCAGAGATGCGACCAGTAAACTTTACCCGAGTCCATTGGAATAAGGTGTTTCGAGTTCAAATGCAATACAATTTGTGCAAACTGTACCTCAAAAAATTTGTGCAAAAGAAGAGAAGAAAATAATGTGTACATTTATATGGTGTGCGTATATTTAGGGGAAGGGTTGTAGTCAACCAGAGGAAATCTTGGTCGACTAAAATTCTACCTACTTCTCAACCGGTCAATCGGTCGATGGGTAAAAAAACCCTTTTCGTTAACTAAATTGGCCACAATGCATTGAGTGCACTCTTCCTGGTAGCATTATGTGTCAACCTAAGTGTTTTTCTCGTAAGGCCAGCATTACAATGTGACTCGGGAATGCTGCATATTTATGCTATGAACGCCAGCAGCTTGACGAGCCACTGAGCATTTATTCTGTACTGAGAGCTGCATGTTGCCCTGTCACTTTTTAACCACAGTCCAATCACAGTGAAGGAGGGGTGGGACAAATACCTGAAAGATCAATTGTCACATCATGTAGGAGTGCGATACAACAACAGAAAGAGAAATTAATACTCTGGTCACATAGACTGGTATGTCTGTCCTCTCTCCCTACGTGCTTCCTTTTAGGGCCAGAGCAAGACCTCTACCTCATAGCATATGAGCATTTTTTACAGCATTTTTACCTCTGCAAATATATTGTATCATAGCAACCAGATACAGACAAAGCGTCTCAGCTGAAAAAAATACGACACCTCAAAGCACTCTGGCACTCCTAGATTGTCATTTTCAACTGGGGAAAAATGCCTTCATTGACACATGTTATTATAAAAGTAACACCAGCGATTGTCTGACAAAGTGGAGTTCTGTCACACAAGAATATCAACTAACCGACCAGAACGTATCAGCCCTAATTTAGTGTTGGGTAATATTACAATATATATACGATTAAGCAATATAAACTTGTTGACAATAGAATTTCCCATGCTGTTTATACTGTGGTAGATATCCCTTACTGTCCCTGGGTGTCTTAGGCCATTGTGGGTGTTGCAAATAAATGAGCAGGACTCTTTTATGGCATTATTAGACCTTTTAGATGTTGGAAGAATATAAGGAAGCACACTTTCTCACTGGGTCATCCCCATCTGTCTTTTTTAATCCATAAACCGATTCTCAGTTGATTTTCCAGAAATTTTACCACTGTATATCATCATCTCAAAACAAAATTATACGTGACAGACATGACAGAGAATTTTATCTACACTACCTGCTCTTACTTAGAAAAAATACACTAGATTTTTGATAATAAAGGATTATAAATCATGCTGTGGATTAAATAAGCCTTTTACCTTGATTCAGACTTCAACAAACAAACCCAAAATGAAAATTCCCCTAGGTTTGTTTATTGAACGATTAAAAGTGAGCCTCTGAGTAGCCTTCCTCATGTTAAGCTACTTATTGTACATCTACAAGCCTGTAGAAATGAGTGCACATACTGTAGATACCCCCAAGCTTTCCTACATCATCAATGGTGGAGGTACTGCATAGCTTCAGAGGGGAGAATGCTCACCTATGCATCCTCCATCCTCTGACAAAACAAATGGTACAGCATCTTCCAGGACAAAAGCACTTTAAGGCAGAAAGGAAATGTGAGAGGAAAAGGCGTCAAGCAGAGGCAAGATGGTGGGGAAGAAAACAATTGACGAGGGAGAGATAGAAACGGAAAGATGCACGACTGTGATAAGCGATGCCGTGGTTCAGAGCTGAGACATGGTGAGCACTGAGAGGAAGGCGGGGTGGGACAGAAGGCGGGAGGAAGGGAGGTGGAGGGATGGTGGAAAGGGCGGAGAGCTGAATAAACATCGGGATGATTGAATGTGATAGAGAGAGGCGGAGATGGAGCCTGTTTTCCAGATGCCTCGCTCTAAAGATAAAGGGAGAGAAGGAGCAGCGGGTCCTCTCTGGGGAAATGCTCAGAGGAAGGAGAGGAGGAAGTTGGGAATAGGAAGCGGGGGCAAAAAGGGGGCAAGTAGAGTTCTCTGGTAATACAAGCAGCAAAGAACCGGACCGGGTGTTAAACAGCTGCAAAGAGACGGACAATACATTGTACCCTTTGTTCCATAACCAATTATGGCCTGTAATGGCCAAATCATTTATTTGCTGATAGAGCATAATTGCACGTCAGAGGGTTTGAGTAGTGGTAACTGAGCTAATAAATCTCCAATGATTTACTGCAACCACACAGGCACACACACAAACAGCGACGCACACTCAAAGTGGATCACTTAGTGTACACAAAAAGAAGGGAGTGTTTTCCTATCTGCTTACTGAATCGCAATTCCCCCTCTACTGGAACATTAAGTAAACCTGCAGAGATGCTAATGCAATTACGGCATGCTTGCTTTGTACACAAATCAGAATAATTAAAAGGTCAAAGAGGACGTAGTAAGCCATTAATATCTCATCTGTATGTATTTGTAGGTGCTAAATTGCTTGGTGGGTAGAGGGTTGTTATTCAAAGGTAGAGGATATGCTGTTTTGTTTGCTTGTTGTTTACTTGTCCTTGTGAGGCATTAGCTCACTTCGTTAGCTTAAGAACAGGTTTACTGGGTGTCACTTATCCACACAGGCACAAATATAGATGCCGTGCACACTAATACAAATATCCCACGTAACCACACATACATGGAGTTAATAGTAAAAGGTGTTTGGTGTGTGTGCGTGTGCGTGTGCGTGTGTGTGTGTGTGTGTGTGTGTGTGTGTGTGTGTGTGTGTGTGTGCGCGCGTGCACGCGTGTGTGTGTGTGTGTGTGTGTGTGTGTGTTTGGTGTGCCTGCATGTGTGTGAACTCTGTGGGAAGTAAATCTGCATGTTCAGCAGTTGTCAAGCCCTATGTGGCCATTGTTAACCTTGCACCACTCAGCAGGTGCAGCTCTGCATAGGGTAAGATATCTGTGGGTGTCATCCTCTGCTCTTCAGTCTACTGTACAGTGGAAGTAGCAGGTGGGCTTTTGTCTCACAAGCACACACGTCAGGGAAATGACAGATTTTTTTTGTATGGATGACAGTGACAAAAATGTGTGGAGGGGGCAGTGAGGTCTTGGAAGTTGGTGGATTGTGTGAGTGGAGTGTTCCTCTGCTATTATTTTTTCATAAACTTGCAGCTGGCAGTCATCCACTCCACATTAAAGGTTTTTTTTTTACCATTAGTCGGGCTGTGGAGCAATGAGTGGGTACGCACATGCAGGCAGTAGGATTAGGCGATATGTTGGCAACAGAGTGCTGATATATGTGCAGGCGTATTTGTGTGTGCAGTGTCACCCCCCATTCATCGAGTAAGATGTGAAAATATGTTAACTTTAAATACTTTTCTTCCCATGTTGTCTCTCTGCCAGCTGAGCAGTGGCTCTAACTCGTTCTTCAGAGGCAGGCCATTAAATTTGCAAAATACAAACTACTTTTTAAAGTTTTTCAGCCATCTACTAGTGCTAAATGATATAAGGAATGCAGGATATAAAATATTTAAAATATCTGCTTTGCAGATGTGTATGATGAAGTTTGTGTTTATCAGGCCTTTAAGGATGCACACAATGTGTTTTGTTAAGTCACACTAATTGCAAGCATGACTTCTCAACAGACCATTTTTAAATGTAAAATGCAAAGAAATGTGTCATTTAATTGGATTACTTCTGAGTGATCATTGTTTTATCAAAATTAATGATTCTAAGCATATTGTACCCAAGAAGTTATTTATCATTTAAAGGTCCAGTGTGTAGGATTGAGTGACATCTAGTGGTGAGGTTTAAGAACTAAGACTTCACCTACGTGCCAAGCATGCAGGAGAACTACAGTGGCAGATACAAAAACGCCAATGGGCGTGTTTCTGCCCATAGCATTTATGCCAATAGAAGCTCCTAAATCCTACACACTGGACCTTTAATGAAGTGTATATTTTAAATAGGTTAGAGAGTTTAGTCTTATTAAAGTTGCAACAGTAAAATAGAATTGATTTAGCTAAACATCAAATATAATATTTTTTGAATGAGATTTTACATAAATTTACCAAATAACAATATTAATCAGTATAGAAAGATTATAAAAACACCCTGATTTTGGTCACATATCAGAGCTCAGTGGCTGAACAAAAAACACTTAACCAAATGCCATAAAGACTCAGCTGAGCATTAAGTGTGATCCTAGACACACACACACACACACACACACACACACACTCACACACTTGCTCACTCAGCTCAGATTCATCCTCATAGCAGAGATTCGTTCCCTGTGATGCTTTCTGTCAGTAGTCTTCACCTCGAGGGCTGCCTTGACCTCTCACTACTTTTTACGAAGGCTTCTCAGGTGCAGATCCGGACTGAATCTAACATGTTAATTAGACATCTTCGCTATCTCTGAAGAGCAGAAAGCAGAGCGTTTGCCTTCCTACACGTCTGATTTTAACCAGGGTTGTTGGTCAGTGTGGTTTCTGAGATTTGCTGAGTGTTGACATGGACCTAAGCCCAGGCTGGCCCCCCGGTTGTTAATTACCGCACCACTCCTCTCGCCTCCCCAGCCTCTGATTGGCTATCTTAATCTGAGCAAGGAAGTGCCCTGGGGGCTGTGTGTGTATATACACCTCTTTGATGGGGCTCTTTTTATTAGAGCGGATCGAGATGCAGAGATTGACAATCTTTATATTCCTGTGGGCTTCAAGGAGTTGCTGGTATAGATTTCAGAGATGGATGAAATTAAATTTAAAGAGTCTTTCTCAGGTCAAATCGAGAGAAGGAGTTGGGGAGAGAGAGGTGGAGGCAGATGGAGGAGAAAGGGGAAGGCTGGAAGGATGATGAGCGGGAGACGGGGGAAGCAGGCAGGGGAGCGGAGGTGTTGCCGGGGTGACAGGAGAAAAGGATGAAGTGGGACGTGCCAGCGGAGCGTCAGTAATCTGCTGCTCTGGCCGGCTGACAGGACAGTCACACACAAACACACTCCTGCTCCATCCATGGCCTCCAGCACACAACCAGTGTACACAGGTCTAGTGGCCAGCAGGAGGTGGCCAGTCCGCAAGGTGTTTTAAGGCCACGGAGAGCCATGTTTTCTCCCGCTTTCCTGCTAGCTTGGCGCGACCACTCAGATGGATATAATGAGGGAAATGGAAAGAGAGAGAGGGGAGCGAGACAGACAGCCAGAGACACACAAGAGAGAAAAGAGACAATGTTCAGAACTGGCAGCCTTACTTCTCTCTCTCTCACTCACCCTCGCTGTGTTTCTTTCCATACTCCTCCTCTCTCCCACCTCTTTCACAATTCTTTTGTCCCTCCCTGCCTTCTCTCTCTTTGATTTTTTTTTTTTTTGTACATTATATTCCGCCGAAGCCAGTGTCCCAGTGAGGTGGCAACGGCTTGGGAAGAATGAGGAGATGGGTGGAGGGATGGAGTGACCTAGACGATAAAAGAGAGTGAGAGTGAGGGCTGGAAAAAGCGCGGATGGAGAATGCTGGGAAACCCTCAGGTGGGCACTTGGGATGGTCCCCCCTCTTCCCTCTTTTGTATGTCCCAGTCCTCTTATCTTTTTTTTCTTTTTTTTGCTTTATTTTCTACCTCCTTCCCCACTCTCACTTTGTTTTTAAGGTATCCTTTTAGTTGTTACATTTGCGTGGATGCTTGTGTTTTTTAATCTCAATAACTTGCAGCAGTAAGGGACTCTCTGGATGTGTGTGACAGCATGTTTGTGTATTTGTGTGATTGCCGTTGTTGTCATTAGAGTCACGTAGCTCTGCTGTCTGCTTCTGCCTGCCTCCTGTATGTTCAAAGGCTATGGAGCTCGGTGGCTCCTCCAGGACTCAAGCTGCTGCCGCTGCTGCCTCATTCGTGACAAGCTTCTTCACAAACTCTGTCATGGCTTCCCCTGCGCCCTTTGGGACTTTTTAAGCCATTTGTAGCCAGTCAGTTTTAGTTCATTTGATTTCTATTGTTGCTTCTGCCACTGCCACGCTGATTCATATTTGCATGTTTGCGGAAGCGAGAAATGTTTGTGTTGCTGTTGATTTGGATTCACTGTTTAGCTTGTCTGCAAGGGCTCTCTGCGATCCGTTGTGTATCGAACACGTCTGTTTCCAAGGAGATGTCAGCATGGCAAAAAAAAGAGCCCTCAGTCAGTCAGTGTTGCCACTCCCTTTTCCAACTGTGCCTCATTTTTATCCCCCTGTCCCTCTGCTGTTGCCTCATATTTAGTGACAGCATATGAATTGGGAGAACTAGTTGGATGATGTGTGCAGGACAGCTGGGCCAGCTAGACTGGTTATTCTTCATAATTATACCACTCTAATGACCTCGTTGACAGCATGTGTGTGTGCGAGTGTGTTGTCAGTTGACCACCATGTTCAAAAAGCAACAAAGACACTGACAAGCAAGTGGGATTTATCTCGCTAGACATTCCTTCATGATAACCTCAGATGAAAAGGACTGTGGTGAGATGCAAACACACCGCCTTCACACTCCGACACAGTGATATGACAGTAATGGGTGTGTGTATGGGTGTTTTTGTGTGTGTTTGAGTTCTCATTAGCCCACAGGGTTTTGAGTCAATAGAGGCCAACACCTCTTCTCCCCTCTTTTGTCTTTCCCTTCACAGCACTGAATCGCAAATTAGGATGTGTGTGTGTGTATCTGCATGTGTATATATATTTCAAGTGTGCTTGTGTCGGTTTGTGTAAAGCCTGTGCAGTGATCCTTGATTTACTTGCTTGGCCTTCTCCTGCTCTCTTGTATTGTTGCTTCTCTGGAAGAATCTCCCCCCCCACCGTTAATTAGTCAAGTGAACCTCCAGAGCTTAAACCATTATTTATTCATCATGCCCTCAGTTCGATCCCATCACTGGCAAGGGAGTTAATGTGTGTGTGCATGCTCGTGTGTGTGCGTTTAGGATCAGTGCCAGGAGGCTGCAGGGTTCACAAAGTCAGACCATCTAATGCATACACACACACACACACACACACACACACTTGGAGTAAAGCAGAAGCTTCAGAGATTAAAACAAGGCGGACTTTCCCTGCATAAATGACTTTCTTCATCCACCTCTTCTTAACACACCCACACTCTGTTGTCTTCATAAAATGAGTTTAAAGGATTCGAGACAGCTAGAGAATAAGCAGTGGGAGATCAAAAGTGAGCAGCTGACACTTGTGTTTGTGCTGGGATTTGTTTAGAGTAGATGCACGTATGCTCTGTGATGGATCATAGACGATATGTAGACGTAGGCGTGTGTGACAGAGGAAACTGTCCTACTATCATACTTTACTACTACCTCCTTCCCTGCTTTTATACAGTAAACATGGACTGTAGTACTACACAGTTTTTTTCATTATTAGTTATGTCTTCAGATTGCTTCAGAAAAGCAAACACTTGAACATACATCAGGGTGATAATGACTTCCCATAATGACAGAAACCATCTTTGGGAAAAATGTATTTGGCATGTACTTTAAGTAATTGGTTTGGCCCTATGTCTCATTTAGTAACATGCAGGGGGGTTTGGGGGGCAATATGATCTATACTGCAACCAGCAGGCTGTTTTGGTTTGTCTCGTGGGGAGTTGCCCCGTTGTCCATCTTTATATAACAGACCTTGGTCATGTTTGGTTTGTGGACTCCCATTTTGAAGCTTTTAGTTTGGCATTTTAGCTGACGCCATCTTAAAATTATTAAAGGCCAGAAGTGACAGCCTGTCACTTAAAGAAGCCATGGCCCCTGAACAGGGTTTAAAATTATTTAAATTCAATTTAATAAGTACTAGGCCTTAAAAGTCATTAAATAGTCTTAAATTCGAAACTGTGATGTCTTAATTGCCACAAACAATTTATGTAACATTTCTCAATGAGTCCAGCTCCTCTGCATGAAAACCAACATTTCTAATGTTACAAATCCTCAAAACCTGCCACTGCACCTAATACTGTCTTTTTACTTTATACTTAAGTTGCATTTACCCATTGGCAAAATATAGATTATCAATACCTCCATAAAACCTATCTATGCACAGGACTACATATTTATACCACTTACCTTGATACTTACCTGCAATGCTATAAGAAAAAAAAATGTCCAAAAATTAGTCTGGTTAAAAGTTATCTTTAGAAGGTCTTAAAGCACATTAAATTAACTGTCTGACACCCTGATAATTAAGCGTAAATTTAAGCCTTTATACATTTTAAACAACTTGTCATGAATGGATAGATTAGCTATAGTGCCCCAAATCGTTTTTTATACGCAGCTGGAAACATGTTTATTTCTCCTGTAGTCACAAGTTGGGCATTTTAACAGGCCCTTATTTTGGTATTGACTTGCTTTTGGAATCAGCCTCCACTGGCCAGTTTTTGGCACTTCTGCATTGGCTTCATTTTAGCCCTGGAGGTTGGCGCTTGGTTTTATCTGGCCAACACTTGAAAATACAAAGATACTCGGTCTATAATGACATAAAACCAAGAAATTCAGCAGTTTCTGACATTAAATAAGCAGGAAACACTGAATGTTTGGGATTTTTCCTTGATAAATGACAATTAATCGATCATCAAAACTGGTAATGCTTAATATTCTGTTAATAAGCAAAATGATTTCTGCATTAGTAAACAGTTTGAGATAACTTCTCAATGCATGCTGTATAAATAACATCAAATTCAGTACAAAACCCAAGTGATTGTGCACTAAACCAAAGTTTACATTGTCATTTGTATGGTAACAAGCAAGGGTTTGCTTTAAGAGATGCATCTTTGCTCGGCCTCGTTTTCCTCCAGGCACGGGTTGAACTCGAAACTGTGGATATGCACTGTTTGTCACTACCATGTAGAAGAGAAGCGAGATGTGAGAGTGAAATTGGTCGTGAAGAGAGGAGCAGAGAGGAGATGATAAAGGGCTGTGGCAGTATTTCTGAGAGCTCCATCTTAGCCTCAAAGTGATGTTTCCCTTTGATATATTTTCTATTTCCTGTGCAGTCACATTGGCACGACACGAACAGTCGACCTCTGGCATTAGCTCTCTGCGGGGATGTGTTCTCACCACAAGTGTTCAGGGTATATTTTGAAATCTATCAGCAATGGCAATTTTCTTGAAAAACTGTTTTTCTTCCGCTGCCGCACACACAGGATGTTCTCATTAATGCATGCGCCTCACACAAAATCACATAAGGAAGGATGGGCCTTCAACTCGCTATTTCACTCTTCTGTTGAGGAAAACTTTCTGTCCATGAACCCCCACAAGGATTTGTTTGTTATAAGCTGCCAAACATTATGTCTCATGAAAAAGATGAACGTCTCAGTCTCTAGTGTCACCTCAAAGCTAAACCAACCTCTCTTAAACAGGGAATTATGAGAATGCAGATTATTTGTTTAGCTAAAATCTTTGCTTCTGAAAATAATCCGATATGATAGCCTCAATAATTAAAACTAAGAAGGACTTTCATGCTCAGAATAACAGCAAAAATGTACAAATTTCCAAAGGTTTTCAAATTAACAAAATAATGTCTTTTGAAGACTAAAAAATGCAGTGTTTTCACATGTTAATTGATCATTACTTAATTAAAAAAGGACCTGTTTGTTTTTAAAAACTCAATCTTGTCTTTCCGTCCTCAATTATTTCTTTGTGCGCTCTTTGTGAAGATCAGAGAGAATACCTTAAGCGGTAATGTGTGCCATCATTTGCTGTCAGTCAGCAGAATTTTCTTTCCTCCTCCGTGCTCTCTGTAGCACTGATGATGCAAGATGACAGTCACCAAAACTTTACAGTGAATGAGTTACCTGGCAGTCTGACTAGAACTAAAATGCAACTTTTTGTAATTTTTGTTCCCTCGTTCTGAAGAAACCTATTGTATTTATAGATTTTAACTGCTTGAGCCTGTAGTAACTAATGTTTTTGGCCACTTGGTGGAAACAGAAACAAGTTGTAAACACAACACTGACGTGTCATCGCTTTCAAAGTGGAAAAAGCAAACTTGTTGGCAAACAGTTGCTTATTTTTACAATCAGCAGTTACTGAGCAGCATCACTTTTGACTGGGGTCGTGTTTCTGGCCACCGAGCAATATTCAATCCCTTTTAGCTCTGTTTTTGGGTTCTACCAACTCCTGTGAGAAATACGTGCTGATAAATGCTAAACTATGTGCTAAATCTGTCTGTGTGCTCTTTGGTGCACAGCAGGTAGTGTACCGCAGGGTTTTAGACATTTCTCGCTGCGACTGAAAATCATACTATAAGTGAAATCAGAGTGAACAAACAGTTTTGGGCGCGACAACCAAACAACAAGCTGAAACTCAGTGGTAAAACTGAATAAAGCAAAGGGGAGCTGCAAAAATGCTTAGCATTAAGGATCTCTAGCAACTCGATCTGAAGCCTAACAAGTAACTCTTGTTGTAAATATGGCTTGCACATGCTATTAATTCTGTCACTGTTGTTTTCAATCATTCAATCATTCGCCAGGGGAAATCAGATGTCACTAGATTAGGAGGCCTTGTGGACTGAGGAGACCAGACAGAATCATTACACCAGTCATTAGTAATGATCAGTCAGTCTCAAGCTGCTATTTGCAGATGGCTTCAGGTCATGATTGAGCCGTGGCTCTGAGCCTCCCCCATTCATTCCTGGGCTCAGTGACAGTTTTATGTCCCGATGATCCACAGCAGGGTGAAAGGGCCATGCTGAGGTCAGCAGGGGACTCCTGGACAACATAGGTTTTTGAGGACAAATGCTGATGAAGAGGGAGACTGGATTACTTGAAATAGTTTGTGGCAGGAGGTGGTGGTAACATGAGGGCAGAGCCGTAGCTAGAGGCGCCATCTACAGACAGAGAAAATGGAGCATTTGAGCACATCTGCTCCAACTGGCCAGAGGGTGAGCAGCGGGTCAGACACAGAAAATAACCAGATGTCAGCTGGAGACAAGACTGGATATATATATAGTAATTAAAGGCGGCGAGTGTTGCATTTTTAGAGGATGCAACGAAGAAAAGCAAATAAGAGCAGAGCAAGCCCTGAGAGAGACAAAGAAGTTGGAGAACATGCCGTGAGTGACTGACAAGCTTTTAAGCAGGAACTGGAAATATCTCAAAAGCGTCAAGCGAAGCATGAAGAGCTCTACAGTCACAACATGGAGAGAAAGTGAAAAGGCGGCCAAAAAGAAGCAGAGGATGGTAAGACGGGATGGAGGGAGGGTTTGCTTTTAAAAAGTTAAAAACAGACGTTTTTCAAAGGATAACAAGGTCAATTTGGCACCAGTGTCAGGTGCACAAAAGGAAGAGATGGAGTCAGACAGGATGGAGGGAGAGAGACAGTCCACCGGGGTTGCTGACTGATAAAATGTTGTTCTTGTTTTTGGGGGGATCCGTCTGTTCGTCGATCCGTCCGTCTTCCGGGAGTTCTCCGGTGAGATTAATGTCCTGCCATCAAATCCTAGACTCCCTCCTGTCAAACACACGTTCCGAAGCCTATTTATAACCAGACGCCAACTCACAATCACTAATGAGTCTCTGGGTGACAAATGGATTTGGAGGACACCTTGCACACCTTTGCTTCTTCCACTCCCATCACTCATCTGTCCCTAATGCCCTCTCCTGCCTTAAGTTTCTTTCCCTCTCTCATGCGTCCAAAAATCAACCTGTCCCACTTCTTCTCCCCTCTCTTCCCCCTCTTTTCAACTCGTTTTCAACACACACCTTAAACCGCCAATTTGTCTCCTCTTCACCAACCTCTTTCTGCCAACCTCTGCATTCCCATTTCCGTCTGTGGCTTTCGAAGTGTCATCCAACTCTATTTTTAGACCCTCTCTTTCACTAGCTGCCTTTGTCTTTCCGTTTTCCCTCTCTGTCAATCTCCATCTCGCTCTGTCTCTCAGCTAGTTGTGAGTCAGTGCTAGTGCTTACTGGATTAGCCATGGGCGGCTCTGCCAAGTGCTCTGGGGCTCTGGGGCAGAACACTTAACAATTGTCAGATTTCAGTTTCATTCAGCCAGCAGGTGGCAGGAAGAAAGGGGAGGAACAATCACTAATGGAGACATTTCTTGATGTCTCTATTTATATTAAGTTGTGCTCTGTTCTTACTTGTTAAACAGCTATATGCCCTGAAGGAGCCCCGCTTTAGCTCCAAAGACGTGATAGATAGCCCGTCTGTTTCTGTGTCCAGAGGGGCAGCTTTCCTGTGGATGTGATTGACAGCATGAGGCCTGAGGAGTGAAGATAAACATCCAATCAGATTTCCCCTGGGACTCATCATAAATGCCATTTTAACTTGGGTAAATGTCATTAGTGCTCTAAATATCAGTGACCAGGAAATGTTGGCATGTGTGCATCAAAGGCCCTCAGCTTTATATCCAATCAGACAATATAGTCTGTAATGAAAAATATACTACCAGGAACATTATGGGGGAGATTCTTGATTGCAGCATATAGAGATTGAAAGTGATACATTAATTAAAGGATTAAAGGAAGTGGGTTTTGATGTTTGAATGTTTTTATGGTTAAATCTACCAAGGGGAAGCTTGTGTTAAATGTTTAGCTATTTTCAAACAAAGCAAAGTAACCAAAGTGCCCCAGGATACATTTGAACTTTTTTTTGGATCGATTTTGACTACTGCAGTTGAAGAAAAGTGATGAAGTGGTGGGTCACAACATTGGCTAATCCGTGTCCTGCTGTGGTAAGCCGTTTGAGAGTGAGCTGAGACATCGAGGTTTGTCTGGGAGGTGACAGAAACTTTGCAGCTGTTTTTCCTAACTTTCACAAAACGCAATTTACAGCAAAAAGCCCCTTTGATATATAGGTCTCATTTTCCTCTGAACACATTCATTTTTATTAAACTTGTCCGAGTCTGACCTGCGGTTTGTGCCTCTCCTCTGTGGGTGGAACAGAGCGTACGCCTCTTTGGTTGTTTGTAACACCAGGCTTGTCAGGGGTTTGTCTTTGCTGTTTTTGTTTGTTGCAGTGGGCGCTTTGTTGTGTTGTCAGTGACAGCTTGTTAACGTCTAACTCGTCATCTCCTCCTCCTCTTTCGTGCCAACTGGCTGCTCTTCCCCTATCACCTACACTACATCAACCCAGAAACCCACACATCCATCTGTACAGCTGCTCCGCCCCTTCATCCCCCCTGCACACCAACCCAAATGAGATGCTCAAAACACATGCAGCACCGATGGAGACGAGAGAGGGAAAGAGGCATGACAGGGAGGAGGAGGAGAAGCTGATACCCTTGATGCATGTGCACAAAGATCAATTGACGTGTGACGAGTGAATGGAAAAACCTGATGTGGCATACATTACTGCATGGCAGTTAGTGTCTGGACAACGTTGTGTATAGCAGGACAGCCAATAATACACACCAGAGGCAGATAAATGATGGATGAGCAGGCCGCACAAATGGTACTTATGTATTTGAGTCAAGATTATACAATAATGCAGTGCATAAGACATTTCAAAAGCACAAGGACACAGAATAATGGTGGAGAATGCAGAAAAGGCAGCGTGCCACTATTGCAGCATACTGAAAGTGAAACGGAATAAAAGCAATACAAGCTACAGAAGATGCAATTATTTATCATGGGAAAAGTGTTCCAGATGCCCTCTAAACAAGCCTCTCACAGCAACAAAACACTTCAAACCTGATTACTTGAAATTGAGCAAAAGCTCTCTGCAGTTTTCTTGGTTTCTCGAAAAAAAGTAGGCATTTAAAAACTGCAGTGTCCACAAAACTTTGTGTTATCAAAGTTTTCTGAAAAATCCTGTATTTATTGTGTCACAAGTGCCCAGCCCACAGAGACTTAGAAGACTCTTGTAGTGGTAAAACATTTGTCAGACATTAAAGAGGAGATATTAAGCTTATTTTCTAGTTTATACTTTTATTTTGCTGGTCGACTCTGAAATGTGAATGTGCTTTCATTTTTCTCTATCAATTGCTATGACGCCTCTTTTTTGTTTAGTGCCTGTCTTTTAAGGCCTTCCTTTCTAAAAAGATAATTAATAAATCAAATATCCAAAATAACAGTTTCACCTAACTGATATGACAATTTTAAGGCAAAGTGTCAAAGTCAAAGACCTTTCTACTGAGCTGCTGTTCAGCCATGCTCAAGTCAGTTCATCTCACATGTATGCAGTGACAGAGGAAATATATATAGATCCAGGTCCTAGATCCAGATCAGAATCATGTAATTAAAGTATTAAATTATTTAAACTATACTACAACTTAAATATTAATCAAAAACAGCTGCCAATAAATTTTCTGTTAATCTGCCAATTGATTAATCCACAAATTGTTTCATTTGTACTTGCATTAACTGTTGGGTGGTTAAATTTACAATAAAACATTATATTTTCTAAACTCTTCTTATGCTTTTTATGAAGTAGAAGTATAAGGGGGTATGAAAAGGACAGATTAAAGAGAAGTACAAGTACCTCAAATTCATACTTAAATACAGTACGTCAGTGAATGCAGTGTTTTCAGTTTTGTTCCACTGCAGCATTTATGTCCCAACCTTTGTCTACACTGATGGACTAAACGGATATCAGATAATGAACTCCTACATTTTTTCCTTTTGTGTGCAATCCCCCCCCCAAAAAAAGGAAACAAAAAAAAAAAAACCCTGCAAAACATATGTGACGGAATCCTTTCATGCACCATATTTCTGTTGACACTGAGTGTAATATAATTTTTATTGTCAGTGGTTGGTGTTCTGACACCACACATGTACGTCTGTGGTATTCTCTGGCCCTCTCCTCTGTAACGGAGTAAAACGAGATGTGAGGTGGAAGGTGGAGCTCCTGTTTTGCAGGTTTTTTTGCTGAGCCCACTTTGTGATATCCCCTGGGGACTGGTGAAACAAGCAATTACTCTAACACCCCACTAGGGACTGCTGTGTGCCGCTCATCTCCCCACTTGTTCTGGGATCATAAAAAGGCGTGACAAAACCCTCCCAAACAGGCTGGAAAGCTTGATTTCATCTCTCATCTGTGTCACAGTTTTCACTGTACATCAAACACAGATGGCGTCTTTGTGTTTGTGACACTGTTTCAAAATGTGTATTTTCTGATCTAACTGTCCTCTTAGATCAGTATTTAGTGTTAACAGAACACAATTATATAAGACACATGATCTGAAGATAAAAAGGGTGTTTTAATTTTGATTCTGTTAACTTCACAGCCCTCTACAGTAAAGCAGACAAACAAAAAATTACATTTCCTGCAAGGCAGCCTTAGGAAAATCCACCACCTACCTCCTCTCCTCTGATTCTCCATTTGTCTCGTCTCTGATGCCACTTGACAGAAAGCAGTTTGTACGTGACACATGACTATCAGCATCATAACACAGATCTGTGCCATGTTGACTCGACAACTTGTAAACTCCACTTCCCCGCTTGTGCCACATCTGTCAGATGGCTGTGTCTCTCACCATCATGCTTGTGCAACCTTGCACTTTAGACTTGTCGGACAAATGTGTGTGTGTGTGTGTGTGTGTGTGTGTCTGTGTGTGTGTCTGTGTGTGTGTTTGTGTGTGTGTCTGTGTGTTGGGCTGCAAACAGCTTTTCTGGAACAGCTGACCTGTTGCCAAGGCGACCTATCTGTAGTGCAAACGGCTGTCATACTTGTCTCAGCTAAATGTCTGGCAGTTTTGATTGATCCCTTTTTATTTTTCAGTTTGTTGAAGGTAGTTTTTTACCCCCTGCTCTTTTAATTAAAAGAAGTTCTGGCAGTGCGATTGCAATTAAATGAAGAGGAAAATTGCTTCTGTTATTCTCTTTATTTAAAGAAAATCAGCACTTCTGAGACTGTGAGTGTCTCTCCCTCCAGGTAGCAGACAAGAGAGAGTAGTCGTATGAACCCAGCTTATTTTCCAAGGGTAAGAAAACCCTGTGCTGATCAGGACAACTCTGCTGAAGAAACTGCGTTTTGCTTTTAGCAGTTCAGGCTTGTTCTGAGGCTACAGAGTGCCCCAGGGATGAGTCCTAAAACCTGGAAATCAGTTTGCATTTCAGCATTCCCTTTGTCTAAAAGTCAGTGGCGTTTTGGTTTGATGCCTGAAATAAGGTCTGTGGTTCAACAAAAGCTTAAAGGACTTTTACATTTTGGTCTATCATATAAAATACATTGGAAGCTTTTATGTGACTTAAGAAAGGCAAAGTTTTTAGCCTACTGTTAGCTTTTCACTTCTGGCAGTAGCATCAACGCTTCAGATATCATAAAAAGTGGTGTTCCTACAGAGAATCGTCATCACTGGGGCACCTTATTTGACGTCAGCAAGACGTTATCAAGCAGACATTAAATTTTGGCTGGAATTAAAATTCGGTTGACAGTATTATTATTGTCGTATGTCAGAATTTAAGGTTGTGTAGATGTTAAACTTTGTTGGGGTTCGTTCTCCATATCATATGTCAAGATTGTGGTTGTAGAAGACATCTGAGAGAGGTTGGATTTTGGTTTCCTAATGACACACCTTAAAAACAACAAAATATCAAGGTCATCTCTACTCAGTATTCTGTATTAAACTGATGTTAGCATTTGACACTCTAACATTAATTTTAACTGACACAACCTAAATTCAACAAAATATTAATATCTTAAGACATTGGTGGCCAGCCTTGTTTAAGTTTACTATTTTTTCCATCTTCAACAAGTATCATCTCAGTTTAAGCTCTTAAGTTTAACCTTTGCCACTCGCCCTGATTTCCTTGTGTTTGGCTTGTTTGCAGGCCTCAGCTGGTGCTGCGTAGTTTTTAAGTGCTAATCATCAGGAGCCAAGCTACTTCTGCACACCTGTTTCCAACAAATAAACCATCAAAAATCTCTGTATTCTTATTGGCCTGCCACAAATAAAAGCTGTCATCACCCGCTACGCAAAAGTCAAACATCAAGGCTTAGTGCTTGGATATAATATACAAGTACAATGATACTTATACACCCATTAAATGAAAATGCTAATGAATGAAATGCAGCCAAATTCTGTGCCAGCCGTGCTTTTGTCGCAACCGTTGATGAACTCGAAACTCATTTTTCTCAGTTTCTCTGCCCACAGTCACTTCTGTTTGGCCGCTGAAGCCGATTACGTCCTCTCTTAACATTCCCCTTGTCTTTCGGCACTTCTCCATTGCTGCTGCCTACATCTGTTCTGGTAAATCGTTTAATCAGCTGATGTAAGTGATGAATGAATTTGGGTTTGTAATGTAATTCACCACTTTGATTGATAACCCATGGCCAGAGCCTAACTAATCTGACAACAGATGTGCTCCTGTGGGAGAGTGCTTGTTAGGTTAGCCCGTTGGCTCTGTCTGGGATGAGAATGGCAGCGTGCTAATACTACAAGAGGCTTGGCAGCAGGTCTGCCGGGAGTGGAAGCAACAAACTACATGTCAGAGCCAGCTCAGTAATCCTGCCCCATGAAAGAAGTAACCTTAACAGTGCTGCTCCACCAGCAGCGGAGATCCCCTCATTTAACCGGCAGCGATGACAAGATTTACTGCAAATTACACATCATTACACGATCATTAGGAAACCTTAGGCTCCCAATCTTAGCAGCACAAATCATGTTTTGGCTTTCATTCCACTGAAATGATATTAGAATAATAATAATCTTGTTTTGCTGCTTAAGTGTTTAATTAGACGCAAGAACAACAGCAAAAAACATAAGATGTCATTTGCAATTACCTTGCATTTCTAATGCAGTGCTGTGCTTGTCTCTTTGGTTGTGGAACCTGCCAATTAGAAAGGGTTTATTCAATATTAGATAAGTTAACATATAGATAATACAACTGAGTAATGTCTTTTGATCTCTAAACAGGATCATGGTTTGGTCCTACAGATCTGAGTTCACACTGCAGTTGTTAAAGGAGGGGGGATTTTAATTAAAGTATGATCGTATCATAACGGCTGTTTTCTCCATGCCATCTTAAACCTTCTGATTTTTGTTTTTCTGCTTTTTGCCAGCTCTTGATACTCGGTTAATTTATTTAATCTATTATCCACCCTGTCTGCTCGTTGCAGCAAAATAAGAAGATCTTTTTTTTCCGCTTGACGGACAAAAAACACTTAACACTTCCATCCTGTACACAAACCTTGATTTTTTTTTTAATGTTACATCTCTTTTATTTCACACCTCGTCTCATTATGTACCTGCTGGTTTAGCCCAAGGGAGCATTTTAAGAGATTTAGAACTTGAAAGTTGGTTCCTGCAGTATCGTTAAAAAGCCATGCAAGCTCTCCCTCTCCTATATAGAATTTGGAAGTTTTGACACCTCTGGTTTCCTACCAACAGTTTTGGCAACATGCCTGCAGAGGGCTGTTTTGTAATCAGCCTGATGCTGTCAGTATGTTGGCCTCTGGAGGCGAGGAACAGTAAGAGGCTCTGACCTGTCCAGAGCCAGCTTAATGAACCTGCAGCTGGTGATGTACAGTAACAAGAAATACTGTCTTACTGTACATAAATAGGCCTCTAAGGATTGGTTGGTCAAGCCTGTTTGCAATTACCTTTTCTTTAATTTCGTTGTATTTTGACAGTAAAACTGTTTTTTTCTAGTTGGCTTAGCATACATGCCCTTTAACAGTTAAATAATATTACAGAAACAAAGTAACAAGGACAAACAGACACATTGGTAAAACAGAAATTAAAACAGTGTAGACCAAGTGAATCAGTCACATGCATTTAGCAGAATTATTATCACATAAATCTTTATTTTTATTTTGTAGGGCTGGGTATCGGTTAAAAAAATTAAGATACCAATAACAGTAGACGTTAAGTGATACTGATACTAATAGAGTACTTTATTTGATACCCATCATGGCAATGAAAGTGTTTAGCTGCATAAAATAACACCAGACGCTACAGATGTGTCGTCGGCCATACTTTTGAGCATTTTGGTTGCATTTCTGCACGCCAAATTTCAAACTCTGACAAATTCAGAGTGTTTGACATTACCACACCACACCATGTATGGGTTGTACTAGCTGCTGCAATAATGGGTCACTCAGTCAGGACATATCCAGGAATGCTTGCGGTAATCGGCTGCTAGCAAAACCATACAAATAGTCATTTTTTTTTAGATTTGGGTACAGTAAAGGTCAAATGCAGGTATCGTTTCAATACTGCTAATACTACTTGTGCTGGGTTATTTTGGTCAGTACCTTAGAGGTATTGAGTACCGATACCCAGTCCTTTTAATAAACAATAAATGTGTGATTGGTCTTTACTTGGAGGGCCATATTACTAGCGAGGTATATTTTCTTTTACTTAAAGGTGCCCTTGTGGAGTCTTTTCTTCAGTTTCTGTTTACAGTTAGTTTTATTTACCAAACCTTATTGTGTGTTCTTCCTAACAATGTCTAACAAACATGTCTGCATTTCCTTTCTCGTAAAACTTTTTTAAAAAATTTGAATCGCCAACGGCATCCCTGTTTACTTGCCAGCAGTCTTCTTCGTCCCTGCTGTTGAACTGGTGCTGAGCTGCATTTGGATAATAATTCTATAGGTTGATCACTGCAAGTGACTTCTTTCACATTACATGTAGTTATTTGAGTCATTGTCATTTTCAAAACATATGAAATAGAATAGTGCAGCTTTACATATGCATTTGAATTGCTTTTTACACCATTGTCTGCAGTATGTATTTCAGGGAAGACACACTCCTACTGTGCTCACGCAAAGCAGAAACACAGAAATTGGGAAGAGATTTATAACTCCCTTACCACCTTTTTCCTCTGGCGTTGCCCCCTCCTTCATAATAACCCTGCTCATCTCATGAATATGCAAGCGCTCTATGTATCAGCTCAGATAGGGAAGGCTTCTTAAATCTTCCATTTATGTCCTAAGATTTTCTTTGCTGCTTAAGCTACTCCACCAAATTTCACCCCATCAGTCACATTTCAGTTGCAGCGTTTTACCAACCAACATGCATCTGAATGTCAGTATGACTGTGTGTGTGTATGTGCTGCTAATATTATAGGGCGAATGGGACAGATAATGACCTATTAGGCTTGAGTGATTTAGTATGGGGTCCTTGGCAGACTTCAGAGGAGTTTCTCTGTTAACGATGACCTCCATCTGAGTGTTTTTCTGCTCGCTTTTTTTTTTTTTTTAACAACCATGGCTCCCTTTTTTCTATCAGGTGGTGCTGTGCAGTACAGTAGCCTTTAATGTGTGCGCTTTTCAAGTGCAGTGCTTTCCATGTGGTTCAAGTGTATTTTGAGAGAGAAATGTGGCGATGTGTGAGCAAAATAAAAGAACGAGGGTTTTCTTCTACCTGCGTCCGACAGAGTTGGCCTGTTTGCATGATAACCACACACGGTCAGCCCCTCAGGAAAGTCTGGCTTTCCTCAAGAAGTTACTTTCTTTTTTGTAAAGAAAGAACTTGTTTGCTCATCTGCAGTAAGCGTTTCATCATAATGATGTCTGTTGAGTGCTTTTGTTTTTTGTTTGCTCTAAATAAATTTATATTTTTATTGCACTTAAGAAAGGGACAGTTCATTTGAATGCTATTTGGTGCTTTCAGCTATTTTAGTGTGTGATTTCTTGGTGTACTGTATATGGATGTTCCTTTTGTTAGGGCGTGACAGTTATGCTTGCCAGCTTGCGCTTGGCAACCATTTTGAGAAATTGGCAACCAATCCTTGGCCTTTGGTGGCCATCAGTTGCATAACAAAAAATAGGGACTGGAAGCCTGGAGCTGAGAACAGCGATTTAAAAATCTTTGATGTCATTACATTGTAAAGTTTATGAGCCGAGCGGGAACTCATGGGTGGGGCCAGTGGGAGAAGCATTACGGCACATATTTAGTGGGCCACATGCCACAGAAGTAAACCCAGACTCTAAATTTTTGGTGCACGTCAGGTGAGCAACTCAATTGTAATCAATATGCGCCATCTTTGTGTCAGGTATCTTGTTATCATATAAATCAATGGACTAGACAAGCACTGGAGCTCAAAGCAACATGAGCAGACAGCTTAATGACATGATGTTGAGGCTGCAAGAGCCAGCACACCCACTTATGGTTTGATGAACAATTTGTTCACTTACTGTGATAAGGCTTTTAAACATTATTTAATTTCACATTTTCATTATTAAGCTGACCTATAACTTTATCATATCTTAATTACTTAAGATATAAGGTAACTAAAATGGTGACCATACCTTCAGGTTCGGCCATCAAAATCTGATGCCTGGTTGCCAACCTTTCATTTTGACAATGAATAAAAATACAGCATTGATAACCGCAAAATTGTTTCAAATAAAAACAAATGGCTCTATCTATAAAACACAGTCTATTGTTGCCAGTGTGTTTATTTAGTGGGGACAAGAAAAACACTTGGGTGGTACCAGAGGTGATGGAGCTCCCCAACTGCAAAATCAGTCTCTCATGATTTGTTTTGTTGCTGCTTTCATCGTTCAGCTCGCTGGCCCAGCAGTGCGCTGCATCGTGCTGCTCTGCTTGAATCCACTGAGATTTAACTTGAAAGCACACTGGGTCCTCGAAGCAGTGCCCGCATCTCTGAAAGCTGCAGGATTAATTTAACATGTAGCATTAAATATTTGTGTACTTGCTGTGTAAATATTGTTGTTTTAGTGTGTTAAGTTGTGAATATATGTGGAGGATATGTAACCCTCCTGTTGCTGTTTCTTCAGTCTTGCTTTATTTCACTCAGCACACAGGAGGTCCACTGTGGCTACTGCACAGTGCTGTGTTTAGAGTAAGCTGCCCCCAAATTAGACAACCAGGATTTAGACTTTTATTTCACGGAGAATCCTTCCTGCTGATGCTAAATGGTTAACTTACCAGCGGCAGAAGCTGTTCTGTAGCTGACACTGTACTCTGATGTCCATGTGGGCGGGGTCAGGCAAGAAGAGACATTTCCAGCAATATGATCAATAAGATATCAGATTAACAATAACAAGAATGGATAGGCATTTAGAGTGCACATGTGTAAGTAGTTCAGAAAATATTTGCCTTGTCTGCACATAGCTGCGCTGCTTTCCACTCTGTGCCAAGCTCTGTATGTGTGTGAATGTGTGTGTGTTTTTGGTCGATGCTTACGTACATGTGGCATTGGACCAAGGTTGTTACATTCTCCTGGTTGTATTGTCAGCAGCAGCCTTGTTGAGATGTTATGATGACTCAGGCCTGGAATCCGATGCATCTGTCACTCATACTCACAGAGTGCAACACCCCAACTTTAGTTCGTTGGCTGTAATTTTAGCAAGATTTGGCACAATGTGGGAAACTGAACGAGAAAGTGGCTAAACCATAACCTCATATTAATTATTACATCAGTGTTGTCTGTTTTATTCTTTATCTTTATTATTATTCATTTATTTATTTATTTTTCTAGGTGTAGCGTTTAGGGTTTGACCATTTAATGCCTACCCATAGTGTTGCCGATATATTTACACGAGTATGTTGAAGCAGCCACTTTGCTGTGTTCCACAATCTCTCTTGCTTTTTTATCTTAAAAAAAAACCTAATAAACTCAAAAAACCATTTGGTTAATCTGCCTACTGTTTCAGCAATCACTGACTCTGGTTTGGTTGAAATAACCCCTTAATTCAGTGTTAGATATGAAAATATGCTGGCTCTATATGCTGTTTATCCCTGCTGTCTCTCTCTGACTGCTGACCAGTGGCGAGCACTCATTTTTCAGAGGATGACAGAGGGAGGTACTCAGCGAATCACTGATAGCTGTTGTACTCCTCCAACAGGCCAAGCCTAATGTAAGCAATTGATTACTTATAAATCCCAAATCAAATTGTGTGTTCCTTCTCTAAATTCTGAGTTGTAAGGTGAATAATTGATCTGCCAATCTGGTCAAAGCTGATCAGATCGATGGATGTTAGGAACAGCTGCTGCAGAGAACCTGGCGTTCTACTGCTCCATTTTTGCCCAGAGTATGCTGGCCGCAGATGTTTTAATTGTGGTAGGCAGCCACAAATAAATTTATGTGTGGAAAACCCTACTTCTAATTTTCCAGTTATTGTAATCTACATTCAGAATCTTAAAATCTGCTTTTGATTAATTATCCATCATATGGAAAAGAGTGTCTGCTTTTATTTTTGTCTCTTTTTTTGCAAGAAAATAGAAAGCAGATGTCAACACAAACTATACAGCTGGATAACTGCAATATTTTATTACATTATCAAACAGTTTGAACTGTTAGCATTGACTCTTAAGCATATTTAATTTGTTTTAAATAATCTTAAGCATGGAAGAACACTGGCATGGTGCTTTAAACAATGAATAAAACAACTGAAGGTTGATTTATGCTACTCTTCATCCCGCTCCATGCAGTGCAAGATCTTTGACTAAGGCATCTGCCACCTGTGACTTCCAGTCAATGATACACCCCGTGGAGATCAGAGGTCTCTGCATCACTGTCAGAGGAGGTGCGACTGATTGAAGTAGCTCTGTATGCAGGCAGGCATGAAGTCCCTGCGCTCTACAAACATCTTATTTTACATCTAGCATCTCTTAAAGTCTATTACCTCTGCTTTTCTCCATCTAGCATCTTATTGAAGGTAGCATCCGACTCCCCAGTGAGGTAAACTGAGCAGCACTGATGTAATGAGGTGTGGCTAGAGTGTCGTCTTCACACCCAGTGGCAGCAGTGTGCTGACTGACGTGGTTTAGGCTGTAATTAAGAGGCTCTCTCACCTGCTGCTGGACTTCTGTTATTCCAGAAAAAGACAGACTGCTTTTACCAGGATGACAAGTGAAACAAAGAGGAGCATTATGCTCGCCACCTCCACTCCCAACCCCTTGCGTCTCTGTCACATTTATATATCATCTCTTGTAGTTGAATACACACACACATTTTTTGTTTTCAGCTGCAGACGGCCCTAGAGATGTTGCCGTGGAGCCGTAGCATGCTCGATTTGTCCAAATGCATGCCTTTGTGTATTAACAGATGCCTTACTGGATTCACATTACTGCTGCAATTTTAACTTGGCTGCCTCCACAGTAATTCCCCAGCGTTGCCCAGGGAAACTAAGTTTAGAGGAGGAAGGGTTGAGGCAGATGATGGACAGACAAAGGAGAGCAATAGGTGAAAAGATAGCATGGCACTTCATATTGTACATGTTTTAATGATCAAGAGGCTGTTCCCATCACCTTGCAGTTGTGTCTGCCAGTTTTACGTGAGGCAGCCTGGAGCCTTCTGACTGTCTCCGCCTGTCCAGCAGCACAGACTTGTAGGCTTTGACCTTCTTCTGATGCCTTGCTCTCGCTGCCCGGCCATCTATTTCACCCCTTTTAACTCTCCTCTCCTGGCACAGCAGTGCCTCGAAGCTTTCAGAGGTTACCTTAATGGAGAGAAAAAAGTGGAGTGCACATGCCTGCTGCTGGTTTACGTGTCTTTTTACCTGATGCTTCATTGTTTTAAGTGAAGAGCGAGCATGACCAGTGAGAGGAGAGTGAGATGATAGATTGAAATAAATGTGCCTTTTTTTCAAGTAAAGAGTTGTCTTTTTTTTGCTGGCTGTTGAATCCAAATGTCTACAATTTGCAGTAGTAAATTTCAAGGTCTGTGTGAGTGTGTAGTCAAAAAGACGAGTCATTTGCCAGTCCTTTTACAGGATTGATAATTATGTGGTAGGGAAAGTGATTGTAGCAAGAACATCAGAGTCAAGCCGGCGCATGAGCTGGTTCCAGCATATTAACCTTAACAGCTCTCAACTCTCTTCATATGGCTGCAGGTGTTATGCCCCACAGCTGTCATTTTAAGGTTTAATACATGTGGAGCTGCAGCCCCTTAGTTGGTTCTTG
The DNA here is from genome assembly GCF_026936395.1 of Plectropomus leopardus. NCBI lineage: Eukaryota > Metazoa > Chordata > Actinopteri > Perciformes > Serranidae > Plectropomus > Plectropomus leopardus. Next base: position 13,051,946 of record NC_142193.1, on the reverse strand, counting down.
AGTTGTGACCTGCAGGGTTTTTAGAGACCTGATTGGTGGTTTTTCAGAAGGTTATATTTAATCCTGCCTGGCCCTGTCTCCTTCTAGTTATTTGTTTTTAACTGTTCCCACTGGAGCGCACAGAGTTACAATTGCTAACAGCTTTAGGCCTTGCTGATTGGCTTATTTCCTGTTGCCTGTAGGCTTTAATAGATGTGCAGGATTAGCAGTTTGCTGTTTTCACCCACTCCTGGAGTTTACCTCTTGCCTCCTCTGGTTAATATTCAGGTGGTCTATCCACCCTGTGTTGTCATGGCCGGCATCCCACAAGGAGCCCTGCCATGCTTGCAGTAAATTAGGCTGTGTATCAGAGGGAAGAGACTTTCCCTGCCTTTCCAAACCATCTGCATAACGACAGACCTTCTGGGGAGGACACTGCACTATCAGAGGAAGTGGCTCACTTTAATAACACAATTCAACATGGAAGAATAAAAGAGGAGTCACAAGAATAATTAGGATAGAGGCCTGAATGCTTGGTTTAATTTTACTAAACAGTGAAACATTAGAGGCCATTACATGGCAAGTGATAATGGAACAATAGCCAAAGAAAAAGTACAAAAGAAAAGTACAAAATACATATGCTCAGATAAAATTATCAGTTAAAAAAATGTACAACAAAACCAAACAGAGTGGCTAAAGGCAGTGACCACCTACATATGTCTGTATAAATAAACAGGCAAATAATATTTTTCAAATACAGAGGCGTGTGTTTGCCACATTATAAAAAGAGTGATGAGGACCACTTTATAAGAGCTGTGAAACACAGAGTCCAGTGTATTACATGAAGACAAGAAAACACTCAACAACTTGGCATTACTAAACATTAAGGCTTGGTATACTTGATACCTTTAAGTTATCAACCAAAATCATTCAGTAACAAGTAGTATTGAAAGTCTCCAGTCAAATGATACCTGTATTCAATCCTTTTAGCACTGGAGGTCTCCAGGACCGTTCCAACTTCCCGCTGGATCGACAAACTTTTTGTCGCTGCCATCTCCTCAGTTTGCATTGTTACTGAGCAGGAGCTAGCACAGCAGGAGCAGCTTACGTCCAACACAGTTTTGTTAAACAGTCTTAACAAACTCACACCGACAATGAAATAGCTTGACTCTTTTTATTAAACCCATTAATAACTCTTATGTTACCATAAGTCCTGTAACATCTATTTTTCACACATATTTCTTTCCCATTAAATAGACCCAACAGAGGTTTAATATATATTTAGTAATTCCCACACACCAAAAATGTGCTTAAAATCCAAGCAAATCTGTGCGTTGCTGCTTGAATGGCTTTGAAATGGGCGTTTTTTTGTTTTTGTTTTTTTCTTTATGGGTGGTTATCTGCACGAAACACTGTAAATGACATCACAATCAAGAAGTGCTGCTGATTGGTTGGTTGTAATGTAAATCCTGGACAAACAACTTAGTCATTGATCCAGAGACTACACTTACTTGGTGATACCAGATCGTACGTGCTAACAGTTAGCCCCGTCACTGTGTGTGTGACTGGATGGACTCTCAACTGTTCCTGGCACACAGCTCAAACTCTTTCAAGCTACATCCCATACAATCTGCGGTTTGGTGATGTGAAGTGCAGCATATTAACGGACTTGATAGTTCAGCATTACATTATGAGTATCAAATGAAGTGCTCTATTGATATCTGTATCACCTTGAGGTTTCACTAAACATTATTCTACAATAAACACTTACAAAAGCTTGCCTTTCTTAAGGAATCTGGCTGGAGGCTGTGGCACATTTATTAATACAAAGTTTTCCTGATAAAATGAAAATTGGTTGCTGTCATCTTGATGATTAAAATGAGCAAATCTGCAAAAGTGCAAACACACTTCAACATTGTCTTGACATGTTCTGAACAGAGAGTTCTGTTTCAGGGACTTAAACAAACTAGTGCTATCTTTTGTTGATTTATTACCTTCTTGTTACCTGATGCCACTTCTTCACCGTGATTTCTGCCAGTGCACAATCAAGACTACTCAAGTCAAAGCTTGAGACCTTGTGCTTACTGTATGTGCCAGAGAGATGAGTCAGATGGTATTCATAGATCTACTTTTAAAATAGTACACATAAGTAAAATTTCATTTTGCAGTCTCAATAACAATCTGTCTGGCATCTAGGGAACTGCTTTACAAAACTCTCTCCAGCTTTTACAGATAGTAGAGCTGACATGTTTTGTTAAATGAGTAGTTGATCAAGATAAAATTAATGGGCATTATTTTGACAATAGATTTTGGCCACATTGTCATATTCAGTTTCAAATGTAAATATCTGCTGTTTTCCTTTGCCATATATAGTATACTAAATAACTTTGGGATTTGGACCGTTAAGAGGGGACACTACACTTTTAGAATAAAGATGTCGCCATAAAGCTTGACTGATTACTTACAGTAAGACAATTATTTATAGTGTTGCGTGTTGCCATTTTTTAAAATTTAAATGTACGTATCACACATTAGCTAATTAAATATGCACTGTTTGTACATTTCCAGAGCAAAAATTGGAACTAAGATAAATTAATACATATATGATAATATTGTGTAGATAATCCAATTCCCTTTTAAATCATTTCCATTTATTTCTGTTATTTCTTTGTCTTCCTCTCTCAACACCATCTGGTTGCCTTTTCACATTCCAAAAAGTGTAACTGCTCTTTTTGTACGCTTTTGTACAGTTATGGTTACAGACTCTCAACACCTCCCTTCACTTGTATTTTGAGTGCAATTAATTTGCCAAAAAAGGACAAAAAAGCACAAAAAACAGTAAAAGAATTTTATTATTGTAGAGATAGATATGAAGAACTCTTTTGGTCATGATAATCAGGAGAAAATCTAATAATGCGCCAACACTTAATGGAAATAATTAATTATCACAGTCCCTATAGACGGCTGCAGTTACCACTGTGTTTTCTAGCCACTTTGCCTTTTTATGTAAGAACAGAAAGTATATGCATATTTGCATTCTAATATAAGAGAATATTTTTGTACCTTTTCAAATACATTATTAATACAGAGTGACTCATGTGGCCTCAAGGTGTAGCTGCATATGTGACAAACAAAGTAAAAAAAGTTCGAAGTACTTGTACTTTTGGTTATTAAAGAAGTTCTGTTTGCATATGTGCAATCTGCAGCTTTGTTACCATTCTGAGAGACTTGAAGCCTCTCGTACACCCTCCACTCCCTCTGACCCACTTGTTTAACATACCCGAAAATATAGAGCTACACCGCCTGCCTCCTCCAAATCCATCAAAGCAAACCCAATCCACTTTTCCTTCTCACCTCCCAATTCTCCATACCATATGTCCATGCATATGATGAGCAGCAACTTCTCCTGAGTTGAAGTTCAGCAGGTGACTGTAAAGAAAAAAAAAACACCTTTGCATTTGGAAGTATGTGGTCCAGGATTTGGCTGTGATGATACAGAATATTATTATGTATGTGTGATGATAGTTGTTGTAGGTGGGTTGGCAAATGCCTCATGTCACGGTCTGAATTTCCTTACATATAAAAATAACCTACTGAAGGCGGTGGAGCCTGGTGACTCAAAAAGTGAAAAGTTGAGACTCAGTGAAACGCAGAAAAGAAAGAAAGAAATGTGAGGGAAAAAAATGCAATATATGAAACAATTGATAAATATAATCCATTTGTCATCTGTTTTATGGTTCATCTTTAATCTGTGAATCAACCTCCTCTGATGGAAGGTTTAATCTATTTTGCATAGACACCTAAAAACACCAAACAGAGTTGAACCGCTTAATCTGTCTGTGTTGGCTGTTAGAGGTTGGTTTTTGGGATTTTTTTTCAGTGGTTTGCTTTGCAGTATCTTTTTCTCCACACAGGTAATTCCTCCTTGCCTGTTTGTCTTGTCTTATCTCTCAAGGCCCACCGCAGCGAGTTCTTTTTATTTAGGCAGGTAAATGCTCTTGACTGTGCTCTCTATCTTGGCAGCGCAGCCCGGATCTCATTGGCTCGGCTCAGAGATCTTATCGGTTCTGATTGCGGCCTCTTGTTGTCACTCAGGTCCCACATTATTTCATTGACCAACATGCTGCATCTTTTCCTAGAGGCTCTCTGTTGTTGCAGTTGCAATTTGGCCGGCTGTGGACCCAGACTTGCTGACAGACGTTGCTTTCTTGTGATAGAGTGGTCACCAGAAACCCACCCCAACATGGCTCTTTTATGTAGGTTTGAACGATGCCGGCGTCGCGTGGGCTTGCACAGATTGTTTTGGCTGTCAGGGTTATTGTCTGCCAGCTTATGTGGAAATATATTGGCTTCGAATGACGAAAGTAAAGATGAATAACCTGTTCCCATTTTCTATTCTTACTCTCCTGCCCACACAACTTTTACACCCGCTGTGTTCAAGATGAGCTCTTTGTACTCAGCTTTGCAAAGTATATCCACAAACTGCAGTTGGGGAAAGTTTTTAGGCTATATTCCAAACCAGTCATACAAAGAGATGCAAATCTTGTCTTTTGGCAAGACATTATCTTGTTTAGCATTATAACTTCTGTTAGGACTCTCTGCAATTGATAAATATAAATGATAGTGGTACTTTTTTCTTGATGCTGTTTTATTCTCTTAGCAGCTTTATGTTTATCTAGAGGCAGCATAGCCTACTCAGCTTTCACGGTCGTTGTGGATGCTCAGTCACAATAATAAGCCTTAGTACATAGGCCCAGCTTTGCCTGCCATTGTAATGGGGCCCTTGAGTCAGGTCCTTGTTAGCTGATGCACAATAAGCTCCAGCCTAATGAAGTGTAAACCAGAGATGTGAGAGGCAGCGGGGGGGCCAGACGGATATGGCCGGTAGCCTTGGCGGTGCAGCTCAATGCTAATGCTATTAGCCAGGAGGTCAGTCCATTTCGCCTCACCCCTGCTCAGTTTATCAGTACTTCATAAATGTGGTGGATGTAAGGGCATGGTGTTGAAACAGCTGATCACACTCAGAGTGCGATAGCTCTCCGAGGACGAATAGAGTGAGAAATGGGTTCACGACGGGCGTACGGCTTTGATTGCAGCAGCGTTGGAATGATGGCAGACCTTCTGGCCTTAACAGGCTTCCTCTGTGTTAAGGTTTGTCCACTGGAGAGCGGTGCTGCTCTGTTGGGCCTCCATCTGGCCAGCTTCCTTTGCGTTCATTAACAGTCCATTTGTTGCTCCTGCCCCGAGGAGCCTTCCTCTGCTGCTTACTCACTCAGCTCCTACTAATGCTGCTGATGAGCCTTTAATGTACAGATGGTCCACTTCATTCAGCCCTGTTAAGTCTCAGCACTTTTTATACTTTTAGTTTCACCACTGTTTTTTTTTATTGTCCATCTCTGATTTAAGAGTTTTTTCTCCCAGCCTAACCCTTTGAAACCTAAGCATATTGACTTGATTTCTTTCTTTCAGAAAAAAGGAGGCAATGAGCAACCTCACAAGAAATGGCCCAAAAATGTACAAGAAATGTATTAAAAGTAGCAAGAAAATTATCTGGAAAAAAAAGACAAAAAATGAAAAGTAAAAAACAAGCAAAAATACAAATAAAAAAAAAAACAACAACAACAAGAATGTGGCCTTAAAAAGTGCCAAAAAAGAGAAGAAATATATATGTATCTATTTTTTAAACTACATAACTTTAAATCCATAATTATAAAAATTAAAAAGAAAGTTTTCTGGACATTTTTCTTATTTATTTCATAATATATACTATTCCCCCCCACCCACCTAATTTTCAGGCCATTTTCTTGTCACCTTTTACTGATTTTTTTTTGCACTTTGCGGGGAATTTCTTGCAAAGTTGCTCATTGCCTTTTCTCCCATGTTTTTAAAAGAAATCAAAGCAATTTTTTTTAGGTTTTAAATACTTTGGAAAGGTATCTTAAGGCAGCACAAGAAAACTCATGCCTATTCAGGTGTTAAAGGGTTAAAGTCTGAAGTTTACACAGTTATTTGATAAAATATGAACAAATGTCTTGTTATTTTTAAGAAACATAAAATATGAGCTATGTGTAAAAATCCATCATGCACAATATCATACACCATTCTGCAGGTTATTGTAAGACATTTTTAGTATTCATAGCCAACCATTTCCCCATATGTTAACCCTTATGAATACATTATAATGCATGTATAATGCATTAACTAATTGTAAGTCAGACAAAGTGCTATCATTTCAAGATAGCTCTTTTCTGATGGTCATGTGACTGTGTCCTGGTGTGTTTGCTTGCACATCTGTGCACAAACACACAAATTAACCCTTGGCATGTTTCTCTTCTAGCCAACGCCGGGGCCTGTTTTCCTAAGCAAGGTAACTCACCGCGCGAATGGCTCCCCGCTTTACTGTCACACTTTAAGTTCATTCGTTTTCCAGTCACATATTTTCTTTGTGTGTGTAACCATACCGTCTCCTCCCGGCTGTCTCCCTTCCTTTCCTGTGTGCCTTCCACCTCGGGCTGTGTTGTCTGTCAGTTAGAGCGCTGATAAAAGGCCAAGGGCTGTCAGAGTGACGCACCTCCTTAAAAATGGACAGCAGAATCAGTAACCTCCAGACAAGAGACAGTGAGAGAATGTGGAGAAAGTGGCAGAAGGTGTCAAGGGATGTAGGGGAAAGCTCACAGATGGACAAAAAGTTGGTGAAAAAGAACAAGGACATATATGAAAGAAGTGATCCTTTGTGTTCCCAACTGATGTTCAGTCACCTCAATTTTTCAGTGTTTTGTTTTTCTCTGTTTCCTAACAAAACAATGAAAGCCACTTATAATGACAAGCAGGCATATCACAATGGAATATCCAACAAAACAAATTCAGTTTGAGCCTCTTCCTTTGATCTGTTGCAGGAGCGTTTTACTTTTCTCATTTTTCTTCCCTTCAGAACTTGAGATCAATAATTCTGCAGGGAACTGTTCTGTCCTGGTGGCAAATAGTCTAACATCACATCCCATTTCTTTCTCTCTCTCCCACTCTCTCTTCCTCTCTCTCCTGTCCCCCCCATGCCTTATTTTTTCCACTCTCATTCCCTCTGCTCCATTTGTTTCCACCTATGTGTGCCTGCTCTGTGTGTATGTACGTCTCCACCCTGAATTTTTTCTGCATGCTTGTGTGGGTGGTGATTCACCTCTTTCTTGCATACTTTCCACCCCTTCCTTCTTTTCTACCTTTTGCTTTTTTCCTCCCTTCCGCCCCTCTGTCCCCGTCCCCTCAGATCCCGAGCGTGGTGGCAGTCACATGATCTCGACAGATGACTTGGAGTATCCACGAGAGTACCGGACGCTGGGGAACAGCGCCCGACGCTTCTCCAATGTGGGCCTCGTGCACACATCGGAGCACCGTCACACAGTCAGCGCCGCCCAGAGTCTGGAGGCGCTGACCAACCTGCACAAGGCCGACATGGAACGCAAGAGGGATGCCTTCATGGACCACCTGAAGAGCAAGTACCAGCAGCAGCAACAGCTGCAGCATCCGCACCACAGCCCGCACCACAACCCACCATCGCCCTCCCCCTCCCACGCCAGCATGAGGGGTACATCAGAGCGGTCAGCACGAGAACAGGTATGCCTCATGAGGATTTTTTTTATCCTTAAAAAAATAATTGTGTCTGACAATATCTCATTCCAATATTTCTAATCTTCATTTATTAATTGATACGTTTCATGTCTGTTTTTCTCCTATCAATTTACTGCGAATCAGAGAAACTTGAAATTTGATTTTCAGCACATTTTTCTTTTTCAAACTGCTCAATACTTTAATTGTGACGACAGAAAAAAATGACGTCACATGAACATACAGAAAGGCATGCACACACACACACACACACACACACACACACACACACACACACACACACACACACACACACACCAACCAACAAAACGTCTCTTGTCAGATAACATCCAGATTGAAAGCAGCACAATGGCTCACATTGTGCCTCACATTGTGCTCATTAAAATAATTAAGGGAGAGAAAATCCATGAGAGAAGGCTGTCAGGTGCTCTTTATATCTGTGTAAGAGGTCGTCATTAAACTGTCACAGCCACGCGTTTCTTTGTGCAGAACTTTACATAGAGGGGGAACCTTTGAGGCGTGAAGGAGGACCTTACACGTAAAGATACTGAATGCTGAACTGCTAATGCAGTTCTCTGAACACTTTGGGATAATGTCCCCCCTTTGCTCTTTTTATCAACTTTTCCCCTCCTCCAAGTGTAGTTTATGTACACAGCTTCAACAGCTTTCTCTCGCTCTATCTCCCACACACACATGCACGTGCTGTATTGCCTGTCTTTGTGTAAGCGTCACCGGTGTGTGAGTGTGCGCGTGTGCGTGCGCGTGTGTGTAACCCTTGGAAACCTGAGCAAAATTTGATTTCTTCGTAAACATAGGGAAAAGGCAAAAAGCAACGTAACAGAACATGCCCCAAAAATGAGCAAAAAATTAGTAGAGTCAAAAAAAACACAAACAAATCTGAAAATAAACAAAGAAGTAAAGAGCAAAAACACAAAAAATATCCTAAAGTTGCAGGATAAGGATTTATTCTTTATATTATATTTTTTCTGAAACATAATTTTAATACAAAACTATTATAATAATTACCCCCCACTCCCCCAACGCAGCACAACAACGCTGCTGTAGATCCAGGTTTCAAAGGGTTAAAAAAAAAAGGTAAATTCGGTGTAATGACGTGATAGAGAAGCACATCAGGGGACAGAATGAGAGGGAGAGAGAGAGGGTGAGTGAGCGAGCGAGCGAGCGCGCGAGGGCGGGCGAAAGGCAGGTGGAGTCCATAGTTTCCGTGGCAACCTCTCCCATAAATGGCAAGTGGGGATATCGCGTTGCAAAGGTCAGGTTGTGTAGAGAGGCAGGAATTGTTACAATAATGAAGACTGAACGGAGAGAGGAATAACGAGGCAGACAGCAAAAATAAAAAAAAATAAAAATAAAATAAAAATAGATAAGCAGCAGCCGAGAGCGTGGACAGATCCTAAAGTGACAGGGCATTTTCACTGCACGAGGAGGGAGGAAGCAGCAGGATTTCTTGTCATCTCGTGGATGTGCAGAGCGTGGACAGCGAGCAAGGAGGGAGGGGGGGAGGAGGAGCAGGAGAGGAGCGCAGCAGCCAGTCAAGCAGCTCGCTGCTCAATTAGCCAGCACCAGCAGGAGCCAGCCACCCATCTGCGAAGGAGTTAATCGGCTGGTGTTGTAATGAATTAAATAAAGAGTTTCCGCCGCATGTGCTACTGGGGAGCAAGACAGAGAGAGAGAGGGGGGAGAGAGAGGTAGACTGAGTGAGGGAGAGGGAGGGAGAGACGGGCATAAACGCGGTGAGGATTCGCTGCACCTGACGGAGAGCCTGGCATGACTGGAGTGGTGGACAGGCGCAGGTGCACTGCAGGTGAGACGGGACTGGAAGCTTGGAGCTGGAGGCTGTTGGAGAGACGCGCGCGCGTGTGTGTGTGTTCGTTTGTGTGTGTGTGTGTGTGTGTGTGTGTGTGTGCGGGATAAGGATGTGCCAGCTGGGATTAGATTGCACGCCTGTTGTGTTTATTGTGGTTGTTGTGGTGACGGTGTGCATATGCTCAGGAGGCAAGACGAAGGCTGAGTGGACGATCAGAGCCTTTTGTGCGTCTGCGTGAGCGTTCATGTGCTGTGCAGACAAGTGTAGGTGTTTTTAAGAAAGGGAGAGAGGTTGCGGTAGAGACACCAAACTAGACCGGAGGAGGATTTAAGAGTAAGAATGGTTGAGATGGGGTGGGGGGTGCAGAGAGGGATGACGACATGAGAAAGAGACGGGGGTGGAGGAGGGGTGGTGGGAGTGCAGCCTGCTTTACATGCTGGTCAGGTAATGCAGCGCTACACTCAGCGAGGCTACGTCCTTCTGTTGGAGCTCTGTGGCCAACTCTTGAGTGCACATCCACGCTTTTGTGTAAATGTATACAGGGTTGTCTTTACTTTTATGTATACCCTCGGCCACAGGTTGAATCTCTCATACATCAGTAACACTATTTCATTCAACAGGAGGTTAAGAGTGATACAATTGAGCACAAAATATATATTTTTTAAAATGTGTTATTTATTCAACATAAAGTCTACACATACAACATATAGCACAGAAGAGATATCAACAATAAATCAATAATAAAAAATAAAAAGCCAAACCTAAAACAAATTCAGAAAAAATATATAAATAAATTCAGTCATCAGAATATATTTCAATGTGTACTTTGATAAAGTAATAGTCATTTTTATAATAAGTTTAAGTGACTAATATTTTTGGTGCTGACTAGTGAAGATAGCAACGTTTAATCGACTAGTTGACTAATTGTGCGCATCACTAATGTGCATTTGAGCTAAGGAGAAGAGCTTCATTCAAGAGTTTGGTCCATCATGTGGGATTATAGTGAGACAGTACAAATCAATGTCTTGTGTTTAATTTCTGCACTGAAGAAAAGCACTGATTGCAGTGATGATTGCCAGGATGGAGAGATGTTATGAGGTTATAACATACAGTGAAATAGGCCCTCTTCAGTTGGCACTCACACCCTCTCAGTGCAATATTTGCAGCTCAAAGTCCAAGTTCAGTAAATCTGCTGTTGTCAGCGGAGCAACGGTTAAACCAACACAAGTGGGTGACGAATGAATGTTTACTTTACCTGAAAACTGTGAGTAAGCCTCATTAAAGCAACAAACAGAGAAACACTGGCAGAGACAGACAACACAAGACCACAAATCACTTCTGCGCCATTAGAGCCAGCGCTCAGAGTCATTTAGCTGTGTGGGAAAATAAAATCATTAACATTGTCTGAATAAGTGAACAGCAATTATTTATGACGCACCAACGGTGCCCCTGAGCTGCTGTCAGCTCAGACAGATCGTCAAGGACGAAGCTTGACTGACGGGCTGTGCAGAATAAATGACTGACACATGATCAGGTAGTCAAGGCCAACACAAGTCTTGCCTCACCTCGTGTATTATCTTATCCCTGAAAGTGACCCACTTTACCCATGACCTTTCACCCCTACTGAGAATGAGCTTTTTCACCACTTAAAACCAGGGGCAGATGTTCAGATCAGATCTCTCTCTCTGTCTTGTGAAAAATGCGAACTTTTATTAAGTAAGACTTGTTTTAAGCTATATGACGAAGCATTTTTGAGATCATAGAGGTTTCTTATTATTATCACATTAACCCACAATGGAGAATTTAATCCTTTAGTCCTCCTGGACAGCAACTATACATGACTTAAAATAACTGAAAACCTACAGAATAACTAGCTAAGAAACAGAAATTCTCCTCAGCTTCACTTCAAAGAGTTCTCTAATAATAATTGCTTTGACATATGTTGGTAGAAATTTATATGCTATGGGGAAAAAGAAGCGTGGGTGGAGATTATGCTCCATATAATTTCCAGTGTCCCACTTGTCTCATTGCCAGCGAGTCTAGGCAGATATATGCACTGTTTTTTAACATTTAAAATTATAAGCGGCACAGTAACATCATTTGGTGGAAAGAGTAATACACAAGAAAATGCCTTGAACAAGCTTCTACCTCTCAGAGTGAAGGTGTCAAAGTTCAATTTCAAACAAGTGTTAATTCAACATTACTTTTATGTTAGTTTGTAGAGTTGTAATAGGTAGCATTATGTTGCTGTGATTGCGTCCAAACAGGACTATGCTGTCTCATTTCCGTACTACTGATTTAATAATATTACTAATATTAATTCTAAGCAGGTAAGCAGGTTTGAGTCTGTAGTGTTCACACTGGAAAAGTGAGAAGAGCAAGTTACCTCAAAGATACCAGTATGCAAACTAAATCTGCTTGATTTTTAGTGTTTTGCATATATGTTGCATTTATTCAAAGATGTGATCAGAAGCTCCACATGAGCAGAGAAGCAGCTTCAGTGCTCCGTCAGAATGTATTATGTGAAAAAACCTTGACTTTTAATTATCCTGTTTATGTACTGTTTTCCCATAATGCAATGTAAAGTAGAGAGGAGGAGCTGCTCATTTGTTGTCATTAGATTGAGGTAAAACAGCTCCAGGGATAAATCTGAAAACAAGAAAGAACTACTGCAGATTTGGGTAACCTTTTTGATGTTTCTTTGTGAAGTTTAATTGGCAGTGTCCTTATAAAGTTACTGCTTAATTGACACCCAATGGCAAAGTATTGTCTCATTTCCTGTTAGTAAAAGAATACCTCACCCGCAAAATGATCATTTACATAGCAATTACTCACCCCATGTTTCCTTGAATTCATGAAGAAAACTGTATTTTTCTCACTTGTCTCCACGGTGAACGGAGAATCCAAAAAAAAAGTTGAACATCCTTCATGAATTTAATTTAACAGGAAATGAGTTTAACAACAGTAAAATTATACAATTTATTCAGTATAATCTAAGTATCATATATCCAGTTCTATGCTCAGTTCTCAGTTATAAACACATGCATTTTCACTAAAACAGTATTATTTAAAACACATCAGTGCAAACAGTTTAATGCTTGGCCGAGTAGCAGCCTGGTCATGTGTACACTTTTGAACATGGCTTAAGCAGAGCTCAAACACACACCTATGCTACTCATAGGCGGAAGTGTTTCATGCTGTAGTTTGTTTTTATTTTGTTTTTTAGCAAAAAAAGCATGTCTTTGGTAAGTGTTGAGCATTAGGACTGGATAAATGTGACTAGGAGTTTTTTTAGAGTTTGTGAAACTGATATTTTGGTTTAATTTTATTGTTGTTTAACGCTGACCCCTGTTACTGTAATGCATTACGGATTTTCTCTGTTTTAACGCGGAGCATAATTGATAAACAAATGATGATTTTGCGGACAAAGCATTATGTAACTTTTTATAGTTAGTACTTAGTTTGGAATTAGATTGTGGTTTTATTGACTTTGTGATTCCAAAGTCAAAGTTTGATTGACATCAGTCTACATGTTTTCTATCGTCTCCTGTTTGTACAAAACTGAAAGGCATGGATTTTGATTCTTGTAATTATAACACATAATACACGACCAAAACCAGGCAAGAAATCGGTTCGTAATATTTTAAGAAAAGAGAGAAAGTAATACAGAGGGAAAGAAGAGCACAAAGAGAAAAAGACTGTCAAGAATGGCATCAAGGCTAAATGAGAGATCATTAAGTGAAAGATTAGATTACAATAGGGTAATAATCAGTCGAAAAAGCTCCCTCTGATGCTCGTGTTTACTGAAATAATCTAGGCTTTTGTTGAGACAGTATTAAAATGGAAGGCTGATGATGAAAAACCACCAACTATCATAAATCAAAACTTGCTTGTCATTTTTTTTCATCCCTGCGCCAAAAGAGTAATGCGGTTCCTGCAGAAGGGAGGCTGAATGGGCTGAAAATTGCCTGCAGATAAGAATAAGAACTAGAATAAGAGTTTGTATTAGAATTAAAATTCATGAACTCTGCCCAATCTTTTTTTAATTTTCCATGTCATTTTGAGGTATTCCTGGGCCATCAGTGGCTTGGCCCGGTTTTGACTGTGGGGGTAATTATGTTTTAATGGAAAGCTCACTTCCCGGGACCTCGGCCAAACATGTGGGCACCTTTTCGTACATGGCACAGCAGCAGAAAGGGCGAAAGCACACACAAGAGATTCAGTATGGGCCGGTGAAAACGGGCAGGTGAGGTGGCAATGTTCAGATGTGGATTGAGAGTGAAAGAGATGGCAGAGAGCGAGGAGGAGACAGAGCAGTGGCTTGCCTGTGGTGGAGAAGTCTGGGACTGTGGCCAACATCAGAACAACAGAGTGGGCTGCTGTTTGATTCGATTTCACTCTTTTCATTTCCTCCCCTTCACCAGTTACAGCCAGCATTGCAATCTTGTTTTCAGGTGCGCTGTAACCTGACGCCTGCGAAACACAGCCAACCCCTACATTAATACCAATCAAATGTAATAATTGTGCTTTAGATTAGATGGAGCTGTCAACAATATTAATGAGTTTCATATATCAGCTGTCAAAAAGAAACACATTACGAGAAAATGATTTAGAAAATGCAACTGATTATGCTGAGGATGCATCAGATTTTTGTTTCAAAGCCTGTATCTCTTCTCCAGTTCGGCTTGTTCTATGCACCAGTGTTTTTTCAAAAAGTGGCTACGTTTTGTCAGTGAGCCATTATTACAGAAATAAGTGTCTAACTTTTCTCTTTCTGTCTCCCTCCCTTCCCTCTTTTGCCCTTCATAAACTCTGCAGCAACAGCCCAACTACTGGAGCTTTAAGGTCAGTGCTGCGTGTCTAAGTGTCCCTGTGCGTTTGTCACTCTCCAGTCCTGTGTGTGTGTGTGTGTGTGCGTGTGCGTGTGCGTGTGCGTGCGTGTGTGTCTCTGCTGTGGGATTACGTCACACTCCTCGGGCATCACCAGCCTATCTCCCCAGTCCTCTGCTTCTGCAACATCCAGCACACTTGGCATCTCTCAGCTCTTCAGGCTGTGTGTGTGTGTTTGTGTATGTGTGTGTGTGTGTGTGTGTGTGTGTGTGTGTGTGTGTGTGTGTGTGTGTGTGTGTGTTTGTGGTGAGTGTAGGGTTGCGGTGGCAGAGGTGTCAGGGGTGGCGACAGCTTAAACTTCTCCAGCTCCATTTAATCTGCAGAAGACGATTCTCTTGGGATTTATGATACCTCAGGCAGCTGGCATTAATGGCTAGAAGCCACGTGACCTAGCTGAAGTATTACTCAGACTGACTGAGAGACATTAAGAGGACATTTTAGACGTGCCACTGAGGCATTACTGAAATAATACTTTGACATTAGCACAGAGGCTTGAGTCATGGCTGGGCTGCTGAATGTCTTTTATCCACAGGTTGCAGAGAGGAAATATAGGCTGACTATACAGGAGAAGGCCAGCATTGAGATGTATTGAAAATGTTCATCACTTATGCTGAATTAAAAGATGTAAGCCCATTTGTTAGCTGGTTTGCATTGTAATGTGTATCGCTTTGTTGTGACATTGCACCTCACAGAAGCAGGCAGTGAGGTGCGCTATCTAAACAGAGCACTTTAAAGAACATATTGATGTATGTGTGTTTGTGTGTGTGAAAGAGGGAAGAGCCCAGGGTTTATCTGCCGTGCAGTCTTCCCCGAATCCCTGCTTACAATATCATTTGGACAGGTTGGAAATGTCACTGAATATTAATAGCCATATGCCTTGACCCATGGGGAAGGCTAAGCAGTTTACCCCTCACTCCCACAAGTACTTCAACCTCAAACAAGAGTGATATGAAATAGAATTTAGAGCCTTATCTATCACATAAATCTGTAACACAACCAAACCAATATAACTCTGCAAGACTTTTAGATGGTTTAAAACACCTGTGGGTATGGTAGTGTAAAAGTGAAGCTTCAAACTAGGGCGGTCAACAAATATCCTAAATACGATTATGTAATTGAATAGTAAAAAAAACAAACATTTGATTGTGGAAATTTCTCATGGGCCTTTGCCGCTGCACTGAATTCATGTTTTTTCTTTAAACCAGTATGAATATATCACAAGTTGTCATCTTTGAATGTGTTTTTTTTGTCCGACTAACAGTCCAAAACTCAAAGCTGTCATTTCATACTGATATACTGTATAGTGTATATAGTAGTATAGTATATAGTAGTTTTTGTTTTGAGTAAAACATTTAATTGATTACCAAATGCAGAATAATGTTCTGCTGATTCATTGTTGCAGCTCTAAAAAGCATTTGTAAGTTTCTTATTTTTTGTGCCCTGCCCCTGCACCTTGCATCATGTGAGGAAGCTTTAATCACTGAACAGTGAGAGTTGGAATTTATTTATTAGCTCCTCAAGGTGCTGCAGTGTTAATAAAATGTAGAATGAAACAACCAAAACGGTCCTTGTGGTAACAGATCTGAAGCTATTTGCTTTCAACACAACACGGCTGTTGACACCTTTTATGTTGACACCTCATCCGCATCATTTCACAGTAAAGCTTCTGAAAGCCCCGTCCTACTCCCTCATCCCACCAGCTTTAATCTAAGCTTGACTCTCAACCCCGATTCACCTGCCTGCTGAAAATAAACACTAAATGAAACTACTATCAGGATTGCACCACACTCATTTGTGGAAAAATAATGCATATAAAGGATGTTATCACACAGTTATGTAAAACATACACACACTTTTAGCTGTGCCAACAACATATGTGGGTTTTGGCTATGGAGTAACACACAGTTAAATGTACATCTGAGACAAAGTTGTCTGGAACATGTTGTTTCTCGCTGTGTTTTCAAGCTTCTGTTTCTCTGTTTTCTATCAGAAAAGAGAATCTCTTCCAGCAATCTCAGCCATCATCTCTCCTCTCCAGAGAACACTATTGTGCTTCTTCTCTTTCTGAGGAAACTGATTTACATTGACACACAATTCACAGCAATTTGGCAAAGCAATTTGTTCCGTGCATTGATGACTTCAGGTATTATAAAGAGACGGGGCTCTTGGGGGGGTTGGGTGTAGGGAATTGTGTGTCCAGGCAGAAGATTGGCCTGAGAGTTGAAAAAGATGGAGTGAAGTAATGATAGTGGGGGAAGAGCAAGTACGTATGTGATCGATTTTGGGGAGCTGTTTTCTCTCTCCATTTTCTGAAAGCGAGAGCTGTGAACTTCTTTTGTGTGGAAAAAGAGCCAGGTTATAGGTGGAGAGAGAGAATGCAGACTCCGAATCCCCGAATGCAGACAGCAACAGCACAATCATGGCACCTGGATGCGGCTTTGGCATCTGCCTCTAGAGATCGAGGTGGAGGCAGAGATGTTGACGTAAAGCAGCTCAGCAAGAATCAGAGGAGAGCTTTGGGAGTGGAGTGAGTGGACAAATGAGTGACGGGGGATAAAAGAGGAAAGAGAAGACAGATAACTCGAGGTTAAGACAGACCCAAGCTTTTGCAGCAGAGAAAGATATTAGAAGCAGAAACAAAAAACGCTGGAGACAAAAGTAATAGAAGACGTGGTTAAGGCGTGAGGATTGTGATATTAACCATTTAACACCTGTCTCTCAAGTAATACCCACGAGCCGAACACTTCATTGTCATTTCATACTCAAGTCTGTCGCTGACACTTCTGGTTGACACTCATTCTGTCTTCACTCAAATCCAAAAGGATCTCATATTACTTAACAAGGAAATTGCGAGGGCTGCCCCCTGGAAGTCGGAGATTCGAATCATCAGTCAGAGACCCCTCGGGCGACAAAGAAGGCTTCAAGCCGAGCAGTCTTTTTTTACTAGTCAATGTGTTGTGCACTGTGCTTCTGGGGACTTTTCATCCCCAGACTTTGCTGTGTAGTGAGTGCTCTTGACTGTCACACTACTCTTTGGTAGGGGCTGCAGGGGACGCAATGTGGCAGCACAGAGGAGGAGACTCTGCACTGTAAGGCTCTAAGACATTATTTTCTCTCTACTGCTTAGAAGTGTTGAATTTACGGCTCACAGCAACTTAATACCACACAGTCTCTGGCTTTTGTTTGATATCTAGTGTCATCAAAAAATGTTGTGCATTTGCAATCTGTTGTTAGCACTGTTAGCTTGTTTACACACTGAATGTCCCACTGAGCCTATTCAAACTTTAAAACTTTACAAGGAAAAAATAAATAAATCATTGAATATCCGTATTTAACAGCATTATATGATTTGACTGACATAATTCTGAGATGGGTGCAGCCCCAGAAATTACTTCAAGAGTCCTCCAGCTGCAATTGTCCTGTCTGTCCTAAGCCCCTCCCACCAGATGACCACGGGCATATGCACAAGCTTCATACAGTAACTCAGTGTTTCCCATATATTGATTTATTCAGTCCTATTTCATTGTACAGCTTCATGCATCTCATCTGCTAAGATGCCCCACTCTCTCTCTCTCTTGCTCTGATTATGAGACCACAAATGAGACAAGAATTAGCTAGCCATCCACCTCACAGTCTCTCCACCTTACTCCCCGCCGCTGTGGACTCTTCCTTGAAGAAGAGTGAGTAGCAGCTCTGGAGACCAACCTTTGGTCAGTGGCTCAAATTCGACAAATGCAAACGCCAAACACTGGGTATCAAAGCGGGTTGGTGGCCAGCGGCAGCATGGGGTCTAACCTGTGTAACAGCAGCAACAGAAAGTTTTTTTTTGAACAGAGGGGGAGTTGGGGCTGTCAGGTCCCCTGGAGCTCGACTTTGTGCTGGCTGGATTCATGTTGCTCTGACTGCTGACTGGAGGTTGATCTCCAGAGCTGCCCTCTGCCCTCCTATGTAGTCTGTAGCGGTGGGGAGTGAGACAGAGGCCACGCTGTGATTAATGGCTTTTACTGACATTAGCTACATAAATGGGAACTTCAAGCCACAGCTGTGAGCTACATTGAGATGTAATTTCTCTCCATCTGTGAAATGCTTCGCAAACAATGACACATTTTATTGCATTTATTTTTAGCCTCTCTTATAGTCTCTCTTTTTGATAAGTCCGTCTTTGTTTTTTGGGTCCTTTTACAGACAGTTGTTGCCAATGCTGGAATAACAACTTTCTCCGCAGGACTCTTTGCCATTGAATCAGGCTTTCACTGCAGGGAGGTGCACCCAATCTGCATTTGTAGAACAGCCACTTTGACTCTCTCTGAAATGACCAGTGATTGGCCAAAGTGTTCTGTCGTGAGCTAGTGTCTCTAAAGCCTGAAAACAGTAAAGATGAGGTGATGCTATCAGTGAAGTGTTCTCACAGTCGCCTTGAGTTTCAATATGCACAAAGTTTACCATTGGATTTTTGACAATGAAGCCAAAACTAAACTGCCAACCCCAGCCTTGTGTGTTGCGGTGAATCACACAATATATTTTAATCTGCCTCTTTGAACCTACAACTTTTATGCTCATATTGAACACATCAATAGACCGGCCACAGGGTGGTTGCTCATACTGACACGTAAGAACAGAAACTCTAGTTGGTTTTGTCCAATGACAGTTCAGACGAGACAACTGTATTCCCAACAATGTTGACAAAAAAAGAGAGAAAAGCACCATTACTTTGTGCAATTCTATTCTGAGTGGAATCTTAGAAGTAAAAAGGAAAAATAGGAAATCGCAGATGGCAAGAAGAAGCAGACAACATGCTCTGTATCTGATCTGCGTCAAAGTTAAATTTTATATGACAGCAATATTAAATAATAATATTAAATAGTAATTTTAAAAGAAGCTCACTACAGTTTATAACAGTCTGACTCTAAAGTTAGGCAAAGCGACCAATTCACAGTTGAAACCTGGCTCAATCTGAACATTAAGTTGACATTTATATTGAGGAGAACCTAAAAAAAAGTCGCATTGCCTATTGTGCAAAGTTAGTTGGTTTGCAGACATTGAAGTGTCAGAGTTGGATGAGATATGCTCTTCCAAACATAAAAAATCCATATACCGTCACTTGACCTTAAAACAGGGCACTTGTGTGTGTGTGTTTTGGGTGTGTGAATGCAAAAAGGAAACAACATGGTGGGAGGC
The DNA here is from genome assembly GCF_026936395.1 of Plectropomus leopardus. Taxonomy (NCBI): domain Eukaryota; kingdom Metazoa; phylum Chordata; class Actinopteri; order Perciformes; family Serranidae; genus Plectropomus; species Plectropomus leopardus. The sequence goes on along the minus strand of NC_142193.1, from coordinate 13,032,451 downwards.
TGCATTGAGTTTAATGCATTTTGTAGCCTTAGGTCTGTTGTCAGGCTGCTGTTGTGTCTTACTTTCCACTCCATTCGCTTCTGTTCCGTGTAAGATCATTCTTTTTCCTACTTGTTCCTCTCTTCTGCCGTGCCCTTATAACAGTGTAGAGTTCTCAACAGTAATTGAGTGCTGTTGAAAAAGTCCGGATCCCTTGACAAAGAAAAGGTTGAGGTTGAGGGAGGGTAGGAGGGGAGGTGTCAACGGAGGATTATAAAGGAAAATAAGAAGGAGGAGAACCAGTTTCCCTCAAAGGATGCTTTGAACACCATCATGTACAACACTGGCATGTCTGGCAGGACCAGATGCATGACCAGATGGTGTGTTGGCATATAATATTTACAATGCAAAATCATGCCGAAAGATATTTTTCGGTTTTCATGTCACATAAACCACCAATATGTCACAACTCAATGTTTGTAGCGTGTTGTAACAAGGCAAACTGACTAAGAGCATATATATCGACAGCTGCGGTAAGCTTACACACAATCATACATCAGGATTTCATTGGCTTGTTCAACAGCACATTTGTAGTAGTTGTCCAGAGAGTAGAACATTGTTCATTCACTTTCCCTACACAGATTTTTTTTTTCTTTTTCAGCTGGCTGAGAAATTTAAATTTGACTCTGTAAACATTGAGACACGAGCTCAGTCATGCAGCCCCGTATTCTCAATTCCCTTTTCCTATTCTTAGAAAGCTCCAACTAGGTTATTTAGCCTTGAAATAAAATTCTCACATGCACAAGTAGAATGACTCAAGATTTCAAAACAGGACTGCTTTTCCTCTCAGCCATGCAGCGAAAAAAAAAATGAACAGATACTCTCTGAAGAAATCTCCTTTGACATGTTTTAGACATGGTGGTCTTTTCAGCTATTCCCATTCACACTGAAAGCTGTTGTTGCATTTCTATGCCAAATATATCTCTGGGTGTTACTTCTCCTCAGTGATAGTGTTGGGCTCAGGCAGCTGGTTCCACTACAGATCCATTTCCAAGTTGGTAAATACCTGCTTGTTAAGCTCAGAGTCTAACAAATGTCCTATCAAATTTTTTATTCCCTGATTTTTTTATCAGAAAAATCTGAGTTTGATTTTACTGTTATGATAGCTACCGTGAGAAGCCAATTAGCTATGCTAGAAAACAGGGAGATGGCTGTCGGGCCATCAGTGATAGTCTGTTGCCCTAATTTTAGCAGTGTATCCCACACGGCTGGCATCATTAAACTGGCATATAAAAATCCAAACAAAATTGCTATATAAGGTAAGACAATTTCTTTAAGCATTGAGCTCTTTAACATAGATGGTAATTTTTTGTCTTATTGTTACACGATAGATATAATTTGTTCTTCCAACATCAGCTTCTGTGGTTAATGTGCTAACTGTTAGGCTTCTGGTTTCACTTTTTGACTGATTAATTTAGACTACGACCACCTACTGGTATTTCCTTTCATACAGGCACAGAATGTACATATACTAGTTTGCTGTTGGCTACAGTCTTTGTGGTGTATTCAAGTGCAACTTTTTTTGCCAGGATGCAGACACACAACAGTCCGCTATTGTCGCAGATAGCTCTTTGATGTCTGCTTGCTGTGTCTTGGCCCTAAAATGCAGTAGTTAATATGCCATGTTTTGTTTGTTTAATCCTTACAAAAATCTAAGTGTAAAAATGACAGTTAGCTGTTTTATGGTGGGTTATGTGTCTCCCTATTTTATTTTGGGACCAGTAACTTACCAGAGCAGATACTTCCCTTGCCTGGAGGCCACTTTTGCAAAATGACAGGAGGCCAGGGGGCAAGATGCAGCATTCTTACATAGGTCAGATGTAAACAGGGACACTCTGGGCTTAGACTGGACTGCTGTCAGGGGGTTTCAGGTGATCCTTTCTTGTCACTTTTTTAAAAATAAACAAGTACAATTTTGATTCCTTCTTTTGCACTCTGGTGCCATATTAATATTATAAGTGCAAAAGAAGGGGAAAAAATCCCAGTGTAAATCAATTTATTTGTATTGTGAATTAAAAAAAATAGTTGGGAAAGCCACTTGGCACTCTATCTGGGGCCAGATTAAGCCTGCAGGCTGTAAGTTGAGTATCACTGTCCTTGAGTCTCTGCTGGCTACCTTGCAACTGCTCAGAGACAAAAATTATGTGATTTCAAATATCTTTACAGTGCCAGGCTAGCTGTCCCCCTTAGCTAAACTAACCAGCTGCTTGCTATGGCTTTGAAGTGTTAACATGCTTGCTTTTTGGCTGCAGAGATATGAACTCTAAAGGCACTTGGCATCCTGGGTACTGGCTTGTGTCTTATTCAGAATAAGTAGTTTATGTGCATCCTCATCCATTACCTGAGTTTGCCAAAGTTTCGAACTATTCCTTTAATTACAAAGTCACTGCATTCATAACTTTTTATTTCTAAAATCTGTAAATAGAATTAAAGGAAGGGATTCAAAAAGAATCTAATTCATTAAGAGTAATCAGTAATACTGTCTTGAGACAAGATGAAATGCTATCTAACCTCAACCTCACTATGTGCAGTACTGTATCTAACTCTAATGTCTTTTATATCCCACTGTATCTGGCTAGAATATGACACACTGCAGTATGTGCTGCTCCTCTGGGCCTCTGTTGGGTGTTTTGTTGTTCAGTGTGGTCACAGTTTAGATAAATGACCCTATTAGAAAACACGGTGGGGGTTATCTGTCAGCATCACCGTCCCTCTGCGTGCTCAGACACTGTCTGCCACCACTATCACTGGACACCACCACTATCATTCTGTGTGTGTGTGGGTGTGTGCGACTGAATTATGTATGATAGTGACAGAAGGAAGCGTGCATTATAAAAAGGATTGTTCCGCCTCTCAGTCATGATGGGGGTTTAACTTGCCTTGTAAACACACGTGATAGCATAAAAGTTCATTTAAAGTACAAATTACTAGTGATAGTAGCTGTTATTCTACAGGTTGCCATGGCTCATTTAGTTTAGTTTACGCAAGTGCAGCAACAATCTGTTGATCAACTGATTGAAGTTGAATCAGCAGTAATCATTTAAACCCACTGATAAATTAATTACACAATTAAATGGTTAACCCATTTATCAAGCAACAAGACTTGGAGTCTAAAGCCACACTGATGGCTCTGTGAGGCTCAATTTAGACACAGCTGTGCTCTTAGCTTAATGCTTAAATCAGCATGCCAACAGGCTCATAATGACAATATGCTCTTGTTAAGCAGGTATATTTTTTTACTGTGTTCAAGACCTTAGTTTTTAAATACGGTTCTGCTACAGAGCGCCATGCTAGGACCCACCTCAGGGTGCTTGGACCCATGATCACGTGTTATTGGGTGGGTTAATAAGGTAGGAAATTGTGTCTGTGTTTTTTGCTCATCTATCAATAAATAATGTTTACATTCTACACTGTACACTGTATTATATTGCACAGTGTATTAATTTATCTTGCATATCATTAATTAGTTAAGTGGCATAGTGAGCGTATATTTAATTCATTGTGTCATGTCCCTGCCGCTGTGGCCTGTTATGAGCTGACTTATCACATTTGGTTTCACGTGTAGGCTACTTATGTATTGTTTATTGCACTTGTCGTTAACGTGTGTAACATGTTAAGTGTATTTTATGTTTAGAAGACAATTATGATAGAAAAGTTGCGTTCATTAGTTTAAATAAGCCACACGCTCTCTATTAAATAACTCTGATTCTTTGATATAACTGTGGCTTATGAAGTTATTTAACATAAACATAAATCATGAAGCAGCAAATAACTTGCTTTTGGGAGCAGGCTTGTGGATCCTTCTCTTGGTCTTCAACAGGGGATCTTTAGAGTTACTGTTTAATTATTTTTGATTTTTAAAAAAAATTAAGATACGTCTGAAAATATACATTTAAAGGAATCCATCATATTTTGTCTTTTGCAGCAGCTTATGTTTTGTAAAAGTGGAGTTTCCTCCCTTACCTATCTGAAAAGCAGATGCAAGTCAAAACTGCTGCCTGAGGCTGATGTGGCCCTTTTCCTGACAACCTCCATCCGCCCATTTTATTATGCAATGCAGTTTTATACAGTGTATGTAGTAGGGGTCCGTGCTTCATCTCTTTTTCAGCGAAGGGATCCTTGGCTTGAAAAACATTAAAGACCACTGTCTTATTCAAATTAATGAGCGCATGCTATTGTATCCTGACAATAATCTCTGGCAGGCGTACATAATTTCAGACTTCCTTCTCAAAGCTTTAGATCAGAAAGGGTCTATTTGATGTGGTGGGACTGACCCTAGAACTAGACTTTAGACCTTAGTTTAGCTATATACTCTGCTAATGTTTGTTTATTAGCACTAATCACAAAGTAAATTTGAGGCTGATAGGACTGTCGCTAATTTTGCAGGTGTTTACTTTTGAACCAAAGTACTGGACAATTTTAACCATGAATGTCTGTGCAAAAATTCATGGAAATCCACCTCATAATTGTTGATATTTCAGTCAGGACCAAAGTGGTGGACTAACAAACCAACAGACTTGGATGGGAATTATCTTCATTATTTACTTACTTATTTATTACATGTTGTGAATTAAACAATAAATTAATTAATTGAAAAAAAAATATGTGGAAGTTTTGTGGTTGCAGCCCTAGTTGACTGTGCAGTATGACTAACTGTCCTTTTGTCCAATTTAAAAACTCATTAGCGGATTTATTTGTTATATGTAGCGTCTGTCAGACTCTCACATTAATTTTGATACTAAGTTTATGAAAGCCACCCATGTTGCAGTCTGATTCAGGTAGAGAAGGTAGAAAACAAAATTCTTGGAAATGGGGGAAAACTGACGTGTTCATGGTGCAAGTAGGAGGAGACCAGCAGGAGCTACTGTACTGTGGCTAAGGATGTGTCTGCCTCTGCCATCCAAACAACCAGCAGACAGCATTCTGGGAGCTCATTACAGCAGCCTCTGAGCTGGAGGAGACGCTACAGTGGTGGGGGATCAGGGAGCCAGTTCAGTGAGCTCAGCCCCAGCTGCACTAACAGTCTTTCAGTGAGAGACGCCTGGGCATAGGCCAGCAGGAATAAACCAACAGTGACAGCCCGGGATTTGCATGAGCTTCTCCTCCCATCCCACGAGCGCTCATTTAAAGTTCATAGCAGCACAGGGACAAGAGTGCGGATGCCAGAGTGCGGGAGGTGTGCAAAGTTGAGCAAACATGACATAACTTATGGTGAGCTGGAGCAAAGTTTCCGGCTTAATTTTGGTCCTTACACGCCATAGGTAATTCATGAAGGCTGATGCCCTGGAGTGCCGTACCATGTGAGAACAACTGAACTGTGTTTTTTTTTTTTGCTGCAGCATTCAGCCGATGTCAGATACTGTGACGCTGGTAATTCTTAGTGAATGGCTGGTGGCTAAACCATTGTCAAGGGCTCGTTAATCTTGTTATGTGGTTGATTGTGTAGCGTCTTATTGTGTGCTCACTGTCTCTTCTCCGGTTGCTCTTACTTCATCGGCCCTGTCCAATCCATTCTCTCTGCCTTGATTTCACCTCTCAGTAAACGATTGTGTGTCTCCTCTCCCCCTGCAGAGCCGCAGTCCACGGCATTCCCAGTCTACCCAGTCTGGGCTTGCCGACCAGGCCGCCAAGCTCTCCTTTGCATCCGCTGAATCCCTGGAGACCATGTCAGAAGCCGACATGCCCATTGGGTTCAACCGGATGAACCGATTTCGCCAGAGCCTGCCGCTGTCCCGCTCTGCCAGCCAGAATAAGCTACGATCTCCAGGTTAACATTTGAAGCTCTGCTGGCAGGCTGTGCCACAACATGCTGGTTGGACTGGAGGCAGATTTACAGCTGCCTGTTTATCTTGTGTAGCTGCTGATACGCACCACCTTGCTGCTTACACAGAATGGGAGAAAGTGTCAAACTCTCACCTTATTTACCGTAACAATTTTATTTTGGTCTAATTACTTTGCCACAGAGAGCAGGAGAGAGTCCTCAGAAAGCACAACTTTCTTGAATGGTTACAGAACTTATCTCAAACTGATTGTTTTTTTTAAGTATATGTAGACACAGTATATTCATAATATAGTCACGCAGAATGTGAGACCACATGTGCAGGGGTTATTATTATTATAGGATTATTGAAGCTTATTAGTTTGTTTATTTAGTTAATTTGGTTGCTGTAATAATGCATGCCAATGTTAATCATCCATGATTGAGGATGTTTTTCTAAAGGACAGGTTTACGACAAAAGGGCCTTGGGAATTAAGAGCAGCTTAGTGGGAGTCCAGACTCATAAAGACTAAGGAGCGGTGTTACATCAGGTATAGTGAGATAAAAAAGTAGCTGTAAAACCAAAGTGGCAGGGACTGATGAGGGCCATTTTGAATGAGGATTTCAGACAGAAGCTGCAAATCTCTCCTCTCCATGTCTTTTTACTAACCTCTTTGTTTTCTTCTCTCCAAAACTCGTCTGTAATATCTCACTTATTTTGCTTGACTTTTAATCACTGGTCTTTCTTTGCTTTGTTTGTTCTTTTTGTTTGTCCCACGGGTGTATGAAGATGAATTTTCAGGTTAGTCAGGAGTCAGATTCATCTTTACCTATAAAATCAAGAGTTGCAGCATCTGGCAAAGTTTCCCATGAAGTGGGGCTGTTTTGGGATAATTTAAAGGTTCTCTATGCAACATTCAGAGCATTAATATAGCAGCAAGTCACTATTTGCTGTGTAAAGATATAGTAATAGTGTCCTGAGCAAAAGTCACACTACCGCTCTGAGCTTCTCTGTTGTTTGTTGTGGTAGCTGTGGCGGCAGCGCTGGCGTGTTAGTGCATGTGAGTGCATCTGAATCCCTGTGTGTAAATGCCACTGGCCAGTTAATTCACTGGGCTTATACTGTGGTTACGGCTGATTTCGTATAAGCCACATCGCACAAGTGTAGTCCACATCCTCTGGTTCCCCAGACTAACGATGTTAGCTCTGTCAGCACTATTCCTGTTGTTAGTGCTGTTTCTTGACTTAGTACCACTAGCTCTTAGTCACCTGCCCAGCCACCTCCAAGTAGAGAGCCAAGTGCAGACAATCCCACCCTATCCCACCCTAGTCCTATATTGGACTCTAAATTACAGATATGCTCTGAATGTTGCATACAGCTCCTTTAATATTCATTACTGCAATTTGATTATTGATATGAGGTAAATGATTTCATTCAAAGAAAAGTAGTAGTAGTACTTCTTTTAAATGTGCATCTTTGCACCTTAGCTGTAAATTCTCACACAACTACCACAGTCTACTCACATTCAGAAAGAAAGAACTTTTGTTTACTCTGACAGTGACTATTCATGCTGATATTTGATGAAAAAATCATTATTTGGATCTCGTATGCCAAAAGGCAGAACATTTTGATCATAACTGACGACTCAATATCTTTCAAAATGGCCAAAATGCATCAAGATTTAACAGAACTTCTTTGCTAGTTATTTTTTTCCAGCCACAAAAGCCATTGCCTTCTGACTCACCCATCTCCCCCTCATCACTCTCTTTTAGGCGTACTGTTCCTGCAGTATGGAGATGAGACACGTCGGGTTCACATCACCCACGAGCTGAGCAGCCTGGACACGCTGCACGCTCTCATCGTGCACATGTTCCCTCAGAAGTTGACAGCAGGTATGCTGAAGTCACCCAACACGGCCATCTTGATCAAAGACGAGGCGCGCAACGTCTTCTACGAGCTGGAGGACGTCCGGGACATCCAGGACCGCAGCATCATCAAGATTTACCGCAAAGAGCCCATCTACGCCTCCTACCCTGCTGCTGCACACCTGGCTAACGGAGACCTGAGGGTGAGGAGAAGGGAACTGTGGGAGTGGGGAGGTGAAGAGGGCATGTTGGGTTATCTTAGTGAAAGAATGCCGTCTGATCTCCTTCTAGTCTTATGTTTGACAACTGAGCTGTCAGGGAGAACCGTTTTAATGCCAAGCCTCAACATAAAGGCAGAGTGTGTTTCTTTGGCAAGGTAATAGTGTTTTTATATTTCAATGGTAACTTTGACAGGCTGTTATGGTGTATGTGGGTTAGTAATTTAACAGGTATTCCTCCTGGAAATGTATTTTCTTATCTTCAAGTAGGCCATCTGTTGCTGTGCAGACACCAGAGAACAATGTTCCTCTGTGAAATGAGCATATTTTAACATCCAACGCTATTTCTGCTTCAGTGAAGATCAAGGAAGCCTGAGGGAGACCTTTTTTTAATTATTTTATACAAAACCGTGCTTACCATCTGCATTATTCACACAATACTGACAATACAACTGCTATTAACCATGCAAACAGGCAGTGAAAAACGATTATGCCTGTGCATATTGTGTGAGCATGTACTGCAATGTATGTTTTATGTGTTAGTGCCCGCTTACATGCTTGTTTGTGCCTGTGTATACAAGCAACAGAGAATGAAAATGAGGTAGGAAGCTAGCTGACCAGCACCCATAAACTGCCAAAGTACATCTACATTTTGACACACCCTCAAACTGAGTTTGATAACAGGGAATCTTTAAGACGTGATTTTAAGCAACACTTTTATCAGGCAAAAGCAATCAAAGTTACCCATCATTTCCTACAGTGAGTGTGAGATGCACAGTCCATCTCTTCTTTATAACGGTTGGAGACAGATACATCTTACCAAGCATCTTGCAGGGCTGTATCGGGTTACATATGCATAGGCAGTATATGACAAACAGAAGTTGTCAGTGGGAATGCCCCCAGTTTGGAGAAACAGGCTGGAAAGCGACATGGAGGTGAAGCAGTGTACTGCTGTGGAGGGGTCAGCAACAAAATCACTATCACTCTAAGTATACGCTTTGTGGAGAATATTTTTCACTGCTTTTCCTTAATGTTGGATAATGAATTCCTATGGGAAAATGAGACTACTATTTCACTTTCTTCAAAGCCAGACCCCATTAAGAGAAACAGTGATTTAACATCACTGCACACAGGAGCTGTTGGTCTACTGCTGCCTTGAACAGTTTCTTTGTTTGTGTTATTGTGTGACTTTGGCATTTAAAAGGTTTAGTTCAGATTCACTAAAATCAGACTATTGTCAGTACAAACATACTTTTCGAAGCAGCATTAGCAGCTCCAGTCAAGCTAAAATGATTGTTGTTGTCAATGGAGTCTGGTGGCTTTGACAAGAGCATAGATGGGGAACTGAAGCCTTTAGCGGCTTCCCAGTCGAAAAAGGCTCTGTGACCAAAAGGTAAAGTGGTGAAAATACTCTCAATATAGCACACACTTCAGTGGGATTATTTTGTAGGTGTAAAAATGTCTTGTTACTAATTCCTCATCCATGGCAGTACCTTGCTTAACTTCCTTGTCAGACTTCAAACTGCAGGCGTGCCAACTGACTGCTGTGGGTAATGACTTGACTATGGATAAGTACCCCATATAAACCCACTTAAAAAAATCAGAACTATCCCTTTAAATTGTGCTTGTTTAACTTGTGTCCATACATTTTGTGCAAACCAGACCACCTCATATTGCTTTGTTAACAAACAGCATGTATATGAATTTGTCCCTGGGCATAACAGCTCAGCAGCGCAAATTCCTTCTTCACGCTCCAGTATTTTCTGTGTATTACACAGTGCTGCATGACGAGGTTAGCTAGGATGCTGAGAAGTGAGTGAAAAGAAGAAAACAGGGATGAGTTAAGCAGCAAAAGTAGTTCTGTGACTAGGAAAAACAGAGTATTTGGCTTTTAAAACTGTAGAAATTAGGAAAACCACAACAGGGGTAAAACCACAGAAGTGTATTGAAAAAAGCATTAGAGCGTGTTTAACAACATTATCATGCGCCTCAAAGAGAGGAGGGTAGAAGGAAAGTAATAGTAAGTCAACTTAGATAAAATCAGTTGTCAGTTCAGTATGAATGAGTAGCTTTGTCTCATGTATCCTGTCGCCACTCTACTAAATAGAATAAATGTATATGTTTGGACTTGAGATTGGACTCAATTTTCACTTGTAGCAATGTATTAATAAGCCAAAAACCTGTGGAGCTAAGACAGAAAAGAAATATGGGACAAGAGCTGTAAATTGGGATGTATGACCTACCAAAATTGGTCGGATGTTTCTTTTTATTTCAATTTTTCATTGGCTCAATTAAAAAGAAAGTCATTTAAGAACATTTTTAGAAAATACAATCTGTAATTCAGTGTATAATTGGTCTTTTGAGAAAATCTTCTCTTGGCATCTACAGACTGTGACAGACTATCTAGTGTCAGTCAGATCCCAGTCAACCTCACACATGGGGAACACAGCGCTATCATGCGTAGGTCTCCATGGTAACCCTCATCCCTGCTTGTTCATTTTCAGAGGGAGATGGTGTACTCCTCTCGCGACTCCTCCCCAACTCGCCGCCTCAACACCCTACCCTCTTCTACAGCCTCGGGGTCCTCTGGCTCTCCATCCCGCTCACGCCTCTCCTACAGTGGCGGCCGTCCTCCCTCCTTCACTGGGTCCCATTCCCAGCATGACCAGCCCCGACATCCCCATCATCCTTCAGCCGGCCATGGTGCCAACGCAGGCCTGTCTCCTTCGCCTAGCGCCATCCTGGAGCGCCGCGACGTGAAGCCTGATGAAGAAGTTTCTGCAAAAAATATGGCCCTGATGAAGAATGAGTCGCTGTACGCAGATCCCTACAGCCTGATGCACGAGGGCCGCCTCAGCATCGCCTCCACCCAGTCGTTAGCTGCCATCGGAGACCCCTTTAGTTTCCCCGTTTCCAGTGGCCTGTACCGCCGTGGTTCTGTGCGCTCTCTCAGCACCTACTCAGCTGCTGCTCTTCAAGGAGACCTGGAGGACTCCCTCTACAAGCCTGGAAATTCGCTCTACTCTGACACATACTCCTCAGCCACATTGGGCATGGGTTTTCGCATGCCACCCTCATCCCCGCAGAAAATCCCTGATATGCAGCTGAGAGACAGGGACTCCTATTCCAGCTCACCCAGCAGAGCTTCGCCTGTCAGGCAGACCTTCCGCAAAGACTCCGCCTCATCCTCGGTGTTTGTGGAGAGCCCAAAATCGCGGCCCAGCTCCAGTTCAGAGCCTCTGTGTCTGACAGCTGGGCCTGGGGAGGGCGGCAGGGCCACGCCCGGCTTTGGGTCTTCATTGACTGGACAGGACTCTGACAGCAGCAGGTCAGTATGAGTCTGAGAGGTGAATTTCATTGAGGTATAAGAAAGCATTTTTCTTGTCAGCTTCTGAGACAGCTTTATGTCCAGAGCTTTATGCCAGAATTTTTTTTTTGTCATTCAGTTTTTTTATCCATTTTAACCTTCATTTAAACATACTGGCTTTCTAGACTTCATACAGAAATACAAATGATACACGTATAGAAGGATCCACAGTCAAAAAAAGAAATCAAATTAGACCAAATTAAACAAACTAAACCAAAATAAACGAAAAAGGCAGCCACACAGAACCCAGCCAGGCACCCTTGTCACTCTAAGACATTATACGCATATACAATACAGTATATACATACATAAACATCTCATCCCCTTGTACCCTCTATCACCTCTAGGGGGTTGCTCTTTTAATGTAAACCAGAAAAAATTATTTCACCCTGGCTATCATACTTACAAAACCAGCAGTCTCTGTCATGAGGTTGAGCCACTGTGTAAACTCCGGCCTATGTGGACACTTCCAGTTACATAGAAAGAGCCGGGCCACTATGATAAAATCTGTTACTGTCAAAAAGAGTTTGAAAAAAAAGAAAAAAAATAATTTTGCATGAAAGGCTCCTGCATTTGTGTTTTCTCAGTTTTGTCCTTACTGGTTTTAAATCACAATCACACAGCTCTATCTAAGAGGATCAACAGACTTTTGATTAGCTTTGAACTGACTTTTATAGATGTTTTTTTAAATTCCTAAAAACTGATTGTGAATCACTTGATTACAAGCAGTTATATAAAACCAAGTTTACAAATACTTTTGAGGCTTTATTGCTTTCTCTCCAGTGCTCCGTGTTGCATATTTTTACAGCACAAAATAGATTTTGTCGATTTTTATGTCATCCAAGTGTCGACCTGCCTCTGCTGTATGTGTTGAACATTTGGTGATAGATCCATGGTGTACAGTTCAGTTCAGTTTATTTTCATTCAAAACATGTTAAAAACATGAAGGAATGAAATTCGTTACCCAGGTCCAGCAGCGTACAGAATAAATAATATTAACTAAAACAGACCTTATATTTGCAGGGATCATCGCCTGGAGCGCATGGAGGCGATGGAGAAGCAGATCGCCAGCCTTACTGGCCTGGTCCAGAGTGTGCTGACCAGAGCACCAGACAGTGACAGCACGTAAGGCTCTCCATTATACCCCATTAACCCTCTAAAACTCACAGATACAGCTTCAGGTCAGACACATACGCAGCATTATTGACAGGAACAGCAGCAGCATCAGAGTCATTATCAGCTCCATAGCACTGAAGTGGTGCATTACTTAGTGTGAGCACAGCACAACTACAGAGCATTAAACATTCGTTACAAGGCACAGTGCTATTGATACATATAAATGTTTAAGACAGCTTTTGGTAGATTTTGAGTTCCTCATTTACATGCAACCTTGTTATCACAGCACTTCAGCCTCATGAACACAATAGGGACTCATTAACAAGAAGATAGCTTGTTAATGTTATCAGTCTGATAGTGTCCAGTAGTGGTGCTGTTAGCGTTAGCACTGTAATTGCCTTGCCCTGTGGCCGTTGATCCTCAGATGCGGCCTGCTGCGTCTCTGCATGATGGCGGGCTGCCCTCCGGACCAAGGGACGGAGTTCTCACGGCCATTACCTTTCTCTTCCAGTGACAAGACCGAAACCAACAGCGACGGCTCCGCCACTGGAAGTGAGTACAGCAGCCCAACTGTGACCTGTGTACTGTTACTCACCAGCCCTCTTCTTACTAACATTGCTGCTGTTTAAAAATTACTGAAGGTTTTATTCCACACCAGCCCAAATAAACCAAAATGAGCACACAGACACACTAGAGTTCATCTTAACAGGATTAAACCAATTTGTTAAGTTTTTATTACCTCAGTCATCCCTTTCTGTTTTCTCTTTACTAAAGTTTTGCTGCATTTCCACTGTATCGTACGGCAAGGGTGAACTCAGAACCGCGGCGTACAAAGCAATGGTTTTTGGTTTTCAACTGGCAAAAATTTAAAAGGCACCTGGTACTTTTTTTGGTATCACCTTGGTTAAGGTTCCAAGTGAGCTGTGGCTATACTATAAGATGTAGTTAAAACACTGGAAACCGCTTTTGGTCAGAGAGAACTGTCTCTAGAATTGATGCTTGAGCGACACAGGCCATCCTGCACAAACCTGCAATGGCAGCATGCAAAAGCTAGCAGTGGTCAATCGACGAAGGACAGCTGTACCTTTGTTCTATTGCCAATGAAAGGATCCAACATGAAAACACACTTTTTTTGGTGTTTGTGTCACATTAAAGATAATGTCACAGCAGTTTCATGCCATGATTATCAGCTTTGACACCTCCCTACACTGAGGCTGTACTATCTGCAGAGGAATACAGTGCAAATTCTGTATTTGTCTTTCTCCAACTACTGAAATTAAAAATTACAAATAACTACTTCACCATTTGAAAACACAGCAAAAAAAAAGATATAACTGGTCAAATCCACTTTACAGCATTGTTTACATCACTGGGAATCATTTAGGGCATTGTAGGACTTTAAAGGAACAGTCCCTTCTTTGGGAAAGATACTTGAGTATTGTTCTACTCAGAAGAGAAAAGTATTATTCTATAAATTTAGTATGGTGACTTTTATAATCTGACTAAGCGCAAGCACAGAAAGCAGCGGGAAAAGGCTGGTAAATCTCTGACAAAAAGGAAAATATATACCTCCTAACAGCTTGGAGCTGCTGAAAGGTGTTAAACAAACAAACAAACATACAAGACTGTCAACAAAACCTTCTCGGCGAGGTAATAAGACAGACAGCTTTGAAGTACAGTATTTGGGAGGGTTTTTTTCCCACTTTTTTTTATTTTACTCTCTGTGTACTAGATGCACAGAGACTGAATTTTATGTTTAAAGGTATGTTATTTAGGAATTGCCGGCTACTGTTTGTAAACAGTACACCAGGGAAAGTGAAAGCCAGCCCCAGCTTTGCCTGCTTGTCATTTTGCCTTGCTGTATTCAGGTTTTTTTTTTGGCGCTGTGTCCCTGATTTTTGTAGCTTCATCTTGGATGCGAGCTGCTTCTGGTTTGGCACCTGGGTGCCACCTTTATACTAAGTCCCAACCTTACCTGCATGCTGTGCCCAGGAATATCACAAACATAAAATAACAAGAAAATACAGGTAGAGAGCAGTGTCTCTCTAGTTAAATACACTACCACACACTGTGTCGTAAATGGTGATTTAGAGGGAAGTCTGTATATCGAGTTTATAGTAAAATCCATCATAGTACATCTTTAAGTATATTTCTCATAATATCAGATTTTAGCTTAATATTTTTCAGGATAGAATTCACTGACAGGAATTGTTTTCCAACAGGTGTAGCCTGTACATACTGAAGCATCTCTGAATTATACCCTTTATTTTCCTACTTTTTTTTTTCATTTCTCTCATTTATGTTTCTGTCCTTTTTTCCTCCCATGATCATAAATTTGCAGCTCAGTTTTGGCACAAACAAATCTTCTCTGTGTCCAGACTTTCACAGGGCCAGTGCAAGGACACAGTATTCTTTAAAGCTTCCTCACAAACTGATGCTTTGCCAAAAGACTAAGCCATCACCGTCATTTTCTCTGGTGTAGTCAATAAAAAAAATGCTCTCTGCGATCATCATTCTGTAAATTTGTCTCTCTATCACCCTCTCATTAATTACTCGGTAACTGGCTCACTCTCTCTATATTCCAGCTGGACGGCTGAAGAAGAAAGGTAGTTGCCATCTCCTACTCTATCAACTTTTATTTCTCCTATCAGACATCTCTCGTGGCTCTCTGCTCTCTGTATGGGTGTGTGGTGTTGCTGGGTAGCGGGCGGTGTCTATCCTCATGTTTTCCTCCTGGTTGGTTTCCCAGAGAGCGGACCCCCTCCCCCTGTTCTTGTCTCTACTTTTTGAATTTCTGCTTGGTTTTTTTCCTTTTGGGATTTCAGAAGGTTGTTTTGTCACAGACTAGGCTCTCCTTTGTAAATGTGTACAAGAGTGTGTGTGAGTGTGTGCAGGATGCATAGGTGTGGGTGAGAATAGCTAGGGAGTCAATGGCCATACTCACAAAGCCCTGTGTCAAGATAAGAGCATGGTTATCCCCCTGTGTGTCACTACTGAACAGACTAATTGCACTTCTATATGGGTTACTAATAGCATGAGCTCACGTTTCTCCCAGTGGGCTATTAGAGTTTTGTGAATATGGCGCTTTTTTTGCATTCACACTCTGTATTTATTCAGTGTGTGCACAGATTTTCTATATATGTACATTTCTTTGGACCTTTATTCTTTGTGTGTGTTACTGTTTTGTACTGTGTGTCATGCTGGCTGACTGCAAATCTCACCGGAGCACGGCCCAGCAAACTAACCAATTTGTTTCCCAACGACCTGCTGGTGACCCCTCCATGTCCTGCTCTGTGATTGGCAGCTCATACACCGTCTGCACCTCTTGCGCTGATGCCGCCGCCACCTTCCAACACAAGCCAGGTGAACAGCGTGGGCCGTTTGCAGATGCAGCTCCACCTTCATGGCCTGCAGCAGAACGCCACAGACCTGCGCAAACAGCTCAGCCAGCTACGCAAGATACAGGTATGAAGTATATCCATCAGGAAAAATCTGGTTTTGTAATGGTAATTTATGAGCCTGTTCTGACAAATCACACAAAAAATATTTACTACTAGTGGTAGCTGCAACAATTATTTTTATTACTGGTTAAGTGGCCCATTACTTTGCCTCTGCTCTGGCGGCAGCCATGACTAAAGGCATTATATTTTTGGGTTGTCCCTCCGTCTGCACACACATGGGCACATCCCATTCTCATGAGCAATATTACAAGAGCACCTTCAGGGAATTTCCTCAAATTTGGAACAAATGTCCGCTTGGACTGAACAATGAACTGATTTGAACTTGGTGGTCAAAGGTCACTGTGACCTTACAAACATGTTTTTGGCCATAACTCAAGAACTTATACATTAATTATGACAAAATTTCACAGAAATGTCCAATAGGGTAAAATGATGAAGTGATGACATTTCATATCCAAAAGGTAAAAGGTCAACTTCCTCGTGGCACCATAATGTCCTGAAAAAACACTTTTTTGGTACATATTCAACACCATAACTCAGAAATAGAAGGAGAGACTACTGGTCAGATACTGATGCATCAGCATTCATATTTGAAGCATTGTGAACTGTCATGGCTACATGTGAGTCTGCACACATGGATTTAAATTGCAAGTGCAATTCGACTGATTGGCAGAGACATACAACTTTGAGGCCAGAATTCTAGTGTTCTCGATTAAACGGTTTGTCAATAAAATGTCAAAAAATAGTGAAACATGCCCCGTGTAATGTCCCGGGGCCCAGAATGACATCTTCAAATGGTATGTCTAGTCTGACCCATATTACTAAAATCCAAAGCGATTCAGTTTATTATTATTTTTATGACAAAAACGCATCAAATCCCTTCAAAAAAGAAAAAAAAAAGACTAAAACGATTGATAAATAATAATGAAAAAATAGATGCCAATAACTTTACGTCGATCAACTAACCGGCACATTGTTGCAGCTTTAGTATCTAGTCATGCAGATACATTTTATGATAATCTGGATGGTAATTTTTCTTTCCCTGCTATTGAATATTTTAAACCTCTTTTAACATAATTCTATATTGCCAACTGGCATTTCTTTGCCAGCAGGTTGTGAGAAATAATTTTCAGTGAAGTGAGTAGCATCATTTTGATTAGTCTTACAGAATGAGAGTGATTCTTTGCAGGGTCCCTCCTATTTTAAGGTTGACAAGTAAGTCATACATAATCAAGACCACAGTGTGCACTCTAAGTGGTTTGCTTGTGTCGCAGAGGCCCACAGATTGCCTCAAAGTTGTAGAAAATGGCTAAATTGGTCTCCAGTATTTGAAATATTTTCCATATGCGGTCATTATCTAAAATTTCTATAATGCAGAATGTATACTATTAAGTATTTCAACACACGTTTGCAGGCTTAGTTGCTTTGATGTTTATTTGATCTTCACTTCAGTGCTGTACTTACAGTAAATAACAGCTACAGGTTCACATAGCTGTACTGTATGACACATTGGGGGCATTATACCTTCTGAGGATTAATAATGAGGAAGAATGAGTGGAAGATAAAAGCGCAGTTCAAGCGCAGTTGGTATGGTATGCTACAGAGATGCAAAATGTCATTATGGATGCGGAGTCTGATGAAATGCCACAAAGCAGGGTTAACTGCAATGTGGAGATGAGGTCCTCATTTATTCCATTTATCTCTGATGCCAGTGATGCCATGGTTACTGCAGGAAGAGATGATGAGTTAAATGCTTTCAGTGGCAGAGGAGACGTTTCGAGTCTCTTGCAGGGTGAAAGAGAAAGGAGGAGTTATGGGTGTGACGGATGATTGGCATGCAGTGCTTTTATTTGTTCCCCGACAGCAGTCACAGGGGCTTCTTGAATTGGCAAAGCAGCGAGACAGAGAGCCAGACACCAGGGGCTATGCTGTACCGAGAGAGGACAGTTTTGCTGTTTACCTGTATGTGTGCCTAAATGTGACCTCTGCACCTGGGCCTGTGTTGTTGCCAATGGCGATGGCCAGCAGCTTAAATTTTACATGTGGTTCATGAATTATGCAGAGGGAGTGTGCAGGAAAGACAGGCAACTGGGAGAGAGGGAGCACAGTGCTGCAAGATGAAAAAAAACACCCTACAAAAATAAACATTTTTATGTTTATATTAATATTTTTTCAATATTTCATCATAATCTGCACTGCAGCATCATTATTTGGTAGTAAAATATGGAATAATTGGTTATTTTAAAAGTTAGTGGTATTGCCTTGCTTCACTTCCTGGAACACAAGGCTGATCAATTATTAATTTTTCTTGCTTACCAGGTGTTTTCATCTCAGGGAGTTGTATTACATGCAGGAGTGCTGTAGAATATTCCATTCATAACGCTGAGAGGGAGCCAAGTTCAGGCTCAGTGCTTCTGTCATGGGCTGCCTTCGTTCTCCTCGGCATCCTGCTCTAAGGAGCATTATACATACGGACACAAACACAAACACACACACACCACACAGAGGTGCGTCTAGCAGTGCTTTTAACGCTGAAAAACACATAAGCAATCAAGGATAGAGCAAAATGTTCTGATAAAACAAAGCAGAGAAGGTCATACAGTTAAACAAGAGGACACAGCCTGCTCTCTCAAGGGCTGGGCAAAACAATTTGTTTAGATGCAGTAAATCACTGAGTTCTGTTTTTAAAAAGCCTTGGGTGAATGCAGTTCTCCTCCTCGTTGTCCCGTTGTTATGTTGCACTGGCACTGATAGCAGATTTCACAACTTCAACAAGCTATTCTCATGAGGCTAGGGAGGCTAACATTGATACAATTCATTTCCAAACTGTCGCTGAGTATACTGTGCAACATACCCTGCAGAAGTAAGAGCATTATTTGTTATCTGTAACATTATGTTTGAATGTGTGTGTGTGCGTGTGCAGATGGAGAACCAGGATTCAGTGCGAACTCTGTTGAAGCGGACAGAAGCGGAGCTTAGTGTGCGCGTGGCCGACGCCCTGAGGAAGCAGGAAGATCCTCTGCAGAGACAGCGCCTCCTGGTGGAGGAGGAGAGACTCAAATACCTCAATGAGGAGGAGCTCATCATCCAGCAGCTCCAGTCAGTGACACGATAAGTCTAAGAATTAAGCAATAACGTCAGACAGTGACATGTAGCACTGCACATAGTTGGCGAAACGTATCAATCAATACTGATTCAAACATTTGTTATAAAAAGTGAGATTAATGCACTTGTAATTCCACTACAGTACCAATGTGAGTTAATGTAATGAATGTACAAGTTGATAGTTATCTTGTTTAAGATGAGTCCTATCACGTCTTTCATGATGGCTTCGAACGTGACAAAATTCATATCTGTTTTTATAATTAGATGATTCACAGGGTGAAGCAGTGATAGGATGAAATTGTAACTGTAATTAAGCCCGGCGTAGAGCAAGATGCTTATTAAGATCTGAGGTATGAGACGGTCCAATAACTAATTGAAGTGACTGCAAAACCAGAGCAGAGAGGTACCTTGAGATTTAATAATCAGATAACTTGCTTCTGTCTCATATGTTGAAATGTTCAGCGGTAATAAGTCCTAGATCTCACTCTGAGCGTCAGAAGAGTTCCTGAATCTCGCTCTGAGCGGCATTCTGATTGCAGGCTAATTGGCTGAACTGTTAGATGATCTCTGCTAATCAATGTCGGTTTTTCAGCCTGGCTAATGGCCAATTTATTTTCGTTAATTATACATGGAACTTTTATTCATTACATAACTTAAGGCAGATTTATATGACATGAGTCTGGCTAGACACACACTCCGTATTCGAGCAGCACAAACTCACATTTAAGTTTGTACAGATTCTCCTGTTTACATCAGTCGTTGCATGAAACTTTTAAATACTTGTCCGCACTCCTCCACTTCAGCTGTCCAGAGCTGCTGATCTTGCTGCCAGTTGATTGAGAGACAGTTTATTGGCAGAAGTTTTAACTGTAACTCAAATAGAACAATCTGAGATAAATATTCAGTTTTAAGTGTAGCAGAGGAATCCCTGGTGTTCAGCCTTCTGTCTGTTCCATCTCAGCGACCTGGAGAAGTCAGTGGAGGAGATCCAGAAGGAGTCGTCTGTCAACCACAAGCTGGTGACAGTGCAGGAGCTGGAGGAGAAGGCCACTGTTCTGAGAAAGCTGGGAGAGACACTCACAGAGCTGAAAAGTGAGTCACGCTGGCGAATTTCACATTCTGTGCACAACCCCAGAACAGAAAACACAGTCTTTTACTCAGGCAGACAGTTTATCATGCACTAATTACTCACTAAGGCACTGATTATCCTTTAGTCACCCACAGCTTGTCTGTCAAACATTTAATCAGTCTCAGAATGCTCATTGCTTTAATAAACTCCCTGACCATTTCACGGTAGTTCAAATTGTTTATTTTTTATTTTTGGATTACCACAAAAGGCTTTCAACATCTTTGGTAAGTAGAACTGATTTGTTTGGGGGATTAAAGTTGGCTTTCTGTGTTATTCTTCTCCTCTCTCCTGCAGATCAGTTCCCAGGTCTGCAGAGTAAGATGCGGGTGGTGCTTAGGGTGGAGGTGGAGGCTGTCAAGTTCCTGAAAGAAGAGCCACACAGGCTTGATGCCCTGTTAAAACGCTGCAAGACTATAACTGACACCCTCGCCACTATGCGCAAGTATGAACCTGGTCTGACTGAGAGCAACAGATGTAATGTACCTTTATGCTGTATATGTCAGTCAAACAGACCCAATAAGTGCTGAATAAAAGTAGCTAATAAAAATGTATATATTTTTTTTTAATTATAAAATGTTTTTACATTAGCTTGGAGATGGAAAAGTTTTAAGTTATCCTGTAAATATCAAGCTGAAATCTCCAGGGTTGAAATATTAAGCCACAGCAGAAGTGCCAAAAATTGCAGTTCCTCTAATGGCCACTTGAGGCTAGCTCCAGAAGCCATGCAATCGTCACAGACCCCCATGTTAAAATGGCCAACTTTAGAGCAGAAATAAACATGTTTACAGCCCATTACAAAAAGCAGTTATGGTCTCTACAGCTAATTAACAACAATTATGACAAAGCTATGGGGGTTTTATTTTAAAAAATCTCACCCGTTTATTTTTAAGGCTTAAAGTTATGTGTAGTTACGGGCGCAGCCATTTTGAGTGACAGGTGGATGCCATCTTTGAAGTTGCTACCATGGCAGCGACATTGGTTGTAACAATAACCTCAGATTCACAGAGTATAAGCATGGCCATACCTGTCACTATTTCAGTTCTTGAAAGTTCATCTAAACATTTTGGTCACTTAAAAGTTCTTGTTCAGTGTTTGGTTGTACTAAAAAACCCTGTAACCATAAATGCACAATTAACCATGAGTGCACTGAGCTGAACAGGCTAGCAGCTAGCGGTAGCTCCACCCTTTCATCAAAATATGGTCACTTCTTGTCGCCTGTGGCTCCAAAAATCCAAAATAGTCAAAATGCCAAATTTAAGGCTTCAAAACAGGAATCCATAAACCACTGGTTAGTGTTATTTTTATAGTCTATGAGAAATACTGATGGAAATGCATTTGTGGGATAAATTCTTGGGATAAATGTGTCCGACATTAGCTAATACAAAAATGGAGCCATTTGTCATCAATTTTGAGGAAGGCTTTCCATTTGTACCTTTGCCAAGGAGATTATGTTTTCACTCTTCTTTGTGTGTCAGCAGAACGTCAAGGATTTTCATAAAATGTGGTGGACAGACAGGCCTTGGATTAGATATTGTTGTTGCATCAGTTCAGAGAGTTCATTAAACTTTTTGTTTTAAAACAAGGATCTTAAAATTACCTGGGGATGGATAGATGATTTAAAATCATAACGTATGTACAACAAAGGTGTCCTGAAGGGTGCATTGAAGCAGCTAATATTGACGTGACCACTTGGCTTTATGGATAACACTTTCCAGCCATATGTATAAATACATTTTAATTTATGGTG
Source organism: Plectropomus leopardus (assembly GCF_026936395.1). Taxonomy (NCBI): domain Eukaryota; kingdom Metazoa; phylum Chordata; class Actinopteri; order Perciformes; family Serranidae; genus Plectropomus; species Plectropomus leopardus. The sequence continues at coordinate 13,010,645 of NC_142193.1, read as the reverse complement.
AGTGTGGACTTGGACTTTTAAAAATTTGCCCTTCAGCGTTCTGTCATCTATCTCCAAATCAGCCGTGTATCCAAAAAGCACCTCCCTTTTTGGTTTAATTAACCTCACTGCTCATAAGAGCTTATCAAATTAATTTTTTTCTTTCATCTTTGTGGGTAAAAGAATTATTCAGTATTGGCAGAGGTTTGCGTCCTTCACAGTGTTTCGAGGTTTCTTTATGATTTTTGGCATTCAGCAACAATAGTTTTCACTTCAAGTCATGGATTATTCATGTTTTTGTCTGTTACAACTCAAAGAGTAAATTAATGAATTCATCTTCCATGTCTTTCCAGACAAGCCAATGAGGGGGTGTGGAAGAAGCAGGAGGACTTCTCGAATCCTTCATCAAAGCACAACGACGAGTTGCGAAAGTTTTCAGACTTTGACATCCCCACCAGCCCGCCACTCACTATCAATGACCTTGGGGTAGGCAACAGCCTGTCAAATTGGAGCCCTCACACCAGCCTCAGCCGTGGCCACGGAAACATGTCCAGCCCTCACAAGGACAATCATCCTCCTGTTCCCCACAAGGGCAAAGCCCTGGAGGAGCTCGAACGCCGTGCTTTAGCTGACAAAGCTTTGTCCGTGGAGGTCCGACTGGTAAGACTTATTTGTCACCTTTCTTTTCTCTGTTTTTTACCGCTCATGTGTCATTACAATTCATGTCACACCACATTGGCTTTGTGTTTAAAAAGGGTTTAGATCAGTTTCTCCTCTTCACAGGCAGCAGAGCGGGACTGGGAGGAGAAGCGTGCCAGTCTGACCCAGTACAGTGCCCAGGACATCAACCGGTTGCTGGAGGAGACCCAGGCTGAGCTAATGAAGGCTATTCCAGATTTGGACTTTGCTGCCAAGCAGATCAAGCCCTCCTCCAACACACCAACCTCCCTGAACCCCCAAAGTGGGGCAGGAACCCCAGAGAACCGCGCCAGCAAGCCCCAGCACAAGCTGTCTGGCAAAGAAGGAGGATCCAGGCGTGGCTCTGGTGAGCTTAAGGGAAAACTTTGCCTCTTTAAATGGTCAGATTTTTAAGAGCTATAAAAAACAGCCTTGTATTCAGGGTAACCAGTGTGCATTTTAAATTCTGTCAAATTAGCTTTTAGATAGTTTTACAAACCCTGCAGGTCATCAGATTTCCTCAAGAATATGTGTTTCCTAAACTGAAAGAAAATATTAACATGGCATTTAATGTCGTGTAATGTAGGTTTTACATACCATAATATACATAATATACTTCCCACAAATGCCACGTTGGTTGTTCTAAAATCCCCATAGTCACTGTGTGAGTCCTATCTCAAGATACCCCAATTACGTCTTTTTCCAGATGAGCTAACAGTACCACGGTATCGCACAGAGAAGCCCTCCAAGTCTCCTCCTCCTCCACCACCCAGACGCAGTTTCCCGTCATCTCCAGGCATAACCAGCCGCAGCGGAGAGCCCCTCATTCCTGGAAAAAGTATAAAGGTAAGAGACAATTCAGGGGTGTACAGTTTTAATATCTACACAGTAATATTGACAGTAAGGATTGTGCAGTTAAAACAAGGAATATTCTTGTGCTCGTCAATAAAATGTTGAGGCTGCAAGCTCCAGACACGGTTAAAGCCAGTTTTGTATTTTCGTTTGTAGAAGTCTGAATCTGAAGAGACTGAAGGCCAGAAGCCTCATGTAAAACTGAGGAGGGCCGTGTCTGAAAACCCCCGTCCTGCGTCTACACCCCCAACACTTGCGTCCGGGGACAAGGAGGAGGGAGAGGAGGAGAAAATTGCTGCTGAGTTGGAGGTAAACTAAAACATGGGCTGTGTATTATGTTGATTATACCCTCAATAGGCTGTTGTTCAATGACTTGGAAAACTGCGCTCTTTTTATTATTTATGTTACGTCCACAATCTGCTACTGGCTTTCGCGCGCACATATTCTCGCATGCAGACATGCTCACCATCATTACCACATGTTCAAGCAGCAGGTGCCATATGTCCCCCTGCCCCGGGGCACTGGGAGAGCCCAAAGATCACATACTGTTCAGTCACACACATCATCACCCAGGGCTCACAGATCACATCCAGACAGATGGAACCTGATGGCTGCTTGGACTGTGTTTGAGATGGCCTGCCTAAAATTTGATCGAACACAGATTAAACAAAAAATGATTTTTTCATCACTCAGAGGCTGTTTTGCTTTTATTCTGCAATTTATGACCACTTTTGAACCTCCCTTTTCACTCCCCAGCTGTTTGAGAGAGCCCCAATCAGACTTGCTCCTCCCCCTCCCCTCTCCCTGCCTGTTAGCCCCCGCAGCAGGAAAAGTGTTGGCCCCTACAGACTGGACCTGTGGTCCTCTGAGGCCCCGGGCACTGAGGTAACACTCTGGCTATCTGACCCTGAGTGCTCTGTGTTGCTGCCCTCTTAAACCTTTTCTTCCTCTTCACCTGTCCAGCACACACAGAAACCACCAGCCACTGCTCAGCCTCCAGCCACATCCTGCTGTCTCTTCAAGCTGAGTGAATGCAAAGTCTCCCTTCAGCAGATACTACTGCTCACAAATTATTGTGTGCACATGCTGTGTTTAAAGAATCCCAACCACAAATGTGCAGAATACACCAAAACAAAGCCGCATTTCCACAAAAGCCTGTCCGTAATCAATTTTGCAGTTTTCGAATTGCATTATGTGATTTAAACTGTTGTGGAGAGATTGAATAACCATGCATGAACACCATAAACCGAATCGAATTGTTTGATAGTGTGATCGTTTATACACACACACAATCAGTTGTTGATGGGCAGGAAGTTTTAGAGGTTTTTTGTTTTTTTTACTTTTTTTCTGGAAATTAAGCTGTCTGTATTGTTGATAGCTTTGAGACTGAATATCATTCGCAATTTGATTCAATGTGAAATTGAAATTATTGATTGATGCAAGTTTAACTTTACACCAAATTTAAAAAAAACCCAGTGTTGTTCAATAACAACGCAGCATTTTGCCTCAGGAGACATCAAGTTTTGGTGCAATTTGGACAAAAAAACTATATGAATGCATCAGTGCTTCACAACCACATGAGAGACATTCTGTGTGTTTTCTGCAGTGGCTTTAAAGTTGATGTTGTGTTGTGTGAGAGCCAGTTCTTATGTGTGACCAGTAGTAAAAAGTGCTGTCCCGCTGTGCCTTAGGTCCCGATAAGACAGTGTGTTTTAGCAGCTTGAGGCGGCTTTTTGAAATGGTTTTTGAGTGAGCAACTTTTGCGTTGCTGAGTGCCTTCAGTTTTTCCACTCTATGTGCCTTGTATTTTTGCTGAAGTGCTTTAAATGCTAGAGCTGAAAAAACTTCATTTCAGAGCAAAAAAGCACCTTGACATTGTCCAATCAGATGAATTGAGAGGCAGGCCTTCTGCAGTAGCATTAGGAGTTAGCAGAGAAATATACATGGTTCGTGTTAAACTAATTTCAGCTCACTTTCAACATAAGGCAAGCTGAAAGACACATCTGAACAAATTGCAGCCTCAACTATTTTCTGACATTTTACCATCCATAATTAGGCCTGACTACTGACAGAAGATTGTCGAACTGTCCCTGACTCCTCCCCAAATAAGCCTTGAACCGACGACAATCGGTGGTACACCATGGGATTTCTTCTCTTTCTTTGAGTTTCATGTACCCACACAGATCTCCACTTCCCTGTATCCATCATACTATTTGGGAACAGCCTCCCACACACTTGGACCTGTGAGTTTACTCCACAGAAAAATTACAATTAAGCTTAGTAATGTGATTCAGTTCTAGCTTAATAACAATAAAAAACAGCAATAAGTACTCTGCCTGATTGAGGCAGGCTTAAACAAAAAAGGCAATGTGGTGCAATGTGCCTCACATTTTGCAGGTTGCAAAACCCTCCCTTTCTAATCGGGGCCTTCTCTAGACTTGAGAGGGAGCTACTTGGGACAAAATACACAAGCAGCACATCAGATGCAACAGTAGGGAACCCACACATTCTTACGAACTAATTCTTACGTTAAAAGGAAGTTATCTAGACAAACATTGCAAAGACGCTGATAAAATCACTTACTCTTTTCTTTCTTTTGGTTGTCTTAGTATGCAGTGACCTCATGCAGTAAGTTTTTGGATTGTGCTGAAGCCATGACCAGTTCATTGTGTTTAAATTTACACTTCAAGTGCTTTCCTCATTTATAGGGAAGCCGTTTGTCTCCTGTCCCCCACATCGTGTTGACAGAGTATTTTCCAGCTTCACCCACTGCCTCAGAAGATCCTGTCAGAGATTCAGGAAATGACCCAGTGGATGAGAGTCCATCACAAGATTGGACTGCTCATCACGCTGTCCACCAGACTCAAATTAAAAAAGAAAGAGATCCAGTTGGAAGTCCTCCACAGCGAGGTCAAGAGCAGTGTTCTTTTAAAGATATGGAGTTAAAACAAGAGGTTGCCCTGTTGTTGACAGAGCTGGAGGTGAGGGTGGTGTCTCCTGTTGAGGTCCAGGAGCTCAACAGGAATATAGGAGAAGCCCTGCAGACTCTGATTATCACACCACTGACTAATGAAGTCCCAGAGGTCCAGCTGAGTGTCCGGCCTCTCCTAGTACTCTTCAGAGGGTTAAAAACAGTCAGCGATGTCTACAGGCTGCTGCATTCCCTTTTGGAGTCATCCAAGCCGGTGCCCAAACCCAGAATAAAATCCTCCCGCCACTTGAGGCAGCAGAGCTCTCTGGTGGAGGCTCTGAGAAGAGGGATAGAGACAGGGGATAGAGTGCTGACACTTCAGCACAACACTGAAATTAAGATTCCTGAGGTACAGCAGACATCAGTAAAGGTTACTCTTGAGTCCAGTGGGTCAGCTAGCTCTGTGGACAGTCTATCCAAGGAGAGCCAGAGGACAATGAGAGAAGATATCAAAAGCAGCACCTACAGGAGGCTGGACAGCTTGGAGGAGACAATTCGTGAGCTGGAGAACACCTTGATAGAGATCAGTGGCCATCCATCCTCAGAGCCGCTCTGCGCTGAGGCAACCAACAAAAGCACACCTGTACAGATGACAGGCAGCCCGACATCAGAGACGAAGAAGCCACCGGTCCCACCCAAGCCGGCCTCTTTCAGCCCAGCATCGATCCAGGTTCATTGCTCACACCTGCTGTGCAGATTCCTGCTCTGAAGCAGCGTGCTCTATTTTCTGTCTTCATTGCTTCTCTCTAAGTGACTGTTGGGACTTCACTTTCAAGTGTCTGATGTCTGCTCCCTGACTTAATCATCATCTACTTGTATTTGAAATAGAAAATATGTAATAGGGGACAGACAACAGACTTCTTCCTTACTTGTCTGTTCTGTTATTAGTGCTGGAGCTGCCATTCTTTTGAGCTCAGACCTGTTAATTGTTTCTTTATCGATCCGTCCTGGCATCTGTTTTCTGTCTGTAATTCTAGCCAATTTCTCCTTTTGTCGCAGTAAACATGCAATAAAAACAAATGCATAGATACTACAAACATCTTAAATTTCCTCTTCTTTTTTCTACTCTTGTCAGCTCTGTCTGCTTGTCTTTTGCTCTGCTTGAAATCAACTCTCGTTCCCTTAGAAATATTCTTAAACAAAATAATGATGTGCTGAGGTACATATGCTGTTGTGCTGTATTTAAATGAGCTTAAAGGCATATTTTATGTACTTTGTGACATTGTTATTGCACATATCTAAAGGTACTTTGTGAATTTGTGTTTCTAGAACACAGAGATTTACAATTTGGGTCAATACTTTCAGGCAGAAATATGATTTATAGTTTTGTGTCTGTTTTTGTGCTTAAGTTAGTAATGGGAACATCATTTTTTCAAAATGGTCCAGTATTAAATGAGAGGGCTGCAGCTGGTAGCTGTGAAACCAGCTGCAATTTAACCACTTAGGGCATTTGTGTGACCTAGAAAGAAAGAGTAATTGTCATTTCATAGCGTTGTTTTTAGTCTTTTAATAAAAAAATACAATTATATGCCCAATATTTCATTTTTTCCTCATGCTATCAAAAATGGCATTGAATATTTATATTTTCCAGGTATAATATCAAAGTTAGAAATTCCAGTACCATGAAAACACTTGTTCAAAAAATTACCAACTTCAGTTTGGTTGAAATAAACCTTTAACTCAACCAGTTAGATGTGAAAACCTGCTGGCTTTTTACATGCTAAAATTACAATATATTAAATGGAGTCTGGTGGCTTTGGTAATAGTGATTTCAGGACCTTTTTTATAATGTTGTTAGTCAAATACACTGATGATCTGAACCTGTCTGTGGCAAAAACAAGCATTTTTAAGTGGACGTGCGGTACATTGGGATTGTGTGTGCTCCAAGTGGTTTCATCGTAGCCTGTTTCACAGTTGCCAACTGCAGCAGTCTCATTCAGTACTGGACCTTTTAAACAAAACAATCCCATTAGTTACTTAGACACAAAAACATGGGAAAAAACGTTGTAAAATACTGATTACCCTTTAAAAATATTGAGCGTCCATTAAGCTAAAAAAGGTTAAAAACAACTGTGAGCAACTTTATTATCAATCCTTCTACTCAGGGACCTGTATGAGGACAGAAATATCTCTCATAACGAAGACAAAAATCACTTCTAATACCCTTCTTGCTAATATCTAATGACCACGTTTTGAACTCTATTACGAGAGATTGCGAGTAGCCTTCTTTCACCTCACCTCCAGTTGACCGTAACACAACAAAAGATTAGTGATAATCAAAAGACTTATTGCGTTTCTGTGTCAGCTGCCACTTCAGTGAGGTGTCTTGACAGCTCGCATAGTATTCCCTGTTGCTCTGAATGTAGCCTCCCACTCAGGGCAGGGCTGCGATCACTGACAGTCGCACTGTCATGGTGAGTTTCAGCCCTGTGATGTTGAGCCAGGGAGCATTCCCATAGGCATGGCTGAGGATTACAGTGTCTTCACACATTATTTCATCACTCCAACTTCAACCACGTTCATCGTTTTTACATGACCCTTCTTCCTACTCTTGTCCAACGTTTGCTCGCGCACTCGCCAAATTCACTCTGACAAGTGATCTCCTTTCAAACCCCATTACAGTTTAGTTTTTAATCAGCACATTAAATAAAGCATTAAATATAGTGTATATTTTATGTCTGAATTTCAAAGTTCAGCTTCACACCAAGAGCAGAATGGGCTCAGAAGGAAGAAAGGCAGGTTTCTTTGCCTTGAATTAACGTAGCGTAGAGAGATTGGCTATTTGACGCTACTACAGTTAATCTTTTATTAGTTTTCCCTTCAGTTAATATCTCTGTGTGCAGAGGAGGCACAGTTGGATGGAAATTTGCCTGAGTGTCTATTTGTTTTTGTGCGTATTAGAGGCAGTCGACAGAGTAACTCAGCAGGAAAGATCATTAAGCACACTGCCTCGTGGATCCTGCAGTGAGGCTGGGCTACGCAATGTCAGTTCTAATGCTGCGTTTCTATATTCTCGTCTTTGTCATTTTCAACTGATAGATGGTGAAACTCTGTGAAGTGGATTGTTCAGTTATATCAGCTACAAGCTCTGATCTTAAAAACCTTGTTGGTCTCTCAGGAGACAGACTTGCTTGCTGGAATCAACTTCTGTACAAAGATGATGTGTGTCTGATGTGATTGTGATGCGTAAACTAAAGGCACTGAAGAGGAGAAATGAAATGGATGACCATGTACTGTTTATCCAAGGTCTGATGAACACATCTGTCCTCTCTTCTCCTTTCAGGGAGGGAACAGTTCAAGCATTGGTAAGGTCCTCCACTCCTCTGCTGCCTCCAAACTGAAGCACCTGCAGCAGAACAGCACAGATAAGACTAAAAGTAGCAGAAGAGAGGACTTTCTGAAGAGCCAGGGCCAGCAACAGGTAATATCTTTATATTGAGGCCAAATGCATGCTTGAGCTGGCTGTCTGTACAGAAGAACTGTATGGTATTTTTCAGGCGCCCACAGTATTGCTTGCCTTTTGCGGGTGGCAGCCAAAACCATAACCGTTTTTCAGGAATTAAAAAAAAGTCTTGCACAGACAAGGGGTATAAAAATCATAAAAGTGAAGATGATCATCATTATAAAAAAAGACATTGAATTTTTACTATGCCCTCTGTCTGAAACTGGGGCAAAGAAAGGTAATGATCTGTTCCTGCTAAAAATCAAATAAGATGGTAGTTTTTCACATACAGGCAAATTTGATGACCTTGTTCTTGATATAGAAACATGATTTGTTATAAAGGTGGTGTTACCTTCAGACATCTCCAGCAAGAATGTCTGAACCTCTGCAAGCTGACAGAGAGCCTCTTCACACCTTGCATTAAAATGTATGTATGTGTCCGAGTTGGATCTAGATCAAACAGCAACCTCTGAGGCTAAAACCTGACGCCAATGTGAAAGCACCAAAAACTGCAATTCACTGAATGACCACTTAAGGCTGGCTCCAAAACACAGAAAATCCCTGTATACCCCCATGCTAAAATGCCATGTTTACAGCATGTTCACAGCCTTATAGAAAAAAAGCTGTTTTGGTCTCTATAGCTAAATTCAACATTCATGATAACCAGTACGAGGGATGAATTTTTATATAATGCATCCATCCATGGCTCAACGATATGCATTTTTAAGGAGGGGCCACTTGAGTGAGAGGCTGTCTGCGAGGCATTGCTACAGTCTTTGAGTCAGATCCATCCCTCACTCCTTCACAACTCCACCCTCTCGTCAAAATATGGTCATTTTAGGCTCCAAAAGGTCAAGATTGCAAGAGCTGAAATTTTGAAACTTGAAGCTTCAGAAAGGCAGTCCACAAGCCGCTGGGTGATATCATGGTAGCTACATCCATTATTTTATGCAGACTTTGATCTAGATATAATTTTACCTGCTTACATTGTATGTCTCCAATGTTAACACAGAGATCCGATCTGATGGCTCTGTCCAGCTCAAAGAACCATGCATTTTAATCAGGGCCTGTCCCCGCCTGTCAACAGCTATAAGAATTAAAATAACATGTTTTCATTTTTAAAAAATCACAGTTACATAGATTGCACATCATGATACTGTCTGCATCTGGAGACAATATTGGTATAAAAGTAAAACAAATATAACAAAGAAGATTTTGGACCACCAAAGATATTTTTTAATATGTGTCAGAGACAGTTGGGGAGATGTACAAAGAAACAGTGAGGTTGATGAGGATGAAATAAGCTGACCTGATTTTAAAGACAGTGACTGACAGGAATACATTATGAAACAGACACCGCATTAGTGGTAGCATCAGATGATAGAGAGAGAGACCTCAGTGTGCCCTGCAGCTTCAGTGTCAGGTGAGGGAGACTGCTGAAACTGTGTGCCTATATCTTTGCACCTGTCTGTGCACATTCTCCATCCAGTTGCATTTTTTTTCAATGAACATGGTATGATAACTGTCATTGTTCATACCCCAGTCAACAATTATACTGGTATACCACTGCAACCCTAGTTCAGTGTGGTCACAATGTGTCCCTGACCCTCTAGAGGTAGTTTGCTGATCGGATCACAATCTGTCCTCAGTGCATTTTTGATGCATTTCAGCTTGTACCAACTTGTACTATTTTCATGAGGTCAAGTACTATCCCATTGCAATCCAGTCGCCCAAAATACATTTTAATGCAAAGTGTGAAGGAGGTCAGAGTCTCCAGAATAGCCATGCAGCCCTTCTGTATTTTTCCCACCAGATCAAGCATAAAATGGCCTTTACTCTCACTCTACACCTCCGCTCAGCCCTCTTTTAGCCCCACAGAACTGCTGCATGTCCCCATTGTGCTCCACATTTATGCTTACATTTCACATAATGTGTATTATTTAATATATCTTTTTTTTGTTTTTGAAACACTGTGGCGATGATTAATTGAATTTATATCCAGTTAAGCTAATGATCATAAGTTCTTTGATGGCAAAGTCATATCGCTGTGGCAGTCTCATTATCACAAGTTTGTCAAAACAGATCAAAGTATCCTCTGCAGGCTTTTTGTCCCGCAGAGAGATGAGTGCCAGACAGGTGATAGTGGCGGAGGATTAGCACTTCAATTATCCAAACTGTGGTTTTATGTCTGAAGGTCTTGAGCTATCTTTAATTATAGTATCTGAACCAATTAAAAAAGTTATAAAACGCCTTTATGTATTATGTATTACCAAAATAGATCTGTCTAAGTCCTGAAACTTGTTCAGTTGGTCTCAAACAATGTATAATTGCCTGTTTGTTTTGACTGAGAAATCAGCCTGGTCACACAGACCTACAAAGATATATAATTGAAGCCTGGAGCCTATTATATTTAAATGTTACCTGAAGGCATAAAAAATGTAAAATGCCTTCAATTTAATTCAGAAAAACTGCAAACTCTCTGCTGAAGCCCATATGTGGTTATACATTTGCCTTATGGCTGACTCAACAACTTTTTTTCCTGGTTTTAATTTGCCAGCATTTCTGTGTTATAAAATAAGGTAAAGAACTGGACATAAGGATACTTGATGGCCTCAGGAGGCGAGGAAATTGAACTGTTGAAGCATGTCAGTCCAGTAAAGCCAAGAGAAGATTTTCGCACCTCTCCTGTGCACAGGGGGAAAAAAGCTTAATGTCAATGTAATTTGAAAAATAACAGGAGCAGTGAAGTGAACCTAAACCTCCACACCCCACAGAATTTGACAGCGCATTCAGATACAAATTTAGTCTTGAAGATTGCAGAGAAGTGACTGTCTTAGGCAGAGAGGGAAAGATTGGAGAGATGGGGACGTAATGAAGCTTTGGTTGCCTCAGACTGAGAGTAGATTGGTAGGAATCTCTGCAGTGCCATATAATAATCGCCCCTTGAGTCGCTGGCAATCACGGATTATTCAATATGAAGAGGACAGCTCTCTTTCCCCACCATTAAGTCTTTCACGTTTCCTCTTCTCTATGTCTCTTTCCTTCTTCTGCTCTCTGCACTCTGCAATTTATGCATGCTGCCCGTTTCTCCTTTTTTCCTCTGTCCCCCACCAGTCTGTCTCGTTCTCTGCGATTTGGAAGCTGAGTAGATTCCTACGCTTGTCTAATGAAAACAAAATTAGTGCCATTATTTCATCATGACACTCACACACGGCACACTCTCTTTGTCCACAAACTGTTCAAAACAGCCATTGTGAAAAGAGGCTGTATGTGTGAAAGCACTATCCTCAGAGGGACAGTGGGCCCTCAAAGCTAATTGTCAGCGTGGGAAGTCGGTGCCAAGCCGTTTAGGGTGGCAACATACCACAACTGCATGACGAATAACAAAAAGAAACAGAAGACCCAGCTGACTTTTACTGAGAGAATAAACTGTCAGCTGTGGCAGCTTTCACAATAACTGCGTTTTGTGGCATTTTGAAGTATGAGGTGCAGTGAGTAGTTGAGAGGTCAAGTAGTCCCTTAGTGCACTAGTAGGTAGAAGTTTGGGGTTTTTTTGTTGTACAGAAACAAGCACAATCAGGCCATTGGGTAGGAAAATGGAGGACTCTTAAGTATACAACTGCCAACCAACATGGTGATACTGTACTAGTCTCATTACTGCTATATTAACAAATACAAAATCTAAACGTGTATTGTGCCCCACAGTGTTCAATATTTAAAAACAAAGAATGATTGTGAAATAAATAAGCACATTAATAAATTGTGTAAATTACATCATTTTTTTAAAAAGTTGTAAAAATTAATTAAGTTTAACTTTTAGTGCAGTTTCCAGTCGGAAAGGACATTTTCAATTATGTGAGAGTTTGTAAACAGATGTTTTGATGTAGTTTTGCTGTTGTTAAATGCAATCCCTACAGCAAGCTCAACAACTGCCGCCAGTTTAAGCCAGTTATTTGCTGTTGGCTTGGGCAGCAACTATATCAATGCTGAATCCCTGTGATTGGCTGAAGAGTGAGAGGGTGGTGATAACACCACTGTCATGAAAAGTGGTATTTATGTAATGCTATATTTCATGCTATTATAAACTGAACCGTAATGGCACCTGAAAGGAGATCGCTTGTCATGTGAAAATAGATAATTGACTTGAAATACTTGTATGTGGGGGAGGGGGCTGAAAAAGGACATCTTAACATGTAAATGACTAATGAAATAAAAATGACAATGCTACAAAAAATTCTGATATTATGACAATAAATTATGACATAATAATGAGTTGAGTTTTAATTATTTGTGGAATTATTAAAGAAATTCTAGGCTTATTTAAATATTTCACATATATTATCATGATTCTTTTATAATGTCTTCTTTTATTTATTATTGAATACTTTGGGGTTCAATGAAATGGAAGTGTGAACTTCATGTTAATCATGCAGTGCCATGTACAGTACTGTAGTCTGAACTGGGTTGAAAACCAACACAAATATTTTAGCACTGTATTCAAACCTTAATGAAGCACGATACTCTGAATCTATTGCTGTGTTGTTGGTTTCCACAAGCTGTTGCTTTTGAAACAGCTCCTCTCGGTCAGATTGCTGATGCCTTTAATGTTAAACCAAGAAAACAGCACAGATCCTGACAATTTAGCTTACAGAAGCATGGAGCAAAATCTGTCTACTAAAACATTTAAAATTCAGTATAATGAAACAGCTGAGCACGGACTATGCCTGGAAAAAGCACTGATTATCTGCAGCTCATCTCATCAAATTATCAAGCCGGCTGGCTCATATGCATACAGCCTTTAAGAGCTAATTAAGAACTTCTGCAATCTCTATGTTCACTTCACCTACTGTTTTTTTTAACCCATCAGTGACATTGCGTCCGTGATCTTTTTGAAGAGAAACCCTAATTACGGCAGCTAAAAAAATATAAGCACTCTACTTCTCTTCAGCTTCTAAAAAAGTAAACAGTTTATTTTTGACGAATATATTTGCGCAGAAAGTGTCAAAACAGTCATCAGGATCTGTTTTTCTAGGATTCACATACTCTGTCTTATTATTGAGCAGTAGCTTAAAAATGATAAAATAAGCCACCGCAGTGATTCCCCTCTCCCTCATTTTTCCCTCAAACTCACACTTGCTGATCACGTTTTTGACTGATATTGTTGTTCTGACAATCAGACATGCCCACCGTGGGTGACCTCTCTGCTTGGCCCAAAGATGAAGGTAAAAGTGTCTCTTCTCTTAAATCTTTCCTGGATGTAACTCCCTATATGTGACCCCAAATTCTTACCCTACTTCCAGTTCCCAACGGTGTTTTCTCTTTTGTTTCCTCTGGCCAAATGATTACTGACATTTCTAGGACATTTTGAGCTCAAGGAATGAGCACACCACCTCAGAGTCTCTCTGTGGTTCAACCCACCAGCTAAGATGTAAATGGATGTAAATATGTAAATACCTTTAGCATCAGTAGCATCATCCTCACAATGACATTTCCCACCAGTTCAGATAAAAGGCAGCTGGTGCACATTAACATGTCATGAAAGCCAGCTGGAGGGACAGTTAAACATTTTAAGACATCACTGCGTACCATCTGTAATCAGCTAAAACAAGATGCACTGGCACCACTTTTTGGTTTTATGAGGGTTCTGCATTTAACATCGCCAACTTCAAGTTAGTTTTTTTTTTTTCAAGATTAAATTTGCTGGCTGAATGAATATTGTGTCATTCAGCTAATGATAATTTGGTATTTTGGGATAACAGCTTCAGCTTTAGCACCTGGCATGGCTGATTAGATTTCAGGGGTTATACTCTTGTTACATGCTAATAATGTGGTCCAAATATATTTTATCATTGGACCAAAAAAAAAAAAAAGAAGCATTAAAGCTACAGTGGGAAGCTTTTATGAAAATAATTTTCACTCCATCCACACATATTCCAACTTTCTAATCTACAGCTAAATAGTACACACTACTACACGTTTGGGAAGAATTATGCTATGCAGTAACAGAATCTCAATTCATATTTGACCATCGCTGCCTGGACTGATAGTTTGACTGTAGTTGACAAGCAGTGACTGGCTTCACTGACAGTTGTGTTAGAAACTCCTCAGCACTGATTGATTGTTTTTGTACATTTGCACAAATGTAAGTGAAAGCAATACCAGGAGGCAGATGAATATGATTTTTTTTCCACAGATAATCCATCTCATGTACATCTTTGTGAATGTAGTGAGTTTCAGCAAATATGACAAGTGTTTTTTTATAAAAGTTACCAACTGCAGCTTTAATGCTCAAGTTTTTTGCAGAGCATCAGGTTCTTGTGGGTTCAGGCTCTGATGTTATCTGTGTGCGTGTTAATTGTGGGTGTTAAAATTAACAGAGCCTCTCTGATGGAGCTCTGCGCCGCTGAGCCCGGGCCGCCTGCTCACTAAAGCTTTACTCAGAGGTATTAGAGCATTCAGGGCATGAGGATCCTTCGAATCAATACGCTGGATAAGAACAGACAGTTCAAAGCCACAATTTCTACCCGTTTGCTTTGGCACAGATCAAGGAGGGCATGACAATGTGAATCACTTTCACGCCGCAAAACCCTATTTCCATTTCCCATTTGGCCTCTTATTACTTCTGGCGGTAAAACAGGCTAGTTAAAGGTGCTGGGCACGAGGTGGGGGTTGTGCAGACCCACCCTGGGAGGCTGTCGTTTGGCAGGCAAACGTGTGCGTGAGATGAAGGGCGACTTCTCTGCCGCACTCACAGACCAGAATAAATGTGTCGGCTAGGCTTGAGAGGAGTTCCTCAAGCAGAAGGAACAGCCCCGCTCTCTGGGGACAGTTGGCAGCACAGGCTCTGGAACTACAACAGAGCAGGTGAAAGCCTCCCAGCAGCGCAGTGTGGACTAGCACACCTGCTCTCCTTTTACACCAAACTACTCCCTTTAACTCTTAGCCAACACCTTTTAAAACTTTTAGAGACATTGCTGGAACTCTCCTCCTGTTGCTCCCTGTGAAAAGCATCAATAAAACCTCCTTTAAGTGTAAAATAGTTTCTTTCTTTCTCTTATCTCAACACTGTCATCAGTCTGGTGTATTTTGTGTGGTTTGCACCCTGCAGATAAAACTTACAAACTGTTTTTGGCAGATGCATTTATCTGCAAAAGAGAGACAAATACATGTTGTGACAAACGTGTTACCCCATGAATGTGACGCTTTTGAAACAGTGACATCTACTGACTCATTTCAGCATTACACAAAGGGACTGAACATGTGATGCTGTCCATCCATCAAAATATTTTGCATTTTTAATGAGTAAAAATCATTAAAACAAGTGTCAAAATAAAGGTGGTTAACACCAGTGTAATTTGCATTGTTGCAAAGTGTTGCATCCTATGACCAAAGGTCTGTTTATCAGTGGTTTGGTCACCATGTGGAGATGGCAGCCTGTCTCATGGCTTGCAGCACACATGCTGGTATCAACCTGAATAACAATCTCCTGTGTTTGTCTCTTGTTCTGTTTTCACCTTTCCTTCAACCCCCCACCCCTTCACTACACATTTCTTCTGACACTTGCTCCTGCGATCAACCTCACCCACCCTGCCACCCTATGTGAACCCGTGCCGCCCTGCACCTCCCACTGTACCTGTGACCCTGCAGCAGTGAGCGACCTGTCCGTGTCCAGCCTCTTCAGCTTCCTCCTCCTCCTGTTCACGTGACTAGAGAGCCACATACATACATCCGCCCCCTTCTCAGCCTCTTTCACATCTCCAGTGTTTAATCGAAAATCTACACTGGACCCCAATCTGTGTGCATTAGTGGATGTGTGTGAACATATGTGTGTGTGTGTGTGTGTGTGTGTGTGTGTGTGTGTGTGTGTGTGTGTGTGTGTGTGTGTGTGCAAGCATGCATGCACACCAGGCATGTTTGACTGTAATGGTGAAGGAAGGTGCTGCAGGCGACAGTGCCCAGCCAATTTTAAGAATTTAATTTTTCATGATTTTGCCTTTGATCCCTGAAAACCTCCATTCCCCCTTCTCCAACTCTCCTGTGTCCCCGCTCTACCTGAAGGCCTTGGGGACCAGCAGCACCAGTGGCAGTATTGAGCCATACCTCTCTGGTATCAAAACGGGAATTTTCTCAGGCCGAGCGCCCTCTCATGCAGCAGCGTTTGCCCCTGGCCTGAGGAAGTACCCCCAGGAGGGGGCAATGCCCTCCCTGACAGCCTCCTCCAGCCAAGCGAAGGCCCTCCTGGCAAGCCTGTCTGCCTCTGGCCTGAGCGCAGAGGCTCTGCTTCTCTCCTCCACCCTGCGTCATCGCCGCCTTCTACGTGAGCAGCGAGCCTCCTCCTTGCCCCTGCACAGCAGCCAGTCCACCCCGTCTACTCCCACTGCTACCTCCCCTTCCTCATCCGCTTCGCCCACCACTCCGACTCTTTCACTGTCTCCCTCCTCTCCCACCTCTTTGAGCTCCCTCACCCCACCTTCTGGGGTTCTCAAGCCCAGCGGTTGTAACTCCAGCCTCAACAGCTGCAAGGAGGATAACAACGAGCATGTGAAAAAGGACCTTGCCCCTGGCAACTCTCAGTGATGAACAGGAGGAAGACATGGGAGAATTCAAGCACCATCACATCATGAACCATTAAGAGAAAACAACTGCATTATGGAAAATTCCAGCCTTTTTTTAGCCTCATATTTTCTTTTGGGACTTTTTGGCATTTTCTTGTTTTTCCTCTCTATTTTTGGCCTCAATCCAGTATGCAGAGTCCTCAAATTTCCATGGCAAGAACTGCCGTGCTGTAAAAAGGAGTCACAATCATCTTCTTGGACAAGTTTCCTACTCTGATCTGGCTCCACAGTTCCTCTGCAGTTCTCCCACGCAGTCATACTGCCAGCCTGCCAGATAGAGAGCGCACAAACAGCCCTCCCCTCCTACCAGCTGCCTGCTGTAAGCTGATGTGGTCTGGATGGATTAACTGACAGTAGCAGTCTCATATAAACCCTCGCTCAGTGGGGTTGTTAGTGGAGTAGAGATCATTTCTAGACTGTGACTTTTATCATAGAAAATAGAGCTGCAATAATCACCAAGTCAGTCCAGTAGTTGTGTGTGTTCAGGATAATGCTCTCACATCACCTGGCAGAATGTGTTCAGAAAAAAAGAAGATCAAGGTGATGATTGTGGTTTCAAGCTGTTTTTTGTTAAAAGGGCATTTGTGGCTTTTCCCGCATCACCTGTGTTTTAAACTCTGAACTGGTGCTATATTTTCCCCCTCCGTTTGTACACACTGTGTAAAGAGTTTACATGATAGTCCTCACGCTCTGATCTCTGACCTGCGCTTTGTTGCAAGTGTACATTCCACTGTCTGACTTTACTTTCACATCACACTGAATATTAATATGCATACCTGCAGAACGAAATCCTTGCAACGGAAATTTGGAACAATTTTAGTGAATTTTCAGATTAAAAACGACCGTGTATTTACAAAAGCACATTGTAGGGAGCAGCACATTTATAAAAGAACTGGGAGGTGCAGTTAAACAGACAAGAGGGAAGAACGGTGAATTGTATAGCTATGTTGAATTTCTGTATATGTGTATTAACTAGTTAATTATGACAATCAGGATGTTTTCTGCAGTAGCATCTTACAGGTTGCTCTGGCATTTTGGCACCTGACATAACAAACCTTTCCAAAGACTCGAGCGCATACACACAGTAATGAGTAACACACACATTCTGTCACACAGTCTGCACTTGTCAAGCCAAGCTGTTTGCAGAAAGCACAGACTCTACTTGTTGTTTGTTTCAGCAGATCTTGTGTGATGATTCAGTTCTTAAGTCACATCTGTTGCACCACTGATATTGAGCACTCTGGTAAAATATGCCACATTGACCACAACATGATTTCACCCTTTAAAGGAATCTGATCTGCAAAGCGACGGATCAAGTGGTTTCTTTTAAAGTTCAAAGTTACTCTGATGGGAAGTAGCTTCAGAAAGTTTTCAGCCATATTTGCAGGTCTTAATATAAAGCATAATGCCTTCTTTGAACAAAATGTATCTTTCACTGCGGTGAATCGCACTTCAACATCTGTGACACAGTTTAAACTCTTGAATAGTGTTTGAAAGATAAAGGAAGTTAATCAGCACATATTTATAGACTTCAGACACAGCTTGACCTTTAAAGGGTCTGCGATGAGAATATGAACACATGAAGCAAGCACAGTTTTTCTCTCAAACACTTGACCCTTTCCTCTAATTTTGACTTTGTGAATCTAGTCAATTATGACAAGCACAAAGCGACAAATGTTCCTTGAAGGAAGAAAAAAATGCCTGCATATTTAAAATACTGTAGATTTCCAATGTTACTGTTGGCTCATTTGGTGTTAATACCTGCATGTTAAAACATTTGTAAATGTTAGGCCTTTGGTGCGCCTCAGTGACGGCATCAGTATTTAAAGCACATCAATGGCCTGTCAGCAATTCCCTAAATGTAAACCCTGCACAAGGAACCATTCTGAAGCTCCCTGTCCTGTGTTTTTGCCTTAAGGCTGCCCTCTGGGGAGATGATGGGGTTGAATGGACACTCATAGACAAAATGATTTAATTTTTTTTCCAATGGTTCACAAGAATGACCGCGTGAAATCGATTCTTTGTGGTCGTGAGATTAAAACATGTGCAAAAGGGGATCGTGTCAAAGAGTAGGCAGCTCGAGGAGAGGGGATTAGTTTGGGGACATGTGTTTGAAGGCTTCTTTAATAAGGCTGGCTTTGACTTGCCTTGTCTCCATCGAGAGCACTTGTGATATAAAAGACCCAAAGAGATGAGAAGACGGGTCTGACAGTCAGAGAGCTGTTACGAGGCTGCTCTCTCCCTGCCCCTCTCACTTTGCTTTGTCTCTGGTGTGGGGTTCTGTGAAATAAAAACCACTCAGTTTGAGGTGATCCACAGACAGAGTTTGATAGGCGAGTTAACAGTGTGTGCAATATGTAATTAGCACTCTTGCATTTTTGCCAAGGCAGTGCTTGTTGCCTTTGTGAAACTCCTGCCTGTTTGTCTGCAAGGACCTGTTACCATGTTTTTTCCCAGTGCCTCTAAGACTTTGTTCTTGCCGGAATTCCCCAGTTGATCTTGTATTACAGTATTAGATCAGCAGCAATGACAGAATAACACTTTTACCCAAAGAAGAGGCTGCGAGGATTGACTTGTTCCCATTTTTTCGCAAAAAAAAAAAAGGAAAAGAAAGAAAACAGCACTTGAAATACAGAGTGTATCAGGTTGCAGTGGTGGCATTTGACTAAACACTCCCCGAGTTCTAACAATGTGAAACTGCAAGCTCACAGCACAGCGAATTAAGCCTCACCCTGGGTGCTCTGTAGCTCTGCCAGGCAGGTTCAAGCCCTGGGTTTCATATTGAGTGAAGTCAAATGAAAGAAATTCACTTACTCATGCTGTTCCACACTCAAATCCATAACTCTAAGAGTTAAATTTGCTGCATTTGCGTCTGCTGAGCGTTGGGGAGGAAGTATTCACGCTTGGCTGCCTTCCCCAAGTAAAGTCGGAGATGAAACCTCCCAGAATTGCGTGACAGTGCTCTCTGGAATGATTTTTTTTTCTAAGACAAGTGTTAGTGGGCTGTGATTTCAACATGGCCGGAGGCTTAGAGGGCATGTCGCAGACACTCACAGTGGATGCCCCTGGCAATCAGAAAAACTCATGCAAACTTGAAATCAAACATAGAAGAAATATACATATATAAATATATCTAAGTGAGATGTTTGTGTATGATATTATAATTGTGAAGAAAAGTGTGATATATATATAGGCCTAGAGTAAATTATATACTGTAAAATGTCATCATCTCTTCAGTTTTATATATTAGTGACCATTTTGTACAGATTTTTCTTTTTTAATTCATTGAGAGAGATATTACATTTCACACTGAGATTATTTATTCATACGCAAACAGACATTTTTATATTTGTTTAAAAATATCTGTATAGATAACAGTTAGCCTCTGTAATATACGCTGAAGTTCATTTTTAAATTTTAGGGTTTTCTTTACAAGTTAAATTTTATGTAATTTTGACTTTTTTTTCTTTTGTTTTTTGTTTGAAAGCTTGTCCCTGAAAATACTCGTCCAGCTCGTCTGCATCTTTGCCTCCTTATGTGAAGGGTCACTATTGAGGTGCGAGAGACTGGACCAGTGCCTGTGCTTAGGGGCTTATTTTGCTACTATTTTTTTTTATTCCAGGGGATTGTTTTCTGTATCTGTGGTCTGTTTTTTTGGGATTCACCCCATCCTGTATTTGTGATTAAGCTGGTGTTAGTGAATTGGTCAGAAACACAGATATTGTGGTAACTACTGTGAAAGGTCAGTTCATGGGCCAAAGGCTTCATGTGGAGCCTTGCTGCTTTGACGAAAGTAAGTTACATGGCTTTAATTTCCCTCTGTGTCATGTTTGCATGTGAACTGGAGTGGTAGAAATGTGAACTTATGCGAAGTGCAAGAGCACTCAGAGACAACAGGCTCTTTATCGATACAACAGGTGGAAGAACATTTCGTTGCGTATTCAGTCCCAGTTGTTGCACTGAGTGGCTTTAAGTAGCAATTCAGCTAAAACCACCAAGATGGATCAATAAGGGACTAGTTGTGCAAATTAAAAGTTTTCTCTCTTCTTTTTGCCATTGTAATTTTTTTTATAACGAACCTACATTCTGTAGTATGTATATGAGGTTTTTACATGAATGTGTGGATGTTCCAAAATCTTGGCATCAAAAGTAGAAAAACAAAAATTGACCTGTAAATAGGCCGAGTCATTCCTAGCGAGTTCAACAAATTGTTATGTCCAAAAGAAGATGTTTTATTAATAAACTATGATGATGGGTACAAAGGTATATACAAAACAATGCATGTATAGTCTCAAGCAATCGCACGGTGCAGTCGAAAAAAAAAATGTTGTCTACATGTTTTCTCAAAAAAATGAGAAAGAGAGAAAGGGATATGCGGTTCTGTGTTAGAGGTTTACAGACATGGAGAATGAGACGTTATTTTGGTATCTGTGACACAGGCATGTTCAGTCTTACTGTGATGTTTTGTGGCGATGATGATGACAAAAGTGTTGGATGTCTAGAGGGATTTAGAATGCTTGAACGCACCCCAACCAGAGACGTCACCGGTGATGGTGTACTCTTTCCACAGAGTGATTCTCCCATTTGTAGAGTAGTGTGATATAAGAACAAAAATAATACAGAAAATAGATCTATAATATAATATATAAATCTAAAAGCCTACTGATACTGGAGATACTAATTTATCAGTGTGGATGCCATGATATTCTGTGAGAAATGTGTGTGTTTTTCCTGTGAGAAGACAGTTGGCAGTTGAACCTGCCTTCTTTTGTACATAATTTGCTGTGATTGTGTGTCCAATAAAGTGCAGCTCTCTTGTACAGTGGTGACGCCTGATCTTGCTCTATAATGACTTGTTATTGTTGTCCTGTTGTCAGAAAATGACAACAATGGGCTTCATGCAGGAAGCGATATACAAACAAATGTTATCTTATTTTTGTTTTCGGATCCACAATTTGTTCATATTTTGTTAGTATCTATTGGTTTCTGGGATTAACCAATGTTTTCTTATTTTTGTTCTTTTAGGTAAGATAACATTGTATGAGTGGCTGAAAGCAATCTTACCAATACTGAAGAGAAATTTTTTTTGTTGTTTTTTTAGGCCACACACAAGGCAACATATGTTTTAAGTCTAAAAAAAAGGAAAATCATGAATAAAATTTGGATTGTTATGTTTTAGGGTATTTTTTATGATTGGATTATTAAATTCATGGGCTAATATAAAATACTTTCGGTCCATTGATCCCAATTAAGAGTTCAGTGTTCAGCTTCAAAATCAATTACTGCTCTTTAAATGAATTTAAAGCTGTTTTAACAGTAGATCTTCAACATGAACATGCATCTCGTGCATGCACATCTTCATTAACTGGTATGTCTGTAAATGCAATGCTAGTGGGGGCCTGATTCCCTGATGTGCCTAGCAGTGAAGCATTGTGTTGGGGTCTTCAGAAACTGATGCACCTTGAGAGGCATCACTGTCATGTGGAACATTTCACTGGACACCTGTCAGTGCCACCTGTCCTTTTTTTTTCAATTCTTCTATCTACTTGCGAGACCTCTTCCTGTCCTCTTTCAGTTGTCATCATTGAGCGCTAGGTTTGGGCAATAAGTTTTTTGCTTCTATCTTCATTTGACACCATTTTCTTTTCATTTCAGTTACTGTGCAACCCTCTGCTGACACGACATTTTTAACATCGCATTAGTTTTGTCATTGCTGGGTTTTGGTTCTCTTTTTTTTACCATATTTGCACATGGCACAACACCTGCCCTTATGCCATTTTTATGGGGCATTACCTATTTTGATAAACAATATCATGTTCAGAGCACATGTGTAAGAGCAGCGTTTGAATGGCTAAGAACATTTGGTGAATTTGCAGTGTGCTTCTCTTATTTTATGTCTTAACAAAAATTAAGAGAAAATACAATAGAAATTTAAGAGAATGTTGCTGCTTTGAGTCCATCGTGTTTAGCAACAGAAAATGAGGATGTTGCATCATGCATCATGTCAAAGCTTTCACACAAATTATGCAGTAAGTCTGTTTTAAAATAACGTCATGATTTGTTTTATTACTCATTAGGTAACAATATTACACGTTTTGGGCACATAAAGCCATGAAGTGCCACAGAAATAATTTTTTAGCTTTAGATTTGTAATCAAATTCATGGACTGTTGCATTAAAAATATCCAAGAGTTCCAACTTCAAATTCTATTTACACAGCAAATCCACACTAAAATGCTGGCAAAAGTACACACTGCCATATGGCTAATTTGAGATACTGTATATACAGAACAATCCAAAACATGTTTCTCGTGTCTTTATACTCGAGTGTGATTCCAGTTACATTTGTAAAAAAAAAAAAAAAAAGTAATTGAACAGAAGTAGCTCAAGTGTCCTGGCGCTGGGCTGGCCGTCGACCATCTGCCCGTCTGAATGGTGTATTCCGCAAATCTGAGGCAAAGCAAGAGCGGTTTTAATAGGATGTAAACATCAAACATGCAGCACATTTGCTTAAAGTATCACCATGTGACTCCACCAGGAAGCAAAGTGTTACCGCACCTGTGATGATGTCCTCCAGGGCGCCGTCCTTCCCCTCACGTACCTGCGGTTTCACCTGCCTCTTCTTTAGCTCTGCTATCAGGTCCATCTGGGGCATCTTAGGCATCATAGGCCCCTGGAAACCCATAGGAAATCAAGATCAAGTAAATTCATAATTTCCTACCCACTTAAAGTTGACTGTGGTGGGTTTTAGTCATACATTTGTTTTAGATGGCTGTACTTCTGAAAACCTTAAAGTGATGCAAACCAATATAATATATAATACATATTTCAGTTTTCATATTACAATTTCTGAAGACAGGATCTTGAATATTTTACCTTTTGCACCCCAGCTTTGTTCGGCGGTGATGACACTTTTTCCTCAACGCTCTCACTCTCCATTTTCTTTTTCTGCTCAATCTCTTGCTGTGCCGTCTGCACAAGGACAAGGACGAAAGAATGAACATGCAATGCAACAACTGTAATAGATAGTTATCAGAAATCCACCACACATCCTCACCTTATAGGCCTTTATCAAGCGCCCAAACATCGGGAAAAACATGGAAGGCTGTGTGGTTTTGGGGTTCTCTCCGAAATACTCCACCACCGAGCCGTATGCTTCCTGGACAGAGATGGGTAAAGTTAGACAATAACATAAAATATACACGAATATAAACGATCAGCCACAACATCAGCTCAGTTCAGTGTTTCTATTCAGTCATCACACATACTACAATAAGTACAAACAATGCAAACTACATGAACAAAATCAGCAGTCTATGTACTGCTAGAAGCAAAAGCTTATATATGCCTGTTCTACATTTGTTTAAATTTAAACTACCCTTTCAAGAATAAAAAAAGAAATCAGACTTGTAACCCTCAAAGATGATGTTGTAAGGCATTCTTTTGAAACCAAAAATGATTACTGAGTAGTTACAAATTTTTAATTTTATATCAGCATTGTTCTGCGTTTTAACCCTAACAACAGAAACGCATCTCCTTTTAACCTCTTTTTCACTTTTGGTGCAAAGAAATTACAAAAACCTCTCGGATTGTATGTACACTGACAGATGAAGTGAATAACATTGATCATCTCGCTTGGTGCAATGTCCTGCTGGGAAACCTTGGGTCCTGGAATTCAAGAGGATGCCAGTTGATAGCACTACCAAACACCATTGCAAACCTAGTACACCTGAGTGTACCCTAGAGTGTCAAGTGGCATCTACATGAATGGAGGGTACCAAGGTTTCCCAGCAGAATGTTGGATTTAACAAGATGATCAGTGTTATTCATGTCATCTGCCAGTGGTTTTAATGTTGTGGCTGATCGGTATAAATGTCTGTAAATGTGTTGAATAATATGTAAATTGTTGATATGAATTGTGGGCTAACCTGTGCTGTCTTGCTGTCTTTGATCAAAGTTTCCAGCTGCTCACTGTGGCTTTTGATGAATTCCTTCAACACCGGGCTGTCATCCTGCACCAGGAATTCCTTTTTGGTCATTTCCATTCCTCGTTCTAAAGAGCGGATATCCTGAAGAATGCCGTCCAGAGATACTGGCAGGGAAACAGAAATGAGTTAAGTACTGCTATCAATTCAAATCACAAGCTACAAAACTGAACAGCTTGACCATTTGTGTGAATGTACCCAGGGCTGCATTGTCTACAAAGTGTAGCTCGGTGTGGAAGTTGGCCAAGTCGGGGTATTTTTCCTGGATGATACTGGTGATGAAGTGAAGTAGGGTCTGGGAGCGGTCAGTTGACTTGGTCTCCAACAGCTGAAAAGTAAACATATTGACAAAGTTGATTTGGTTATTCCAGTTTTCTTAAATCAAGACTAGTAACTAGTGACAGTTATGGAGTAATGGTAAATCTATCTTAAGTTCATTAACATTAGTTTCCATTTTGCTAATGGTCATTCCAAACCAGATGAGGCTGTAACTTGGGTGGGATACCGTTCACCTTTGAACTGATAATGGTACCAGTTCCAGTGCCTGGAATTGGATACTGGTACCCAACTGTACCATTTTTTACTTTCTCTGTAACAACAAATTAATACAATAATATTGACAGGACAATTGGCCAGGTGCCTTAATAATCAGTAGATTGGTGCTGCTGCAACAGCTTTGGCTTGCTGTAAAGCCAATAGAGCGGAGGTCTTTCTGTAGCTTCCCAGCTCAGGGGCGCTTCTGTCCCCAGTCTGAACTTGAACCCTGCGGCTCTGTGGAGCTTTGTTACCAGCCTCAGAGCTCATTTGCTGGCTTCCAGGCTTTAAGGTGTTTTGCAGCATTTCCAACCACCTATTGTCTAAATCTGTCAATTTCACCCAGATGCAGTATCAGCTATCGACATTTGGTCCCATTGGATTTGACATGAATAGGTACTTGTTAGTACTGATGTTATTTGGTTGGTACCTTTCAAAGCACCAAGTTTGCTACTCAGCCCTAGCTGTAATGGTAAAAACATAAGTGTATTGAATTAATAAAAGATTCATTTTACTGCTTATTGATTAAGCTTTTGATTTATGAAAGAAAGAACGTTGTTGTTTTTTAAAGTTATGCTACTTACAAGGTCCAGACTCTGCAGCCGAAAACCGTATGCTGCACCCCTCTTACTGCTGTTCATATAGTTGCCAAAGGCGAGAATAATCTGAAGAAGAGCACATGAGATGACTTATGCAAAATCAAACATTTGGAGCAAGTTGTACATCAGCAAGTTGTATTCTATTTGACTTACTTCTAAAATCTTCTTCAGTTTGGTTGAAGACTTGATGGACATGGATGCAGCAATGATGGAGTTCAGTTGCTGTGGAGAAGTGAAAACAAAATCAATACATCTGTTTAAGAGCTTAAATCTCTTTCAGTCCAAGAAATGATGCATTTGACAAACTGACCGGCTGCAGGCGTTTGACAGTATCTGGGAAGTTGCCCATGAAAGTGAGAGTGCTTATACGCTGCTTCAGACGAGGAATCTTCCCAAAGCGGAAAATAAATTGGTCCTCGTTGGTAAGCTCCTCCAGAGGCCTGCCATCCTTCTCATAATTTACCAGCAACTTCAACTCATAATCTGTTGGTATGAAGGGCTCGAGTAATTCCAGAAGGTCTATGGACAAAGACTGCTGGTCATACCTGTACAAAAGAGTAGTGAAGGTCACACCAGTTCGTGTATGTGAGAGAGAGTGGAGGATAGCTCAGAAATGTCAACAATGCAACAGATAGTCCATTAAGCACGTACGTCTCTATAGCAGTGCAGATAGCAGACGGGTTCATTCCCCCCTTGCGTAAAGTAATGGCCAGATTCTTGGCCCTGTTGGGGTCAATCAAGGATGTCTTGCTGGGGGCTTTCTGGACCTCCTTCTTCTTGATATTGGACAGCCCTGTTGGATTACCCTGTGCCCTTGTCTTAAACTGTTCCTCAAAAATATCCATGTTCAACTCCTGATATAAACAGAATTAGAGGTTGAGACAGGACAATGAGAAGGTAAGGATAGAAAAGTATGTTTTCACACTGCAGTTTTCTGACAGGATAAACTGTGAAGCTCAAGTGCAAAACAGTAGAGGATGTATCTTCTTACCTCTAAGACCTGCTCATCATCCAGGTCGTTGAAGACGGTGCCTGTCACCTGGTTTGATTTTAAGGCCTGCCAGTTTAACAGCGGCATCCTGAACTTGGTCTGGATGGTCTTCTTGGTCTTTACACCTGAGGAAACAAAATGAAGATAAATGATTTTTTTTTTAAATGTAGATCTTTACTGTTTTCTTTGAAGTTGTGACAGTTTGTGCTTTTCACATTCTTCTGTCAACCTTATTACCAGAGTTTGGTGCTCCAGGAGGAGGCAGAGGTCCACCACAAGGTGGGGGAGGTGGAGGTCCAGCACCAGGTGGCGGAGGTGGAGGTGGGGGTCCAGCACCAGGTGGGGGAGGTGGAGGTGGGGGTCCAGCACCAGGTGGGGGAGGTGGAGGTGGGGGTCCAGCACCAGGCAGATGAGGAGGAGGAGGGGGGCCAGGTGGGGGTGGAGGAGGTGGTGGACCTGCTCCTGGAGCAGAAGGGGGTGGAGGAGGAGGTGACGGCACAGCCCCACAGCCTCCAAGAGGAGGTGGAGGTGGAGGAGGAGGGACAACCATCACTGGACCACCTGGAGGAGATGGGGGAGGAGGCGGGGAAGGAACAGAGCCAGGAATGCTGGACAGTGGGGCGGCAGAATCAATGACAGAGCTCGGAGCACCAGGCTGGGAGGCTGGGGCTTGGACGTATTCGACCACTGTGACGGGTACAACCTGGATGTCCAGGCCTCCAGAGGCACTACGTCCCAGTTGGATCAGCCCTTTGTCCTGCAGCTCCTGGATCTTCTGCTCCAACTCTGAAGATGTCTGAGGGGTGGAGCCGCTCAGACGCTCCCTGTCTTTCTCCCTCTCCCTGTCCAGCTCACGCTCCCGTTCTCTCTGTTGCAATGTGCTGACCTGGGAACAGGACTCTCGCAGGCTTTGCTGTTAACAACAAATGCAGATATAAAGCCACAATTTATCTCCACAAAGAACATTTGAAACACAGTCTTCAGGCTTTAAAGCAGATATATTTTTAAACAAGACTACAAGTCTACAGTTAAAGTAGTGGCTTTGTGAGGCTGTACAGAGGTGCTTTGAGAGTTAATGTCGGCTTGCTCACAAAGACAATGCTAGCATGCAAGTGTTTAGTGAGTAATGCTTAGCATGTTAGCATGCTAACATTTGCTAATCAGCACAAATGCAAAGTTAATATCATTAGTTTTGCAGTAATTTGGTAAAAAAGCCTAAGTAATGGATTAAATAAAATTTTGATCTTGTAGTGATGCTAGATGAAAAGTTAGAGAATCACCAATACAATTACAATATGTTGTAAAAATTACTGTTATTCACTCTAAACCAGTGGTTCCCAACTGGTGGGTCGCGGTCCAAAAAGGGGTAGCAGGTCCATTCTGAATGGACTGCAAGTGACTTGTGAACGTATCAACTTTATAAACCCACTTAAGTACAGTGAATTTCCAGCACAGAGCTTTTATATTATTATTTTTTATTTTATATGTGCTGTTTCCTGCTGTTGAGTGAGTGAATAACAGACAGCTACTTTTTAACAGACACCGAACTAGTTCGATGACATGGCCAAATGCAATTATGGCGCTAAATATATTTAACTGTGTGAACCTTGAACTAATGACTGAGGAGAAATCTGGACCCTGTGGCTGGACCAGCTGGGAACCACTGCGCTAAACCAAAAATGTCAACCTGATGCTGGCACTGGAGGAAAAGTGAGGGGATCACCATTGTTATTAGTATTCATCCTCATAGAACCATGATTGTCTCCACTAAATTTCATGCCAGTTTGTCAAGTAATTGTTGAGATTTTCTAGTCTGGACGAACAGAACCACTGAGAGACTAACATTCTCCAGAGCTGATGGCTAAATTGCAAGGTCATTTACAGATTTATTTGACAAGTGCAAACACTCTTATAATTCTTATTTTTATTGAAGATAATTAGATTTTACTTTCATATTAAGATTATTAAAATAAAGCAGACTGCCACTCTTTTGACCTCATTATAACCATTCGCTATGAGAATGGCACAACTTGCTCGGCTAATTGATCCTGTTAAACATTATACACGCCATGGTGCAGCACTTACTTTGAGCAGCTCGGTCTCCTTGGTGGCCTGCATGAGCTGAGTTTCAAGTTCCAGTATTTTCTCTGCCGTCTGATTCTCAATCTCCTGAAGCCGGGTGCTCAGCTGCAACACATACAACACTGTTAACACTTCAATGTCAAAGCCTCTTATTGTTCACAGAGACTCCTGTTTCTTCATTTGTGTCTGACCTGTACATTATGGTGCTGCAGTTCATCCACATGCTCCAATACCCCTCCTCTGCTCTCAGCATCCTCCAGGAGGGCTCCGACATCCAACACATTGTCCAGGTAGGCCTGAATCTGTACCAGCAGCTTTTCACTCTCTGTTTGTTTCAGATTCTAACACACAAGGACATATATTAATCATGTATAAATATGGTATAGAATAATATGATCCATGTTTAATTGTAAAAAATACATGTAGCGGGGACTGATTCAGGTTAACTTTTAAATAAAGATTTACAAAAGAAAGATTTCAGAAATGTATGTGACATATTTGAATATGTATATTTAAGTGTCAGCAAAAGTCTGATAAACAAACATTTTCATTTACTTATTAGTATTAGTATTGATCAATCTGGTCATTTTAAATGCATGAAATAGAGTCTGGTTATAACAAGCTGAAGAGATTTTCATGTTTTGTTTCACAACATAAAATACATCAATATATACCCCACACGCAAACTTTTAAGACTTTACACATCTTAAAAGATGATTGCTAGCAAGCAGCAAAATGAGACTAAAAAGCATCATCACACCGAACACAGCTTTACAGTCTTATTGTGGTGGTGACGTGAAGTCCTGTGACTGTGATGTAGGTTGTTCATAGCCTAGCTTTTTACTTTTGGCATTTGCATTTATGCTTAAAAAATAATAAAAGTGGTTTTAATTTTTGAAGATTATCTTGATAAACAAAACATGTAAGTATCATAAACATTTGCTTGCCACAGAGCTTATCTTCTACAATAACCCCAAATCCAAAGGAAAAATACCATTGGCTTTTTGATGAGAGAACCAGGGCGATGCCGAACGTCCGAGTCGGCATACTTAAAAAAAAAAAAAGCCTCATCCCTGCAGCACTTTACAAGCATTAGAACTGACCACTAGGACAACAAAAGTTACATTAAACTCAGCAAATGACAATCATAAAAAAGTGGCATTTACTAAAGGGCTCCTTTTTTATTTATGCACTTTTTTCATTAATTTTCCCCCCTTTTTGTGAGGTGATATTGTTAGGTTGTCATAATGTTTTGAGTGTTATGCGTTTGTTTTTCTTTTTCGCCTGTATTAAATAGAATAATGCTACTAAATCCTACAAACTGGACTTTTAAGTAGATATAGCAAACTTGTTAGGAAACAGTTGCTTATTTATACATGAAGTCATGGAGCAACACAAGCAGTTATTTGGAGTTATGTTTGCATCCATCTGATAAATGTCTGTTCATTCTCTTTCAGCTCTGTTTTTGGTCTACCAACTCCTGAGGAGAATATCTGGCTCTTGGCTGCTAAATGCTTCACACGTCGTTTACACCGACCCATGACCACTGAGATCATCATGAATACTCACCCCGAGATACTTGTCTAATCCGAGGTGAGTGAACTCGAACTGTAGATGAACTCGGAAGTTCATGTTCTCCACTGAGTGGACCACAATGTTTATGAACTGCATGCAAGCCACCTGAGGAAAGACACAATGTCAGTTAATTCTCAGAACATAGACAATATAAAAGTCGCTTTGGACTTAAAACATTTGTAGACCTACCATGAAGTCAATGTTGCTGTCATCACTGATGAAGTACTCCATCAACTTTTCAAAGCGATTCTTTTCTTTGCTCACCTGTGAAAAAAACAAAAACTTATCTGAATGTGCATTTTAACTGTTGCCCACAGGGGGGCATAAGGGAAGGCAACAATGCAAAATGTTTTGACAAGTTACATTTAGTAGTTGATCTCAGCCACACAAATAGGGTGTATTCCTTGAACTTGAACAGTGCTTGCATTTAGAATTACGCACACATGCATGACTGCTCTATATGTGCTAAAATTATAACCACAGTGCATGTGAGGGGGGACTGTGCCATTCATAAGATGACTAATAATTGAAGAGGGGAAGTCTGGAACACTGATCAAGCAACAGTCAAAGTCAAATGAGGTCATTGCAGTCGAGTAGATTACTACTAATAAAACTGATTTTACCTCCTTGAAGTTGTCAAAAGCTGACAGAATGATGTCATGTCCTCCTCTGACGAGACACACTGCAGCTAACAACTCCAGCACAAGGGCTTTGGTCCTGTCGCAGCACATTAGGGGTTAGATATTGTTACAGGCATATCGATAAAACACACTTTTTTGTCTCACTCAAATGCACTCACCTGGGATTCCTGCTGTTGAGGCTGAGGGTGATCTCGTTCACACAACGCGGGTGAGTCATCACCAGGTTAAAACCAGACTGAAAGCAGGAGGAAGCATTAATATCTGCTCCCCAAGAGATGCAGGAAAAGTGTTTGTGTTTGGTTAAAGAGAAACTACGCTGTAAAAAATAAGCATTTTAGTTTGATTTAAAATTGTATTTTACTTCCAACAAGAGCAGTGAAAGAGCAGTGGGAAAAAGTAGATTTATGTCAGCCCGCAGGCAAAAAAAACCCAAAAAACTTGCTATAAGAGCATGTTTTTATGACTGACTTTGAAACAAGTGGCTGTTTTGAACTGCAAAAGAAGCATGAGTATGCTAATGCTCCACCTGGTAGTTCATGATGGCTCGCAGACACATTATGCATACATGTACATCATCTCTCTGGTTGGATGCCTGGGACTTCTTATGCATCTTGTTCCCCAGAGTGGAGCTTATTCTGTAGATGGAGAAAAAGTGTGCAGACACATGAATGAATTCTGCAAGAGAAATGAAGAGAAGCTGCTATATTTGCACATGGGTTCAAGATGAGACCCAGAATAGTCAGCTAATTATAACAAGACTTCCTGCAATGTTTTGGCCATCCCCTGTCTGTCTGACGGCTGAAATTGTGGCATCAGGTGGAGAGGAAAATAAAGATTTAAATACTCAACAAATGAGCAAATGATTTAAATAACTGATGATGTGAGAAATGGAGGTATTTGTCATGGTTGGAATGTCTGGAATGTGTTTTGAGAGGAACTGCTGTCTAGCAATAAGATGGACGTGAAATTGGATAAGAAGGGCAGCAAAAACAGGGTGCTACAATAAAAAATAAAGGCATATTGATTAATTTAAAAGACATTAAACCTGCAGCTCTCTTCGTTTTCTTTTTTACAAACATTAAAACCTTCTGTGGATGATAAATTCATCAGGGCTGTCACTATTTATGAAAGCATTTATATTAAAAATGGAGATTTTATAGATGTAAACCTAAATATGCAAAAGAGGTGACTTGCAAAAAAAAACATCAAAAACAAAGACATGGCATCTGGTCATCTCTGTGTCAATACGATATGCCACCATCACACCACTTCTGCCTTTCATGATGCTATTTTTAGCTTGTATGTGTAACTATATAAGCCCAAAGTACCTCCATATAAGAATTCAAGATGTGGAGTGGACTTTATCATCATATATAATAGAACGTCTCTGTTTCTTACAGCTGCTATGCCACAATAATTATTTATGCTTCTTACCTTACAGTCAGTGCCCGAGCAGCTCTGGTCACCCCATGTGAGTGAGAGCCGCTGGAGCTCTTGGTCAAGTCTTCCATCGACCTCTCTGCTGGTTTTCCTCTTTCTGACAAGGTACCCCCATTTTCAACACTCTCCACATCAAACCTACAAAGTATATATAAATTAAACATCATGACATTGATAAAATAGCTTAATTAAGGGCATTATCAATTTTGGAGAGTCTTTCACACCCTGCTGATACTCACGAGACGTCACTTTGTGCATGGGACAGGTATTCCACCAGTACATCCAAACCTTTATTCTGCTCATTGAGAAACTCTTGAGCCCATCTACAAAAAGAGCCAAAGCAAAATAAAGAATGAGGGGTGAAACACTGAAAGACAGAAATATTTTTAAATGAAATATTACAGATTCTGCACTCAGATGAGACTTAAAGGTCTAATATTTTGTATCGACTTGTTTAAAGGCATAGATTCCTGGATATTGACTGTGTGCATTTCTCTGTGGATTGAGCATTTTGATACTTTCACATTATCCATATAGCATTTAAAAAATGAGGAAATCTCGCAATATGGAGCCTTTAAAACAA
This sequence comes from Plectropomus leopardus, assembly GCF_026936395.1. Classification (NCBI taxonomy): domain Eukaryota; kingdom Metazoa; phylum Chordata; class Actinopteri; order Perciformes; family Serranidae; genus Plectropomus; species Plectropomus leopardus. The sequence goes on along the minus strand of NC_142193.1, from coordinate 12,977,679 downwards.
GAGTATGTCACTTAGAAGAAATAACACAATCTTGCTCTTACAAAGGAAATGCTGAATTTATTGCAATGAAGCACACTGTTGCTCAATTTATCACAGGTGTTTTTTTTTTTTTTTAATTTTATTTTAGTCTTACTTGGTCTGGTGTGACCAGCAGCTTATGATGACCAGTGCTAGCAAACTTTAAATAGTCAATGTTATAACTGTCCTTACTGTGCAAGTCTGCTGACACTATGTGCAACTGTTTCACTACATTTTAAGCATAACAATATTCCTGTAATGCTGGCTTTTGGAAACAGGGCCTGACATTTAGCAATAACAAAATAGTTGAATGCTCATTGAACTCAAACTGACCATTAATCAATAATGGCAACAATAGTTGGAAAATTCGTTTCCTCAGCATTTATCTTACAGGTACTCTGCAGCATTTTTGACCACTAAAAATGCTTTGGAACAATTCTTTTTACCGGTTAACCTTGTTTCATTTGTAACATCCACATGCATGCAGAGGCACGTGCACACAATTGAACTTTATTTGTTGATTTGTTTCAAACAAAACCCTGTTGGGAATTATTAAATCATGCTTCTTGCTGCTGCTTTTTTATTAAATCAAATATTTATTTCTCACACTGCTCTGTCCCTTATTAGTCTTGTTAATATGTTCTATTCTCCAGCTACTAATGATGTTTTAAATTCTATTCAAGTGTCATTTTATAATGTGTTTCTTTTGCACTTTGTCTCAGTGCGTTTGATGTTTTATGTAAAGCACTTTGAATTGCCTTGTTGTCAAAATGTGCTTTATGAATAAACTTGCCCAGCCTTACAAAGGGCTTTTACAGACAGGACAAACTAAAAACAAGTCAAAAATGTTAAACAGTAACATAAAAACACATTGACATCACATGAAAAATATGAGCAAAAATATTTATATGGATAAAAGTAAAATAACATTTCACATCAGCTAATCAAATAAACATTAAGCAGGGCCTGACCCAACTTATCAAGCTCACCCGATGTGATTGGTGCGAAGAGAAATCTCCAAATCTTTCAGGACCTGGGTGGCATCTTGAATCCTTTTCTTCAGCTAAGGAAACAGAAGAGGTTAGAACCAAGACATCATTCACAGATAGAAAATCAAACGTGGCAAATATGAAGGGAGGGTGATGTTTCTCACTGACCCTGCGTGCCACCCCTCCCTGATCCTGGTAGAAGCTCTTGATCTTAGCCAGGTAGATGGACGGGGGGCTCTTCACCTGGAAACGCTCCTGGTGAGGAAAAATTCATAAGCTGAGTTTGCAATTTTATTTCATTTTATTAACAACTCCTGAAAGATAACTGGACTGGAGACACATTTACCAGCACACACAGTATCTGAAGCTGTTATTGCCTTTGCTAGTTAACACAACAGACACAAACCGCTCTCTGTTTCCATGCCGACGCCATCAGTTGCCACCACAGAAACTGTGCTGCAAGGTTTTCATTCTGCTCTCTGCTCTCTACCACAGATCCACGTTGGGTATTTTATGTACTTCATGTCACCTCTGTCCCAGTGAGGATACAGGTGTCAGAATCTGCTCAGTGTGATGACGTGTATTTTGGAGGTTAACTGTGAAACAAGCTCATCATTAGTGGGGAAAAAAAGGTCTTACTTGATCACAGACTAACTCCCACTTCTTCTCATTGTCGTACTGGCTCAACAGCTTCAGTTTGTCTGGAGGCAAGTTCATGTAGCTCTGAAAAAGGAGAATGAAAGAAAGGCTTTTTAAATCTAAAGAATCTAAAGAGATCAAACACATCTTATATGCAAGTATATGACTCTGGGTAAAGAAATCCTAATTTCATATTTGTCACGTTTTCTGTCCTGCAAATCTTCTTAACATTTCCAGTGTCATTCAACACATGATTTTAACAGGGTTACCGGGTCCTTAAAAAGTCTTAAAAACTGAATTCATTAATCTAAAAATAAGGCCTTAATTGGTATTCAGATGTCTTTAGTCAATTTTTCAAAAGTTTTAAAGAATGCTACATTTTTTCATTTTTTCAGAAATGATTTACTGGATGCCTTTCTCATAACTACAAAACAGGGAGAAGTAAAAGTTCAATTAAGTGGCTAAGCTATTTAGACTGACCAAGATTATGTCCTTCATTGGTGAAATTTGTAGAAGGCAATTCCTATGAGGTTTGTTATATTTTATGCACAAGGTTTTTATAAACTTGGCACGATGCAAATTAAGGTTGTTGAATCCTGCATGCAGAGTGAAAAACAACAAAGTAACCAAGAAAACCTGCCAAAAACTCCAGGTATTTTTTTTCTTGTTCTCTTGTCTCCACTATGGAACATATGGGCAGAAATGTCCTTACCCTGATTACTGATGTCAGTTCATGTTTTTTTCTTCAATTTTGGTTATTGTAAAGGTGGTCTTTAATTAAATTCTGATTGGCATTAAAAACTCTGAACAAGTCTTACATCTAACTTGCCTTAAACTGTAGGAAGCCTGTATTGAATGTTGTAATTACCTCCTCTTTCCTGCTTTTGCAACAATATTCAAATCAACCAAACCACAAATGCACTTCTGGGTAAAACAGAAGGGTGTTAACTACCTGCCGGAAACACGAATGACTCAGTGTTTACGTGTATGTATTGATGGTTGTCAGTGGGCACTTTAGAGCAGAAATATTTGTGATCATAACTAAGACATTTTTGAGCGTTTGAAGGTCTGATAATGATAACGTCAAATTTACTGCTATAGTGCAACCTTTAAAATTAGAAAAACCCACCACACTAATGACCATTATTTGTTTGTTTCTTTACTTTTTTATTTATATGATCAAAGTGCAAATGTAGACGTGGCAATTATTTCTAACAAGATTGAACTTTTATCTTATCTCATACCTTTCTCAACATCATATTTCTGTATTCCTCTTAACTGTATGTAGAGTTTTACATAGATTAGGACCCCCCCCACCTCCACAACTCCTGCAGGTTGACTCAATCATGAAGAGTTGACATATTGCCCAAAAACTTTCACTTTTAGGTATCGCCCTCAACATCAAGTTTTAGATGCCCGACAAAAAGGTTAATTCCGCATTCAAATGGCATTCAAAAGAGCTGAATGATTTAAGTCACCTAAATAAAGTCTTATGAATGATTCAGAACCTGATTGGGGAGTTTGGAGGGAAAAAAAAAGACATAAATGTTATTAAAAGGCAAAATACTTTGAAATTAATTTGAGCAAGAATGATCCTTGATCACTGCTGTGCAAATACAAGCCTTAAATTCCAGAGTTCAACAGCTTTTTTTGTTCAATGAGTAAATGTTTACATCCTTATTTATGTTCAACTCTAAGTTAACTTGAACAGTTTTCCTTCACATTCACAAGACTTTGACACCAGCCCTATCACAGGTTACACACCAGAGTCAAGGCCTCCAAACAGTGACGTTTTACTCGTTTTTTTCAGTTGATGCTGGGTGTTGAAGTTTCTTTTTCACAACTCAAAAAAATAAAACAAAGAGAAGCAAAAACGGAAATGGACGGTTGCTTTGCTGCTGGGGAGCTGGCGCTTCATCCTTGGTGGGGTAAGGGAGGGGTCTCATTGTGGGTTTTGGTGTTGTCACACTTACAAAAAAAAGTTTAAAAAAAACCTCACGAGCATTTGTGCACATGTGCACATGCATGAACTTACATGAGTATAAATTTCCAAACTTTAGAAACAATGTCATGCACTTCTTGTTTTCTTTCTTTAGTCAGTTATGATAATCTTAAGTCCTGAATTCTCAAAATAAGAAGACGGGTACGGCGTCTTCCTGAAGTTTACATTCAAAGTTTTTTGCTAAAAGAGGAAGTGAGGTCATACTTTCATGAAGTGCCTGTGAGGGCACAGGCCACTGTTTCTGAGAAAAATATGAAATAATTAACCCTAAAGCCAAACTTCATGTCTTTTCATACAATGACATTTCTGTTCTTAAAATTACTTTCACATGAAATATCACAATGAATTTTAACATAAGGAAAGGGTTTATGTTTTCATATGGTCAGTTCTGATTATTCTGCGATCATCGGGCTTTGAAGAATTCCTTAACTTTTTCAGTAATTTTGAGATAAGTTATTTGGATAGATATTGGCATTTTTGATTTGCGAATTTTTTGTTGTTTAAATGTCAGCTGCAACAAATGCATTAATTGTTAATGGCAAAAAAAGTTTTGCTTTCTTCCATTCTTCATTACAAAAAAAGTTTCTCAAACAGGTTACAAATGTCTACCTCCCAAAGTAAAGTGGATATTTTAATATTGCTTTCATTCTCCATACTTGGAAGAGGAAACAACTTCCCAACTGTTCTTGTAAGCAATTTTTTGTGAATTGTGCTTCACTGTTTTATATTAAGCACAGGTACACTGATTTACAGTTACAGTAGAGATGGTTTTCTCTTTATTGGATCTTATTTAATGCTCCAGTCTCTCTTTGCTCATTATTTATACATCTGCAGAGTATCTGAACAGTTATGGATTTTGCACCATCCCATTAACCCATGATGTTACACTCACATGGAGCATCATAAAAATTTAAAGGTGGGATAGATTTTTTCATCACCATTGAGCAGAGAGCAAAGTTATAACCACAGGCTATATTAAGCCCGCTTAGATGTAAACCTTTAGATAAAGTGTTGAGGCCGTCAGGCTTATAGAACTTCTTGTTGCTGTTAATAGAGTAAGTGCAGACTGCAGCGTGTCAGTTTGACTTCACAGTATATATACTTATTTGTCTTCAGTTCACTTTTAAAGCTCATTAACACAAGAAATTAAACTTGAACAAATTCTATTTTGTTGTTTATTTCACTTGCAAAAATAGTCAACGACTTAAGTGCCTCAGCATTTCTGACACTAAACAAAAGGTTTTGATGTGTTATTATTAGTGATGTCTCAAACGCTTGAAGTATTCATCATGGGGCTTTTATGTGTTTCAACTTTTAAGACTGTTGAAAGAGTGGTGGAACAGATGCTTTCCGGTCTTATGGTCTCGCTCATGTAAATATGTTGCTCAACTTCCCCTTGAGGCCAGCCGCTTGAGCATGCACTAATCACACTGTTTCTGACATTTTCAAATTTAACACTGAAGTAAAGAAGTACTTCAGTGAATCCGGGCTCTTCTTGACACAATCGTTTTCATCCTTGCTTTTAACGGAGAGGATGTTTATGACCTTTGAACAGAATATGATTGGGCAAAATCTTTGCTAGATCACATTTGAAGCAGATATTTTGTAACATTTGGCTCTCTGAACCCAGCAGACAAATGGTCCTCTAGATCTAGATACGATAACAGTATGTGAAGCAACAAATTCATCATATCCAGTCTGTACTAAGCTGAAATAGTCTATGGCAGCATAAATCAGTCACAGAGCTTGTGTTGAAAACAGGGCTCAGAACACTTGCTACTAATAAAAACGTGCTATTTTTCTGTGCCTCTTAGTCATAAACCTGCATAATTCTCCTTGCCTTTACATTTAGCATCTACTACAAAGCCATAGCTGATTACATCTGTTTTCATGTGCACTAAAGGTGTGTGCCTTCTTTTCTCCTGTACAGCCACTCACCAGCACCACATTGAAGCGCTCCTCCAGCTCCTCCTCTGGGGGCATGGGCAGCTTGGGGGGAGCCGGCTGCTTCTTCTGCAAGGTTGGAGTGGGGTCACTCATTCCTGAAGCTCCTCCGACTGAGTTCCTGGCCTCTCGTCCCTCAGCCGGTTCCTGCTCCAAGCCCCCTGCAGCCGCATTCCCCATCACTAATCTCCACAAGTAATCCAGGAGGAAAGCTTTACACAAACCCTTTCTCCTGAAAAATCGGTGTATTCCAAAACAGAGTGAGAAAACGTGCTCACTCCAAATGAAAACAAGAAGCAGGCCTAAATCAAACCAAGTCTTTGGGCCTTTGATGAGTGCAACATCAAGCCTCCGGGTCTACTGAATCCGCCTTTGTCCTGAGGACAGGGTGAGTAATGAAAAAAGGTAGTTCGGCCTCATGCCTGTCCTCTCATCAACCTGCCTCTCTCTCTGTATACAAGTACCTCTGAGAATAAGGTAACAAACCTTGTTGTGGCCTGCTGGGCTGTTAGGAAAGACCCACCCAAGTGCCGCTTGCTATTCTCTACACTTGTTGACCGAAAACTCCTCTTGTAAGTGAGTACACAGGGCTGTGTGTGAGAGGAAGGAGAAGGGAGTGTGACACACTATGTAACGCAGACAGAAACCACAAAAGCACAAAAGCAGAAGAGTGACTTCCTGTGCATGACAGCAACAGAAGCTGAGGTGGAAGACAGAGTGGAAGATGAACATGGTAACTGTTGGGCATAACGTGTAAGCGGTGGGTACATGATGAGTAAAATAAGGTAGCATAGAGGTGGAAGATAGCACAGTGAGTTCAAGTGTGTTCAAGGTCAAGGAAACGTGTTAACCCAGCAGGTGCAGATGAACCAAGAGGAAAAAGAAACTTTGCCCCACTTTCCCATGAATACATTCTCACTACACTGGCGTCATTTAACCCAGCTCAACTTGCATTGGGTTACATTTGTTTTTGTCATTTTACAGTAGTTCACGTGAGGCCAGGTCGATGTGGAAGTCAGGTGAAGGTCCTGAGCCTGAGTGACAAGGTAGAGAGGGTTGTCCAACAGCGCCCCTCTGTGTGTAAAGCCAACTACTACATGTAAGGTTGCTGTATTCAGGGTCTCCTCGGAAATTGATAGTTTTGATTCTCGACATCAAAACACACAGCTCAAAAACATTCAAGACTTTTTAAAACATGAACATGGACTCTGTAAAGAAAATATATAGTGTTGCAATCAGTTGTTGTATGACCAGTGATGGAAAAAGAATTCAGATCCTTTACTTAAGTAAAAATACAATTGCCATCCTATGAAAATACTCTGTTACAAGTAAAAGTCCATCATTGAAAATGATACTTAGTTAAAAGTAATTATAGTCAGGAAAATGTTCAACATTTAAGTATCCAATGCAGAAAAATCTTAAACAAAAACAAACATCCCCGAAAAATCTACATTATTAGAAAAAAAAGAAAAAAAATACCTGCCAAAACTCAATATTATTTAAAAAAAAAAAAAAAAAATTCAAAATTATAAAAACATTTTAAAAAAATGGGCTTAAACACCCCAAACTTCAGTGTTATTTTAGAAAACGAGAAAAACACCCTCAGACTCAATAAAAATAGATAAAATTATATAAAAAATAGAGAAAGACTTGTACTTTTCTCTGAATTGACTGATTGATAAGTCAACCAACCTTTGTAGCTGTACTTGTATAAACTTAAAATGATAAATTTTACTAACTCATTTTAGGTTTTTTTAAGTAAAAAATAAAAATTATAAAGTCACCAAAGCTGACAGATAAATGAAGTGAAGTAAAAAGTAAAATATTTTCCTCTGAAATGTAGTGAAGCAAAAGAATAAAGTAGCATGAAAACACCAGAAAGTAAAGTCTATGTCCCTAAAATTCATAGTTCAGACTACAGTGCTTGAGCAAATGTACTTAGTTACACAGCACCACTCCTAATGACGACACCTACCTGCTTTAAATTATTTGTCCACACTAACTGTGTTTATGAGGAACACTTTCAGTATGAGGCTAGCCGTTTTATTGTTATTAATTCAACGGTATACGACTTACCAAAAGTTTTACCACCTGAAACAACAGGGTCTAAGACAGTTTGAATTAACCAGTCGTACCTGAAGGCAGCACAGCTATTAGTTATTTTACATTCCAAAATGACGGACCCGACAACGTCGCCAGAGGATCACTGGAAAGTAAGTACTTAATGCTAGTTAACCACCACCCTTTAGTTAAATTGATTCGTACGTCCATTGCATCCGTGATATGTTGCGCAAATTGCTATGTCCATAAGTTGAAGTTTTGTAAACGTTTGGAGGAGCAGGGCTTTGTTAGCTTGACAGCTAGCGTTAGCCCTGTGACGTTCGCTAACGTCACAGGGCTAATAGCAGTTAGCTAGTTAAGTAAACAAAACGTCCCGAAAAGGACAGCTCGTGTTCTTCGTTTGTGCTTAAAATAGACTCTCTATAACTAAAAGTACATTTCAGTTCTTGCGTGTCTGTATGTCTTTAAAACATCTAGAAGTGACAGAGGTGCAGATTTGTCGAAGAGTCCGTTAGAATGGTAAAGTAAATCTACCATTAGCAAGCCTGTAAATTCATTACTATGTGCAGCAAATAAATAACATAAATTCAACCTGCAGGATACGCTGATTAATCATCATAAGATTCTATATCCGTCCTCTCTGTCCACTTTCTCTTTCCACATCCCAGAAGTATTGACTGAAGCTTTCTAGCAGACCATGTGTAATCGATGTGTCAGTGTCGTATCTGATAATAATATAGCTGCTAACATGAAAATCATCTAGACAAATACAATTCTTCTTATGTCAGGGACCCCTAAGTAAAACTGTTCTCTAATCATATTAAAGTCTTTGAGGTGGCAATATACACACACACACACACACACACACACACACAGACAGAGACATTTAATCAGGAAGTCACACTGATCAAGATTTTACAAGTGAGACCTTAGTGCAAAGTAAAAAATACAATAAATAAGATATTATAATGGGGATGACATAGAAATATAGTAATAAAATATCAAGGATAAAATCCACATTCTAAAATGTCCTTGGTGTTGGCATGAAAAGGAATAAAAAGGATGACACACATAGATAATATATATGTAAACGTAAAGATATGCATTTATTCAACAATTGCATGACAAAGTATAAATTAATGCATTCTAAAATATCATCGGCACAGGTATAAAATGGGATAATTACAAGCATATTATTTTAATAATATTTCTTTGATTTGCCCTATCAGTGTCAAGAGCAAGACGTAATGTTGATATGCCCTCTGGAATCATTATAAAACACAACAACAACAAAACAAAATAGACCCGCACCAGTATTGTGGTGTGTTGCCCTACATCAAACAGTGGATCTGTGATTTAAGGACTAATAGGGTGCAGCTCTTTACCCTCCTGCACACTTAAATTGAACAAATCAGGGCAATGCTCAGCGGGGGTTTAGAGTTTTCTATCAGGCAAGCTAGCTATTGGTCTATTGTCAGCGTATTTAGGGCAGGATGATTTCCCTTCTTTTTATTCCAGCCCCTCAGCCTCTATTTTCTCCTTTTTCCATCTTCTGTTTTCTGGTGATGGCTCGGCAGACAGACGGCGCTTTCAGCGACAGCGGCTTTGACCCTAGTGAGTATTCAGTCAGTTCATATTCTGTTTTTGGTCATATCATTTGATATTCAGGCTTTGTGATAGTGACATTGTGTTTCCGATATTAGCATGTCAATCTTCTTCTGACCCGGAGTGAAAATGTCGTCTGTCTTGCTCTTCAGGTTTCTTTGCTGAATCTGCCAGAAAGGGTTCAGTTGTGTCCAGGGCCAACAGCATCGGCTCGACAAGTGCCTCTTCAGTACCAAATACAGGTATGTTGTTTAGAATAAAGGGGAACTTAGATTGCTGACTGTTTGGAGAAAGAATTTGTGCTACATTGAGACTGTGATATGATATGATTTGATATGATATGATATGATATTTGCTTTGTTGATGGATCCTCTCTTCAAATGACTTCCCTGTAGCAAATGTACTTGTAGTCTAAATTATGTCAAATGTTTTGAGATTGCACTTCTAAGAATACTCTATCATGTTTCATACAAAGTATAACCTTACCATTAAATCAAGCCTTAGTCGGCTTCCTTTAATTTTAGCATCCTGCTTCTTAAAATATTGCTACTCAGTGCAATATAAAGTCAGCGCACGTAAGTACGCCTAATAGGATGTAGAAGCACTGTAATTCCAACAGAGGGCTTTGTGTAATTATAAGTTTAATAGAATTCAGTGCATAGAGAAGTGTTTTCCATCTTCATAGCTTTTGTTTAGATTCTGTTGAATAATGTCTTGTGTAAGCCAGTGAAAAGTGGATTACAATGATCGATAGAACTTGATTGAGGCATGAATCAGCTTGTCTGAATCCTGCTGAGATGTACCAGTCTTGGCTAAATTTCTGGAATGGAAGAAAATAAACTGAAGATTTACTCTAGGACATGTACCGTAAGTAAATCTATAAATTCATCTTTCAGTCCCAGAAAAGAAAGCTTGTTGTCAGACCAACTAAACCACTTAAAAATAGCTTAATCCTTCTCCTCTACGAAAAGTTCAGTTTAAAAGCAAAATAGTTCATTGTGCATTTGTCAGTATACCATCAGGTATTCAGTGTCTTAAGTCAGAGGCGTGTTTCCTAATCTGATTGTCAGTATATTCTTGAACAGATGATGAAGACAGTGACTACAGACATGAGACGTCTTATAAGGATTCGTATAAAGATCGACGGAGACAAGCGCACACACAGGCTGAGCAGAAGCGTAGGGATGCTATCAAGGTAAGGCTAGACTGCAAATAGGATTTAGGTCTCTGTGACTTAATACAGATACACTTTTGAAAAGTTTTATAGTTCCATAATTTTATTTTTTCAGTCCTTACTAATTCTTTTTTTAACTTCAGAAAGGCTACGATGACCTCCAGTCCATAGTGCCAACCTGCCAGCAACAGTCTGAATTTGCAGTGGGAGCACAGAAGATCAGCAAGGCCACTGTGCTACAGAAAAGTAAGATGTCATGTTTTGGAATAAGTTATAATCGGTCGTCCTCGGAATGATGCATTTGGAATAGTAGTAATAGTAATAGCACCCATTCTTGAGAAATGGGACAAATCATACCCTACCAAAACAAACAACCCAAAAAACTTTTAAAAGTATAACTTAACAACACACTAATATGTGATTTCTAAAATGTTTGGATCTGCTCTCCATGTTTTAATTTCTAAAATTCCTCTGTGCCAGAAAATACCCATGTCCCAGACAAGAATTCACAACTTCAGACAATCAAAAATGTGTTAAAAGTCTTCAATATCTAAAACTAACTGTATGTGCTGATAACATCCGTGTAAAAAACGTAGGTTTCATCATCTTTGTATTTAAATATGTCTTTTTTTAACGAAAATGTTGGTCCTTAAAGATGTGTCCCAGTTATTTGTCAATTCTGTAATTTTTTTTTCAAAAAACATGATTTAAATAAGGCAAAAACGGACTTACCTATATCCTAAGGACTCCTGTCTCATTTCCTGGTTTCCAGAAAGGGGGTGTGTGCTGTTGTAGTACCGGTAAATTTTCCACTTCTTGATTAATTGATTAAATAAAATTGCTATTGGGTACGTCTCAGCCATAACATGTCAACTACATAGTCTTTCGAGATCAAAACTAAATAAGAATCATCATTTAGTATTTTGATTAGCATCAACAGAATTCGTAGCATCTTGAAATGTAAAAATATATAACTTTTTGTCAACTCTGTAAGATGTCAACTCAGTTTTCTGTCCAACTTTCAGCAGTGGCATTATTGTCCAGTCGTTTTCCAATTTTGTTCAGTCCAGCCACTGGTTTATTTTTCACTTCAGTCATGTTATGAAGATTTGATTGCTGCTTAAAGCCCCCATTACAAACCCAGTCTCACATGCGCACATTACAAAAAGCAAGCAAGCAAAAAGATAATATATGGCATCCGCAGATATAAATGAGCATGTTCAAATAACCAGAGTTCAGTAGAAAGATTTAGACAAAAATATCAGACAATAGAAACATTTGCACTTGTTCAAATGACTTTATTAGGGGGAAAATAGGACGTAGCAGCATTTTAATAAGTAGAAAATGGTTGTGGATGGAAAACACCTCGTTGAAAATGGAAGTTTTATATCTGTTTGAAGTGGAGAAACCCCTTACAGATGCATTTCTGTATTTGTTTGCAGCAATCGACTACATCCATTTTCTTCATAAAGAAAAGAAGAAGCAAGAGGAGGAAGTTTCTGTACTTAGGAAAGAAGTGATGGCGCTGAAGATTATGAAAACGTGAGAAACTGGTTCACAAACTTTCTCAGCTAAGCTTTTTTACCTGTAATTTATTCTACAGCCCCAATTGCTGGCAAACTAACACCTTCCTACTTATTCTGCACCCAGGACAGATGAAAAGATGGATTTAAAAATGAATGCTGATCTTGTTCAAAGTGAGGAAACTCTTGAGTTAGAAATGTTTTAATCGCAGCCCTGACACAGCATATTCTGAAAGGACTATTTGATCTAAAATGAAGTAAAAAAATAAAGATGCAAAAAGGTGTCTTTAAATTAAAGTTTAAAATGCTGTGTTTGGATTTTCTTTGACATTTGCCTTGGAGGCAAATAATTTAATCTATCTTAAGTAAAACATTTGCTTATGAAACAGGCCAAAAATTAATTTGTGGTTTTTGTGATGCAAGTAAACACTGATATTCTCTTTTGATAGGAACTATGAGCACATAGTGAAGGCTCATCAGAACAACCCACAGCAGGGAGAGGATCAGGTGTCAGACCAGGTCAAGTTCAACATCTTTCAGAGCATCATGGACTCACTGTTCCAGTCTTTCAGCAATTCTGTTTCGGTGAGCAGCTTTCAAGAACTCTCTGCCTGTGTTTTCAGCTGGATTGAGGAGCACTGCAAGCCACAGGTAAGAAATACCTCTGATGCATTGTGGACAGCAGATCAGACACAGTGGTGATGGTCAGTGATATTTTAACAATCTGTGTGTTTCTTCTCTTCTGTTGTAGACACTGAGGGACTTTGTTGTTAGGGTGCTCCGGCAGATCAATGGTCAGCTTTATTGATTGAGTGAAACCTCTGGACTTAACCTCCAGAAATTGACTTTGAGCTTGTTCAGGCCACACACCACAGTATTTACACTCACTTCAGCTCATCAGTGACTCCTCGGTTGCAATTGGATAACCTGTCAGTACGGGCAGAGGTGAGAAGCTGCATGTATAAGAAGGATCACTTTCTGATTGTATGTAGGAGAGTTAAGCATTCGTCAGCCTCTGATGACTGTTCATATTACTTACTATTGTTCTAATTAGAAATTCACAATAAACATAACAGTTTGCCAGTGAATATATGCATTTAATGCATCAGGTAGAAAACATAGTGTAGTATGCACCCAGTTGTAGTCACTAGGCGAGTTTCCGTTAACCCTCAAATTGCACAAATTGAAATTACGAATGCAAAATATGTCTAATGGAAACACATCATTTAAAAAAACCTGTTTATTGCACAAAAAATTCTATGCTTACATGAGGTGGTATCTCAGGCGATTCAAAAAGGCCATATTCCACAAAACTGCAATGGAAACATTTTTTTCACTTTTATAGCTCATATGATGTGCAACATTGGGCAACAGCAATGCGACTATGGCTAATATGGCTTAAGTTTTGCACAAATCTATAATGGAAACCCGCCTACTGTCTGCAGTAACAGGTGTTGCCCTTGAGATACATCAAAACTAAGACTACCACAGATTTGGGTAATTAATTGCATTTCTTCTGCACTCTATAATTCTAATAATTAACATAAATTTAGAGAAGCGTGATGAGAAATGTGGAAAAACTCTAAGCCCTCACCCTCACATATTTGCTGCCTAATGCTGATACAAAGGGCTCCTCTCAGCTTCAGTTCACAAATACTGTGAGTCAGTCATACCACTCTGAACCGTAGCAATGTCAAACACTCTCCTACTATACTACTGCAGGGTAACTGTCATTTTCTCTAATTGTGCAACCAGGTATAGCCTCTTTGGCACTAAAGCATTTTATTATTGTTTAAAAACAAAATGCCTTAGTTTTAAGGTTTTTATTACAGCAGTGGCGTTAAGCCGCTAAAATGTTAAAATGACGTGTGTAGGCAGCATTAAGATTCATGGATTATTAATTATATACACTGACTTTTGACAATAATTGAGCCTTACCGCATACTGTTTAAGTTCAGGCAGTTCAGTTGCTGTTGTACATATTCTATGTTTTTTTGGGAGCTGTCAAAGACAAAGTGTTGATTTTTAGGAACCTTTTGGATTGCAGTTTACTATACAATAAGCTTAAAGGTTTAGTGTTTTAAGATTTAGGTGGATCTATTAACAGAAATGGAATTTAATATAAGTTTGTTTTCTACAAGGTATGATCACATAAAATAGAAAAATGTGTTTGATTGTTTATATCTCCATACGGAGTTCGTCCTCTTCTATGGAGTTTGCCATGTCGTGTTGTCACTGGCTCAGAACGGACAAACACAGCACTGGCTGTAGATGCAATCTACAACCTCAGCTGCTAGATGCCACTAAATCTTACACACTAGACCTTTACAGTTCAGTGGTTTGAATGCCAACATGATGGCTTTGGATGTCTGAGTTCTATGATCAGTAACAGTTCAGTCCAAAAAGTGAAACATTATACACCACTATATGTAAAAAGTTGTGACTGTTCTGACTGAACCCTCCATCAGTCACATGTTCCTGGTGAGGGATTTACAGCTGCTGTACTGAGTTCAAAAAGGTTTTCCTTCTTACATTTTTAAACATATGATACAAAGCTAATTTTCATTAAGGCTTTTACAGTTTCCAGTGTCTGAATAAGTAAAATCTGTCATACACATGGCTAATCTATTTGAGTAGCTTTATTGTTGTGGCTTTCGTCAAAGGGAAATGTTAATTTTCAAACCTGTCTTGTTGCTTCAAGTACTGTCTCTTTATAGTTGTTTTGTATAGCCATCTACGGTATATCACCATCCAAAGAGTGCCGTCAACCTACGTAATGACAATGAATGCTTGTCCTGTTTGCATTGCCCCAAGTGAAATGGAAATGAAGCACAGCAGAAAAGGACAAATCATATTGCTGTGTTGTGGTTCCATCTCTACAGCTAATTAACCCTTGAAAAAATAATATAATATTATTTTAAGACGGTTGAGAAAGAACTTAATTTGTTGGAAAAATTATGTTATCACGAAAGCAACAAAAGTGACTCTTATTAACATTTAATAATTAAAAGCAATACTGAGTGAAGAAGCAGTACAAAAGATAATTAACAAAGGGGAGGAATAAAACATGACAACCCCCCCTAATACCTGAAGGAGATAAATTGCTGCCCATTTGTTGTACATTGTGGTTCTTTTATACACAGTTTTCTAAAAACATGTCAGCAATATGGACTTGAGGATATATGAACAAAGAACCCAGCTCTCAAAGCTATAATGACTGGTTGTTGACATATTCATCAAAGGCTCAGGGTTAGTTGTATGGCTTTAAAAAGGGAAAGAAAAACCTAGGTTGCCTATTAGGCCATAAGCATCTGACAGCGCTGTTGTCTAACAATGTGACGTAGTGGTAGTGTCTTGCATATGACATCTATTTTTGTATAAATATTTTCAGTTAAAGTGGAAATTGTTTTTCCATTCAACTTTTACTGAAGATGTATTATTTGTTCAAGAGAAATGATTTGAATAAAGAATGCGCTGTGGCTCTGATGAAAAATCTATATTCATATTTATAATTAATAATCTTTTCTTGTATGATGAAGTGGATGAATGAGCTTTTTTTTTTCCAAGTGCTTGGAACAACTGTTATACAGTTTTCATCAGTCTCCACTCCCAACTTCACTCTGTGAGGGAAACACCACATCATGGTCAAAAATTTGTGGCCGTCATGAAAAAGTCATGAAAAAGTAATTAAAAATATCTAAGTATATTATGTCATTAAAGAAAGAAATTAAAAAGTCAAAGTATGACATGTCATTAAACAAATCATAAAAAGTCCTAAATATAGTATGTCATGTAAAAAGCGGCATCACTAAACATGTAGCTTAAGCATTAAAATTCTTAAATAACAAATGTCAATGAAGTATGTCATGGCAAATATACATTGTGTAATATGTCATTCAAAAATCATAAAAAAAAAAAAAAAAAAAAAAGCCTACATATGGTATGTAAAAAAAAAAAAAAAAAAAGTCAGGGGCGTGTGGTGGCTCAGTGGATAGAGTGGTGCCCCTTGCCAAGGCTGTGTCCTTGCCATGGCGGCCGGGGGTTTGAATCCAGTCTTGGCCCTTTGCTGCATGTCTCCCACTCTCTCTATCCCTTTCACACTCCCACTGTCCGATCAATTAAAAACAATAAAAGCCCAAAAAAATAATCTTTAAAAATATATATATTTTTTTTAAGGTCAAATTATGCTATGTTGTTAAAAATATCATGTAAAACTTCTTAAGTAATTAAATCTGACAAAAATTACACATACAAGCCATACTTAAGTTTGTCATCTAACAATCAGAAAGAAACATCACAGGCCCCAAGACCCATAAAATAACATGATGAAAACATGACCAAAGATGCAAGGCTATAGTATGGCGAAGAATGTACAAATTTGACATGTCCGAAAAACACCTGAAAACCACTTAGTATAGCATGTAGAGGCATGTTATTAGTACACAGTGTTGAAAAAGCATCCAAAAATGGCCCGAAAACCATAAATAAAAATAACATGTTGAGAGAATGGCGAAAAAAGCAAAGCTATAGTATGACAAAAATGTGAAAATTTGGCCAAAGAAGCAAGGCGAAAATGTCAAAATTTGAAATGTCTAAAAAACAGCTGAAAACAACTTAGAATAGCATGTAGAGGCATGTTATAGTGTACAGTGTTGAAAAAACATCAAAAAAAGACCCAAAAACCCATAAAAAAGCATCTTGAAAAATTGACCAAAGAAGCAAGGCTATAATATAGCAAAAAAGTCAAAATTTGACATGTCCAAAAAACAGCTGAAAACAACTTGGTATGGCATATAGAGACATGTCATAGTATGCAGTGTTGAAAAACCATCCAAAAACAGCCCCAAATCCCATAAAATAGTATGTTGAAAAATTGACCAAGGAAACAAGGCTATACTATGGCAAAAAAGTCCAAATTTGACATGTCCAAAAAACAGCTGAAAACCACTTACTATAGCATGTAGAGGCATCTTACAATATACAGTGTTGAAAAAACATCCAAAAACGGCCCAAAAACCCATAAAATACCATCATGAAAAAATGACCAAAAAAGAAACAGTATAGTATGGCAAAAAAGTCAAAATTTGACGTGTCTAAAAAACAGCTGAAAACCACTGCATGTAGAGGCATGTTATAGTGTACAGTGCTGAAAAAACATCCAAAAAAAAACCAAAAACCCATAAAAAAGCATCTTGAAAAATTGACCAAAGAAGCAAGGCTATAGTATGGCGAAATTGTCAAAATATGACATGTCCAAAAAACAGCTGAAAACCACTTAGTATAGCACACAGAGGCATGTCATAGTATGCAATGTTGAAAAACCATCCAAAAACAGCCCCAAATCCCATAAAAAAGCATCTTGAAAAATTGACCAAAGAAGCAAGGCTATAGTATGGCAAAAAAGTCAAAATTTGACATGTCCAAAAAACAGCTGAAAACCACTTAGTATAGCATGTAGAGGCATGTTATAGTGTACAGTGTTGAAAAAACATCCAAAAACGGCCCAAAATCCCATAAAATAGTATGTTGAAAAATTGACCAAAGTAGCAAGGCTATAGTATGGCAAAAAAGTCAAAATTTGACATGTCCAAAAAACAGCTGAAAACCACTTAGTATAGCATATATAGGCATGTTATAGTATGCAGTGTTGAAAAAACATCCAAAAACAGCCCAAAAACCCATAAAAAAGCATCTTGAAAAAAATTGACCAAAGAAGCAAGGCTATAGTATGGAAAAAAAGTCAAAATTTGACATGTCCAAAAAACAGCTGAAAACCACTTAGTATAGCATGTGGAGGCATCTTACAATATACAGTGTTGAAAAAACATACAAAAACGACCCAAAAACCCATAAAAAAAGCATCTTGAAAAATTGACCAAAGAAGCAAGGCTATAGTGTGGAAAAAAAGTCAAAATTTGACATGTCCAAAAAACAGCTGAAAACCACTTAGTATAGCATGTAGAGGCATGTTATAGCTTACAGTGTTGAAAAACATCCAAAAAGCCCAAAATCCCATAAAATAGTATGTTGAAAAATTTACCAAAGAAGCAAGACTATAGTATGGCAAAAAAGTCAAAATTTGACATGTCCAAAAAAACAGCTGAAAACCACTTAGTATAGCATGTAGAGGCATCTTACAATATACAGTGTTGAAAAAACATCCAAAAACGACCCAAAAACCCATAAAAAAGCATCTTGAAAAATTGACCAAAGAAGCAAGGCTATAGTATGGCGAAATTGTCAAAATTTGACATGTCCAAAAAACAGCTGAAAACCACTTAGTATAGCATATATAGGCATGTTATAGTATGCAGTGTTGAAAAAACATCCAAAAACAGCCCCAAATCCCATAAAAAAGCATCTTGAAAAATTGACCAAAGAAGCAAGGCTATAGTATGGCAAAAATGTCAAAATTTGACATGTCCAAAAAACAGCTGAAAACCACTCAGTATAGCATGTAGAGGCATGTTATAGTGTACAGTGTTGAAAAAACATCCAAAAACTGCTCCAAAACCCATAAAATAGCATGTTGAAAAAATGACCAAAGAAGCAAGGCTATAGTATGGAAAAAAAGTCAAAATTTGACATGTCCAAAAAACAGCTGAAAACCACTTAGTATAGCATATATAGGCATGTTATAGTATGCAGTGTTGAAAAACATCCAAAACAGCCCAAAACCCATAAAAAGCATCTTGAAAAATTGACCAAAGAAGCAAGGCTATAGTATGGAAAAAAAGTCAAAATTTGACATGTGCAAAAAACAGCTGAAAACCACTTAGTATAGCATGTGGAGGCATCTTACAATATACAGTGTTGAAAAAACATACAAAAACGACCCAAAAACCCATAAAAAAAGCATCTTGAAAAATTGACCAAAGAAGCAAGGCTATAGTGTGGAAAAAAAGTCAAAATTTGACATGTCCAAAAAACAGCTGAAAACCACTTAGTATAGCATGTAGAGGCATGTTATAGCTTACAGTGTTGAAAAAACATCCAAAAACGGCCCAAAATCCCATAAAATAGTATGTTGAAAAATTGACCAAAGAAGCAAGACTATAGTATGGCAAAAAAGTCAAAATTTGACATGTCCAAAAAAACAGCTGAAAACCACTTAGTATAGCATGTAGAGGCATCTTACAATATACAGTGTTGAAAAAACATCCAAAAACGACCCAAAAACCCATAAAAAAGCATCTTGAAAAATTGACCAAAGAAGCAAGGCTATAGTATGGCGAAATTGTCAAAATTTGACATGTCCAAAAAACAGCTGAAAACCACTTAGTATAGCATATATAGGCATGTTATAGTATGCAGTGTTGAAAAAACATCCAAAAACAGCCCAAAAATCCATAAAAAAACATCTTGAAAAATTGACCAAAGAAGCAAGGCTATAGTATGGCGAAATTGTCAAAATTTGACATGTCCAAAAACAGCTGAAAACCACTTAGTATGGCATATATAGGCATGTTATAGTATACAGTGTTGAAAAAACATCCAAAAACAGCCCCAAAACCCATAAAAAAGCATCGTGAAAAATTGACCAAAGAAGCAAGGCTATAGTATGGAAAAAAAGTCAAAATTTGACATGTCCAAAAAACAGCTGAAAACCACTTAGTATAGCATGTAGAGGCATCTTACAATATACAGTGTTGAAAAACCATCCAAAAACAACACAAAAACCCATAAAAAAACATCTTGAAAAATTGACCAAAGAAGCAAGGCTATAGTATGGCGAAATTGTCAAAATTTGACATGTCCAAAAAACAGCTGAAAACCACTTAGTATAGCATGTAGAGGCATGTTATAGTGTACTTTGTTGAAAAAACATCCAAAAACGGCCCAAAAACCCATAAAAAAGCATCTTGAAAAATTGACCAAAGAAGCAAGGCTATAGTATGGCGAAATTGTCAAAATTTGACATGTCTAAAAAACAGCTGAAAACCACTTAGTATAGCATGTAGAGGCATGTCATAGTAGGCAGTGTTGAAAAACCATCCAAAAACAGCCCCAAATCCCATAAAATAGCATCATGAAAAATTGACCAAAGAAGCAAGGCTATAGTATGGAAAAAAAGTCAAAATTTGACATGTCCAAAAAACAGCTGAAAACCACTTAGTATAGCATGTAGAGGCATCTTACAATATACAGTGTTGAAAAACCATCCAAAAACAGCCCCAAAACCCATAAAAAAGCATCTTGAAAAATTGACCAAAGAAGCAAGGCTATAGTATGGCGAAATTGTCAAAATTTGACATGTCTAAAAAACAGCTGAAAACCACTTAGTATAGCATGTAGAGGCATCTTACAATATACAGTGTTGAAAAACCATCCAAAAACGACACAAAAACCCATAAAAAAACATCTTGAAAAATTGACCAAAGAAGCAAGGCTATAGTATGGCAAAAAAGTCAAAATTTGACATGTCCAAAAAACAGCTGAAAACCACTTAGTATAGCATGTAGAGGCATCTTACAATATACAGTGTTGAAAAAACATCCAAAAACGGCCCAAAAACCCATAAAAAAGCATCTTGAAAAATTGACCAAAGAAGCAAGGCTATAGTATGGCGAAATTGTCAAAATTTGACATGTCTAAAAAACAGCTGAAAACCACTTAGTATAGCATGTAGAGGCATGTCATAGTAGGCAGTGTTGAAAAACCATCCAAAAACAGCCCCAAATCCCATAAAATAGCATCATGAAAAATTGACCAAAGAAGCAAGGCTATAGTATGGCGAAATTGTCAAAATTTGACATGTCTAAAAAACAGCTGAAAACCACTTAGTATAGCATGTAGAGGCATCTTACAATATACAGTGTTGAAAAACCATCCAAAAACGACACAAAAACCCATAAAAAAACATCTTGAAAAATTGACCAAAGAAGCAAGGCTATAGTATGGCAAAAAAGTCAAAATTTGACATGTCCAAAAAACAGCTGAAAACCACTTAGTATAGCATGTAGAGGCATGTTATAGTGTACAGTGTTGAAAAAACATCCAAAAATGGCCCAAAAACCCATAAAAAAGCATCTTGAAAAATTGACCAAAGAAGCAAGGCTATAGTATGGCGAAATTGTCAAAATTTGACATGTCAAAAAAACAGCTGAAAACCACTTAGTATAGCATGTAGAGGCATGTCATAGTAGGCAGTGTTGAAAAACCATCCAAAAACAGCCCCAAATCCCATAAAATAGCATCATGAAAAATTGACCAAAGAAGCAAGGCTATAGTATGGTGAAAAAGTCAAAATTTGACATGTCCAAAAAACAGCTGAAAACCACTTAGTATAGCATATATAGGCATGTTATAGTATGCAGTGTTGAAAAAACATCCAAAAACAGCCCAAAAACCCATAAAAAAGCATCTTGAAAAATTGACCAAAGAAGCAAGGCTATAGTATGGAAAAAAAGTCAAAATTTGACATGTCCAAAAAACAGCTGAAAACCACTTAGTATAGCATGTAGAGGCATGTTATAGCTTACAGTGTTGAAAAAACATCCAAAAACGGCCCAAAATCCCATAAAATAGTATGTTGAAAAATTGACGAAAGAAGCAAGGCTATAGTATGGCGAAATTGTCAAACTTTGACATGTCAAAAAAACAGCTGAAAACCACTTAGTATGGCATATATAGGCATGTTATAGTATGCAGTGTTGAAAAACCATCCAAAAACAGCCCCAAAACCCATAAAAAAGCATCGTGAAAAATTGACCAAAGAAGCAAGGCTATAGTATGGTGAAATTGTCAAAATTTGACATGTCCAAAAAACAGCTGAAAACCACTTAGTATAGCATATATAGGCATGTTATAGTATGCAGTGTTGAAAAACCATCCAAAAACAGCCCCAAAACCCATAAAAAAGCATCTTGAAAAATTGACCAAAGAAGCAAGGCTATAGTATGGCAAAAAAGTCCAAATTTGACATGTCCAAAAAACAGCTGAAAACCACTTAGTATAGCATATATAGGCATGTTATAGTATGCAGTGTTGAAAAAACATCCAAAAACGGCCCAAAAACCCATAAAAAAAGCATCTTGAAAAATTGACCAAAGAAGCAAGGCTATAGTATGGCGAAATTGTCAAAATTTGACATGTCCAAAAAACAGCTGAAAACCACTTAGTATAGCATGTAGAGGCATGTCATAGTAGGCAGTGTTGAAAAACCATCCAAAAACAGCCCCAAATCCCATAAAATAGCATCATGAAAAATTGACCAAAGAAGCAAGGCTATAGTATGGTGAAAAAGTCAAAATTTGACATGTCCAAAAAACAGCTGAAAACCACTTAGTATAGCATATATAGGCATGTTATAGTATGCAGTGTTGAAAAACCATCCAAAAACAGCCCCAAATCCCATAAAAAAGCATCTTGAAAAATTGACCAAAGAAGCAAGGCTATAGTATGGCAAAAAAGTCAAAATTTGACATGTCCAAAAAACAGCTGAAAACCACTTAGTATAGCATATATAGGCATGTTATAGTGTACAGTGCTGAAAGAACATCCAAAAACAGCCCAAAAACACAGAAAAAAGCATCTTGAAAAATTGACCAAAGAAGCAAGGCTATAGTATGGTGAAATTGTCAAAATTTGACATGTCCAAAAAAGAGCTGAAAAACACTTAGTATAGCATGCAGAGGCAGGTTATAGTGTACAGTGCTGAAAGAACATCCAAAAACAGCCCAAAAACACAGAAAAAAGCATCTTGAAAAATTGACCAAAGAAGCAAGGCTATAGTATGGCGAAATTGTCAAAATTTGACATGTCCAAAAAACAGCTGAAAACCACTTAGTATAGCATATATAGGCATGTCATAGCATGCAGTGTTGAAAACCCATCCAAAAACAGCCCCAAAACCCATAAAAAAGCATCTTGAAAAATTGACCAAACAAGCAAGGCTATAGTATGCCGAAATTGTCAAAATTTGACATGTCCAAAAAACAGCTGAAAAACACTTAGTATAGCATATATAGGCATGTTATAGTATGCAGTGTTGAAAAACCATCCAAAAACAGCCCAAAAACCCATAAAAAAGCATCTTGAAAAATTGACCAAAGAAGCAAGGCTATAGTATGGCGAAACTGTCAAAATTTGACATGTCCAAAAAACAGCTGAAAACCACTTAGTATAGCATATATAGGCATGTTATAGTATGCAGTGTTGAAAAAACATCCAAAAACAGCCCAAAAACACAGAAAAAAGCATCTTGAAAAATTGACCAAAGAAGCAAGGCTATAGTATGGCGAAATTGTCAAAATTTGACATGTCTAAAAAACAGCTGAAAACCACTTAGTATAGCACACAGAGGCATGTCATAGCATGCAGTGTTGAAAAAACATCCAAAAATGCCCCAAATCCCATAAAATAGCATCATGAAAAATTGACCAAAGAAGCAAGGCTATAGTATGAAAAAAGTCAAAATTTGACATGTCCAAAAACAGCTGAAAACCACTTAGTATAGCATGTAGAGGTATGTTATAGTGTACAGTGTTGAAAAAACATCCAAAAACAGCCCAAAAACACAGAAAAAAGCATCTTGAAAAATTGACCAAAGAAGCAAGGCTATAGTATGGCGAAATTGTCAAAATTTGACATGTCCAAAAAACGCTGAAAACCACTTAGTATAGCATATATAGGCACGTTATAGTATGCAGTGTTGAAAAAACATCCAAAAACAGCCCAAAAACCCCTAAAAAAGCATCATGAAAAATTGACCAAAGAAGCAAGGCTATAGTATGGCAAAAAAGTCAAAATTTGACATGTCCAAAAAACAGCAGAAGACCACTTAGTATAGCATATATAGGCATGTTATAGTATGCAGTGTTGAAAAAACATCCAAAAACAGCCCAAAAACCCATAAAAAAGCATCTTGAAAAAATGACGAAAAAAGCAAGGCTATAGTAAAGCAAAAAGTCAAAATTTGACATGTCCAAGAAACAGCCGAAAACCACTTAGAACAGCATGTAGGGGCATGTTATAGTATACAGTACTGAAAAAAAAGTCCAAAAACAGCCCAAAAACACAGAAAAAAGCATCTTGAAAAATTGACCAAAGAAGCAAGGCTATAGTATGGCGAAATTGTCAAAATTTGACATGTCCAAAAAACAGCTGAAAACCACTTAGTATAGCATATATAGGCATGTCATAGCATGCAGTGTTGAAAACCCATCCAAAAACAGCCCCAAAACCCATAAAAAAGCATCTTGAAAAATTGACCAAACAAGCAAGGCTATAGTATGCCGAAATTGTCAAAATTTGACATGTCCAAAAAACAGCTGAAAAACACTTAGTATAGCATATATAGGCATGTTATAGTATGCAGTGTTGAAAAACCATCCAAAAACAGCCCAAAAACCCATAAAAAAGCATCTTGAAAAATTGACCAAAGAAGCAAGGCTATAGTATGGCGAAACTGTCAAAATTTGACATGTCCAAAAAACAGCTGAAAACCACTTAGTATAGCATATATAGGCATGTTATAGTATGCAGTGTTGAAAAAACATCCAAAAACAGCCCAAAAACACAGAAAAAAGCATCTTGAAAAATTGACCAAAGAAGCAAGGCTATAGTATGGCGAAATTGTCAAAATTTGACATGTCTAAAAAACAGCTGAAAACCACTTAGTATAGCACACAGAGGCATGTCATAGCATGCAGTGTTGAAAAAACATCCAAAAAATGCCCCAAATCCCATAAAATAGCATCATGAAAAATTGACCAAAGAAGCAAGGCTATAGTATGGCGAAAAAGTCAAAATTTGACATGTCCAAAAAACAGCTGAAAACCACTTAGTATAGCATGTAGAGGTATGTTATAGTGTACAGTGTTGAAAAAACATCCAAAAACAGCCCAAAAACACAGAAAAAAGCATCTTGAAAAATTGACCAAAGAAGCAAGGCTATAGTATGGCGAAATTGTCAAAATTTGACATGTCCAAAAAACGCTGAAAACCACTTAGTATAGCATATATAGGCACGTTATAGTATGCAGTGTTGAAAAAACATCCAAAAACAGCCCAAAAACCCCTAAAAAAGCATCATGAAAAATTGACCAAAGAAGCAAGGCTATAGTATGGCAAAAAAGTCAAAATTTGACATGTCCAAAAAACAGCAGAAGACCACTTAGTATAGCATATATAGGCATGTTATAGTATGCAGTGTTGAAAAAACATCCAAAAACAGCCCAAAAACCCATAAAAAAGCATCTTGAAAAATTGACCAAACAAGCAAGGCTATAGTATGGCAAAAAAGTCAAAATTTGACATGTCCAAAAAACAGCTGAAAACCACTTAGTATAGCATGTAGAGGCATGTGATAGTGTACAGTGCTGAAAGAACATCCAAAAACAGCCCAAAAACACAGAAAAAAGCATCTTGAAAAATTGACCAAAGAAGCAAGGCTATAGTATGGCGAAACTGTCAAAATTTGACATGTCCAAAAAACAGCTGAAAACCACTTAGTATAGCATATATAGGCATGTTATAGTATGCAGTGTTGAAAAAACATCCAAAAACAGCCCAAAAACACAGAAAAAAGCATCTTGAAAAATTGACCAAAGAAGCAAGGCTATAGTATGGCGAAAAAGTCAAAATTTGACATGTCCAAAAAACAGCTGAAAACCACTTAGTATAGCATGTAGAGGTATGTTATAGTGTACAGTGTTGAAAAAACATCCAAAAACAGCCCAAAAACACAGAAAAAAGCATCTTGAAAAATTGACCAAAGAAGCAAGGCTATAGTATGGCAAAAAAGTCAAAATTTGACATGTCCAAAAAACAGCTGAAAACCACTTAGTATAGCATATATAGGCATGTTATAGTGTACAGTGCTGAAAGACCATCCAAAAACAGCCCAAAAACACAGAAAAAAGCATCTTGAAAAATTGACCAAAGAAGCAAGGCTATAGTATGGCAAAAAAGTCAAAATTTGACATGTCCAAAAAACAGCTGAAAACCACTTAGTATAGCATGTAGAGGCAGGTTATAGTGTACAGTGCTGAAAGAACATCCAAAAACAGCCCAAAAACACAGAAAAAAGCATCTTGAAAAATTGACCAAAGAAGCAAGGCTATAGTATGGCGAAATTGTCAAAATTTGACATGTCCAAAAAACAGCTGAAAACCACTTAGTATAGCATATATAGGCATGTTATAGTATGCAGTGTTGAAAAAACATCCAAAAACAGCCCAAAAACACAGAAAAAAGCATCTTGAAAAATTGACCAAAGAAGCAAGGCTATAGTATGGCGAAATTGTCAAAATTTGACATGTCTAAAAAACAGCTGAAAACCACTTAGTATAGCACACAGAGGCATGTCATAGCATGCAGTGTTGAAAAAACATCCAAAAAATGCCCCAAATCCCATAAAATAGCATCATGAAAAA
The DNA here is from genome assembly GCF_026936395.1 of Plectropomus leopardus. NCBI lineage: Eukaryota > Metazoa > Chordata > Actinopteri > Perciformes > Serranidae > Plectropomus > Plectropomus leopardus. Next base: position 12,951,346 of record NC_142193.1, on the reverse strand, counting down.
TTGACCAAAGAAGCAAGGCTATAGTATGGCGAAAAAGTCAAAATTTGACATGTCCAAAAAACAGCTGAAAACCACTTAGTATAGCATGTAGAGGCATGTTATAGTGTACAGTGTTGAAAAAACATCCAAAAACAGCCCAAAAACACAGAAAAAAAGCATCTTGAAAAATTGACCAAAGAAGCAAGGCTATAGTATGGCGAAATTGTCAAAATTTGACATGTCCAAAAAACGCTGAAAACCACTTAGTATAGCATATATAGGCACGTTATAGTATGCAGTGTTGAAAAAACATCCAAAAACGGCCCAAAAACCCATAAAAAAGCATCATGAAAAATTGACCAAAGAAGCAAGGCTATAGTATGGCAAAAAAGTCAAAATTTGACATGTCCAAAAAACAGCAGAAGACCACTTAGTATAGCATATATAGGCATGTTATAGTATGCAGTGTTGAAAAAACATCCAAAAACAGCCCAAAAACCCATAAAAAAGCATCTTGAAAAATTGACCAAACAAGCAAGGCTATAGTATGGCAAAAAAGTCAAAATTTGACATGTCCAAAAAACAGCTGAAAACCACTTAGTATAGCATGTAGAGGCATGTGATAGTGTACAGTGCTGAAAGAACATCCAAAAACAGCCCAAAAACACAGAAAAAAGCATCTTGAAAAATTGACCAAAGAAGCAAGGCTATAGTATGGCGAAACTGTCAAAATTTGACATGTCCAAAAAACAGCTGAAAACCACTTAGTATAGCATATATAGGCATGTTATAGTATGCAGTGTTGAAAAAACATCCAAAAACAGCCCAAAAACACAGAAAAAAGCATCTTGAAAAATTGACCAAAGAAGCAAGGCTATAGTATGGCGAAAAAGTCAAAATTTGACATGTCCAAAAAACAGCTGAAAACCACTTAGTATAGCATGTAGAGGTATGTTATAGTGTACAGTGTTGAAAAAACATCCAAAAACAGCCCAAAAACACAGAAAAAAGCATCTTGAAAAATTGACCAAAGAAGCAAGGCTATAGTATGGCAAAAAAGTCAAAATTTGACATGTCCAAACAGCTGAAAACCACTTAGTATAGCATGTAGAGGCATGTTATAGTGTACAGTGCTGAAAGACCATCCAAAAACAGCCCAAAAACACAGAAAAAAGCATCTTGAAAAATTGACCAAAGAAGCAAGGCTATAGTATGGCAAAAAAGTCAAAATTTGACATGTCCAAAAAACAGCTGAAAACCACTTAGTATAGCATATATAGGCATGTTATAGTATGCAGTGTTGAAAAAACATCCAAAAACAGCCCAAAAACACAGAAAAAAGCATCTTGAAAAATTGACCAAAGAAGCAAGGCTATAGTATGGCGAAATTGTCAAAATTTGACATGTCCAAAAAACAGCTGAAAACCACTTAGTATAGCATGTAGAGGTATGTTATAGTGTACAGTGTTGAAAAAACATCCAAAAACAGCCCAAAAACACAGAAAAAAGCATCTTGAAAAATTGACCAAAGAAGCAAGGCTATAGTATGGCGAAAAAGTCAAAATTTGACATGTCCAAAAAACAGCTGAAAACCACTTAGTATAGCATATATAGGCATGTTATAGTGTACAGTGCTGAAAGAACATCCAAAAACAGCCCAAAAACACAGAAAAAAGCATCTTGAAAAATTGACCAAAGAAGCAAGGCTATAGTATGGCAAAAAAGTCAAAATTTGACATGTCCAAAAAACAGCTGAAAACCACTTAGTATAGTATGTAGAGGCATGTTATAGTGTACAGTGCTGAAAGAACATCCAAAAACAGCCCAAAAACACAGAAAAAAGCATCTTGAAAAATTGACCAAAGAAGCAAGGCTATAGTATGGCGAAACTGTCAAAATTTGACATGTCCAAAAAACAGCTGAAAACCACTTAGTATAGCATATATAGGCATGTTATAGTATGCAGTGTTGAAAAAACATCCAAAAACAGCCCAAAAACACAGAAAAAAGCATCTTGAAAAATTGACCAAAGAAGCAAGGCTATAGTATGGCGAAATTGTCAAAATTTGACATGTCTAAAAAACAGCTGAAAACCACTTAGTATAGCACACAGAGGCATGTCATAGCATGCAGTGTTGAAAAAACATCCAAAAAATGCCCCAAATCCCATAAAATAGCATCATGAAAAATTGACCAAAGAAGCAAGGCTATAGTATGGCGAAAAAGTCAAAATTTGACATGTCCAAAAAACAGCTGAAAACCACTTAGTATAGCATGTAGAGGCATGTTATAGTGTACAGTGTTGAAAAACATCCAAAACAGCCCAAAAACACAGAAAAAAGCATCTTGAAAAATTGACCAAAGAAGCAAGGCTATAGTATGGCGAAATTGTCAAAATTTGACATGTCCAAAAAACGCTGAAAACCACTTAGTATAGCATATATAGGCATGTTATAGTGTACAGTGTTGAAAAAACATCCAAAAACGGCCAAAAAACCCATAAAAAAGCATCTTGAAAAATTGACCAAAGAAGCAAGGCTATAGTATGGCAAAAAGTCAAAATTTGACATGTCCAAAAAACAGCAGAAGACCACTTAGTATAGCATATATAGGCATGTTATAGTATGCAGTGTTGAAAAAACATCCAAAAACAGCCCAAAAACCCATAAAAAAGCATCTTGAAAAATTGACCAAACAAGCAAGGCTATAGTATGGCAAAAAAGTCAAAATTTGACATGTCCAAAAAACAGCTGAAAACCACTTAGTATAGCATGTAGAGGCATGTGATAGTGTACAGTGCTGAAAGAACATCCAAAAACAGCCCAAAAACACAGAAAAAAGCATCTTGAAAAATTGACCAAAGAAGCAAGGCTATAGTATGGCGAAACTGTCAAAATTTGACATGTCCAAAAAACAGCTGAAAACCACTTAGTATAGCATATATAGGCATGTTATAGTATGCAGTGTTGAAAAAACATCCAAAAACAGCCCAAAAACACAGAAAAAAGCATCTTGAAAAATTGACCAAAGAAGCAAGGCTATAGTATGGCAAAAAAGTCAAAATTTGACATGTCCAAAAAACAGCTGAAAACCACTTAGTATAGCATGTAGAGGCATGTTATAGTGTACAGTGTTGAAAAAACATCCAAAAACAGCCCAAAAACACAGAAAAAAGCATCTTGAAAAATTGACCAAAGAAGCAAGGCTATAGTATGGCAAAAAAGTCAAAATTTGACATGTCCAAAAAACAGCTGAAAACCACTTAGTATAGCATGTAGAGGCAGGTTATAGTGTACAGTGCTGAAAGAACATCCAAAAACAGCCCAAAAACACAGAAAAAAGCATCTTGAAAAATTGACCAAAGAAGCAAGGCTATAGTATGGCGAAATTGTCAAAATTTGACATGTCCAAAAAACAGCTGAAAACCACTTAGTATAGTATGTAGAGGCATGTTATAGTGTACAGTGCTGAAAGAACATCCAAAAACAGCCCAAAAACACAGAAAAAAGCATCTTGAAAAATTGACCAAAGAAGCAAGGCTATAGTATGGCGAAATTGTCAAAATTTGACATGTCTAAAAAACAGCTGAAAACCACTTAGTATAGCACACAGAGGCATGTCATAGCATGCAGTGTTGAAAAACCATCCAAAAAATGCCCCAAATCCCATAAAATAGCATCATGAAAAATTGACCAAAGAAGCAAGGCTATAGTATGGCGAAAAAGTCAAAATTTGACATGTCCAAAAAACAGCTGAAAACCACTTAGTATAGCATGTAGAGGTATGTTATAGTGTACAGTGTTGAAAAAACATCCAAAAACAGCCCAAAAACACAGAAAAAAGCATCTTGAAAAATTGACCAAAGAAGCAAGGCTATAGTATGGCAAAAAAGTCAAAATTTGACATGTCCAAAAAACAGCTGAAAACCACTTAGTATAGCATGTAGAGGCATGTTATAGTGTACTTTGTTGAAAAAACATCCAAAAACAGCCCAAAAACACAGAAAAAAGCATCTTAAAAAATTGACCAAAGAAGCAAGGCTATAGTATGGCGAAACTGTCAAAATTTGACATGTCCAAAAAACAGCTGAAAACCACTTAGTATAGCATATATAGGCATGTTATAGTATGCAGTGTTGAAAAAACATCCAAAAACAGCCCAAAAACACAGAAAAAAGCATCTTGAAAAATTGACCAAAGAAGCAAGGCTATAGTATGGCAAAAAAGTCAAAATTTGACATGTCCAAAAAACAGCTGAAAACCACTTAGTATAGCATGTAGAGGCATGTTATAGTGTACAGTGTTGAAAAAACATCCAAAAACAGCCCAAAAACACAGAAAAAAGCATCTTGAAAAATTGACCAAAGAAGCAAGGCTATAGTATGGCAAAAAAGTCAAAATTTGACATGTCCAAAAAACAGCTGAAAACCACTTAGTATAGCATGTAGAGGCAGGTTATAGTGTACAGTGCTGAAAGAACATCCAAAAACAGCCCAAAAACACAGAAAAAAGCATCTTGAAAAATTGACCAAAGAAGCAAGGCTATAGTATGGCGAAATTGTCAAAATTTGACATGTCCAAAAACAGCTGAAAACCACTTAGTATAGTACGTAGAACCATGTTATAGTGTACAGTGCTGAAAGAACATCCAAAAACAGCCCAAAAACACAGAAAAAAGCATCTTGAAAAATTGACCAAAGAAGCAAGGCTATAGTATGGCGAAAAAGTCAAAATTTGACATGTCCAAAAAACAGCTGAAAACCACTTAGTATAGCATGAAGAGGTATGTTATAGTGTACAGTGTTGAAAAAACATCCAAAAACAGCCCAAAAACACAGAAAAAAGCATCTTGAAAAATTGACCAAAGAAGCAAGGCTATAGTATGGCGAAATTGTCAAAATATGACATGTCCAAAAAACGCTGAAAACCACTTAGTATAGCATATATAGGCATGTTATAGTATGCAGTGTTGAAAAAAAATCCAAAAACAGCCCAAAAACCCATAAAAAAGCATCATGAAAAATTGACCAAAGAAGCAAGGCTATAGTATGGCAAAAAAGTCAAAATTTGACATGTCCAAAAAACAGCGGAAAACCACTTAGTATAGCACACAGAGGCATGTCATAGCATGCAGTGTTGAAAAACCATCCAAAAACAGCCCAAAAACACAGAAAAAAGCATCTTGAAAAATTGACCAAAGAAGCAAGGCTATAGTATGGCGAAATTGTCAAAATTTGACATGTCAAAAAAACAGCTGAAAACCACTTAGTATAGCATGTAGAGGCATGTCATAGTAGGCAGTGTTGAAAAACCATCCAAAAACAGCCCCAAATCCCATAAAATAGCATCATGAAAAATTGACCAAAGAAGCAAGGCTATAGTATGGTGAAAAAGTCAAAATTTGACATGTCCAAAAAACAGCTGAAAACCACTTAGTATAGCATATATAGGCATGTTATAGTATGCAGTGTTGAAAAACCATCCAAAAACAGCCCCAAATCCCATAAAAAAGCATCTTGAAAAATTGACCAAAGAAGCAAGGCTATAGTATGGCAAAAAAGTCAAAATTTGACATGTCCAAAAAACAGCTGAAAACCACTTAGTATAGCATATATAGGCATGTTATAGTGTACAGTGCTGAAAGAACATCCAAAAACAGCCCAAAAACACAGAAAAAAGCATCTTGAAAAATTGACCAAAGAAGCAAGGCTATAGTATGGTGAAATTGTCAAAATTTGACATGTCCAAAAAAGAGCTGAAAAACACTTAGTATAGCATGCAGAGGCAGGTTATAGTGTACAGTGCTGAAAGAACATCCAAAAACAGCCCAAAAACACAGAAAAAAGCATCTTGAAAAATTGACCAAAGAAGCAAGGCTATAGTATGGCGAAATTGTCAAAATTTGACATGTCCAAAAAACAGCTGAAAACCACTTAGTATAGCATATATAGGCATGTCATAGCATGCAGTGTTGAAAACCCATCCAAAAACAGCCCCAAAACCCATAAAAAAGCATCTTGAAAAATTGACCAAACAAGCAAGGCTATAGTATGCCGAAATTGTCAAAATTTGACATGTCCAAAAAACAGCTGAAAACCACTTAGTATAGTATGTAGAGGCATGTTATAGTGTACAGTGCTGAAAGAACATCCAAAAACAGCCCAAAAACACAGAAAAAAGCATCTTGAAAAATTGACCAAAGAAGCAAGGCTATAGTATGGCGAAACTGTCAAAATTTGACATGTCCAAAAAACAGCTGAAAACCACTTAGTATAGCATATATAGGCATGTTATAGTATGCAGTGTTGAAAAAACATCCAAAAACAGCCCAAAAACCCATAAAAAAGCATCATGAAAAATTGACCAAACAAGCAAGGCTATAGTATGGCAAAAAAGTCAAAATTTGACATGTCCAAAAAACAGCTGAAAACCACTTAGTATAGTATGTAGAGGCATGTTATAGTGTACAGTGCTGAAAGAACATCCAAAAACAGCCCAAAAACACAGAAAAAAGCATCTTAAAAAATTGACCAAAGAAGCAAGGCTATAGTATGGCGAAACTGTCAAAATTTGACATGTCCAAAAAACAGCTGAAAACCACTTAGTATAGCATATATAGGCATGTTATAGTATGCAGTGTTGAAAAAACATCCAAAAACAGCCCAAAAACACAGAAAAAAGCATCTTGAAAAATTGACCAAACAAGCAAGGCTATAGTATGGCAAAAAAGTCAAAATTTGACATGTCCAAAAAACAGCTGAAAACCACTTAGTATAGCATGTAGAGGCATGTTATAGTGTACTTTGTTGAAAAAACATCCAAAAACAGCCCAAAAACACAGAAAAAAGCATCTTAAAAAATTGACCAAAGAAGCAAGGCTATAGTATGGCGAAACTGTCAAAATTTGACATGTCCAAAAAACTGCTGAAAACCACTTAGTATAGCATGTAGAGGCATGTTATAGTGTACAGTGTTGAAAAAACATCCAAAAACGGCCAAAAAACCCATAAAAAAGCATCTTGAAAAATTGACCAAAGAAGCAAGGCTATAGTATGGCGAAATTGTCAAAATTTGACATGTCTAAAAAACAGCTGAAAACCACTTAGTATAGCACACAGAGGCATGTCATAGCATGCAGTGTTGAAAAACCATCCAAAAAATGCCCCAAATCCCATAAAATAGCATCATGAAAAATTGACCAAAGAAGCAAGGCTATAGTATGGCGAAAAAGTCAAAATTTGACATGTCCAAAAAACAGCTGAAAACCACTTAGTATAGCATATATAGGCATGTTATAGTGTACAGTGCTGAAAGAACATCCAAAAACAGCCCAAAAACACAGAAAAAAGCATCTTGAAAAATTGACCAAAGAAGCAAGGCTATAGTATGGCAAAAAAGTCAAAATTTGACATGTCCAAAAAACAGCTGAAAACCACTTAGTATAGCATGTAGAGGCAGGTTATAGTGTACAGTGCTGAAAGAACATCCAAAAACAGCCCAAAAACACAGAAAAAAGCATCTTGAAAAATTGACCAAAGAAGCAAGGCTATAGTATGGCGAAATTGTCAAAATTTGACATGTCCAAAAAACAGCTGAAAACCACTTAGTATAGTATGTAGAGGCATGTTATAGTGTACAGTGCTGAAAGAACATCCAAAAACAGCCCAAAAACACAGAAAAAAGCATCTTGAAAAATTGACCAAAGAAGCAAGGCTATAGTATGGCGAAACTGTCAAAATTTGACATGTCCAAAAAACAGCTGAAAACCACTTAGTATAGCATATATAGGCATGTTATAGTATGCAGTGTTGAAAAAACATCCAAAAACAGCCCAAAAACACAGAAAAAAGCATCTTGAAAAATTGACCAAAGAAGCAAGGCTATAGTATGGCGAAATTGTCAAAATTTGACATGTCTAAAAAACAGCTGAAAACCACTTAGTATAGCACACAGAGGCATGTCATAGCATGCAGTGTTGAAAAAACATCCAAAAAATGCCCCAAATCCCATAAAATAGCATCATGAAAAATTGACCAAAGAAGCAAGGCTATAGTATGGCGAAAAAGTCAAAATTTGACATGTCCAAAAAACAGCTGAAAACCACTTAGTATAGCATGTAGAGGTATGTTATAGTGTACAGTGTTGAAAAAACATCCAAAAACAGCCCAAAAACACAGAAAAAAGCATCTTGAAAAATTGACCAAAGAAGCAAGGCTATAGTATGGCGAAATTGTCAAAATTTGACATGTCCAAAAAACAGCTGAAAACCACTTAGTATAGCATATATAGGCATGTTATAGTATGCAGTGTTGAAAAAACATCCAAAAACAGCCCAAAAACCCATAAAAAAGCATCTTGAAAAATTGACCAAACAAGCAAGGCTATAGTATGGCAAAAAAGTCAAAATTTGACATGTCCAAAAAACAGCTGAAAACCACTTAGTATAGCATGTAGAGGCATGTGATAGTGTACAGTGCTGAAAGAACATCCAAAAACAGCCCAAAAACACAGAAAAAAGCATCTTGAAAAATTGACCAAAGAAGCAAGGCTATAGTATGGCGAAACTGTCAAAATTTGACATGTCCAAAAAACAGCTGAAAACCACTTAGTATAGCATATATAGGCATGTTATAGTATGCAGTGTTGAAAAAACATCCAAAACAGCCCAAAAACACAGAAAAAGCATCTTGAAAAATTGACCAAAGAAGCAAGGCTATAGTATGGCGAAATTGTCAAAATTTGACATGTCCAAAAAACAGCTGAAAACCACTTAGTATAGCATGTAGAGGCATGTTATAGTGTACAGTGCTGAAAGAACATCCAAAAACAGCCCAAAAACACAGAAAAAAGCATCTTGAAAAATTGACCAAAGAAGCAAGGCTATAGTATGGCGAAACTGTCAAAATTTGACATGTCCAAAAAACAGCTGAAAACCACTTAGTATAGCATATATAGGCATGTTATAGTATGCAGTGTTGAAAAAACATCCAAAAACAGCCCAAAAACACAGAAAAAAGCATCTTGAAAAATTGACCAAAGAAGCAAGGCTATAGTATGGCGAAATTGTCAAAATTTGACATGTCTAAAAAACAGCTGAAAACCACTTAGTATAGCACACAGAGGCATGTCATAGCATGCAGTGTTGAAAAAACATCCAAAAAATGCCCCAAATCCCATAAAATAGCATCATGAAAAATTGACCAAAGAAGCAAGGCTATAGTATGGCGAAAAAGTCAAAATTTGACATGTCCAAAAAACAGCTGAAAACCACTTAGTATAGCATGTAGAGGCATGTAATAGTATACAGTGTTGAAAAAACATCCAAAAACAGCCCAAAAACACAGAAAAAAGCATCTTGAAAAATTGACCAAAGAAGCAAGGCTATAGTATGGCAAAAAAGTCAAAATTTGACATGTCCAAAAAACAGCTGAAAACCACTTAGTATAGCATATATAGGCATGTTATAGTATGCAGTGTTGAAAAAACATCCAAAACAGCCCAAAAACACAGAAAAAAGCATCTTGAAAAATTGACCAAAGAAGCAAGGCTATAGTATGGCGAAACTGTCAAAATTTGACATGTCCAAAAAACAGCTGAAAACCACTTAGTATAGCATATATAGGCATGTTATAGTATGCAGTGTTGAAAAAACATCCAAAAACAGCCCAAAAACACAGAAAAAAAGCATCTTGAAAAATTGACCAAAGAAGCAAGGCTATAGTATGGCAAAAAAGTCAAAATTTGACATGTCCAAACAGCTGAAAACCACTTAGTATAGCATGTAGAGGCATGTTATAGTGTACTTTGTTGAAAAAACATCCAAAAACAGCCCAAAAACACAGAAAAAAGCATCTTAAAAAATTGACCAAAGAAGCAAGGCTATAGTATGGCGAAACTGTCAAAATTTGACATGTCCAAAAAACAGCTGAAAACCACTTAGTATAGCATATATAGGCATGTTATAGTATGCAGTGTTGAAAAAACATCCAAAAACAGCCCAAAAACACAGAAAAAAGCATCTTGAAAAATTGACCAAAGAAGCAAGGCTATAGTATGGCAAAAAAGTCAAAATTTGACATGTCCAAAAAACAGCAGAAGACCACTTAGTATAGCATATATAGGCATGTTATAGTATGCAGTGTTGAAAAAACATCCAAAAACAGCCCAAAAACACAGAAAAAAGCATCTTGAAAAATTGAAAAAAGAAGCAAGGCTATAGTATGGCAAAAAAGTCAAAATTTGACATGTCCAAAAAACAGCTGAAAACCACTTAGTATAGCATATATAGGCATGTTATAGTATGCAGTGTTGAAAAAACATCCAAAAACAGCCCAAAAACACAGAAAAAAGCATCTTGAAAAATTGACCAAAGAAGCAAGGCTATAGTATGGCAAAAAAGTCCAAATTTGACATGTCCAAAAAACAGCTGAAAACCACTTAGTATAGCATATATAGGCATGTTATAGTATGCAGTGTTGAAAAAACATCCAAAAACAGCCCAAAAACACAGAAAAAAGCATCTTGAAAAATTGACCAAAGAAGCAAGGCTATAGTATGGCAAAAAAGTCAAAATTTGACATGTCCAAAAAACAGCTGAAAACCACTTAGTATAGTATGTAGAGGCATGTTATAGTGTACAGTGCTGAAAGAACATCCAAAAACAGCCCAAAAACACAGAAAAAAGCATCTTGAAAAATTGACCAAAGAAGCAAGGCTATAGTATGGCGAAACTGTCAAAATTTGACATGTCCAAAAAACTGCTGAAAACCACTTAGTATAGCATATATAGGCATGTTATAGTATGCAGTGTTGAAAAAACATCCAAAAACAGCCCAAAAACACAGAAAAAAGCATCTTGAAAAATTGACCAAAGAAGCAAGGCTATAGTATGGCGAAATTGTCAAAATTTGACATGTCTAAAAAACAGCTGAAAACCACTTAGTATAGCACACAGAGGCATGTCATAGCATGCAGTGTTGAAAAACCATCCAAAAAATGCCCCAAATCCCATAAAATAGCATCATGAAAAATTGACCAAAGAAGCAAGGCTATAGTATGGCGAAAAAGTCAAAATTTGACATGTCCAAAAAACTGCTGAAAACCACTTAGTATAGCATGTAGAGGTATGTTATAGTGTACAGTGTTGAAAAAACATCCAAAAACAGCCCAAAAACACAGAAAAAAGCATCTTGAAAAATTGACCAAAGAAGCAAGGCTATAGTATGGCGAAATTGTCAAAATTTGACATGTCCAAAAAACGCTGAAAACCACTTAGTATAGCATATATAGGCATGTTATAGTATGCAGTGTTGAAAAAACATCCAAAAACAGCCCAAAAACCCATAAAAAAGCATCATGAAAAATTGACCAAAGAAGCAAGGCTATAGTATGGCAAAAAAGTCAAAATTTGACATGTCCAAAAAACAGCTGAAAACCACTTAGTATAGCATGTAGAGGCATGTGATAGTGTACAGTGCTGAAAGAACATCCAAAAACAGCCAAAAAACACAGAAAAAAGCATCTTGAAAAATTGACCAAAGAAGCAAGGCTATAGTATGGCGAAATTGTCAAAATTTGACATGTCCAAAAAACGCTGAAAACCACTTAGTATAGCACACAGAGGCATGTCATAGCATGCAGTGTTGAAAAACCATCCAAAAACAGCCCCAAAACCCATAAAAAAGCATCTTGAAAAATTGACCAAACAAGCAAGGCTATAGTATGGCAAAAAAGTCAAAATTTGACATGTCCAAAAAACAGCTGAAAACCACTTAGTATAGCATGTAGAGGCATGTGATAGTGTACAGTGCTGAAAGAACATCCAAAAACAGCCCAAAAACACAGAAAAAAGCATCTTGAAAAATTGACCAAAGAAGCAAGGCTATAGTATGGCGAAACTGTCAAAATTTGACATGTCCAAAAAACAGCTGAAAACCACTTAGTATAGCACACAGAGGCATGTCATAGTATGCAGTGTTGAAAAAACATCCAAAAACAGCCCCAAATCCCATAAAATAGCATCATGGAAAATTGACCAAAGAAGCAAGGCTATAGTATGGCAAAAAAGTCAAAATTTGACATGTCCAAAAAACAGCTGAAGACCACTTAGTATAGCATATATAGGCATGTTATAGTATGCAGTGTTGAAAAACCATCCAAAAACAGCCCCAAAACCCATAAAAACCATCTTGAAAAATTGACCAAACAAGCAAGGCTATAGTATGGCAAAAAAGTCAAAATTTGACATGTCCAAAAAACAGCTGAAAACCACTTAGTATAGCATGTAGAGGCATGTTATAGTGTACAGTGTTGAAAAAACATCCAAAAACAGCCCAAAAACCCATAAAAAAGCATCTTGAAAAATTGACCAAACAAGCAAGGCTATAGTATGGCAAAAAAAGTCAAAATTTGACATGTCCAAAAAACAGCTGAAAACCACTTAGTATAGCATGTAGAGGCATGTTATAGTGTACAGTGCTGAAAGAACATCCAAAAACAGCCCAAAAACCCATAAAAAAGCATCTTGAAAAATTGACCAAACAAGCAAGGCTATAGTATGGCAAAAAAAGTCAAAATTTGACATGTCCAAAAAACAGCTGAAAACCACTTAGTATAACATGTAGAGGCATGTTATAGTGTACAGTGTTGAAAAAACATCCAAAAACGGCCCAAAAACCCATAAAAAAGCATCTTGAAAAATTGACCAAAGAAGCAAGGCTATAGTATGGCAAAAAAGTCAAAATTTGACGTGTCCAAAAAACAGCTGAAAACCACTTAGTATAGCATGTAGAGGCATGTTATAGTGTACAGTGTTGAAAAAAACATCCAAAAACGGCCCAAAAACCCATAAAAAAGCATCTTGAAAAATTGACCAAAGAAGCAAGGCTATAGTATGGCGAAATTGTCAAAATTTGACATGTCCAAAAAACAGCTGAAAACCACTTAGTATAGCACACAGAGGCATGTCATAACATGCAGTGTTGAAAAAACATCCAAAAACAGCCCAAAAACCCATAGAAAAGCATCTTGAAAAATTGACCAAAGAAGCAAGGCTATAGTATGGCGAAATTGTCAAAATTTGACATGTCCAAAAAACAGCTGAAAACCACTTAGTATAGCATGTAGAGGCATCTTACAATATACAGTGTTGAAAAAACATCCAAAAGCAGCCAAAAAACCCATAAAAAAGCATCTTGAAAAATTGACCAAAGAAGCAAGGCTATTGTATAGAAAAAAAGTCAAAATTTGCCGTGTCCAAAAAACAGCTGAAAACCACTTAGTATAGCATGTAGAGGCATGTTATAGTGTACAGTGTTGAAAAAACATCCAAAAACGGCCCAAAAACCCATAAAAAAGCATCTTGAAAAATTGACCAAAGAAGCAAGGCTATAATATGGCGAAATTGTCAAAATTTGACATGTCCAAAAAACAGCTGAAAACCACTTAGTATAGCACACAGAGGCATGTCATAGCATGCAGTGTTGAAAAACCATCCAAAAACAGCCCCAAAACCGATAAAAAAGCATCTTGAAAAATTGACCAAAGAAGCAAGGCTATAGTATGGCGAAACTGTCAAAATTTGACATGTCCAAAAAACAGCTGAAAACCACTTAGTATAGCACACAGAAGCATGTCATAGTATGCAGTGTTGAAAAACCATCCAAAAACAGCCCCAAAACCCATAAAAACCATCTTGAAAAATTGACCAACGAAGCAAGGCTATAGTATGGCGAAATTGTCAAAATTTGACATGTCCAAAAAACAGCTGAAAACCACTTAGTATAGCACACAGAAGCATGTCATAGTATGCAGTGTTGAAAAACCATCCAAAAACAGCCCCAAAACCCATAAAAACCATCTTGAAAAATTGACCAAAGAAGCAAGGCTATAGTATGGCAAAAAAGTCAAAATTTGACATGTCCAAAAAACAGCTGAAAACCACTTAGTATAGCACACAGAGGCATGTCATAGTATGCAGTGTTGAAAAACCATCCAACAACAGCCCCAAATCCTATAAAATAGCATCATGAAAAATTGACCAAAGAAGCAAGGCTATAGTATGGCAAAAAAGTCAAAATTTGACATGTCCAAAAAACAGCTGAAAACCACTTAGTATAGCATATATAGGCATGTTATCGTATGCAGTGTTGAAAAAACATCCAAAAACGACACAAAAACCCATAAAAAAGCATCTTGAAAAATTGACCAAAGAAGCAAGGCTATAGTATGGCAAAAAAGTCAAAATTTGACATGTCCAAAAAACAGCTGAAAACCACTTAGTATAGCATGTAGAGGCATGTTATAGTGTACAGTGTTGAAAAAACATCCAAAAACGGCCCAAAAAACCATAAAAAAGCATCTTGAAAAATTGACCAAAGAAGCAAGGCTATAGTATGGCGAAATTGTCAAAATTTGACATGTCCAAAAAACAGCTGAAAACCACTTAGTATAGCATATATAGGCATGTTATAGTATGCAGTGTTGAAAAAACATCCAAAAACAGCCCAAAAACCCATAAAAAAACATCTTGAAAAATTGACCAAAGAAGCAAGGCTATAGTAAAGAAAAAAAGTCAAAATTTGACATGTCCAAAAAACAGCTGAAAACCACTTATTATAGCACACAGAGGCATGTCATAGTATGCAGTGTTGGAAAACCATTCAAAACAGCCCCAAATCCCATAAAATAGCATTTTGAAAAATTGACCAAAGAAGCAAGGCTATAGTATGGCGAAATTGTCAAAATTTGACATGTCCAAAAAACAGCTGAAAACACTTAGTATAGCATATATAGGCATGTTATAGTATGCAGTGTTGAAAAAACATCCAAAAACAGCCCCAAAACCCATAAAAAAGCATCTTGAAAAATTGACCAAAGAAGCAAGGCTATAGTAAAGAAAAAAAGTCAAAATTTGACATGTCCAAAAAACAGCTGAAAACCACTTAGTATAGCATGTAGAGGCATCTTACAATATACAGTGTTGAAAAAAAGATCCAAAAACGGCCCAAAAACCCATAAAAAAACATCTTGAAAAATTGACCAAAGAAGCAAGGCTATAGTATGGCGAAATTGTCAAAATTTGACATGTCTAAAAAACAGCTGAAAACACTTAGTATAGCATATATAGGCATGTTATAGTATGCAGTGTTGAAAAAACATCCAAAAACAGCCCCAAATCCCATAAAATGGTATCTTGAAAAATTGACCAAAGAAGCAAGGCTATAGTACGGCGAAATTGTCAAAATTTGACATGTCCAAAAAACAGCTGAAAACCACTTAGTATAGCACGTAGAGGCATCTTACAATACACAGTGTTGAAAAACCATCCAAAAACGGCCCAAAAACCCATAAAAAAGCATCTTGAAAAATTGACCAAAGAAGCAAGGCTATAGTAAAGAAAAAAAGTCAACATTTGACATGTCCAAAAAACAGCTGAAAACCACTTAGTATAGCATATATAAGAATGTTATAGTATGCAGTGTTGAAAAAACATCCAAAAACAGCCCAAAAACCCATAAAATAGCATCATGAAAAATTGACCAAAGAAGCAAGGCTATAGTATGGTAAAAAAGTCAAAATTTGACATGTCTAAAAAACAGCTGAAACCAACTTAGTATAGCATATATAGGCATGTTTTAGTATGCAGTGTTGAAAAAACATCCAAAAACAGCCCCAAATCCCATAAAATAGCATTTTGAAAAATTGACCAAAGAAGCAAGGCTATAGTATGGAAAAAAAGTCAAAATTTGACATGTCCAAAAAACAGCTGAAAACCACTTAGTATAGCACACAGAGGCATGTCATAGTATGCAATGTTGAAAAAACATCCAAAAACAGCCCCAAAACCCATAAAAAAGCATCTTGAAAAATTGACCAAAGAAGCAAGGCTATAGTATGGCGAAATTTTCAAAATTTGACATGTCCAAAAAACAGCTGAAAACCACTTAGTATAGCATGTAGAGGCATGTTACAATAGACAGTGTTGAAAAAACATCCAAAAATAGCCCAAAACCCATAAAATAGCATCTTGAAAAATTGACCAAAGAAGCAAGGCTATAGTATGGTAAAAAAGCCAAAATTTGACATGTCTAAAAAACAGCTGAAACCAACTTAGTATAGCATATATAGGCATGTTATAGTATGCAGTGTTGAAAAAACATCCAATAACAGCCCCAAAACCCATAAAATAGCATCATGAAAAATTGACCAAAGAAGCAAGGCTATAGTATGGCAAAAAAGTCAAAATTTGACATGTCCAAAAAACAGCTGAAAACCACTTCGTATAGCATGTAGAGGCATGTTACAATATACAGTGTTGAAAAAAACATCCAAAAACGATCCAAAAACGAAAAATTGACCAAAGAAGCAAGGCTATAGTATGGCGAAATTGTCAAAATTTGACATGTCCAAAAAACACCTGAAAACCACTTAGTATAGCATGTAGAGGCATGTTATAGTGTACAGTGCTGAAAAAACATCCAAAAACAGCCCAAAAACCCATAAAAAAGCATCTTGAAAAATTGACCAAAGAAGCAAGGCTATAGTATGGCGAAATTGTCAAAATTTGACATGTCCAAAAAACAGCTGAAAACCACTTAGTATAGAATATATAGGCATGTCATAGTATGCAGTGTTGAAAAACCATCCAAAAACAGCCCCAAATCCTATAAAAAAGCATCTTGAAAAATTGACCAAAGAAGCAAGGCTATAGTATGGCGAAAAAGTCAAAATTTGACATGTCCAAAAAACAGCTGAAAACCACTTAGTATAGCATGTAGAGGCATGTAATAGTGTACAGTGCTGAAAGAACATACAAAAACAGCCCAAAAACACAGAAAAAAGCATCTTGAAAAATTGACCAAAGAAGCAAGGCTATAGTATGGCGAAATTGTCAAAATTTGACATGTCCAAAAAACAGCTGAAAACCACTTAGTATAGCACACAGAGGCATGTCATAGCATGCAGTGTTGAAAAACCATCCAAAAACAGGCCCAAAACCCATAAAAAAGCATCTTGAAAAATTGACCAAAGAAGCAAGGCTATAGTATGGCAAAAAAGTCAAAATTTGACATGTCCAAAAAACAGCTGAAAACCACTTAGTATAGCATGTAGAGGCATGTTATAGTGTACAGTGTTGAAAAAACATCCAAAAACAGCTCCATAATTCCTGAAATAGTATGTTGAAAAAATGACCAAAAAAGAAAGGCAAAAATGTCAAAATTTGACATGTCCAAAAAACAGCTGAAAACTACTTAGTGTAACATATAGAGGCATGTTATAGTGTACAGTGCTGAAAAAACACCTCCAAATGGCCCAAAAACCCATAAAGTAGTATGTTGAGAAAATGACAACAAAAGCAAGGCTATAGTATGGCGAAAATGTCAAAATTTGACATGTCCAAAAAAAGCTGAAAAGCACTTAATATAGTGTGTAAAGGCATGTTGTAATATACAGTGTTGAAAAAGAAGACTGAAAAAGATTTTTTGACATAATATACTATGTCTTTTTCAGCAATTTTTTCAGCATGCTTAATTATGTCTTTTTTGTGTGTTGATGTCAGGTTTTGCAACTCTAGTCCATCGTCACCTACTCCATCACAGTCTGGTATGCTGCAGCCACTACGAGGGACACGAACAGGCTGCAGCGTATCATCAGCGCTGCAGAGAGGGTGACCAGCTGCCACCTGCCATCTCACTATGACCTGTACACCTCCAGGGGCCCAAGGTATCCAGGCAAAATTGTGGCAGACCCCTCTCACCCTGGGCAGACTTTTCAAGACCCTCCCCTGGCAAGAGGCTGTAGTCCATCAGGACCAAAACCTGTACAGCTCCAGGGCCTTTAGGCGTGCAGTTAAAACTGTGGCTGACCCTTCTCACCCTGGACACGGACTATTCGAGACCCTCCCCTCCCTCACTGCTGTCACCATCATGAACAATACTCGGGCCCTTCCTCCTCCCCCTGCCCCACCACCCACATGATACAGGCTCTAATTCAGCCCCAGACATCATATCAGTGTTTGGCCAAATCAGTTTTTATGCCTTACATTACACTACAGGTTAATTTATTTATTTTAGACTGTACATAAGTGCACTGTAAGTCACTGTAAGTCACTGTAACTTCTGCACAACTGTACAATCCTTCATTGTACCTTTTGCACATAGATTTTTTGTTCTTTATAATCTTTTTTTTTTCATTTTATATTTTTAAATTGCTTCAATATTTTTATCTTATGTCTTACACTATTTTAATTCAATATTTTTATTCTTCCTCTATGTTAACTGTTTTGCATTCGAACACCAAGTCATATCCCTTGTATATGTAAACGTACTTGGCAATAAAACTTGATACTGATTCTAATTCTATGGTATGACTTTGTTTTATGGTTTTTGGATTACATACTATACTATGACTATTTTATGCTATTTTGGACAACATACTATAGTATGACTTAGTTATGCTGTATTGGATGGCATACTATAGTATGACTGTTTTGTGCTGTTTTGGAGGACAAACTATAGTATGACTGTGTAATGACTTTTTAATGCTATTTTGGACAACATACTATACTTTGTGTTTTTGATGCTATTTTGTATGATATACTATACTATGACTCCTTTGTGGTATTCTGGACAACATACTATATTGTGTTTTTTTTTTGTTGTTTCATTTGAAATAACAACCTTTTTGATGACAGACAATGCTGTGATTTTTTAAGCTTTGGACATCATGTTATACTTTGATTTTTTTAATACATTTTTTTGACAACATATTTCGACTTTTTCATGTTGATGTGGATGATATGACTTTTTCATGCTATTTAGGATGAACTGTGTACTATGTTATTTTGGATGCCATACTTTTTTTTTTTACTTTCCATTACTTTTTTATGCTGTTTTGAATGACATACTATACAGAGTTTACTGAATGACATACTATATAGGGTTTTTTATGCTATGTAAGATAACATGCTATGCTATCATGTTTTTGTTGTATTCCTCACAACAAACTATGCTATTCCTTATTATGCGTTATTTGACAACCTACAATACTATGACTTTTTTGTTCTTTTTCTGATGACATACTATATTATGACTTCCTTTTTCTATTTGACTTTTTGATGAGTTTTTGGACAATATATCATACTATGACTTTTTTATGCCGTTTTGGACGATATAGAATTGTAGCAAGGTCAACGCGCTAACAGTTACAGGACAAGTAGAGTGGAATAACTCTAACTCTAAGGACTTAACAGGAGGAACTTGTAGACTGAAGGCAGAATTAAATGAAAACCCTGTACACAGAAAGTGTGATGAAAAGGTACCATGTATTAAACAACAACAACAGAAACAACAAAAACACAAAACAAAAGCAATTGAGCTCAACATATGAAAAGTATGGCCATGTCTTTAAACCAGTCTACAAGAACAATTACTTTTACACCAGTGATTAAATTAACTTATGCTCCCTCCACATACACTGTATATCACGTTAATTAGTTACATTACGAAAATCCACATCACAACCCTTCAGTTCAACTCCCTTCCAGCACCAGAAATCAGCCGTCCACATCCAGGGTACAAAGTCCAAAAATAAAGAAGTCAGTCAATCCAACAACAAAAAAAAGAGGGGAAAGAGGTTGGGCTAAGGAAAGTGTGCGTGTTCTTGTGTGTGTGTGTGTGTGTATATATGTGTGATTGTGTAGGTGGGGGATTGAACAGAGTTCAGTGCAGAGTGAGGGGCGCAAACCCTCAGTTAGGGCACATCCTACCACAAAGGCGGAAGCGGCTGGTTCGGTTCATCGATGGTTCTTCGGTTTCCTGCAGCTCGCCTTCACGGTTTCTGTGTGCAAAAAGAAAACAGGCCTGTTAGAAACAGATGAGGTCAGCTTTAATATACATGCCTCCGTTTCCAATAACAAAAGACTCCCCAATAACTCATAGCTGTGCTACTTCCAAACAATAATCAACAAACAAAATGTAAAATATCATACTGTCACAGAACATTTATTTAAACAATCAACATGACTGAAATATATACAGTATAGATACACGTTTTATAGCAAAACATTGCGTTACGGATCAGCATAACGTCAATGTTATTTGTAATAAACATATGATTTATTATTATTCATTAAACTTTCCAGCATTATATAGAAATTAAAAGCTCCATCTTAAACAAACTTCAGGTAAATTTAAGCATGTGCTGATAATAGGCCGACCTCTCCTGACTGCAGGACTCTGACTTCAACTTCTGTGAATCTACTGTGAAACGTCTGTGCTATTAATCATTTTATTCAGGAAAAAACAACAACTTTTGAGTAGGCCTACTTCTCCTTTAGCTGCCAACAGCTTGCCAACATTCTTGGTTAGACAAAGGGTGAAAATAAGGTAATGTGCCTGTGGCTCCAGGTCCCAAAAACATTACATGTGCCGCTGGTAATAATAATGAGAGCTCAGGGTGAGCAGTTGGATCAGACATGGAGCGATGCTCCCTGGTGTTTCTAAATAATTCCATCAAAAGTCTGATTGAAACTCAAACTAACAAAAAGTAGTCTGTGGATGTAGGCACTTTCCATCTCTGCAAATAATAATAATAATAATTAAATAAGATAATTAGATAATTAAACGCTGTGGTAGCACTCAGCTGTATTCTAGAGTCAAAGTTGTTCACTGCATTTGTTTGCCGCGGTACTCAGACCACCGCCAGGGCTAAATCGACAATAGCAACATGCTAACAACGATAGCACTATCACAACTCACCAATTTCAGGATTCTGTTTTCTCTCACTCTCTCTGTGCAGTGGCACCACGTCCAGGGACATATGAGATCTGTAACAAGAGACAGCCTATGCATTGCATGTTTGAAAGCATTGAATGTGAATAACGTTAGTAAACAGTCTAATATTATTTACCCATAGCAGGACCACTGTGCTCTCACGTCCACCCTCAGAAAGCCAGCCCGTCATCAAATTAATCGTCTTCCTCTTCTTCTATTGCCAAGCTGGCAGGCTGCATCAATCCATGTATTATAGGGAAGTCTGCTGTTGCTAGTGCTGCTTAAAGCCATGGATGTATTTTACTTAAATCGGTTAAAGCCCTGTGGTTGCTCTGATTGGTCACCCTAGCCTCGCGATATTTTTCGCACGAGATCAGACAGGTAAAAGGCACACAGTGACACTTTGTGAATTGGACCGGGGTTACAATGCTATCACTTAATGTAACGCTAGTGTACTACGCCCTTTTAATGATTTTTTGGACAACATGCTATTCTATGAATTTTAATGCTCCTTTGTACGACATTATGCACTATCACTCCTTTATGCTATTTTGGATGACATACTGTTCCATGACTTTTATTGCCATTGTGAACAACATACTATATTATGACTTATAAATGCTATTTTGGGTGAGATACTATACTGTTCTTTTTTGACAGTTTTAGACAACATACTATCCTATGACTTTTTATTTCTATTTTGAATTACATACTATACA
The DNA here is from genome assembly GCF_026936395.1 of Plectropomus leopardus. Classification (NCBI taxonomy): domain Eukaryota; kingdom Metazoa; phylum Chordata; class Actinopteri; order Perciformes; family Serranidae; genus Plectropomus; species Plectropomus leopardus. The sequence continues at coordinate 12,929,875 of NC_142193.1, read as the reverse complement.
ATGACTTTTCTCTGCTATTTTGGATTAAATACTATACTATGACTTTTTTGTAGATGGTAAAATTACCAACAAGACGAGACTTACAGCTGTTGTACTAAATTAATTTTTTTCCATTCTTAGATTTTTAGACATAAAAATGTTGTTGTGTTGGCTTTCACAGTTTCCAGGATCTCAATAAATAAAATCCATCATACACATGGCATGTATATTTTAGTTTACTTTATTGTTGTGGCTTTGATAAAAGGGAGATGTTCATTTTTGAGTACCGTGTTTTAAATAGCCATCTACTGTATATCACTATCCAAAGAGTGCTGTCAACCTAGGTAATGACATATTGAATGAATTTCCTTTTTGCTACACACCAAGTGAAATGGAAATGATGTGCAGCAGAAATGGACAAATCCGATCTCTGCAGCTAATTAACCCTTGAAAATATCTTAATTATTTTAAGACAGTCGAGGAAGACATTAATATGTTGAAGAAAGCATCAAAAGTGATTCATGAACATTTAATAATTTGAAAGCAATACTGAGTGAAGAAGCAGTACAAAAGATAATTAACAAAGGGGAGGTATAAAACAAGACAACCCCCCATAATACCTGAAGGTGATACATTGTACATTGTGGTTCTTTTATCCACAGTTTTTTTTTTAAAACAACATGTCAGCAATATGAACTTGAGGATATATGAACAAAGAACCCAGCTCTCAAAGCTATAATGACTAAATTGTTGACATATTAATCAAAGGCTCAGGATTAGTTATATTGCTTTAAAAAGGGGAAGAAATCCGGCCACAAGCCTCTGTCAGGGCTGTTGTCCAATGATGCCACAAAGTCCTAGTGTCTTGTAATGACAGTTATTTTTGTATAAATATACTTTTAATTATAGTGAAACTTTCATTAAGGATGTACTCTTTGTTCAAGAGAAAAGATTTAAATAACAAATGTGCTGTGGCTCAGACCGCTCTGATGAATAATCTAATTTCTTTGCTAGGCACTGCACTGGCTTATATTAATGAAGTGGATGAACGAGCATTTCCTATTCTTTCAAGTACTTGGAACAACCACCTTACAGTCCTCATCAGTCTCCACTCCAACTTCTTCCTGTGAGGAAAACACCATTGATATTAGTCATTAGTAGTGGGAACATAAAAAAAAAAAACTAGCACAGAGGTGAAACACACAAAGGTGGCATTAAATTAATTACTAGAAAGTGGATTTCATGAACATGTTTCACTTACCAAGAAATGCTTTTTGCTCTTTGGATACCCCTCCAGGATTGCATTGATCATGTCTGAAGCCTAATAAAAAAACAAAATCATAACAAAATTTTATTAAAAATGTCATTGTATTGCATGTTTTAAAATGTAATGAAAACGTCATAGTATAGCATGTCATAAATACTTACAAAAATGGTATTGTTTGTCACAAAAAATGTCATTAAAAAAGTCGTATATATAGTATAGTAGTATACTATATACTATAGTATAGTATGTCATTTGAAAAAAAAACATAAAAAAGTATAGCTTGCCTTTACAATAGGCATAGCACAGTATGTCATAAAAAATACATTTTTAAAGGCAGTATATTTAACCATAAAAAAATATTTAAGTCATAGTCCCGTATGTTACAAAAATTTTGCTTTAAAAAGGCATAGTATTGTATGTCATAAAATTCATTTTAAAAGTCATAGTATAGCATGTCCCAAAAAAGTTATTAAAAAAGTCCTAGTATCATATGCCACAAAATATTTGTTTAAAAGTTATAATAAAGTGAGCCATAAAAAAATCATAGTAGTGTATGTCACAAAAAAACATTAAATAAAGAAGTTATGGTTTTCTTTGTCATTAAAAAAAAATTGAAAAGTTATCGTTTCGTATGCTATAAAAAAATTATTAAAAAGACTTAGTCGAGTATGTCACAAAAATGTAATTTAAAAAAAGCCATAGTATAGTATGCCATAAAAAATGTCATAAAAAGCCAGAGTATAGTACGTCATAAAAATGTTTGAGTATGTCATAAGAAAGTCATCGTATAGTATGCAATCAAAATATATTTATATGCAAATATATTACCAGTCTCTTCCTTTTTTTCCACTCTTTGACGTAAACATTCTGCTCTTTGTAAACCTGTAAATCAAAACATTATGATGATTAACAGCCAGAAAAAAAACAGCACTATTCACTCGGTGTCTAAGATGTTCTGCTAATTAGAAAACATGATTGCATCCTCAACCTTCTCTTTTTCTTCTGGTGTGACGTGATTTGTGGCCGACTTTATCTTTTCCACGCGCGCCCTGTACCCTGAACACTCCGCTTTCAGCTCTTTGATTTCTGACATCATTTCCTCTGTTGTCAGGGAGCTGCTGAGCTCCTTCAGCTCTGTAAGTAGAGATTTCACACAAATGAACACAACGTCCCCCGTCATAATGCAATACAACAAAAACATGTCCTTTAAGCTGGAGGAGAAGTCGCACGCAACCTGCTTACTCAGGCCTAAAACTGTGCAAAATGCTCATGTAAAGATAAGTTTACTACACCTGCATCAAGCTGTCTGCAACTCTGGGTGAGGGACTGCACTTCTGCGCTGAGCTGAGAGATCTGAGAGTCCATCGCCTTCAGGTCTGCATCGTTCACATCTTTGAACTGGGACTGCAAAGAAGGTGAGAAGTAGAGGATTATTTCAAAATAGGGATGCACAATATTGGATTTTTTTTTTTACCCGATATTTGATATATAACAACTCATTTGGCCGATGGGCGATACCAATATTGATATATCCACTTATCTTCCCAGTCTAACTTTAATTATCATCAAGTCTCTTCTGTAGTGGATTTAACATCATATTATGCATACTCCTATCATGATGGCCCACCAGCAGATGGAGAAATGAAATACACTTTCAGTGTATGTAATTTTTATTCATTGTGTAAGATAAGAAAAATATTTCAACCAATGTCTGCCGATACCAATGACATGCCAATATTATCATGCATCTCTATTCTAAAAAGCAGTTTAGGTACAAGGTACAAGGTAGATTTATTATTCATTTCCCATCTGGTTGATTGGGCAAGACGTTAAATCAAATCAAATCAAATTAAATTACATTAAATTACACTGAATTAAATTACTTTCATTGCATATAATACTATATTTCAAAGGAACAGACTAACCTGATCAGCAAAATAAATCTTTTGCTTGCCATATGTTTTCTCCTTTATCTTGCCCTCTAGAGCGAGCAGCTCCATGGCTTTGACCACTGCCTGGTGAATCACAATGAAATCAATCATTAAATGAGAGCCACACACACACACACACACACACACACACACACACACACACACTCAATCATCTGCAAAAAATGTCATGATATGCTACCTTTGTACTAAAGTGACAGCACATTTTTTTGAGCTTTTAAGTGACACTCCTGTACTTTTTACCTTCCTCTTACCATTTTATTGAAGATAGTTTTAACAGAAAACTTAGATCAATAATCAAACTTAGATCAATAACTACTACATTACAAAGTCTTACTTTTTTAATCCATGTTCATGTGTGCATGTGTGTGTCTGTGTTTGTGCTTGATATGATTGATTGTTCTTACCGTTTTGCCCAATCCATGCTGCTTTTGTAAATTGCAAAACACATCCTGAGCACTGTAGGGTCTGTTCTTCTCATTCAGATACGTAAGAATGACAGTCGCGCCTGCAGATGACAGCAGGAGAATGGGAACATATGGGATCATTCCAAATAAACCTCAAACAAAGCTCGAACTGACAGCTAAATTTGTATGGTCTTTTTTATCTTTTAAACTGCATTAATCCACTTTTTATATTAACACATAAATATACATATAGGGTATGCATCACTTACATTAGACAATCATATTTGTGTATTCCAGGTGTTAGATAATCTGAGAATCTCCCATTTATTTTTATTTAAACTTTTTTCTTCATTCTTCATAATAGGCTTCTATTGAAAATAAAAATTGACAAGTATTACAATGATATTCAACAACTTATTTCTTGAAATCTCAAAATAATATAGAAAGGATATAAAGGTGAACAGATTTGCCTGTTTAGGTAGCCAATCTGCCGCCTTCTGCCAGAACGATCCAACAACAAAACAATACCAAAACACATAATGTCCTTCTCCTCATCAGCGTAAAATCTACAACTTCAACTTCAACCATTTCATCAGTTATTTTTCCTTATTTTAAGCATTTCTTTGTTAGCCATATGTTAAAGATTTCTTTGTTGAGTATTTTGTTAATTAATTTTAACTGACGTAGAACAAGATGATTCATAAATAAACAGACAAATTGTCAACCAAGGAAAAAGAGTATCAAACACATCTTTTCAATATGTTAGAAAGTGATGTGGATGAGAGGTAAAATTCTCAGAAGACATAAAACCATACATGGCAGAGTTAATTTTCAGATTCACCAGCTACATATAATTTTCAATGTAAGGGCCACAAACCTCTCAATTATGTTGTGATTTTTAAATCATGTTTCTTCTTCCCTAGTCCTTACTTTTGTACCGATATTTAATGTTGTAACTTGTGCCGTCTTTGTTTTAGATCTTATGGTTCTTTTCCAGGACATGGTACCGGCTCTACTCTCCTCTACGTTGGTTTTCCATTAGGAAAAGCACCTGGTACCTACTACTTACCTTTTTAGTAAACTTGAGACACCGGTGAACTGATGAAGGTGTATTTTACGGAAGATAATAGTAAAACATCCCTCATACGCTGCTTTAGGACATCGTCACATCATCATATCATGTTGTAAAAATGCTGTATTTTTAAAAGACTCGCATAGTTTTGAGAGCTAGCTCATCATGCTAACCGTTGCAGTAGGGCTACGTAACCTGGCTAACGTTAGCTGATAGCTTCGTCATCTGTGAAATCAAACAAGCGTCGTTCGCTCGACACGAGTTCAAGATACAACTGTTAACTTGCGACAGTCAGAACATCTTGACATAAAGCTCGTTCTTACCGTTATCCTTCTTACTCATAGCTTATTTCTTCACTCACTTCAGCTCATGGATGTATGCTTCAGCTTCACAAACCGAGTTTCGCGCGAGATGTACGTCACGGAAAAGATCGTTTATTCATTAAGATGCTTCACACTGTGAGAAATGTCTCCCCTGCTCTACGACAGTTGTGTGGAAAACGTTTGCTTCAAATGAACAAACAACAACAACAAAAAAATACATCTGCATATCAACTGCGCTTGCATTATTACTGTATTTCATTGCCCTGTAATAATTAATCTTTATTTATAAATTGGCTCTGTTGTTTGAGTGTGTGATATTCAGAAAGAAGAGCCGGGTGAGACCTCTCTTTTTTTTCTGATCTCAGAACCACTTAAAGGTCCAGTGTGTTCAGGGCTTCTGTTGGCAGAAATCGTATTTATTATTCCTAACATTTTATATTTGTGTTTTTTGATACCTTAGAATGAGCCATTTTTGTCTACACACAGAGCAGGTCCTCCTCTATGGAATCCATGTTGTTCTAATGTAGACTTGGCACATGGGAAAAGTTTCAGTTCTGCAACCTCACCTCAATATGCCACAAAATCATACACTGGACTTACATGGTCTAAAGCAGTCTAAAGTCTAAACATTTTGATAAATAATACAAATATATTTTGTTATGTGGGAGATTATGTTGGAAATGAAATGCAAACAAATATCATCTGTATGGCAATACAGAAACATATCTGATAATATCACATATATGTATGTGTGTTGAATAGTGAATCGTTTCCTTTAGGATGTTTTTCCATGGTTTCGGAGTCATTTTAATGCATGGGTCGATTTGTCGATTTTTGTCTCAAATCAGAGACTTTAGAAAGAGCTTCATCCACCATCTAATATTACTGAACATCTTTCACCTCCTTACACATGAAATAACAGCCTGAAAAGACTTATTTGCAAACATTTTATTCAATATGATTTGCACATCAAAACATATCAAAACCAGTTACAGAGAAGAAAATACACTACTATGCACATTACATTATCAAACTGATTACAGATCACTCATACTGAGGAACTGACTCTTCATGGAGCAGCAATGAGCAACACTCTGGTTAAATGAGGTGGCCAAACCAAGTAAAAAAACTAATAAAAACTAATCCTGTTTTCAGCCTAAAACTCCCAGCAATTTCTTATCAGTGCACACTTTTTCTATACCACCTCAATGAATGTGGATCCAGCAGTTTTTCTATTGTGCTAAATCTATTGCAGCTATGATTTTCCTCTCAAAATAACACAGTTAAAGAGTTTTCCCCCCTCTATTAAAACCCCAGCATTTTTAGACTCTTGATATATTTTATTTCAATAAATCTCAACTGTGGCTCATTTAAGTTTTAAGTGCTTTTTCCACAGCTAAGTTTTGACATACTGACATGGTTTGTCCATCAAATAAAATCAGGCTGACCTGCAAACAAAAGCCACTTTAAACCTTTACATACTAACACTTTTTTTGTAAAAGGATATTAGGATAACTTTCTTTACCCAATTTTGATGTAAACTTGTTTCCCCATTAAAATAGTAAAAGATCTATGAACTGAAGAATATTTGATTTTTCTCTTAAAAAGTTCAGTATGACTCAACTACATGAAATACAAGGATGATAGAAGATACAAAGAAATTTGCTTAAATATCACTTCTGGACACACATAGCAGAGGGCTCATTCAAGGTATTAAACATGGACACAATATGTTACTGAGCTGTATTAAAGGGCAGGAAAATGGAAAAATATTCTGAACTTACTCACACAGAAAAAAGAAACAGACCTCCCCCTGGGGCACGAGTTCGAGAAATACGAGAAATACGATGAACAACAAACATAACATCAAGTGTTCCTCCAGGTCAGAGAACTTAAGACTGTAATGTGACACTCTCAAGAAAAGAGGCTCAAAAAATGTATGAAGATGTTAGACAGCATAAAATTAAAAAATAAAATAAAATCATACAGAGAACGGAAACTTTTATCCATATATTATTGCTAATAAATGAGAATTGCTGTCCAAATCCACAACTGCTGACAAATGTTTTAAAAAAAAAATGTAAATTCAAATCTGTAAACCTGTAACATTAAATATATCATCTCCTAAAAGATCATAGCCATGTTACATCAGAGGACAGCAGAGGACTATCGAAAGCAACAACTGCTGGTTCTTTGATAAAATGTGATGAAAAACAGTTTGTTCATCTATTTCACTGAAGAAAGAAAACTTTAAAATTTAAGATGTAATTCTGTTCCATAATGTTATTTTTAAAGTAACATGGCTCAGCTCAACCAACAGGAATGTCATATTTGGTCCCATGTTAAATAGCCCTGTATGTCTTGACCTCCAGGTAGAAAAGATTTTATGGGCACTGTTGTTATTGACTTAAGTACCCTTGTAATTTATGGGTGCATATACTTACAAGACTGCAACGAGGTTCTATAATGCTGGTTTATTAAATGTCTGAATGTGTTTTATGTTTTGTTGTTGCACCTCCTATTGCTCAGCCTACAAAGTAAAAGGTTTTCTGGATGATCAGGGTTTCAAATTAAAAGTTTGAAAAGATTGAAACAAGTTCTTCACAGTGATAAACTGATGCCAATCAGAAGCAGGGCTGCTGGAACCTAAAAATCCTCTCTCACAATCACAGCTCATCAACACCAACACTGCCCATGAAGTTGAACACAGGCGTACAGACACATGCGCCCACCTACACCCACACGCACTCACACATGCACGCACACACGCACGCACACATGCACACTTTACTGCGGTTTACCCAGCAGGCTGGACAAGAAGGTAGACCCCTGGCTCTCTCCCCGTCTACTCCCCCCCCCTCCTCCTCCTCCGAGGGGATCCATCTGGCTCAGTTCAGACTGATCCAGCATTTCAAAATCCTCTCCATCCAAGTCTGTGTCCAGCTCTGAACTGGACTGCTTTCGGTAACTTCTGTGAGCCCCGGCTCTTGGGGGGCCCTCTCTGCGCTGAGAAGCGGGAGGCCGAGGTTGCAGCGCCCCGGCCAGCGCTGCCTGGATCATGTTGCTGGCAATGACTCCGGCCAATTCTCCAGAGAAATCAGAAGCAGGTGGCAGGCCGCTGAGAGAAAGTTCGGCATCCAGATCCTCCTGATCTGAGTCCAGATGTGAATCTACATCCAGCACTGAAGCCCGATGACTAGTCAGCCCAGACATACCCAGACTAGGCAGACCTATGCTCGTGTCATCATCATCATCCATCAGAGTGGCATCGGGGTTTATGGAGGGGAAGTCTGGGAGGTCTTGAGCAAAAGATTCCTCAGCATCACTGTGTCTGTCAAGATCTGACCAAAATTAAGACAGGGATGCAGTGAGGGATGAGAATAAACGAGACAAATAAAGGAATAAAAAATCTTTGACATCTGCATACTTACCCTCAGAGCCCTCTGTGAGCGGGGTCTGGCCACGTGATATGTTAAATGTTCCATTATCAGTGTAGGAAACTTCAGCGTCAGAGTGCTCAGAGTCGGTCAATGCAAGTTCCTTCGCAACAACAGCATCATCAAACTAGAAGAGACAGCAGATTGTGAAGGTTTAACATTTTCAAAGTTGTATTGTCTGTTTAAAGACATTTACTCTTTTGCTCTCTTTTGTAAAGAGTTTGCAAACCTTTTCTGTTCTACTCCGTTAAGTTCTGCACTCATCAGATTTGATGTTTTGTGCCTGTTCAGCACTTAAGTCAACTGTGGTTTGTTTGTGCTTTGTATGTGCTCTACAAATAAAGTTTGACTTGTGTGGTTGTTCTCTCTCTTTTTGCGCTCATACCTTCTGTATGGTTTACCACACACACACACACACACACACAGAGGCAAAACCACGCAGGCACATGACAGAGACAGCACATTATGTGAAATTCTTAACCATGACAGGAAGTTGCTCCGATGTGCTACTGTTACACTGTTAATAACACTGTGCTGCAATAAAAAGCTAAAGGTATTTAATGAATGTGTTAAATTAATGTTTAAGTTACTTTAAGTAACAATTATTATTTGAGAGCACAATATAAAGAACACCTTGGCAAACAATTTTCTGATGTCCCGCATTATAAAGAACAGTGAGACAGGCTACTGGTGAATTTCAGCAAAGAACAGAAACTAAGATGTTCACGAACACAAATGTCAACAGAGTCATCAACAGATTAATTAAAATATCAGGAGACTTTGGAGTTCAAATAGACTTACCGTTGGGCAGAAAGCAGCCAACTCCTCCTCGCTATCACTGTCTTCCCCTGAGGCTGCACCACGGATAGGCCTCCGCAGGACTGCAGAGAACAAGGACAACATTTTTACATTTTGTAACAAACGGAGCATGTGACCAGCTCAAAACAGTGGCTCTTAAACGTTTTAAAAATAGTAGCCCTTCACTAGCACAAAACATTTTTGGTGGAAATACACAATGAACAAAGAAAAATAGGATTGTTTGTGTCACGGCACTTGACAATTTACAGCAGTCAACACCTGCACTGAAAACAGAAAGATCTAAAATGTGGCTTGGTGAATTTACATTTTACATTGTTTTTACAGTGCATTATGCATGACCAATATTTTTTACAGGACAAGTACCCCTTGGGGTACCCATAGCCTGGTTTGAGAAACACTGGTTTAACAAATCTGGTTGTGCCACCAGAGGGCGCTAAATCATTAACAATCTGAGATTTCAGCCCAAATTAAAGAGATCCTGGTTAAAAATTAGCAGTCTTATGCAGTAGGAACAAGTACCGTGTTGAAGTGTTGTATGAACACTGACCCTTAGAAGAAAAACACTGGCAGCGGTGAAAGTTATCTTAAAGTTACATGTATTTGTTTAAAGTTCAAATGTGGCCTTAACTTTACCTTAATTTAATTGGTAGTGTCAGATCAGCATGCAGAAAGTTTTAACTATCTAAAATTGTCAAAAAAAAAGAAGAGTAAAATACTGTACTACTTACACTGGTTATCAATGGGCTTTGACATCATGTATCCACAAACACTGAAGTCCAGTCGCTGCAGGACCGGCTCCAGCTTCACGCATACATGCTGAAAAACCCTGTGATAGGCCCCCAGAGGAGCCAGAAGAGTAGCCCACACTGGTGGAGAGGAAAAGAATAATAGTCATTATAAAGAAGGAGGGAACTCTGTTGGGGTTGTTTGGTACACACTGTGAGACAAAAGCTGTTTTCGTTTCAGTCGAGTCGACAAAAGTCTGTGTTAGCTTCAGCAGAAATGCAGACAAGGTGAGGACGAGGGAGCAGCAGGGAGTTAACACAGAGCTGCTGTGGATTGTGTCAGACGTCAGAGTAGAGCTCATTGGCAGCTCTTACCTCCCCGGCGCTCCAGCCAACACTGGTTGGAGGTGAGCAGATTAGCCTGGTCTCAGTCTGACCTCCTTAGCTTTCACCCTGGCTCCCTTCCCTCCCTCACTCACTCCTTGCTTGTGTGTCTCCTCCCGGCTTTAATCACCTCACACGACAGGCCCTGGTACCAGGGCCCCACAGATCTGGTTTCACCCCCAATGTATTTTTAATAGGACAGGTCAGGCTGAGTTTCCCTGCTAACGTGGTTCTGTGCAGGAGCCTGGATCTGTAGTTAGGACTCACCAGCAGAGTAGGAGAGCACCACTCCAGGAATGTAGCGTCCAACAACAGCGAGGCAGGTGAACACTCCACAGGTCAGGATGCAGAACTTCCACAGAGGAACAAAACAAGTCAGAACCTACAATCCATTCTGACTATGGTGCATGTATCCAATGCTTACAATCTGAATAGGGCTGGATAAGATTTGCTTTTAGTAACAAGAAACCAAATTATAATTTGGGATGGATTATGGTTCCAAGTTTGAGAAAAATGAGATGTGAAAAAATAATTAGCCAGATTTTCCTGGACGTTTTCTAAAATACTTGAGATTTGGATTTTTGCACCAACATTGTACATTTGTACACAATTCAAAGGGCGCGTTTCCATACTGTGGTCCTCACCTTGCCAGGGTTTTGTTGTTTGTATTGCACCACACTGGATGCGAGGACTGCTCCGCTGACCCAGGCCTCAGCGATGTGGTGGCAAAGTTCAGGCACACTGAGGATGTCAGGCTGCACCAGACCCCAGCTAGACAAAAAGAGGATATTATTAACACCTTTGTTATTACGGTTGTTGGCATTATCTTTAAAAGACCACTTGTTGGAAGCTATAGTAACAAACCTTTCATTTTCTGATTCATCCAAGTTTCTGACTGTGGAGAGAGAGAGAGAGAGAGAGAGCGAGAACAGTGAGTACATTTAAATGTACAGAATAGTCTGGTTTTTGCCTTTATTTTAAATCAATGCAGCCATGCATACTCTGATCATTGTGCTGTAAAATGCCTTTTATTGCAACAAAATATGGAAAAGTAGAACAGGTGGAGCTGCTTCTCATTTTCTCATCAAAAGGATTTTTTTCACAGTTTCGTTCAAATGAGAGACTTGTGGGACTCCCTCTTTCCTTCTTTCACCTTTTTGAAAAGATCAGTGCTATCTAAATACCTGTTGATATCCAAGTCTTTCATAAAGTTTAAAAGCAGGTGTGTTTCTCCTTCCAACCAGAAATGTGAGATTTCCTTTTGCATGCATCTCAACCCCATAACTGATGTTAAGTTGGTTTGTGTACAGCGTATCCATGACAATGCATAAACAGACGAGAGGCTGTGTGTCCCAAGCTGTAGTAAAAACTCCAGCTGAGACACTTATTCCAAATTGGCTGCATACAAGCAAAAACAAAGCTCCTAAATCCTGCATTATACCAGCATATCCCACGTCTTAATTAAAAAATGATGCTAAATTTGGAAATTGGCCTGATTCCGACTATTTTAACGGAGTATGCTGGTTACATGACTGTATAATATTCAGAATATTGTCATACTCGGAATAATGGGGTCATATTGATGTGCATGTAACCGTAGTAATCTCTGCTTGTTTCTACTCTTTGCACACTTGGTATGTAACATAAGTCCAAAAACAGGCTAGGGAGATTATCTGTCCCAGATGTAATACAGGTCACTTACAAAGTCCAGAGTGTAGGGCTGCTGACTGATGGCATATCTATTCTGACAAAGTATATTTGTTGCAATCACAATAAACTGGGGGATATCTAAAGTACAGTCAATGCAAGACAGAAGGAATATAAATGAAAAGTACAGAACCTGTCAGAGTCTGCTAGAGAGACATAAAGGGCCCCTATAGAGAGCAACTTATACCTCCAATCTCAGGCCAGATCTTATTTTTCCAGGTATCAACACAGACAACTATAGCCAGACCAGAAGCCAGCAGGAACAGCAGGCGCAGTGAGGTCAGGGCGAAGAACCTGGAGGGGAATAAAACCAGAGCAAACACATGAGCAGACGCCTGTTACCCCATGAGTAACTGATAAACAAAGTTATACAATTCAAGAACTTGTTCTGGTTCATAAAACCATAAAAACCTTGAGTTACGACCCTTTAATCAGAGCTAAGAAAAGAGGCTGTTATCCTACCCTCTGGTGTATGTTAAACCCGCTAGTTATTAAAATAACAATACAATAAAAAAGGATGTTATATTTTCTAAACAATGTTCAAGCCTCAGATAGACTGTGAAAGCACAGGTGTTGTTTTAGGTGGTTTACATTTTTGAGCATTGTGTTGTCAACTTTCACTTTCTTCAGCCACAACAATTGAAGTCCCCAAGTACTGCTCAACTTTCAGATCACAAGACCTCCAAATTTGTTGACAACAAACAACAATGTTACAGGATTCTGCCAATCAGCAGTTAGAGATTAACCTAACAAAGAGTTTGTTGGCAGAGCGAGGTATGTTGGTATTTGGGGTGGCAGTGCAATTAGTAGCTACAGTCAGTTAAAAACATCAAATGCAAACGTAAGCGTAAACCATAGCACAACATGAACCCAATAATCTGTAGCCATGTGCTATGAATTCAAACAAAACAATAAAATGGACCCAAGTACAAATGCTTTAACTCACTTAAATTGCATGTTTATTTACTACGCAATACCTGTTTTCCACTTGGTGCTTTAAGTTTAAGTAGTAAAAGTCAGGACGACCTCAGTGACCTACAGGCATAAATTAAGGTTGCCCATATTGCCTCCCATCTCCATGTTACTTGCCATCATCAGTCGCTTCATGTATTTGATCATGAGTGCACATCTTTGGGCAGAAACTAGCCCGTGCAACTGAGTGTGTGTTGAAGCACAAGTAAGAGGGAACAGGACAGAGTGGCCTAACATGCCCAGTGGTCTGATCAAATAAAGGCTGAATGCCTGAGCTCCGCAAGCCAGGCTGGCTTCCCCTCTCTGTTTCCCAGGTCAGTAATTCTTGCCCTAAAACAATATTAAGGTCACCTAATTTAGACAAATCTTGTCCTACTCCTACATTTTCTCCTATTGGTTTCTCTTTTCTAAATATGATTTTCTTGTGTACATAGTTTCTTAGTGAAGGGCTGAGTGAATATAATTTTACATGGTAAAACAGAAACATATTGAAATAGTCAAATTATATACAAGACCTTTAATTTAATAGTCAAATGCATCCTATTGACTTTGAAATTTTTCTTTCAATATAATCATTATATTTTCTCGATGTTAATTCATGATCCATCACAACCCCTAAAAAATTTGTCTCAAAAAGCCTTTCAATTCCAACAACAAAGGTTTTTAATTCAATTTCCAAAAATGATTAATTTTCTTTATATTGTCCAACTTCCTTTCAGTAGCATATAAAATGTCTTTCATTTTTTTCCCCCACAGCAAAGTACATTTGAATTGTCTGCAAAGATACATTTTATTAAAATCAGTAACATTGCAAATATTATTGATGCACAGACAGTATGTAGAGTTTTGGCCTAATTACAGATTCCTGAGGTACTCCACAAGTGACCTTCCTAAGTCCTTACACAGTGTCATTCATTTGCACTTTGCAAACAATACTTTCTATTATAATTAGCTCGCTTTTAACCATGACTAAGATATACCTCTTATCCCATACTTTTCCAACTTTCTCACAAGTTGGCTGTGATCTATAGCCTTCTGTAGGCCAATATAAATACCAATACATACACTAAAAACTGATTTCCAATAACTCGTGAACTGACAACACAGTGACCTGTGAATTGCAGATTCACCCTTATTTACAGCCTCACACACTCAAGCAGCAATAGTGAAATTGTTAATGACGATAGCCCCCATCAACAAGCCGTTTTCATTATTGAGAAAACAGTTCAATTATGAGCAACAATAAAGGCAGAAGTGTTTGTGGAGTGTGTCTATAAATAGAGCCACTAGCCAGCCATCTGTCATGTCTTGAAATGACAGGTGAAACATTTGCATGGTGTAAAAGCACCAGCTGCTTGCGGTCAAACTGGCTCTCACCCAACGACCAGACAGTCTTGCATTGTCTGAATGTCGGTTGCTATAACACAGAAACACAGAGGAAACAGAGCGGGTTTGCAGTTAATTTGCTAAAAGTTTGAGCTAAAACTCACCAAAACACAACGTTGACTACAGTATAGAGAAGCACACACTGTAGGGGTCTCTCCCACACTAGGACGGACTGCAGGTAGGTCAGGACGCGCTCGTAGGGCCCCAACCTGGACTGAAGAGCAGCTTTGACAGCTCGTACCTGACCGTCTCTCTCGCTGGAGCATGGTCGACTTCGCAGGCAGATACCAGACCCCTGCTGGGCAGAGCCATCATCCACGAGTGCGTCTTCCATTGCCCCTGTGTGCGCCATCTTAGCGTCTGCTGTCGATAAAGTCAGCCTGCAAAATACAGACATAAGTGGGAACAGGTAGATGAGGAGCACCACAGCGCCACAGAGCAGCTCCACTCACAAAATCAGCTAGCACAGCTATGCTAAGCTAAGCTAACAGCTAGCGACGGAAGCTGAATCATCGTGTTAGCGTCTAACACCAAACATATCATTGTATTCGAAGCAAGCGTGTTATCAGAGAAAATGTTAGAAGGTTTTAAAATGAGATGACACTTACTATTTTGTCATTTTTGCAGGAATGTAACGTTAGCGCTCGCATCGGAAACTGACAATATGGCGTAACCTGTTTTTCTGAGAACGTCAGCAGCCCAATCAGAATCTGCATGAGCCCCTCGCGTCATGCTGCATTCACGTGCAGTAGGAATATTTTGTTTTTGTTTACTTTGATGAAGTGCATTGACGAACACTCAGGATGCCGTAATGAATTTCAACCTCTTTTAGGTTAAAATATGCATGTATCCATTTTCTGTTTTTCCTTCGTAGTTTTGTTTGACGTTGTACAAACCAAATAAAGTTGAAAAGTATTTATATTATTTGTATCTGTTCTGTTCTCATAAGCATTTTCCATTATTTTATTTTCTCTATTTTGCACTTGTTTTTGTTTTCTTTTCTATCTATCTATCTATCTATCTATTTATCTATCTATCTATCTATCTATCTATCTATCTATCTATCTATCTATTTCAATTATCATTATTATTATATTTCTTTTGATATGCAGTTGGAGGATGGGGTGATACATTTTTTTTAAATGTCCATCAGCCTCTTCAGCTGTATTGTTTCTATCTATCTATCTATCTATCTATCTATCTATCTATCTATCTATCTATCTATCTATCTATCTATCCACCTTCTTGCTCATACAATTTTATGGTGTAGTTACGCAATGTCACCAGGGAGGGCTCCCACTGTCAATTTATAGTGTACTGACAATACTTCCAGCAAAGACCTCCAAAATAAATCGTTCAACTAAAACCAGACCCTTCCTTCTGGTTTTCACGGGATTTTGGCTCGTAAAACCCGAAAATATTGCCTGTGTTTTCTTCTTGAATGTTTCAAATAGTCTTCTTCGTGACACAACACACTCCGACACAGTAGGCGGCGGCTGCACCATTACTCTCTGTTAGTGACCCGAAAATAAACAGCAGAAGAAGAGCTCTAGAAGCGTCACATCAGCACCAAGCGGGAAGGAGCGGGCTGCTGCTGGAGAAGCGGTCTCAGCTGCTGTCTACTTTTCTTTCATCATTTAGCTAGCAAGCAGCTAGCGGGCTAGCTAAATAAATAAGCAGCAACCGAAGACTGAACATGCCGAGGGAAATCATAACGCTCCAGCTCGGACAATGTGGAAATCAAAGTAGGTGAAAGACTGAGTTAATGTCCATCATAACGTTAGCCAACACTGAAAGTTGGCTAGCTAAGATGATCTGACATGTAACGACGTTAGCTAGGCGATAATATCAAACCAGGCCAACAAAATATAACAGTTAGCGACAGTGTAACATAGCTTAGCTGATATGTGGATAATAGGATCTACGTAGCAAATGTAATCTAATATAAGCTAGCTAACGTTACATGTGCAGTGTCAGTCATTTAACGCTGCAGGTTATGTCAGTTAACGTGGTTACTGTTTGTCTAATAAGCTTGTAATGTCACAAACGGATAGTTAACGTGTCTTACCGTTTTGCTGACCTGCTCTCCATTGTGTTTCATAGTCGGTTTTGAGTTTTGGAAGCAGCTGTGTGCAGAGCATGGCATTAGTCCAGAGGGGATTGTTGAGGAGTTTGCGACTGAAGGGACCGACAGGAAGGACGTTTTCTTCTACCAGGTGAGTGCTGCAAACACTGACTGCTTCACTTCATTATCCCTCACATCTGAAGGTTTAAAAGCTTACCATTTCTGCGTACAGTTTATGTTCAGTCTTCGTTGGGTGATGCTCAAAGTGCAACAACATGATGTGCCACTAGATGGAGAGATTGTATTGTAAACTGAAATGAGACTGCAAGTAAACAAAGCAACTTGCAGACTGTACAGCAGTGAAACTCAATTTACGGCCCGTAACTATTATTTAATTCACAATAAAAAAAAAAAGTGGTTTACACTGGGAATTGTTTGTTGTAAGTTTTGTATACATAAGGAGATAGGGTGTATAAAGAATCATCAAAAGCTTATTTATTTGAAAAATAAACAACTGCTGCAACTGAACCCCGGCCTTCTGACATTTTGCCAAAGTTTCCCCCGAGCAAAGCAAGTAGAGTATCCCCGCTGGAGTGTATCACCAGCTAACTCCTATTTATTAATAAAACTTCACAGGCTGACGATGAGCACTACATCCCCCGTGCAGTCCTCCTGGATCTGGAGCCAAGGGTGATCCACTCCATCCTCAACTCTCCTTATGCCAACCTGTACAACCCAGAGAACATCTACCTGTCAGAGCACGGTGGAGGTGCTGGGAACAATTGGGCAAGTGGATATTCACAGGTAATCACTGCCAGTGCCATGTTTCTTTCTGTAAATATAAGAAGAAAAAAACCTGAATGCATCTCAAATTAAGCTCTGGTGTTCTGGTCCCCGCTAGGGCAAAAAAATCCAAGAGGACATCTTTGACATCATTGACCGGGAGGCAGATGGCAGTGACAGTCTGGAGGCAAGTCTGTCATTTATCACATGCAGACCGCCCCCTGGAGCTGGGAGTGATCGGGGCGGAGGCTGTGTGGAATTTTAAAAACTGATTTCAAAGTAATGTAATACGGCCGTGTATAGAAATATTACACAGTAAGGCCAACTGACACTCTTAACCCAACTGAGGCCTAAACAGCCTGAAAATATTTGTTTATTGTAATTATTAATGTGACAGAATTCATTTCAGACTAAACCTGTAGAGGAATTTTGTCAGAATAATGGACAGACTATGAGACAACGGGACAAAGACATTGTAAAGGCTCCTCTCTCCTCTTACATAGGAGCAGGATACCCAGGCTGAAAGAGACCCAAAATGACAAAGAATAGCACAGCTGTGTCTTGCATCTCTTTGTGGTCATTTTTGATCTTCTTGTAGTCATTTTGTGTGTTTTTGTGGTCGTTTAAAGGTTGTCTTTTGTCTCTTTGTGGTCATTTTGTGTCTCTTTATTGTTGATTTGCTTTGTGTTTAGCAGTCATTCTACGTCTCTTTGTGGTCCTTTAGACATCATCCTGTGTCACTTTGTGGTTATTTTGTGTCTCTTTCAGTGATATTTCGCAGGTGGCACTCAGTTGGCCTGCTGAGTAATCCATAAATAGTGTGAATAGTATTAGGTAATACTAAACTGTACAAAACAATGCCTTTTAGTTTGACTCTTGTATCTTTGTTGTGGTAAAATGAAGAAATGTAGAAATGAATGACTTGAAAACTATGTTCAAATGGTGCCAGTACCCTCTCATCTTAAAACTAGCAGAGCCTCAGCCATGCCTCACTATTATTCTTAGCCTCTTTTTTTGGATGAACTTCTTTCAGCTGCCAACCTCCTATAAAATAACACTCGCATTTCCCCTCTAAGGTCTGCAATTTCTGTAACTCATTCACATCATGACCCCACATTATTATTTAGTGTGTGCACTCATGTGTGCGTTGGATAAGAAGGTGGGCCGAGCTGCCGTGAGCGTGTGTATGTTGGCAGGGTGTGGCGTGTAGAACGTCTGGTGATAATAGCCGGGCGAGCGTAGAAGGCAGGTATTACAGGGCTGTGTTAGGGGGTGAGGGAGCCTATTTGTGAGGTGGGGCTGCTGCACTCCCATTTATATAACTGCCAGGGAAGAGAGGCTCACCCACACACATTCAGCTTTCTGCATCAGTAGCGTTTACAGTGAGCTTTTACACACGTGGCACATGTTGAAGCTGTAAATGTGAACTGAGAATAATGAGTACCTCTTTGTCTTTGTAGGGATTTGTCCTGTGTCACTCCATTGCAGGGGGCACAGGTTCTGGGCTGGGATCCTATCTGCTGGAGAAACTCAACGACAGGTCGACAAACACATGCAACCTGATAAAAAACATTTTTTTTTTTAGCCAAACATGTTGAAATAAGGTACATTAATGATATGTTTTCTGATCTTTAGGTACCCAAAGAAGCTGGTGCAGACTTACTCTGTTTTCCCAAACCAGGATGAGATGAGTGATGTGGTCGTTCAGCCGTACAACTCGCTGCTCACACTTAAGAGGCTCACCCAGAACGCAGACTGCGTGGTGAGCAGCAGCACTCATGAATGGATGCTGATTTACCTTGTCTCTCCCGTTTTCCTTCACAACGCAGCCATGGCTCTAAAAAAAACCCCAAAAAAAACAAAACCTCATCAGATTAAAACACATTTTTATACGAGCCCCGGTTCACTTGTAAATTGCCACTTGCACAAACCACACTCAAACTAAAACATGGTCGCTAAACTGTTCCGCTATCAATGAGCAGGAAACGAAAATAATTTTACTGAAAAAGCTTTCAGTTACATTGCCCATAAAATTACGATATGATGTCAGACTGTTAAATAAATTTGGCCTCTTGTGTTCTGACGTAAATGTTATGGGTCAAAAGGCAGCAAGTACACATGTCAGGCTGTTAAGACATCAAAGGCTTATGAAACTCTTCCATGAATAAAGTTTGATTACGTCTCACAGGTCTATTACACAGTGCCGTAAAAAACATCAACGTTATTTTATTATTGGGAATCCACACTGTAACAGACTAGCTTTGGCTCGGTTTGTCAAATGTCATTTTCAAGTGATCACAATTTTTTTGATTGCTTTAACGAAACCTTTGAAACTGCGGGCCATTTTTTTTTTCAAAACTCTACACACTAACCAAAAATATCACACCAAACCAGCGAAACATTATACATTTCTTGCAAAAGCAAACTGTTCTTGGAAAGTTCCTTAAGTTTTTATGTTAATACAGTACACACAAACCATCATTTGATTAAGCACACGTAGCACCAACTACACAATGACAGTATAACGTTCGCTTTTTTCTATGCGGGGCGTAGCAGGTCGCAGTTCAGTTGTCATACATGTCGTAAGCACATTCACACGGGCATCCAGATGTGTAAAGAATGGATGAATATTACAAACATAATACCCTATCAATCGACACTCCTCAAAACAACAAAAGCACCGTAGAAGAAAACAAAAATATTTGTGTTGGAATAATTACTTAAAATAATAATGATAACCATTTTGTAAGGTCATGTACCTTCAGTCAATTTCAAAATCCACAGACCTACTTTTTAAACTACATTACAGATGTATTCTGGTTTTTTTTTCATTCCTGCAAGTTTTTTTGTTAAAAAACGTAACTTTTTAGGCCGCCGCATTTCGTAGGCAGCAAACTAACAAAGGAGCAAACTGCAGTGCCGCCAATCAAACTTAATAAACCTCAGTCTTAAATTGGTGATTGTATTAGTCTGAGATGCTCCAACAGTCTAATGGTGTTTCCTCTCTAATACCTACTTCCTCCGGGTCTTGCGTAAGGCCCTCACGTTGATTAAATTAGCCTGAGAGCTAATAGAATCTGCCCAAGAATTGGTCCCCCTGTTGCAACTGCACAGTGTCTTTTATGTTCAGCTCTGCTAACAACAGCACACTGTGCTGCTCCCTGAGTGGTTCCTTGACTACGTCTTTACTCTGATACCCTCTCGCTCTTTCTTAATTAACATTGTAGCAGTGAATTGACCTTCTGTAATGTTCTGCTGGAGGGAATTTTCTCCCTTTCTGTTTTCTTTTCATTTGTCTAATAATTGCCCTGTGTGTTTGTGTGTGTGTGTGTGTGTGTGTGTGTGTGTGTGTGTGTGTGTGTGTGTGTGTGTGTTTGTGTTGTGTGTGTGTATCAGGTGGTGTTGGATAACACGGCTTTAAATCGCATCGCCACAGACAGGCTGCATATCCAGAACCCCTCGTTCTCCCAGATCAATCAGTTGGTAAGTGAGAGGCGTCGTTCAGTTTTATAACCTTGGTCTCCGGTTGTTTTCTCAGCTTGTTAGTCAGCAGGTTTTCGTTATATTCCTCGATTGCAGTTTACCTGACTGTATTTAAAAAAAAGGCTAATGTTGAGACAGGTTGTACTAGGCGCACATCACTCACTTAAATAATTACAAGATTTGGGAACTAGTTGGGTGAGTCGGTTGCATGTCAGACTGGATTTAAGCTTTCCAGGAAAGGAGATGTACATTGCTGCGCTTTCTAAGAACTATGTCAGCCTACCTGACAGGAGCTACACTTGGAGAGTTTGAATATAGGCTGCACTCCTTTTTTAGGTCTGGTCGGTGTGGCCAAAAAAATGAAATCTGAAGAATGTTTAAGCTTAGGATCTATTCATGACCCTTTGCATAGTTTTTTTTTCTCAGTAAAATGCAGGAAGAACTGAAATGAAACATTACAATGTTGCAATCCATCAAAGTTACTTTTTGACGAATGATTTTGTTTTTTAATGATGTGCTGAAACAAATTTGGATTAAATTATTTTGATATAGCACCCAGCTCAAACTCCTTATTTGTTTGGTTTTTTTTTTACTTATTTACAAGTTTACTTGAGATAATAAACATACATTTCAACACTTGAAATCTTAGAATTATGTAGGAATATATTGCTAAAAGCTGATTTTCATCCCCAGTCCCTGGGCAAGTGAACAAATATACAGTAGGAACAGTATAACAACAATACATATACAATCTAACTTTTTTGTAAGCTCTTTCCAGATTTTCATCCATTTAAGGCTTTGTTTCTAATCAAACTTTGTTCACGCAGGTTTCTACCATCATGTCTGCAAGCACAACCACCCTGCGTTACCCGGGCTACATGAACAACGACCTTATTGGCCTGATTGCATCCCTCATCCCCACACCTCGCCTCCACTTCCTTATGACTGGCTACACACCACTTACTACTGATCAGTCAGTGAGTGAAATATTGCAAATGGTGCAAAAATGTTTTCATGTATACGCTCAAAACCAGCATCTGTGCATCCCAAAGCAAAGTATTTTTGCATTTGGTTTTAAAGTGTCAGTGTCTTTAACTTCTGTGCTGTTATAAATTTCCCAGTGAAACAGAATGTTTGAGCTGTGTACAGATACTGAGGGGATTTTAATCAAATCCTTCACATTGGATTGGACCACTTAAGAGTGGGCAGGCTTATAGTTTAGTGGCATACGAAGCTACAGAGAGTTCGCTGCTGAGTGGACTGCTGGCTCTACCTACACCTCCCACAACCTCTCGCTGTTTCAGGAGGAGGATAAGGGAGAGACAAATGAATTAGACCTCAGCCACCGCGTTCTGTAAATAAAAACAAAGGCTTTGCCTAAAAACAAACATTTCTTCTTATATCTCTCCATATTGTTCTGTAAACTACTAAAACAAACACATGGTAAGGTGCTATTATAAGAGCGGTGTGGCTAGCTTGTCGACCAAAGTCTCATTTAATAATAATAATAATAATAATAAAAATAAACTTTATTTGTATAGCACCTTTCATACAAGAAATGCAACCCAAGTGCTTTACAAGAAAGCACCAAAAACACATAAGACAAAAAGACATAATCAAACCTGCATGAAAAAATAAAATAAAATCAAAACAGAATACGAATTGATGTGAAGTGTTTACTAGAGCTACATTCAGCCCCAACAAAATCTAGCAAAACGTTTATTTATAAAGAAATTAAAGTTTATGTAGGCACACTGCCTTTTAACGTAGCAGGCTTTGATTCAATTCAATTTAAAGGGCTTTACTGGCTTTTGAAAACTTCAGATTATTTTGCCAAAGCGAGTTGGAAATAAAAACAAAAAATGTGTGTACAGTTTGCAAAAATCTACCAGAATTTTGTTTACACGCATGTAGCTGCTGATTGGATACACACCTGACACACCCACCATGTGATAGAAAACATACCTCAGGGCCTGTTGCACACCGTTTTGAGGAAACATGTTCAACCTGGAAAAACGTGCCCCTGGTTGTACAGAAAGAGAAAAGACAGGGATTTAGTGAAAAAAATACTCTGGTACAGTATTTTAGAGATAAATGATCAGTTCACACGCATTACAACTGTGAAAGTGTATTTTTCATTTCATGGGGACTTAAATATTTAAAATACTGAATTTATTTTATTAATTTTTTATTAATCAGTACGTTCGCTGTGTTTCAGGTTGCTAGTGTGAGGAAAACCACAGTGCTGGATGTGATGAGGAGGCTTCTGCAGCCCAAAAACGTGATGGTGTCCACAGGAAGGGAGAGGCAGCCAAGCCACTGCTACATCGCCATCCTTAACATCATCCAGGGAGAAGTCGACCCAACACAGGTACGACTGCACAGTATGTTTCTGAGGTGTCAGTCTGTATGAATTCCAAATAACTTAAGATGTTTGTAGAGTACTCAAATGTATTACACTCAATGTAGGTGCATAAAAGCCTCCAAAGGATCCGGGAGCGTAAACTTGCCAGCTTCATTCCTTGGGGTCCCGCCAGCATCCAGGTGGCTTTGTCCAGGAAGTCCCCGTACCTGCCCTCGGCCCACAGGGTCAGCGGCCTGATGATGGCCAACCACACAAGCATCTCCTCTGTAAGTCATGTTCAAGTTTCATCACTCAGCCTGTTCAGTAACATTCTCCTCCAGTGTTTACTTACACAGCTGAGACCTGTCTGTGTTTGCTCTGAGTCAATACTCGAGGATATGCATTGTCCTAAAGCTGAAGTTGAGTCTCTACTGCAGCAGTTAGAGGGGAATTCCACAAAATTGGGTTTTGGATTGTCATCCTGTCAAATTCCTTACTTTATTTTTATTTATTTATCAGTAAAAAACAAAACAGCAAAATGTCAACTTAATAGAAGGAGATTGTGCAGGTGAGATACAGAAAACCCCTAGAAGCTTATAAGAGAATTTTACTTCAAAACATATTACAAAAGTAAATAAAGTATTATACTATAAAATAATAATAAAGAAAATAAGATAAAGCAGGCATAGGATCAATAAAGTACAATGAGAATGTTCACATGATATAGCAGAGAACATAAATTACATGGGAAAAAGTGAATCATAATAATAATAAAAAGAAAACTAACAAAATAAATGTACAAAGTGTAGAGAAAAAAAGGAAAACTCCAAGGCGCTCTCTCAAGAGAGCGCCTTGGAGTTTTTTCTCACACAGATTTTAAGTTTTTCTGCTGTTGAGTTTTATAAAATCCTTTTGTTGCTCAACTAATTCACACACCTGAGCCACGGAGATGGCCTCCTCCGAGTTGCTGTGGGGATTTTCCTTAGGTGGGATGGCAAAATCTGGTCTGCTGAACCACTAGGCCGAGAATCAGGCCTACAAGGCAAAAAGCCTGGGTGATCTTAGTCCAACAAAATAACATGTCCACAGCTGGATATCTGCGCCAGATTGATAATGCGACAGATGACCACTCTCTTTGTCCCAGTTTAGATGAGTAAACCAAAGACAAATCAAGGATTCAACAGATGTTAAAAGGATAGAGTTCAGATAGCTCCGCAGGAATCACAGCAGGTAAACAGCAGTAGCAGCCATCTTGATTTCTTGTTGATGTTGGAGCTGTGATCACAGCGCCATCCTTTAAACTGTGAGCATGAACGTGAGCTGTGAAGTCGAGGGAAAATGCAGACCTGTGATGTCATTAAATTACTACCTGTGAGATGATTGAGAAGGCCCTTTACAGACAGCCAAATTACAATGCCCAAGTTCAGCATTTTTTTCCTCATTATTTCAGGTCTTACATTTTAGTAAGGGGAAATTACAGTCATCCAAGGAAGTTTCAGTGAAGTCATAGGTTTCATTTTCCTTTCTGGTTACATGGAAGTTAAGAAAAAACTTTGCCAGTTATAAAGAAGACAGAAAAAAACATGTATCTCACCACTCCCTTCCCAGCAGCAGATTTCATTCTGACGTCCTCTCTTCTGTTGTCCCGCAGCTGTTTGAGCGGACGTGCCGGCAATACGACAAATTGCGTAAGCGTGAGGCCTTCCTGGAGCAATTCCGCAAAGAGGACATATTCAAGGACAACTTTGATGAGTTGGACAACTCTCGTGAAGTGGTCCAGCAGCTGGTGGATGAGTACAGCGCAGCCACGCGACCTGACTACATCTCCTGGGGCACACAGGAACAGTAAACTGAAACTTTTGTCTCAACTACAACTCAGTCAGCATACATGCTTAGCTGCTTTATCCCAACTCAGTTTATGTCCCTTCTTCACTTTTCAGAATATTTCCTCTTACATGTAGGTGTCCCAAAATAGACAGGTATTTGGCTATAGCTGCTTCTCTGAAAGAAATATTTATTGGGTTGTTGTAGCATTAAATAGTTTAGTGTGTTTGTGTCTCACAGTTGAAAAGGAACTTCGGGATAGGTGTTAATGGCCACTGTTATTGTTATTACATTTACCAAAAAGTATAATGGACTGGACTATATCACATACTGGACATTCTCAAACCCAGTTTAAATAAGCAATCCTTACCTAATAGTGCAGTGATGTAAAAGCACGTCTGTGCAGAACGCATCAAAATATATTGTACAGAACAATCTATAAATGTCTGTTGATAGTTGTTTTTTTTTTCCTTTTTTCCTAAATTCAACTTTCCCACCTTCTAGCCATTTTTTTTTCAGAAATGTTAAGACAACCTGTTGCCTTGTTTGTGTCTATTTTTATACTGAGTAAAGTACTTTGTGCAGTTGATTTACAGTAAAACATCCACCGCCTACAAACTGATTGCCTTGAATAATGGGAGTGCTATTGAAAGTTTGATGCATGGTGGTTAATGCAGGTTCTTGCATCCAAGACATTTCTGTCAAGGTGCTTTGTACAGTCTGTCTGCTGCTGATACACATTGTTCATTTGTTAGCGCTGTACATGACCAACAGGAATGTCAAGTTGAAGTTAGGATTGTGTCAGAAACAATGCTAAAGCACCTGCCATAAGAACGACGTTGACATTTTGACATCATTTGCCGCCTACAGTAGAGAAAGTTTGCACAGATGAACATGGTGTAGGAGGATAGAGTTCATTTTAACACACTTTAACATCTCTATGCCTGTAAATATACTTTAAAGAACAGCAGGTTTACTGGCTGTATCGTCTAAAATGAATATACTGTTTCACGTTGCTTTGCTTGTTGGACCTGTTGAAATGATGAATAAACACATTTTCTATTGCTTTCCATTTGCCATTTGAAATGTTTCTTGTGTTAGAGGTACACTTGGCTGGTTTTATGTAAAGGTCATTTTCCTTCCCATTAGTCAAACCTACAAAATGATAAAGCACCACTTTTTTCCCCTCACCTGGAGCTGCAGCGAACCAGTGGCTGTTCATCTAACTCAGTTAAGCCTCATTACCACAGGGGAACGTAAAGGTACTTAGCAACGCTTGCTCAACCAGCTATTGTTTTTAACCAGAAAACCTTCAGGGGAGGCAGCCCTCGGCTCAGCTGCTGGTGCCAAACTTCAGCCTTTTATAAAATGTCTGGTTGAAAACAATAGTCTTAAACTGCTTCACTAGTCAAGGCACAAGAAAGCTGAAAATAAAAAGAAAATGAGGCCTAAGGCTGCACAATGGAGTAAATATGGTAAAATGGTGCTGTTTTTTATTAATTACATACAGTATTTATAGTTTTTATTGCACTTCCAAGTTAGTTAAAAACAAACAATAGTGCAATTAACTATACACATTACATAAAAAGGTACCATGCAGCGTACAAACAAGCTTAATACAAAGCAACATCATCTGCAGTTTGATTTATTTTCTTTTCATATTTGTAGCTCGGAGCTGCCTGCAGCTGCAGTAGAAAAAGCTAAGACCTGCTTCTGGGCAGGAGACGGGGCTGACTGCAATGACTCGTCAAGGCCTTTCATGGTGAGAAGATTTAAGTCTTGAGGCTGGTTATCACATGGAGTTTTGTAGAAGACAGTACTCTAAAATGATATTTACAAAGCCTATCTATGGTCTCATCTACTACATTAAAATAGGGTGTATAAAACAACAGGATGTCTTCATATTTTTCTGACATTCAAGTTTAAAGAAAAATAAGTAAATGTGAAAACCATCAAATACAAATTGGGGGATCCGTCTGCTTTGGGATAAATTCTTGTTAGAAAAGCTTATTTAAAAAAAAACAGAACACACACATCTTTGGTCCATGTTCAAACCCATGACTTGGCGAAACTTTGGCTTCATAAGAACACTCAGAACAGTGAGCACAAAGACGGAGCTACACAGGATTTACACATCTGAACTGCTTTAAGGAGCAGAACCATGGATTTTGGTTAACCTTGTATCAAAACACGTCTGGGTCTGCGTTTAAGACATAAAGAAGAGTTCAAAAAAAGTTTGCATAAATAATACTACACAAGTATCCATGGCCTGATTAAAAAGGTTTCTCTTTAAACAGAAGGTTACAATGGAAGCATAGTGCTGCCACGCCAGAAAAATGAAATCGATCAATATCATGTTACACCGTGAAAAGTTTGTTATAACAAGTTTTTCATGTTATAACAAGATGTTTTCAGGTTGTTCACGTACAAATTCATCACGTTAGAACACTGGATGTATAAAGAGAACTTGATACAGCGTTGGTGGCAGGGCCACATTCATTCTTCTATAAGTTGTGCATAAAGTCAAAAAGTGGAACTTCTGCATCATTGAGCCCATGAAGCAAAAGCACCAGAAACTTAAATCGTTCAGCTCTTGACGACTTTGTAAATGTTATCAGACTGAATGGATCCAATACCAATTGTGACACAACTCATTTTGTTGGGGTTGTGAATCAAAAAAATATATCCACTGATAGACAGACATCACTTTCAGAATGTAAGTCTATGGAAACAAGTATTGGGTCCAACAGCATCATGTGATGGACCCACCTGGCCACTTAAAAAATCGTCTTTAAAGCCTGGCGCTGATCTTGGGGGCTTGTGTTATAACAACAAACTTTTCTTGGTATAGCAATATACTGTTAATCTTGTTATACTGTCGAACGTTGCATGTTATAAAGTAATAATTTAATGTTATAACATAAAATGTTTTACGTTATAATGTGATAACTAATATGGTTATAACATAAAACTTGTGTCTTTCTCATTGATCAGCTTGAGGGGAACTTGAAACGTTTCATGTTATAAGAATGTAAGTTAGTAAGTCTCATTATTATCTCATTATTATGTGAAATGCAAATGAATGAAATTATAACATAAATAGCATAGTTAGGAGAAGTGTCTTGTTACGTATGTTGTAATAACATTAAAATATCTTGTTACGACAAACTTTTCATTTTATAATATGATAATGATATTGATCTGTTTTTCTTTTTCTGCTATTGTAGCAACACACTGCTGCAGGGGACATATGGGAAATGGTAAATATGACATCACTTCAGATCCAGATCTCTGACTAGGGGGTTTTATGTGTACTGTAAGTATAATTTCTTCCATTCTATATACATTGTGAAAATAACAATAATAAACAGAAAAGCACCTGTTATTTTCAGCAGGGTAGAGCTGCATTAGGATAGTAACTGACATATGCAAAATTATTCCATCAGTCAAGTGTTAACCAAGTTTCGTGTCGAGGATTACAGCCAAGACAAGCAGCACAACAAAAGGACACATGAGAGCATTTGGTGGAAACAGCGTAGACACAGCTCAAAAATCCTTTGGTTTCTGTGAGACACAGTTAACTCAGATCCTGAATGTGTAATCCAGGAAATGGATTTCTTGATCAAACAGACACACGCACACACACACACACACACGCACGGTAGCACGCACGTTAGCACGCACGGTAGCACGCACGCACACACCCACACACACTAATAATCCCATAGGTAAGAGTCTATATGGCAATGGCAGCCAAAGTGACTTAGCTACAGAGTTCAACATCTGTTTCCAGTTCCAAGTTCACATGGCTCACTGCATCAACAGTTCCAGGTAATGCAAACCCGGCCGGGACCTTATGAAAACTGACCGTCTCTGATGAACATGTCAGCATCGGGGCACGTGTGAGAGTGTGAGTGTGTATGTGTGTGTAAAAGAGAGACAGCCGAAGACAGGGGAGGGTGTGTGTGTGTCACTGAATGTTCTCAACACTATTCCAGCAGTGCATGAGGGACGACTGCCTTCTAGGAAAGGCAATACAAATATGGCACACTTCGAGAGAGAGGGAGAGAAAGAGAGAAGACATAGAGTAGTGTTTTCACTCTAAGCCATACCTTCATGAGGGGAGTACCACAGCTTATCGTTGCCATAAGTCCTAACTCTTGTGATGCTATCTCTCCCAGATGTCGCAAGGCTCACGCTAACGTCTCCGCCAACGTCTCACATTGTCAAGGGGGGGTTGTTGCCATGTAGGGTAACAGAGGTGGTTGCGTGACAGGATGGGGAGGAGGGTGTGTGACAGCTCATCAGAAACCACATTGGTTTCTGTGGGTTTCTGGCCTCACTTGCAAAACAGAACCCCCTTGCCTTCCAGTCCCCTCCCCTCCTCCAACGGCCAGCTCCTTCAGCTGGAAAGCTCAGCGAGGGTTTATTTTCACGGATGGGGAGCGAAAACAGCCCTCTCTTTGTTTTGGCTGCCGTGCCGTTCCCAGTGGAGGAGGCGTGGTGTCCTGAGGACTGGGGCAGGGCCTCATAGGGGCCACGTGGAGGAGGACGGTGGGGGGTTGGGGGTGTCCGGGTATGGGTCCCTCTCAAACTGGGTGCGAGGGCAGCTCCAGGAGTGTGGGTGTGTGTGTCGAGGCCAGGTGATGGAATCCCACCTCTGTGCTGTCTGTGATGCTGATGTCAGCATCTTCCCCTTTCCCTCGCTGGCGACGGATGGCACTGAAATACGCATTCATCAGCTGCATGATCTCAGTCAGCTGTGACAGAGAGAGAGACAGAGAAACAGAGAGAGAGACAGAGAGGGGGGTCAGATTGGTGGCAGTCTCAGTGTCTGTCTGGCACTGTCACAGGAGGGTGGAGACGGATGAGGTCATCCAGCTGTTGGAAAACCTGGATCCCCCAGAAGCAGAGGATGATGGGGTTTGACATACACACCCCTTGATCAGGATAAAAGAGGCCTTACATGTGTGTGGATATTTCATCACTTTGACATATTTTGTCCAGCAGCTGTTGCAGAAAAAGTCAGTGCACTTCATCTGTCTCTCTGTCACCCTGACCTTGGTGGACATGACCACCAAACCACCATAAGCCACCATGACCATTACCCTTACTTAAGTCCTACTAATGCTTGCCTAAACATGGTGTGGGAGAACATGGACTGAAACAGTCTCAACCTACATTACTCTTCAGCTTTAAGTGAAACCCTTAAATGAGCAGCTAATCTCGCCCTCACCGTTAACTCCAGGCCTAACCATAATCATCCCCTGCAAATGAGTCTTCTTTTTTCCCTGCCCAGGACCTCAAAACCTTGCACATTCATGTCACAGCAATATGAGGCCTTAAGTTCATAAAAGTCGGAGCCTTACTGGGCTCTGCTTCAATTCGCCTGTGCGTCCAATAAATAAATAAAAGCCACTTTTGTGCCTCATGAGAGATCACAGAGGGATTTTTTGTTCCGTGTGGGAAGATGCAAGCAAATCTGCCCCGTGAAAGGCAAGATTTGTTCTCTACTGAAAACAAAAAATGTCTGTTTGGAAGAACATCCATGTTTCTAAGAAATGTTGCTTAATATTTTAATCTAACCACGGCAATAAAACTCACCCCCCAGTTACCATTTAATGCCAGGATGTTAGACTTTTGGTGGTTAGCATCGGTTGGAGAGCAGGGGCAGGTTGTGTGCTCTCTATTTAGACCAAATTAATGAGTGTTTTTAAAGTGGGTCAGAGAGCTGGAGGGAGGGAGGGGGGGGGGTATCATGAGCAGACAGCGTGCTTCTTTCACTTACTCTGCAGAACACTGCATGGTGATAAGGCCACTTGGCCATGCACTGTACACAAACTGAATCCTGAATCCAGTAATAAGAGATTTTACTTCCTTTTACTCTGTGATACTTTACTCACGAATCTGGCCCACGATAAGGTGCCAGGTGTTCTGCCAACCATTTTCTAATTTGCAATGACAATACGTTTATTCACACTGGAAATTTTTTTGTACTTTTAATAAACATATGGTATCACAGCGCATTAAAAGCCTCGAACTGGAGTTTGTTTATCAAAAAAGGTGCCAGGGGAGGTTTCACCAGACCCCCTGACAGAAATCCAGGATAAACCCCGTATGTCCTCAATTCCTAAAAATTAGACCCTGGACTTCTGTCTTTTTGCAAAAGTGGCCCCCAGGCAAAGCAAGTTGAGTATCCCTGCTTTAGCCCTCAGCCTATGTACATGGTTCCCACACTTTTTCATTGACAAAATTTCAAAGCTATTCCATGACTTTATAAGGACCCACAATATTTTTTTTCTTCTTTGCTGGCCTTTTTCAGACATTTCAGATTCAAACTATATTCAAACATAATCCAGCCAGCTAGCATACATGAAAGAAGAGACAGAACAGGAGGAGAAAATCAAGAAAAGTATGTGATGGTAAACAAAACGTAATGCGCACACATATTTGAGCTATGTTACTGCCGAAAATAAACATGCCACCAAGTTACATTCTGTGGAATCAAAAACATTCCACGACTTTTCAATGATTTTTACTAATCCTATGACTTTTCCAGGTCTGGAAAATGTGACCATGAGCGTGGGAGTCCTGTATATATGCTAACCGTGAGCCACTATACCTTTGTGGTTTCAAACAGTAGATCCCGATCCCCAGCTGTGATCTTGAAAGTGTTGCTATCCGATACGCCGTAAGAACAGATCTGGCCATAAGGGAAGGACTCCAGGGCCTCTGCCTCTCCCTGCCGATACAGAGACACGGATGTAGCGGCAACACCCAGCCACAACTTCTGGGAAAAACTCCCTGTCGAACTCTGGAGGGAGGAAGAGGTAAGCAGATGTCAGAACAGCTCACAGTTATCCTTTAATTTACCTCAAGAGGCCAAGTGACTCTTAAGCTCTGAGGGAGCAAAATCTTTCAGTCCAACAATAAAACCAATGCATGGCTTCTCCATACTTACAATATAAAAATCCACTTCGTAAAGAGTGCATCCAAAGCCCGACCACTGGCGTGCAATTGTGAGGTAGGCAGCCATACTGTCCCTGCGGCTGTAGCCAGCGAGACCTTTCCAACGCTCCAAGATGGATCCCATGACAGCCGCTGCCTCCTCCTTCAGCCGGCTCCGCAGGCGCAAGTCCTGCTCCACTTTTTGCTTGTGCGCTGCTGTGGCTGTGTGGCTCCACAGCGTCCCTGCCAGGAGGCCTGTGGGGAAGCGCTGCGTTGTGTGGCAGCCCTGAGCAGCCACCTGACAAGGCGGCAGAGCTTGGGGTGCAGAAAGGGACATGAGGACTCGAGCTTCAAGCACGTGACTTGGGAAGAGCTCGTCCAGAGGCGGGCAGGGTGCGTGTGTGCTGAAGTCGCCCATCAGACACTGAAGCCTCAGGGAAGCTAAGGCCTGCAGGTCCTCTTCACAGGCTGGCAGCTGGCCACGCACCACCATCTCATGGCACTGCAGCGGAAAGGCCACAGCCAGGACAAACAGAGAGAGACAGAACGGGTTGAAAAAAAAAAGGAACAATTTGTCAGTAATAGCCCCAGTCCTGCCATCAATCCTTTCTACCCCACCCTGTTTTATTTTGTCCCATAACTCTTTTATGGGAGTCCTCAGGAAAAATGTTCTAATGAAGCCAGTGCTGGCTGCCTTTTGCCCCGTCTGCACTACAGCCAGTGCTCTTAGTCACGCTTTTTATGCACCGTGCTTTATTGCAATCACAGCCCATATAAGACATTAATGATTGTTAAGTAAAGACATAATAATCCAATGAAATACAAGAAACGAATAGCTGCAGGACAATAAATTATATCTCATTATCAGCATTGAAACGGTCACTCATAAGAGACGCTCTCAAAGGAGGACTCTGCCCTTTGAGGAGTTGCGTTCTGCTCCATTACCTGCTCAAAGAGGAAGAGATACTCAATGCTGTCCACTGATATGCTGTCGGCATCCAACAGGCAGTAGAGCTTGAAACACAGTTTCCACTGGGATTTAGTCTCTGACTCTTTGGCTGAGAGGCTGCACAGAAGAGGAAAAGAAAGGGTTAGGAAGAGATACACCAATAAAAATGGTATACCATGAGTCTTGAGCCTAGAAGTTAATATGTAACAAGATATTGCTTCTTCAATGTGTAATACTGTTGTTTTGTAACCTGGCTGTTTGCTGAGTTTGATCTTTATTCAGCACTGTAAAGACAGACAAAACAAAAAAACGCACTGGTCTCTTTTATTCCAGCGTTATGGTTTCATACAAGACTTTGACTTTTACAGCCGAGTGACATTAGCTTTACCTTGGCTTGGCTGGCTTTGCTGACAGAAACAGTGACACCAGCCTAGTTTCCCAGCAGGGTGTCTTGTTTGACCAATGAGACCAGACAAGGTCAGCAGTTATCAAGGCTACTGGATAATGTTCAGCATGGGAGTTGGGCTAGTAAAGATAAATATACAATCCACTGCTCAGTTGGTATTCATCTAATGAATGACAAATAGCTCAGATTCCTGCCAGACTTAAACAAGGTGTTTTGATAGCGCTGTCTGCTTGGTTTTATTGTGTCTGACTTCCTCGCCGTGTCTGTCTGTTCTTTTTTACAGGGTGAAGACAGGGATTTGCTTTTCGGACCTGGTCAGGATGTCTGCGATCAGAGCGCTGCCTGCAACCGGCTGCTCCCACAGTGCATTCTGCTCGTACAGTGCAAACGTGTTTTTGCTGTCTTGCAGGCCGAGCTTCTCCTGCATCCTTCGAACCACCTGGTAGGGAGGTAAAGGAAAGTGAGATTTTAACAGACAAATGGACCCTGTTACTCAAGATAATCCACAGATCTTGTTTAAAATTGTTTGATGTGGGAACTATTTTCCTTCCACCAAACAACATCTGCCAACTGTATCACAGCTGGAAAAGTGCCTCTACTGCTAGCTCAACTAGCACCACTGAGCTAGCTAACATACAGCTCAGCCGAGGAGGACGTCATTGATGTTCACGAGCGCGAGCCATTTGTCCATGAGGTGATGCTCGCTTTCTTGTGCAGTGATATGGTTAGTGCGTGTAACTCAGTGGAAAGAAAATAGTTGTTACGTGAAACTGCTCACAACAAGGTCTGTGGATAACCTTTAGTAACCGGGTCGTGATTTCTGGAAAGAGAGCCAAATGCTATCTAGGTTCATTATATTGGAGATAAGTCAGACATCTCTACAGCAACTACAGTAACTCAAACTCAAGCAATCTAGGATGATAAATAGCACCACAGGTAAGAGGCAAAATATGTATTTTTGGATTTTGGGGTGACCTGTCTCTTTAAAAGTGGAAACATAAGAGGCAGACATGCAATTTTTGTGCTTATTGTGGTTTAGTAATGTCACTAGAATCCAGATTAGGCAAGGATGCTGTGAACATGTCAGAGGCTGAAAGTTTGAGAAAGTTGTGCTTTGTAGCAGAATACAGATAAATGCTCCCAAACCTCATTGGCAGTAGTGTGTGAGCTGATGTACAGCTGGCAGGATAAGGGGCCAGGATAGTGCACAGTGCACAGCATCTCCTGTCGGCTCATGAGCATCTGGATCTCCTCCCAGGATGGCACACACTCCCGACACTTGGTCTTCTCAAGAGCCTCACTGATGAATGACGCATAGTTATCCATCTCAGACTCGGGACTCTGGCTCTGGATCCTGCAGGAGTGAAAGTGAGACGGGTGGAAACGTACCATCTGCGTGTGCATTTAAAATTTCCAGATATTTGGCAGCAAAATTAAAATATTCAATACTTAAAAGGGAGAACTTGTTAATTCTCGTGATGTCAACAGCAATTCAAAGTCTGTTACGTGTTACGCTACGATTATGGACTTTGCGTCATCCTTTTGATTCAAGTGAGTTCTTTATTTTCTTTGGGCTGGTAATGCTCGAAAGTCAATGAGGCGAGGAATGACAAATGTTCTCACTTTAGCTCTTAGGGACTTAAAAGGCTCAATATCCCTCAATCCTTCAAAGAAAAGGAAAATGGCAAAGAAAACATGTTTGACTTTGGGTAGTGCACGAAACAGGAAAAGGTATTTCCGCTCCTGTGAACCAGAGTGACCTGCCACTTCCTCCCAACAGAGTGTCCAGGAGTGGTAAGTGAGTGTGTGTGTGCTGTTGTTTTAAATGAGGGGACACAAAGCCAGCGGACACACACTTCAACTGGAGCCTGAAGTCTCACACACTTTGTGGAGTTTGAAAGGTGTGAAATACAACCTGAAGGAGTTATGAGCTCAGCCCTGTGTAAACAAATGGAAAAATAGGAAGGAAACAATTATACTGCGATGTTCGTCCCAAAATACACAAAAGGGAGGACAGAGAGAGAGAGGGCGGGGGGCTCAAACATTCTGCCAGACAGAGAGAGGCCCTCTCATTCCCTCAAATGTCTCCCTCTCTCATAACTATATGGCCACAGGGTGGGATTTGTCCCGCTGAAACATAATTAGGAATGTTCCACTGAGTCTATGTGATCCTTCCTATACTCTCTGGTCCTCACTCCTCTCTGCTCTTTCCTCCTTTTTTGCCCTCCACCCCCCTTCTTTCTTCTAGCCTGCTCTCTCTGACAGCAGACATTCCCTGGGGGTTTTCTCAGGGCACTGGAGGGTTTCTGGGCTCAATTCCCAGCTCCAGTCTTAGCTCTGCCTATCTGCAGCCTCAGCACAGATCCACAGAGTGAGAGAGTGCGTGAGAGCGATGGCAATGCGTATCAAAACACACGAGCAGCGAGTTTCACAGCAAGTTCTTATGAATCGCCATTGCATGCGACTGTTCCATTAGCTATGGCGTGATTCCCAGTACAAACATATAGATAGAAAACTGTAGTGGTTTGGTGGAATGGTGTTAGACAGAAAATCTGGAGCAGGAGATTAGCACTGCTAATAATTTAGATTAGCATGCTTGACAGAGGGACTAATTCAGACCTGTAAATCCAACCCTAAAACACTGGATCTGTCTGGGAGAACACGCTAACAATGTGAAGGCATATCACGCTACTATATCTAAACTGGTGGTTTGCGGTGCCGGCGCCTGCTTTTTGTTCGCTGTCTGGACCTCGTGTTTTCCCTGCTATGACACACCACTGGTTCACCTTCATCTTTCAGCATTCAACCTGTTCTACCTCATGACCAACAACTGACTTCTGGTCTTAGGTACTATTCTTATGGGTCTGGGAATTGCATCTGGTTGCTACAACTTGTTTTCATATTTGACTCAGATCACTTATCACTTTCATGTAAAATCATTTTAATGTAGTGAACATATTAGAAACAAATATTTATATGCGGAGAGTTGCATGTTAAGTTTTTTAATCTATGCACGTATAAAAAATATATATTTGTTTCTTACATCTTTGTTTTGCGATAGTTTGAGTTTGTCTTGTTCAAAATGTATATGTCTTGACAACAAACTGTGTATGTGGTAATGACATATGTGGTTTAGAGTGGG
This sequence comes from Plectropomus leopardus, assembly GCF_026936395.1. Classification (NCBI taxonomy): domain Eukaryota; kingdom Metazoa; phylum Chordata; class Actinopteri; order Perciformes; family Serranidae; genus Plectropomus; species Plectropomus leopardus. The sequence goes on along the minus strand of NC_142193.1, from coordinate 12,893,504 downwards.
AGGTTGTATGTTTAATTTGTGATGCAGATTATTTTGTATTTTGTTCAGAAAGAAAAAAAACTGTCACTAATAAAAAATAGAATCTCTTTCATGAATTAAAAAAAAACACTGGCCTGTTACACTTGTGGCTTCTATTACTTTAAACTGTCAACATAAGGATTAGCTGTAGTGTTTTCCACCTGTCATATTTCCCCTTGGGATAAATCAAAGCCAGCAAAAACAAGAACATTTTCCATTTGTAATTAACAAGTAGGAAATGATGTGAACAGCTTTCTCTGGGATTTATTTTTTCAAAATTTAACACTAATAATTCCAACCTGAATGTGGCTTATGTCATTTCTAATTTTCCAAACTAATATATAGCTCTAACAAGAACACAGCTGAGGTAAACAAAACAAACTATTTACATTACATTGTGCAACTTAAAGGTATACTATGCAGGAATTGCCAGCTACTATTTGAAAATGGTATCACTGGCAAAAATGTATGCCAACCCCTGATTCGCTCTTGTTTTGGAAGAAGCCTTGTCCCCTTGGTGTTGCACATTGGTATATTTTGTGTTTTTTCGATACTTTATGAGTTTGTAACTTCCTCTTGGATGCATGCCACTACAGCCTGGTAGCTGACCTCACCTGTGCGCTGAAGAAGAAAGTAAAAAAAAAACACAGGCAAAGGAGTCTCCGCAGATAAATACACAGCTACACTTCAAGTGGGTCATAAGTGATGACTGAGAGAGATAACTTTTGTATGAGTCTAAACCGTGTTTTTAGGAAAAGTCTGCATAAAAATACCTGTAAATACAATCACAGCACATTACTTCTCAATAGATGTTTCATCTGTGGCCAATATTTGATTTGAATATGTTATATCATGAAAATCAACTGTATCCCCTCTGCAACACTCGACTATCCTTTGTGTGAATCTCACCTCTTGAGGTGGAATCGCAGGTACTTGAGCACAGTTGGCCCAGGCAGGAAAGTGCAGCTCATGCAGGTGAGAAGCTGCCAGTAGCGGAGGTGTGCAGCAGTGTACGGGGCAGGCGTGTAGCTGGTCTGCTTCACTAGCTGGCAGTAGACCTCATCGCGGAGAGGCCGCAGGTCCAGGCAGGTCTGCAGCACACCCTGGATGATGGGCACCGGCTCCCGTGCTGATTCAAGCTGCTGCAGGCAATTAAAGAGCTTCACGGCCTCCTCGCGCACTGAGCCGTAGCCTTTCCCGCTGTGGTCTGGAGAGAGGAGGAAGTATAATTCGATTTTTCTTTCGTTTTCTCTATTTTTTACTTCTTAAGGACATCACAGTGATGCTAACATTTTGTTGTGTAAACATCAAAAAGTTGCAGTGGACATTTAAATATAATACAGCAATTTATAATAAATATTGCTCTGTCTCTTTTCTATTTGTTTTGTGCTGTGCTTCTGTTTGCATTTGTTTTAATGAAATAGCCACACCAAGAAGGGTTGTACATTACATTGTGCTTTCTGCTGCCTCTCAGCAGTTCAAACAGAACAGCGATAACACTTTGTCGCAATTAGCAATAAAGCCCTTGAACGGTAGTTAAAGAAAATCATTGCCAACTGAGTATATATACAGGCTTAAGTGGTCAGTTTCTGTTAGATAATATAAATAACAGCTTCAAGAAAAACTCAGCCATCAGCACTGAGACTGAACCTACTTGTTTTATGGTCTAGCTTAAGCTTTCTTGTCTGTGAAAATTGTGTTTATCGTTCTTTGTATTTTTATCTGCAATTTCATACACTGTTGTGATGATCATGTATGTTGTGTACATGTTAAATACTTACATGTGTGCTCCAAGCTGCCGTAGGGGAAGGGCAGCAGAGGAGCGTACAGGGGGCCCTGGGTGTACTTCAGGATGGGATTGTGCTGGTAGATGTGCTCCACTACCTCAGGGTTGAACTTATTCTCCTAAAGCACACAGGTGGAAAAAAATTGTGATAAGGTCAATAGACACAGAAAAGAACAAACTTTCATATGACTTCAATACGCCTGCAGCCAACCTGGAAGCAAGTCAGTCAGCGAGGGGTTGATTGACTATGTGTGTTTGTCTGTAAGGGGTTAGTGAGGTCGATTTGACAAGGGTCACAATTCAGCTCTGGCAAGTTTCAAAGCAGCAGAAAGGTCAAGTGATGACCCAGCAAACCACACTAGCATGACTGACACGTTATATTTTATCCGCTGGTGTCAATGAGTTTAGTGTGCGTGTGTTTGTGTCTTTCGCTGCTTATGTGGATAGATGCCTTCCAGCGGTACAGATGGCCTCCATGCTACTGCCCTCCAGCACCTGTTGCTCATTAGTAACGTTGCCACTGCTCTGGCTCTCTCCTGCCTCTGCAGCCCCCTCAAACCAACCACCCCTTCTCTCTGGCTACAAGACAAGCCTGCTTTCCCCCCTCCTTAGTGGGGCAAAGTTGACACATTCTTCTGAAGTGTTTGGTGCACACTAGTGACAGGCTTGTCTGTTTGAAACGTGGGAATGAGATGCTGCTCTGTGAATCACATGCAGCTGGAAACAGCACAACATCCCAGATAAATTTCAAACACTATACATACATGGTTAGGCACATGCAGTGGTTTGACATTTTGGAAAATACCCTTATTTCTTACTTGCCAAAAGCTAGATGAGAGGATGGATACCACTCTCAAATGTGCACGGTGGATATAAAGCCACAGCAAGCAGCTCAACGCTAGCACAAAGACTGAAAAAACAGCTAGCCTATCCATAGGCAACCGAATCTGCCTACTAGCAGCTGTAAAGCTCACTAATTAAAAACTGAACTGTAAAATTGACATTTTACACTGGTTGGCCGGAAACTGGGAACTCCATTTCAATTAACATAATTGAGTCCACCTAAATGTCAATATTTTAGCACAATATAGTTGGACATATTTTCCAGTATAATGTTTTGATGATCAATTTAAGAATTTAGTGGTAGTCAGTGAAAAGTCATTTGAAAATCTGCAGGGTAGTCTAGCTGCAGTTGTGCCAGCAGTACAAGGAGAAAAAGTATACAGTACCTTGATTGTATCTTGATGTTCACAAAACAGTTTAAAAAATCATCTCTATTTGAAGTTACAGTTAGGCATGAGCTCTTCTGTCGGTTTACTCTTTACATTCAGGCAAAGATTAGGTTATTAAAAGCTTTTTAGTTTGCGAGTTTAGCTTATGCAAAAGCTTTTGCAAAAGTGACGAGACAACCTAATGCAAGCCGACCAGAATGCACAGGCACACAACACACTTGTGTTGTTAAGGAGTCCCAACAGGGAAATAGCTCGAATCAACTGCAATCAAATCTACCTACCAGCGGCTCTGAAGTTCACTAATTAAAAACTGAAACATAAATATGACATTTCAGTGTATTACAGGATCATTTCTTGGCTGGGACCAGAAACTTCCTGGAGGCTACACTGGTCGCCTGGCAACTGGTCCTTGCCAAGAAATAGTCCAGCACATAACTTCCCATAAAATGACGTGAAGTTAGTGTTTTTACACTTTGATTTTTGTACAGTTTAACAAATGAGATATGACATGTTAATTGGTGAGCTGTAGAGGTGCTGGTGGACTTTTTTCAGCTTTCTAATCTGCTTCTCAGAATGAAAGCGAAAATGTGTAACGTCTCCTTTGAGGATAATTCTTGTATATTACAATCTGGGTTTTGTTTACACAGTTTTGTCAATCATTTCTATCACTAATGATAACATTGTGCTCAGCAAAGTAATTGCTAAGATCTGGTGACCCAGCAACAGCACTCATGTTACAATAAGTAGATGTCACAAGTAAACCCTTACTGCAGAAAAAAGTGCGCAGAAAAAATGTTCAGCTACATTCCAGTAGGTTTGAGTTGTCTGTATGTTTACTGTGATGGAGATTTGCAAAAGTAAAGGTAATAATTTCACTATTTGTCCTTAAAGTGTAACGTGAGGCAGATATAAGATTTATGATCAGTTCACCAATCTAATCTGCTCTTCAGATCTTCTCTCCATTTTTCTCTCTCAAGTCCTCTGGCTGTAGGTCCAAGGCTAACACTGCAATCCCCGCTCTCCCTTGTCTCTGTGGCTGGAACATGAATCTATGCTTTAAAGATAAGCCAGCAGTCCTGTTCACACAAAGCCTCCTCTGTTCAGTCTCTGTTTGATTTTTGCAGCAGTCCCAATCTCACACTCACACTTTGCCTGTTGGAGAAAGTGTGTCTCTGTGTAAAGGTGAGGGAATGACAGAGCAATACACCTGAGAGACAAAGACTGAGGAAGTTATGTCGGGGGGGGGGCAAACTCTGAATGAGGAGCACTTTGAAAGCAGGCCCTCTAAAATATAAGCTTGGCCCCTCCTGGCAAAGCAGACAGAGGCAGACGGAGGCAAGCAGATTAACCACTTTCTTTGAGATTAGAGACTCTCGTTGGGAGATTACGGAGACAGGAGGCCAGGCACAGGACTGCTTATCTGGCCCTGCTGCTTCACACCAAACCCTCCTCGGCCAAAACTGCCCCTCTTTTCACCCCAGGCGCAGACTGATGCAAGACAAGTCATCTGTCTGCTCAATGAGATTCCAGCCTGCTGTGTTCTCAAGCAACACTAGGTCTAAAAATATGGTCATCTCTTATAAATACACTTCACTCTCCTGCCATGTGAGAAAGTAAAGCAAAAGGCATTTTTTCAAATCCACATGTTCTGAGCACTCAATAACTGGAAATATCTTTATCTTGAAATGACCTTTCAGCCTCAGGTCTGCTATGTCCTGTCCCAGTGTGGTTGAATAAGATGACATCATTCAAAAGAGAAAGCAATGGAAACTTTGGACTCCTGGCTCAATGAAGCCGTGTGGTTTCCACAGTAACTGTGTGTGTGTGTGTGTGTGGGGGGGGTATTGCGTTGCCCACCTCAATGTCTCGAATGAGTAGCTGTGTTGGTGTTTCCACTGGTGCTTTGGTATCAATGATTTTCTGGATGGCACATGCCCAGTGCACAGCCTCGTTGAAGTGCTTGGTGTACAGCCTGTAGCAGTGCTTCCGCCCATACACTGTGATGCTCCAGTGGCCTGAGAGAAACAAAAAAATTACATGTACATCTCATCTAAAACTGTAGTTGAAGTAAATAGGGAAGAGAACAGTGAACTTTTCTCTGCATGGGACACCCCGCATATCTAGCGTGACTCCCTCTCCCTGACTTCCTCTCTCAGTTTCACTGAGGATCAAAGGTCAGCCAGTGAGGAACCTCAGACCACGCCAAAACCAAACAACATCAGTTATGCTATAGATGAGTTAGGACACAAGTGTTAAACCCCTCAGTGAGTCTCCCCTTGAACAACCTGCAATAAAAGTGAAACAAGGCGTGCTTCCTCCTTGTGCAGAGGAAGCATTAGACATACCCCAGGCAGCCTGGCCTGATCTGCAGCCTCACGTCTGTTATCAGCCTTTCCTGCTACGTGACTTGGCACCACATCCTTCTTTGTTTAGGTTCTTGGTGAAGTACAAACCCCCAAAAAAGAGGTTTTACAACTGAGATTATGACATGGTTGTATTACCATTGCCTACTTGGGTCAGTGGTGTCAAACATGGAGCCCTTAAAGGGAACTAATATTTCATAGTGACAACCAGTAAATACATGGGGAAGTAAATATTTCATGCAACTTTCTCAGTGGTTTAGAAGGACCATAAGGTTATTCAGTAGTGAAACAGCCAGGAGAGCTTGTGACAAAGCCACTATTGAAAGCGCATTTCTGTCCAGAAAAGTCCCCTGACATATTGAGTTAGTAAGAAATATGTTTGGGTTTATACAATGGTTTGGACATTTTAAGTGGTTTGGTAAAGTCAGCAGGACATAATCCCCTCCACTGACAGACAGGCAGACTCAGACAGAGAACGACATGTTTGAGTAACACAGAGACTTTAAAAAGGACAAGTCATCCCTGTGTCTCTTACCATACAGCAAAGACTTGGACGCATTTTGTTTCTTTCATCCCAGAGAGGGAGGGGAGATGCCCCTGTTGACGACTCAAATGTAAGGTTTCTAGACCAACACAGCTGGGGCTTCCCAAACTTACTCAGAATAACAGCACTCATGGGAAAAAGAAAGGAGACCACAAAACATCACTTACAAATAAAAAAAAAAAACGGAACAAGATACTAAAAGTGTCTAGGATCACAACATTACATAGTGAATTAACACAGATCCTACTGGTGTAGAGATTACTGGCAAGTAAGTATACATGAGCGTGAGTCAACTATACATCAGCCCATCTGTCTGCCCCTCACCCGTTTCCTTGTATGTCTGCTTGTCTGGCCAGATAACAGAGCAGAGGTTGGTGAGGACCAGCGTGCCCAGTCTGCGGGATCCTTTCTCTGGTCCGGTGTAGTAGTCGAGGGAGTCCTGGCTTAGCACAAACCAGTACCGACGCTGCTTGATCCAGTTGCCTCGCACCTCCCGCAACAGCCACCCTTAAAATAAGATACACACGTGTCATATGACAATTCAACCTCAAAATGACATAACATAGTTTCTCTTACCAGCAACAATGAAATAGTTCTTTGATTTATTGATCATTGATCAAAACAGGAATCAGCGACTGTTCAACAGATTTGTGGTTTAGTTTAGTTAGTCTGGTTAAAGCAAAAAAGTTAAACATTTCATGGTTAAAAAATCCTAAATATCAGAGCCTGCTGCTTTTCTTTTTCTACTTTATAGTAAACCAAATATCTTTGGGTTTGGACTACTGCCTGAATAAAAACTTGACACCAGAAGATGTAAAGGGCTCTAGATTTGGGACATCTTTCCCTGTTATCTGATCTTTATTAGATAAAACAATTATCAGGAAAATTACTGGCAGAATTGACTCAACTGTAGCTCTACATGACAGCGTAAGCTCCACACATCACTGCAACTAGGCACTGATGACATAACAATACTATCCCCAATACTTTGAAACAGGGCTGGGCAGTATTATATTAATATATAGATAGGTAGGTATCGTATAGGTATCGTCTTAGATTGTGGATATCATTACATCATCTTGTCTTTTCCTGGTTTTAAAGCTTGCAATACAGTAAAGTAATGTAATATTATGAACCTAACAGACTGTTCTAGCTGTTCTTTTATTTGCCTTTACCCACTTCGCCATTTTTTCCATAACATGGATGATGGTCAACAAAAAAACTAACTGTGTAAATATTTTACAAATCACCAATAGTGAAGATTCTTACTTACTTATTTCAAAATTATCATGACACTTAATTTTCTCCATATCACCCAGCCCTATTTTGAGAAATATACTTGTCCTTATTTCAATTTACAAAATAAAGCCAACGTTATAGCAATTTATGGTATTGTTTTCACCTGCTTTGAGTCTTGGGGCAATTTATCCAGCAGCAAGAAAGTTATCAATTATAAAAACGGAATTTAATTGAACTTAACCCATGCTCTCTGGCACACTATGCTATCAGAGAAAGCCTTACTGCATGTGCACATTAACACAAAACAACAACCATTCCCCTTAAAAGGTCTGGGCGGTAGGTGGGCTACTCATGGAGCTAATAAACCAGAGCTGCTGCACCATGTCTTCACTAAGAATAATCCCCAAGGCATGTAATTGTCCATAAAGTTTGTAGCAGTCTGTATGAGACTGCCTTGTTGGGGTAAATACTAGGGGATAAAAATACAGCCAGCTAATGGCATAGGCATTAAAGCCTGCATGCAGCCAACATAATTACCACTTTAGAGGTTGACAGAGTGAGAAAAGGAGAGAGAGAGAGAGAGAGAGAGAGAGAGAGAGAGAGAGAGAGAGAGAGAGCGATGTACTGAACAGTGTGACAGAGAGAGACAAAGAGTAAAGCAGACATGCCTTCAGCCAGCTCGGCTCAGTTAAGCATGCCCGTTGGTCTTGCCAGGCCTGGCTCTACTATGCAAGACTGTTGTGTTCCCAAAGTCCTGAGGGTTTGGAAAGACTGCAACAGCCCGGATCCACTGTTCCACGGCTGTGAACTCCTTCTCCCCCCCTCAGCTATGTGTGCAAATTGTTCCTAATAAATATTTAATCTCAGAGTGGATAAATAAACCACTTTGGCAGAGCTCTGTCCAGATGCCGCCTGGAGAAAAACAGACGGAGGGGGATTGAGGTGTCCTGAGACAGGGGGTCATAGTTCATTCAGAGGACTGATGGTGAGGCTGGCAGAGGGCTGTGGCAGTCCACCTGGGCTGATACTAGGCAGTGGGTGGGACTATCTATGGGGGTAGGGCGCTGCAATACACGGGCAGTGTGCCAATGGTAGGGTGGCTATGCATGTGTGTTCATATGGCTGCATGCATATTTGAAAGTGGTTTTAAAGGAACAATTAGGCAATGTACCTTTAGCTTCCTACCCTGTGAGAACGGCAATGACGCCAAGCCGGCATCACAGCTTCCTCTGTGGTTACAAAGCTGGGTGCCACCTGTCAGACAGCGCTCATTTCCCCGGCTTCTCTCTTCCCTCTGCTCTCACTTACTTCCCATTTACTTTCATCTCCCCTGTTTCTCTTCTCTGCCTGTTTTCATCCTTGCCTCAAAGTGGTTTTCCCAGGCAGTGCAAAGCCTCTGCAGCCTCACGGCTACAAAATAAAAATAAAGAGAGAGGAGGGGGGCAAAAGCTCAGCCTCTCAGGCTATGTTTCCTGTTTAAGAATGCTTCTATATGATATGAGTGGAAGGTTTGAACCCACCATAAACCCACCCAATATAGCCCAAAGCAGAAACCCTGGAGGTACTTAACACCACATCAGAGGGGCGCAGCATCAAAACCCAACGTGAAACGGATAAATAAAAACCATGAGGTAAGTCGGGCTGAGCTTGCTGACAGACTGGATGTGCGGCGGGGAAGGCAGACAAGCTGACTGGGTGAGAGGCATGGAGAGAAGGGCATGCCTGCTACCTTGACGCCTCTGTCACAGACATGAGATGGCCTACAGATGCTGCTCTTTTTGGGAACTTTAAACAGTGAGATAAAGAAAGGCAAAATAGAAGAGAGACAGAAAGAGCAGCACAGTCCCCTGTATACGCCTCCCATGGTCTCCCATCTGGATCCCATCTCCGTGGCCTGCTAATGTCTCCCCTGGGGGCCACGGCTCGCCCTTAATTTGTTTCATTTGTGACCCCTGACCCCCAGCACCCTGCCCCCTCAAACACAGATTGTGCAAACAATCTCTCTCTGTGCATTTCCATCTCTTTACTGCAAGCCTCCTGTCAGTCTCGAAGTACTGAATGTTTTTGCAGTGAAGTTTTTAATGACATTATAATGAAAAATAAGCAAGACACCTCACTTCAAAGTTCACTTCTTAAACTTGTTTTCATGAAAAAATCCCCAGGCTTACATGCAAAAACAGTCAGATGGTCAGACAGAAATTATGACAGTAAGGCTGTTTCTTTTAAGTCTATTTTATATCAACACTGGTGATGACCAAGAGTTATAGGTCAGCTAATGTTGGCTGTTCTTGGATTAACATTTTGGAATTTTAACACTGTAAATGGACTTACACGATGAAAGAGCACTTTAAAAAGGAAGGCAGATTTTCCTTTTAAATATTATGAATTATAAATTGGACTTGAACTTTACTTTTTTGTACAAGACACTCAGAACTAAATTTTGTTATCCCTTTGGGATCAAACAGAGTATGATATTAGGAGCAGTTCATTTTAACTGTAAATCAACAAAAGTATGGCAATACAGCGACATCTTAACATCTCTTTCTGTCACCACTCTATGGCTTTTACAATCCATCCTCCCATCATCAGTCTATATCTGCAATGTTTGTGGCCTATTTTAGATACTGGGGCAATATTAAGCCCATGTAGCCTCAGGACATCCTGCTAAAAAAAGGAAAAACATACTGAACAAGGGCCTAATGGAGGAACTGTTGAAAACATATCCTTGTGCAACACACACAGATAAATGAGAGGGATTATCTGGTGCCCTGAGGTGTTGTGGTGGCTCTGACAGAGTGGTCGGTTGAAGGATGGGGGTGTGGTGGTGCAAAAACTGAAATCCCACGTGACAGTGTAATCAGTGACCTAAGAAAGGTAGCTGCCCTGTGTTTTGGAAGGAAACTCTTCTCCTCAAACGGCGAGGCAGGGACACCGAGGGGTAAGCAGTGAGGGAGGGGCACTAGCCGAGGGCGCATAGTAACTGCTGTCAGAATTAGGCAATCTGACTGTCGCCATTCCAAACTGGACGTAACTTATACAAGTGCTGGCATTTTACTGCTCCCTTTCAGTAGCAGGCCAAGAAAAGAAAAAAAGGAAAAAAAATCATACAGAAATATCCTATGAGATCATTCCTCAAAAACATCAGACACCCAAGAAGGCGCTCGTGATGCCAGTAGCTATCCAAACATGAAGACACAGAGTGGGAGCAGCTGTGCCACATGTGGTCAGAGAGGAGTTGACTACGGGGCGACAGCACAGCGTGGAGCAGTGACAGTCAGCGTTCCCACACATTTGCATAGACAAAATTTCAAAACTTTTCTGATTTTTTTTAAGGACGTAAAATTAATGGAAAATTATATAATTCGTTTTTCAACCATATTACATTCAAAATCTTTTCAAACATAATATTAGCTAGCTGACATAAATGACATAAGAGTCATAATGCAGGGAGAAAGTAAAGAAACAGCTGTTGAAAACAAAATGTCACACACACACAGCAACGTTGAATCCACAGCTACAGCAAATAAATTGGCAGTTATGTTACATGGACATCATCCAAAAACAATTATTGTAACAATTTCATTACACACAACAAAATCGCATGACTTTTCCAGGACTGGAAAATGTGTTTGTGAAAAGCAATGACTTTTCCAGGTTTTCAGTAACCATGGGGACCCTGGACCGTTCTTACTGGGACACGATCAGGTTGATGAAATATATATTATAATTAATTAGAGGAACAGCACCAACCTGGCCCTGCAAGGATCCCATTAACTAACTGAAGGACAAAGTTGTAGTATTAAAGGAAGCGTGTGTTAAGTTAAAAAAAAAAAAAAAGAAATAGTAAAAAATGACCATCACAATTTCCAAAAGCCCGGGTTGATGTATTCAAATTGTATGTTTTATCAAACCAACAGTCCATAACGCAAAGATATTAAATTTGCATTAAAGGTGGACTATACAGGATTGTCGCTCACTGTTTGTAAACACACTCACCAGCGAAGGTGTAAGTTAAACGCAACCCCAGATGCACTCTCATTTGGCATTTCGCCTCGCTATATTTGCATTTTTTTTTGGCCCTGTGTCTCTTGGATGCGTGCTGCTTACAGTCTGGCACCTGGTCGCTACCTTTTTACAAAGCCCTGACCTCTCCTCAGTGCCAGGGGGGTCCAAAAACATACTGATCCCAACAAATAAGAAGACAATAAGAAAATGCAGTGAGAGGCCAGAGTATCTGCCAATAATTACACCACCACACACTCCAGAGGGTCATAACCGATGATTGCGAGGGATTATTTTAATGTGAGGCTTTACAAAGTTTTTTGTTGTTGTTGGTTTTGTTTGTTTGTTTTTACAAATCCTACATAGTAAATCTTTATTATAAAAGAAAACAAAACAGCACATTCCAGCATTTGAGAAGCTGGAATCAGTGAATTGCAGCTGTATGACGATGCTCACCACAACTGAACACAATGGCAGATGGACAAATTCAGGTCAAGGGAAACCAGAGAAATGGCGCTGTTACGTGCTGTCTTTGTTTTGAGAGTCAAACTCACCTTTGACAAGCAGCTCAGGCTCTTCCTCCAGGCCCATCTTATTCTTCTCGATGATCAGGCTCTTCATCTCTTCAGGTGTCTCTGAGACAGTGTGCCTGTGTGGAGCGGCAGAGAGAGAATGTAAATAACTCTGCTTCCCTCTCAACTCAAGTCTTCCCCTGACTACTCCCTCCCATTGGATAGCTAATTGGCCCAGAGACACACAGTTGGCTGTGAACCCCCTCCATGTGACACCCTGCCAACTACAAGCCTCTCTGATACTCTTGGTGGGGGGGGTCACACAGGGGGGACTGGAAGAAGTGCCACGAATATCTGTCCTCCAACATTCTCCCAGTTTCCCTCCCTAGCAGCACGCAATCACACACTGATACATACCACGCCACTGTGGACAGCTCGTCTCTCTTTTATCACTTTGGCCGCCGTGCCGAGCGAGCGACTGAAAATAAACGTGACAGAGCGACGCCGGCCTGACTCCCGGCCAGCCAGCTCACGCCGGTCAGAGGAAGGCAGAAGGTTCAAAAGGTCACACCCCTAGGTAGTTAAAAACCAAAAACATCTGTAAATCTGCCAAACCACTGTCCTGTCTTTCTCTCTTTAATGCCTCGTGATCGGGTTTGCAGCTACTTCCACACACAGTGATGCTTCAACATCTGGTCAGGCAATGTAATGGACAAATTCAGACTTTGTTATCTCAGGCCGAGGCTCATTTCCACTCTATTAGATTGTTTAGAGGTTTTATCTCTCCTTATTTATTTGTCTAATTATTCATTTATTTTCTCTATTTCCTGGGTCTAACTAGCATGTGAGGCACAAGCGACAGTCCTCTCCTTCCATCCTGTCCTCCTCCTGCCGGGATGATTTTTCAGGAAATGAATCAAGCCCTCCCTTCCAGGGATATTTGGTCTCCTCTTACAGACTCCTTCGCCAGCTGATTTATGTCCTTATTGATCTGATAATTCCGGATGGTTCCTCCTCACGGAAGGCAGCGATAATCAATGAGTCTAAATATAGCCTTATCTGCTTTGACTCAGCTTACATGGCTGCGGGAGCCATTTCCTTTCTTTTTGTGTGCACTGAACTGATCCTGTCTATACCATGGTTTATCATGTTGACCTTTGTGACACTGCTCTCAAACAGTGCTGCTTAAACAAATATCTCACTCCTGGAAAGATGGTCTTTTCATAAAAATAGGCTGCATGCAATAGAAGGACGCAAATATTTTTGACATTGATGCTTGATGACCAAAGAAAACAGCGGAAAAGGACTGTGGCATTGCTCTTGCTCAAGAGGTAGAAAACCTACAACAGAATGCACCGCACTGCAGGGGACCATAAGAGTGCCCCTGGAACGACATTTTTCTGTCGACTGACGGGGAAGTTAGCATCTCACTGGTTACCTTGTCAAAAGCCAACAGGATTTTTTCCATTCAGTTTTGGATTATTGCCAAAACTAAGTTCCGTAGCTGACAAACATTTTTGATTCTTACACATTTTGTTCAGCAAGATCATCTTCACAAATGATTCATTCACTTCTTGATCTCTGAAACCTAAATGCAATCTCTAGGAGTAAAAGGCTAACGTTTGACACTAAACAAATTACACTTTGGTCGCATGACCTAACATCACCGACATAACAAGTCTGTAAAGCTGTGGTCAGTGCTGCTCGGCATGACGATGTTCTGGAGTCTCATTTAGCCACCTGTTAGCAAACAGCTTTTTTTGAGTAACAGAAGCTTCAGAGTTAATGAGTAGTAAATGGACCTGCACTTATAGTGCTTTCCTGTCATTTTTGACCACTGAAGGCACCTTTACACTATGAGTCACATTCACCCATTCAAAGTTTTCAGACTCATTCCCAGGTACTCTATACACACTCCTGCTGGGTGGGTGCTGTAATGCAAGTTGGTCCATTTTGACAGAGAAAACAATATGGCAGCCAGCTGGTAACAAAAAATATCAAATTACAGTTAAAGACTATGATAAATATATGTTTCTGATAACATTAGGAGAGATATAGAAATGCAGTGACAGAATCTCGGATCAGCACTGCCTTGTTTTACCGTTTGATCTGAGTTCAGCCAGACTTTTTGAGAGAGAGAGAGCGAGAGGTCTGTCTCTTCATCTGCTTCTATACACTTTGTGTCCAGCATACACAAATGCAAAAATACAATCTGTGGTTGGTGCAACAGAGCCAGATTCAGTGGATTTGAGCTGAAAGTTGAGCAGGGAAATCTGGGCTCTGGTAAGATGGAGAGAAATTGACCAAAGTTCATTTACACATTGTTCCATTGTTATGGAACAAAGCTGGTTGACAGTTGGTAAAGTATCCCATTAAATGCATACAGTTTGTGAAATGTATTTGGAGTTGTAGATCCTAATGGATTGGCATCAGTCTCTAATTTAAGCTAATGTTCAGACACAGTGAAACTCTATATTGCGGGCTAGTTTTTCTGTATGTGAATGTGAACTAGTTCAGGGCATCACCAGAGAGCACAAGTGAGAAGGAGAGAGTCAGGATTCTGTCACATTATACTCAGTCATGCCGTCTAACTAAGCCAGCTTGCCTGCTGCAGCAGCAGTCTTTGGGGACCTCTGACAGTCTCTGCATCCACAGACCCCACTTAAAGGCATTAAAATAAACAGAGAAATGTGACGACATCTCATATTTGAGGTTGTTAATAACCCACGCTGCATAACGCAGACATGCATGCAGACAGGCAGAGATAGTCTAAATGTTACCTTAACGAGAGAGGGATTAGATCTATAGAAAAACTATGCATCGACTGAAAAATATAGCCTGCTGTGCAGGTGTTTATGTTCCTTGGATTATTGCTATTATCTGTAATGGGCTTGTATCCAAAATGTCAAGAGCAATAAAAAAATCCTTAGACTTTGTGTCTGAATCTCAATTTAGTATACACTAATAACACAACTAAGCCAGTTCAGAGGATCTGAACTTGTAAAAAAAAATGGTGTAACTCGCTTCAGGATTTCAGCTTAAGGAAATAAAAGCAATGACTTAGAGTTTTATTGAATGGGTCTTGTGCTACATCTTGGAGAAATATTCTTGGAGTTCAAAATGAAAGTTGGCTCTCCTGAATTCATATTTCTAAGAAATGTTGGCATTTTTCCACACCGCTAGCACAGACAGAAATCTGTTTTTCTGCCCCGAACTGGTCTGCCCCCATCTTTAACCTGAAATACTTCATAAGTTGACTTCAGTGCTTCTTTTAGGCCACGTAGAGAAGGTGGGTGTGAAAAGGGACAGAAGTACAGATCCAAACTAAGGTTTTGACCTTTACCAGCACAAACCAGCCTGACTTTCAATTTAACTGCTGCCTTAGCAGAGTCAGTTTGACTATTGTGTCCAAAAACCCAGCCTAATGTTGATGTGGGGCCTCTGGATCTCCACAGCTGTCCAGAAGCCCTGAAAAACCCTCCCTTCACTCAACCCCCACCAGCCCCCCCATGCTACCACCCCCACATTCCCAGAAGCCCCAGCAGAGGCCGTGACGATGGGGCCTTTAGTGGGCAACTTCCTGTGGAGTGCAGGAAACAATTTGACATGGGGATTAGACAGCACGGAGAATAGAGCAAGTGCTCATCTACAGACAGCACCTCTCTCTGTCTCTCTTTCTCGCCCTCCCAGGACCAAACATCAGCTACTGCAGAGGCGAAGCATCATTTCAATGTCACACTGTTCAACTGTTGAAGCTTGAGATGTGTTGAAAATCAAGGTATTTCTTTTGCTGTGTTTTGTTTAAGATCCACACATTGTAGGGCAGGTTTTTTTTTGTTTGTTTGTTTTTGGGTTTTTGTTTTTTTTTTGCTTTAAAAGGAAACAATGTAGTGTAGGAAACAAAACCTTCACAATTTTTTGTTTTTGAAAGTGACCAACAGCAGCTCAGACTGCACTGATCAGATCAGCCCAGTTTATAAGCAAAGTAGGGGAGGGGGGAAGTGAAAAAAAAAACCACGATCGGAGAGAGGATGGGAAATACTTATCTATACCATAAAACCACATACATCTGATTCTATAATCTGAAGAACAAACTTACATCCTGTCCTGTTATTTGAGTGTAAATGTTTTCTAGCCTCTGTACAGAGAGAAAGTGTGTGGTGGAAAGTCACCGAGGCGCTCTGATGCTGTGTGATAGATATGTGGCTGCGGAGAAGAGGAGCTGTTCGATTCTCATCTTGCCATCACTAATTGTCACCACTACTAGTCTGTGTGTGACCTACTTTGTCAATCTTGCACAGACAATATTACCATTCCATCCAATAAATTAATTTTAATTCGCCACCTATTCTTCATCTTATGAATGATTGAGTCAGTAAATAAGAATAATGATACATCATTAAATATCATTAAACAATGGTAATTAAAACTCAGCAATGACGCTGTAAAATACATTTCTGCATCACTAAACGTCCTGAGCATCCACACAGGTGTCTTTAGTTACATCTGGTTGACCTCTGTTAGGTTTCGTTGGGTAGAGATTTACAGTACTGTTAAATAATTGCATGAGGTCACCAAATTCTTTGTATATGAAAGAGTGATAAAGGTGTGCATTGTCCCACCCTGTGACAAAACTAACAGGAGACGTCAGTATAGTTTGTTCACGCCCACACAGTTCCGCCATAATAGGTGAATGCACCTGTGTGGCCATGAGGTTAGGTAGTAAGCTTTTTTAATCAGCATGAAACTGATTAATTTCAAAGCCACTGTACTCAAGGCTGGTGGGATTTTAGCAACCTCACTACATGTAGATCTTTTCCATCGTGCTGCCAGCCTCGACCCTGTTCTGTCTTCCACTGGGATTATGCAGTTATATTGAGTACAATTTCCAGTGGTCAAAAAATAGTTCAGGAACCAGTAGCTGTGTTTCCATTCAACTGTCAGGCAAATCTTAAGCAAACTTTTGAAATGTTGCTAAAAAAAATAGTAAAATATGGCGTGTTTTCAACTGGTTTGGAGTGAATAAACTAGCCAATGCAAAGCCTAGTTTTGTCAGAAGTTGTCACTACCATTTATGCGTAGTAGAGGTTGCAAACTGAAAACAAAAAAGTCATTTGGGCTATCTTACCCATCTATGAAAGAAAAATGGAGACTGTTCTTTTGGAATTCATTTCAACTGGGCAATTTTTGATTGCTCTTTCATTTTAGCTGGTATGGGCTATGTTTCGTGCTGTAAGGAGATGAAGACAAATTATATAATTATGGAAATATCTGGGAAGATGGTGCTAAATGTAAAAGTTTTCTACATCAGAACTTATTTGGCAAAGGCGTTTCTATATCCCATCAAGCTCAAAATCTCTTCGACTGAAGTAAAAACCATCTCAAGAAAGCAAAACAACAGCTTTTCTTACAGATTATCTAAAATGCATAGAAAATACGCTAATGGAAACACAGCTCATGGCTCTGCCTGCATATGCCATGTTCACATGAGATCATTTATACGATAAATACAAGCAATCCGGCCAGCAAAACTGTTCACATCAGTTTTTTAGCAATTATTTTCATAGTGATTAAAATGAAATCAGACAACTTTTCTAACCTCCAATTTGTGTTATTGTTGGCGCCAGTGTAGCAAGGACAACCAGATTGCTTGCAGCTACCAACACAAGACACACTGTTACCAGGGGAAAAAAAGTACTATCCTCTGCCCGTTTTGATGGTTGATGCACTTCCTGTGTGCCATAAATTGAATTTTCATTTTCCCTAGAGATCGTACCTGGTGGCAGAAAGAATTGCAGTGAAAACGAGGGAACCGATCTGAGGGAACCAATCTGAACAACAGTGGTGTCAATACCAATTCTGTTGTGCAATCAACACTAACTGACTAAAGTTCAAGCAAAAAAATGTATGTATTTCCACTTAAATCTTCCTATTTTTTTCAATGTATCAATTATTTGTTTGGTCCATTAAAAAGTGAAAATGGCAGTTTTGATTTAGCGGAGCCAAAGCTTATGTCTTCAAAAGACCAAAACCTAGAGGTATTCAGTTTAAAGCATCAATCCCTTACATTTAAAAAGACAGAGGCTGCAAATGTTTGGCATTTTTGCTTAAAAAATACATAATATGTTCACCCGTTTATCTAAATAGTTGCTGATAAATTTTCTGTTGCCTGATTAATCATTGCAGCTCTAGATTCAGAAATTTGAAAAGGAGCAATACAGTTTATTGTATCTCGTTTTACTTTTTAACAAAAGTACAACGATGCAAAAGCAGCCCAGGCTAACATTGGGGTAACCATATGTAAACACAGCCAAGTCTGAAAAACTGGAGGTTTACCTGTTCTTCCAATTTTTTTAACATTGTGTGAATGCATCATCACCAAAGCTACAGACTGACTCAAATCACCAGCATATGGACTGCTCCTAATGTACTTCTGAATAAGGTCATCACAAGAGCATACTGTCTGCAGCCCTTTCATGGTGACAAAGATGGTGACACACATCAATCCACCAAGCATGAGCAGCACAATGAGTTGATTAGTTTTTCTGTCTGGTGGTGGCTGCTGGAGCGATGAGTAATTGATTTCATCCCAGGGTCTAATCAGAACGCCGAGACGCTAATTAAAGTTAGAAAAGTGGTGTCCTTGCTCTAGGGCTCGGACGACCGCAGTGGAAACAGTGGAGACATGTTTGAGCATACAAAGTGGGTCCTTGTGACCACAAGAACATGCATGGTTGCAAAAATGACCCTTGTGCGGATATGTCGCAGAAATTCTTGGAGATTTATGTGATGGATGAAATGCCTGGATGGTTCCAAAAAGGCATTTAAACAAATGACCTCAAAGCAGCTGCCTTTTTGTTGATGTCCAGGCTCATATAACTGTATACAAGTGACAGCCATACATCAAGCTACACAGATTAATAGCTTATTAGAGGAGCACTGATGATAAATAACACTATTTCAGATGACCTTCATTAAAATACAGCTGGTCAAACTGTAGCACTAAATAACCAGTTTCTCTTTGTAGAAATCCATTCCTCTCTCTCAACTCTCTATACCCCCTCCCCCACATTGCTTGGGCTGACTGCATGGGCCTCTGGCTGAAGCTGGGCTGGTGGGAAAATGGGAATGTGGTGATTAAGACTGGGCCTATATGACCTCCCAGCTAAAAATACGCTGTTTACTCAAGACCACTGCCAAGAAACTCTGGACTCGGCAGAGGGGAGAGGAAAAAAGTCATGTTTTGAGAAAGGAGGAGGAGGAGGAGGGGTGCGTGTGTGTGACAGGAAGTCTGAGTTTGTGAGTGAAGGAGAGAGTGTTGATCAGCAAGAAATTTTAGGATTGAGAGTAAAGTGACTTCTAAGTATGAATAAAGTCACTCTGATGGTGAGACTTCGCAACGTGAATTAAAATTTTTTGTATTTGCTGATGTAAGCAGGGCCAGCTTGTGATGGTTGGATGGTTGACAGACAGGCCGACAGACACTCAGACAGGCAATTACTAAGGGCCCACTTCTAAGCTTTTCACGCACATGTAACACACACACGTGCACACATATAAATTCACATACATGAAATACATTTTGAAACATTGAGCCCTTTCAGCCATTACCACACCATGCTTCTGTCAAGCAGAAGGTGTGCTAATGAGAAAGCCAATGGAACAAATGGTGAGAAAGGGTGATGGAGAGGCCCTCAAGTGTCCACTTTCCTTCTGGTACAGTTTGTACAGCGCTCTGCTCTGGCTATGAGAAGAAACTTGAGTCAGAAAAGTGGGGATAAAAAAATAGTGATGATGTAAGACAGATTTGAGCGAGAGCACAGCAGGAGGGGGCAAGCTGCTTGGCACTTTGTGCTGACTGAGAGACAGACGGGGGAGACCCCGCACTGTCTGCCTGCAGAGATATGTCCATCACCCACAATCTCAGTAAGCCGCCTGCAACTGCGTGAGGTCAGCGCAAACACACAACAAATCTATTACAGGACTCTTGACACGGGCCAAACTAATATTATCATTTGGAAATGTGTTCCCAGCCTCTCCAGATCAGTCTCTGCTGTTACACATCAGTCAACTCATCAGCCAACTTATCAGTGCTTGACTATGCAGATGTAAATGATCCTGCATTCATGTGGTGTCAGAAAAAATGGAAAAATTGAGTCCTGTCAGAGAAAATTCACATGAATGTCCCCTCAAGTTGG
Organism: Plectropomus leopardus; assembly: GCF_026936395.1. Taxonomy (NCBI): domain Eukaryota; kingdom Metazoa; phylum Chordata; class Actinopteri; order Perciformes; family Serranidae; genus Plectropomus; species Plectropomus leopardus. The sequence continues at coordinate 12,873,610 of NC_142193.1, read as the reverse complement.
AACAAGAAAGACGACTAACTAGTTGCCGAGTTGACGTCATGTATGCAGAAACATAGCAGACGAAAGTGGATGTTCAGTTGATGGTTATACACTTTTTATTACTGCACATATTGAATCTCAATTTTCTGCTTACATGTGATTAGTAATGCAGTATTAGGTTGTCACTGTTAGTTGCTGTCCACATAGAGAGACCTAAAATATTATATTAGCTGTAGTCAGTAAAGCAAAATTTTGTAGTTTTAGGGGATGAAGTGGTGCAGCAACAAGTCTGGGAGCAAAGTGCTTCTTAATGTAAAACTTCAACAAAAAACAACTTCCCAACTTGGGAATCAGGACAATGCAAAGAACTCATGAATGCAGCAGTGCATGCATGCTGCTGCACATACCATCAAACCCCTTGAAACCATCATAGTATATTCTATTGAGAAGGCCGGGTGGACATCACTTACTACTTGAAGAGAAAAAAAATGCCTTTTTTAATTTACAAAGCTATCTGTGATAATTGACCATTATATCTATCAGCGTTTCAAAGCCTTAGAAATGTGGGATACCATTTTCATTCGCAAGATTGCATTACCTTGGACCTCCAAAATGTGAATACAGAAGTAGGGGAAAACAGCATTCAGCTATTATGCTCCTCTTAGGTGGAATAATCTTCATCACTCCCTTAAATTGGAAATGTTTTTAACCCTACAACAGTTAAAGCTTTTACTGAGTGATGCTTATTTATAATGAATAGTCCTGTTTTTCTTAATGTGTCTGATTTGACCCTGTGAGGTTTACTTGTTTTGTTGTACTGATTGTCTTATTCTTGTGTTGTATTTATTATTTATTTTTTTTTTTACAATACTGTGAAAGAAAGCTTCACTCTCAATTGGAAGAAATTTAAAATCTGTCTATCTTAAAGAGCTTTTCTATCCCAGGTTAAAACATAATCCACTGGACGCTCACCCAGTAGCTCACCTGGCAGAGTGGGTGCCATGTACAGAGGCTGTGCCCTCGCCGCAGCCTTTTGCCACATGTCATCCCCTCTCTCTCCCCCTTTCATGCTGTCAGGTTACTTGTCAAAGAGCTGTCTAGTGTCTTGAAACCAACGCAGACCAGTGTCAGTTATTACGACTGTAAAGGTCTATCTTTTAAAGGAAATCTTTCAATAAATATTTTTTAAAAATGTACAAAATCATCCAAAACTCTTCCCCTTTAGCCTCAAAGTGTACACTAGCTTCTGTGTCACATTTTCAAGATGCTTCGATCACACTGTGTCTATGTGTAATTCTTCCTGTACGGAAAAAAACTGATAATGAGAAGAGTTGACTGTGTATGTGCCCTGCAGCTGTGTTAGAAGGATAAAATGCATAAAAAACACACAAATGGAATTTTTACAACTTAGCCTGGCTGTGAATGTATACAATGCTAACATACTCAAATACATGGGTAATATTTCACTCCAGCCAGTCAGATATTCTGGGAGGACCCTGAGATGGCCCACGCTTAGTTATGTCTGTACCCACCACTCTGTTTTAACAGAGGCCGGCCTATCTCCCTCTCTAACCACATTAGGCCGGCAGCATGACAAATTATCTGACAATTACCATATTAACCTCAGTCTAGTAAGGCAAACATAAATCCCTCCAATTCATCACCATCACATCTGGGGCCGTTATTCAAACTAATAGTTGAGATTACTGTCTCCCTCTGGGCAGTTCAATGCAACAGCTCAATAAAAGTACAAAGCCAACCGGAGTGGCCCTGCCTGTTATACGAGACTGAAGATAAAATGATATGGCACCGTTTGCTACATCACAATGCCCCGACTTATCAGCGCCTGGCTTGGCTTTCCCTCCATATAGATGAACTTCTGGGCGTGTCCACTCATTGGCAAGGTAATGACCAAGCACTACACTCTCTAATCTCTGCACTCAGTGTGATGATTACAGCCAGGCTTTTAACGCACTCCCTTCAAAACCAGTAGTTAATTATGCCATGTGGCCTGGAGCCACCTCCACTATAATGTAGAAATGTCACACGCACGCACACACACATCCGAGCCACACCTTTTCTGGGAGTGCTGCTGAGGTAGGACTGAGTCACCCAGTTCAGTTTGCCTGTCTTTCTCCTTTATTCTTCCCTTCCTTCTTTCCTTCAAGCCTAAAGAGACAGCACGTCCTGTATGACTGCAACATGCACACATGCCACAACTTCAGCTCCCCTACCCGTTTCCTGATGCAGCTCTCGCCGTGTTGAGAGTTGTTGCAGATCCTCGTCTATTCATTTGTGGTGTATGATAGTCCTACAAGTCGAGCTTTGTGACTCATCGCCTCTGAGTCGGCAGATGTACAGTAGAGATTGTGATTGAGAGAAGAGGGGTGTGTGTTTGTTGGGGGGGGGGCGATAAGGGCATGATGCCAGAGACACAGCGGAGCAGAGCCTGGCTACATCACTGTCTGAGATCACAGCCCTGCACTAATAATCTGGATCCAGCCCTCCATGAATCAGTCCTATTCACTGGCACTAGCATTCACTTGTCAACCACATGACCATTTGAATTTCATTATTCGTGAGACGCATAGTGGTTCCTTGTGACGGGTAGTTTGAGTGTTCTGCCTCAAAACTAACAAATTGATTGGATTTGTTGCTCTGGAGGCTGGACAGAGTTAACCTGTGATTGGTCACAATCATCTAGGCTGAAGATTGACATATTATTGGCCAATTTGGCCCCATATAACAACCTATGAATGTCAAAACTAAACAGTCAAGAGGTCAATGAGTGAAAACTTGATGGCGGCATGATCCATAAGCAATCAAAGTACCCCTGCAGCTTGAAAATGTCATGTGAGCGCGTGTATGGATTTGAGGTTAGGCACATGTGTCGTGACCAGGCACATGAGGAGAGCCCCATGAGAAAACATACAAGTGAAAATCAAGTGATTAGGCTACACGTGTGTCTGCCAGGAGATACACAACTTCCCAGCAATCAGGGGAAGTAAATGAGTTAAATAAGGAACTATTACTTCCTAAATTTCAGGTGAAATATTCTGTTTCTATCTCTCCTTACCCATTAGTTCCATTGGCTGTGCAAGTTGGTTGAGAAACAGTCACTTCAGCTGGACTCTGTCAACAGAAGAGAGAGAATAGGGTAAATAGATGATAATGCAACACAAACAGCAGTCTGTCCCTAGAACTAGTCAACAGGTAGGAGTGATCCCTCAATAGTTTGCCTTCAGTGGCCATGTTACAGTAGAGCATGTCTTGGCAGTCTCAGCACATAGCTGCTCTGTTCCTGTAATGCTTGGCTTTCACTTGCAAGGGGTTAGCTGGTGGGGAGAAATATGGCATGCAAACCAGGCTCATTTAATATAGGAGTGGGGAACAGAGGGATCATTTGTGTAATAGCTGAATGCACCCCGACCAGCAAACCCCCCAAATTGCTTTTATTCAGATCAGTGATTTCTCGGGGAAAGGTTGTTAACCTAAAAATAACCCTACGCTTTGAGTTTGCACTCATAACAGGAACTGTTGCCTTCATCGTTTCAATCGCATGTTTATAGTGTCACAAGTTGGTGGTAAAAGGACTGATGAAAACAAGTGGGAAAGATAAAGAGAGCTCTGCAGGGGAGATGTGTAAAAACAGTACAAATGGTGTCGAACTAATGTTGATTTACAGATGAACTCAGCCACAACTCTTAAGCACATTACTGGACTGTAAGCCAGCAACTCATATCAACTCTTCTGTCTTGGAAATCACAGTTAGTGCTTCTACTGACTACAAATGGGGCTGCCACTGGCGGACACATAAAATCAAATTTCATGGGTGGAACAATGGACTTTTCATTCCAGGACTCCCCTGTTAAGCAGAAGATGGGAAAGGATGTTTCCTGTCACAGCACTCCAGGCCCCTGGATTCCCAGTGTGACCTTGGAAAACCCCATCAGACATCAGAGCTTGCCTGTGTGCAATTTGGACTGATTCCCTAGTGTGCAGGGCAGCACTGCCTGTCCCCGTGGCCTGACTTGTTGTCTCTGTGAGCCACAGCCTTGAGCCAGCTCCTGTGGCTGCCCCGGCCCAGCTCGGGGGTGGTGGCCTACCTGAAACTCTATCCAGGTCAGCTCTGGGCCCCTCACAGTTCACACACCACACTTTACTACTGAGCAAACCAGCCTAAGTATAGCCCTTGCCCTGCAAAAAAAAAGTCTACTGCTTCTTTTTGGATTGCTCAAAAATAACAAAGAAAACATAAACTGCAAATTTAAAGGCTAGTATGGAATCTGCCTTATATTTACAAGACTGACAGACTCTGGGAAATGAGGGGAGAGATGAGGGCTTGGATTATGAGATCCGATTAATGTTTAACTCCGGGTGAGGTACAGTAAAAGTCAAACCACACAGGCAAGAATAACTGAACAGTTTCAGAGAGTAAACTGTGAATGGAAGAGAGTGTGTACGGTAATTTCCTATCCCTGCCCGTTAACCATAAATGATTTAACCGAGCCAACAGCCCCAAAGATGAAAATTCAGACAGACAGCCACGACTAAAAACAGCCAGATCAATACTAATCACATCAATGATTACAAAGCTATAATTTCATGATATAAACGAATCAGAGGATCGATACGGTAATGGGTCAGGTAGATCAAGTTAGAATATTTTGAGTAATTTTCCACAAAACGTGACAATTTATAGAAAAATAGCTTTCCAATAGAGTTAATGGGCTGTGGGATGAGGAACAAGGATAGCGTGCGATGCAGAGCCCTGGCAAAAGCTCTGCCTTTGGACGGGCAGGGGATGAATCACTCCAGACTAGAGCAGAGCATGGAGGGAAAGAGGGAAAGATGCCGTGATGTGTTCGTTCCGTGGCTGACTTCCGCTCTCACCCCCCCCCCCTCTACCCTCTCTCCCTCTCTCTCCCTTCAGCTCTCCAGGGAGGCTGAGTAACCAGGAGGAAATGCTTGGGCTCAGCCAGTGTCGGCCTGAAGACCAGATGTGTGGCCTGGAGGTGGTGAGGCAGAGACGCAACGGAAACCAAATATAAACCAGCGTACCGTGACACCTCTGAAGACAGAGGGCAGCAGTGACGGTTAATGGGACCCGCTCTCTGCGAGGCCCATTTGTTCCAAGTAACAGGATGCACTGCAGTGCTCCTGCCCATGTTTACAACCATACAGACCTAAACACTCTGCGGTGGTAGCTTATTGGTAAATCTAACTTCACGTTGCATTCAAACTGAATGAAGTTTGAGTGGAAACATGGAAAGAAGAGAGAATGACGGATGTCCTGTCCTAAAATTAGGACCTTGCTGTCCCAACACTGGAGGCATTCAGCTCAGTGTGACTGTTTGGGCAGCTGTTGGAGAGCAGTTTCTTTTGAATGAGGACTGTAAACATGCAGGGAAAAGGGCTCTGACATGGCCCTGTGCTCTTAAGGACCAAGCCTACGCAAACGTCAGCACTGACTCATGATTCCAACCTCAGTAAGAAAGAGTCCTGGCAAAGAACAGTGTGTCGCCTATGGCTTTGGTGCTGCGGATGCTACACATCGTGGCATACTCTGGCAGCGTGTTGGAAAACAACACAGGAGACCGTGGTGAAGGTTTTGGATGTCTTGAGTGAGAGGGAGACTCCACCAGAACTGTGGGTTACTGCGGTCACCCCTGGCAGGAGCTGGACAGGGGCCTACTAAATGGGTTATTTCAGTGTTACAAAGCCCAAAAGAGACACACACATACACCCAGGGAGGTCTGCCCTGCTCTGTGAAAATGTGGCTTGTCAAGCTCTGGATGAAATGGAGCTCTCTGGGTAAACGATGGAGCGTAGCCCTGAGGGGCTTTCCCTCTGGGAGTGATTGTGGACCATCTTCAACCCTCAGCCCGCTGACACCACGGAAAGCCAAACAGTATCAGTTAGATCTGTATATTCTGAGGGGAGGGGCTGTTGGGGGCGTAACGAATAGCGTTGTTTAAGAGTGGGTCAGCTTATGATATTGGCTCAGAGTGGTTCAGCTGTGGTTTTAATTATTGGCTCAGTGTGAACTATTGACACAGGGTTACAATAGCCAGCGTAAAACATTGATACACATCAGGAGGAAACAGGATTTGGGGAAGTGGGTTGATAATCTGCAAGCATCAGGGAATCAACACCTGGTTGGACTTATAACAAAAAATGCCTTGTTTGGTCCAAAAGAGCAGTTTACATTGCTTATTGGGTAAAACACCATCAATTACATCAGTTGATAAAGTGGTTCCTCCCATTAAGAAGTAGTCTGATAAACTGAACATGACAGATTGAGACAAAATGTTCCTAAAGAAATCGCTGAAATTAATAGCCTTGAAACAGACTATTAAATGTCATGGCTTTTTAAGTCAATTTATATTTATGAATAATTTCTATGAGCAAGAAATTTGTAGAACCATGACTCCTGTCAGTGATATAACACCACTGTCGGGATCTGATAAAGACAGAAAAGCATTATGACCTTCACATGAGTCTGTATTTCACTGCCAAACCAAAAAATGATAGCTTTGTTTCAGGGATTATTCTTGTGTAAAAACGACACCAGTTTCACTCATTTGAAATGCAGCAGTATCCTGTACGACTTATCTTCTAGAGAGACAATAGATAGGCCAGAACGCAATCCCTCCATCAAAGTCATCATTTTACACGAGCCACGTTCTTCTCCAAACAACACATCAACAATTCAATAAACCAACACTAAACCCAAGCCACCCAGAGGAGCACAGGTTACATCTTAATGAGGGATCCGGGAAAGTTACTGGAAAAGGAGATCTCTGTGTCTCACTTTAAAAGGCCATCAGGCGTCTCCTTTGGGACATGTTACTATGATCTCCTATTGATCGTGAATATGGAGCACAGTTGTGTTCCTTTGACCACCAATGGGCAGGCAGATGGTACATTATGACCAAGAAAGGGATGTTTGCCAAGAAGAAGAGCACTACACACCAACACCTCTCCGTATCCCCCCTGAGCAACAGATGCTGCTCTTATCTGGTGGCTGCTGGTAGACTTCTGTTGAGGTAATAACTGTGCAAAACGTATCTGTTCCCAACGTTTTCATGCAAATTGCTGTGGTGTCGCACTGGTTGGTTGCAAGAAGACAAAAGGGCTAGGAAATAGATAAGCAAGCAGTGGCTCCAGGTGGCGTTACCTTAATCGACACGGCAATGGTGTTAGTGTAAGCCATGTCTCAGCAGCACAGAATATTCACGAGACAAAATAATACAATGCAAACGAGAGGCAAAACATTATGCTCTTTAAAAAAAGAGTCTGACGTGAGGAAAAGCCCACAGTTTCAATAAATATTACATGTTGGATTTTCCTAAGAGACTGCAGATAAAGAGCTGTGCGTTGGGTCATACAGATAGAGCCTACCTCAATTCGAGGCAACAATGCCCCCTCACAAGTGGGTGGACAATGCTGAACTCTCTGTGCCTGATCAGATGACTAACATTACAGAGAAGACAAGGCCGCAGTCTTATTTGCAATTGAGCGGACGGAGGCCAAACACACAGGATCAGTTCAACAAACTGGGTTTTACAACTTGCATCAGAGAGTGTGAGTGTGTGTGGGATTGCTCAACGTTGCCCAAGCCTCCAAGACCGTGCAAACGTAAAATTGGCCAGCAGCAGCAGCAGCAGCAGCACACTCTCTATCCTGCATCAGTGATTGAGGCTAGCACTGAACAATTTAATTCCACACACTACAAAGTTAACAGCGAACGTGAACACTGTAGCTTGCAACCTTTAAATAAGGGTAATCTTGTGTACACAGTTTGCATTGCTTATCAGACCATGAAGTAACCAATCCTTATTTACTTCTCAAAAGTATTATTTTCATATCAAGAACTGTAACCTTATTGTTGAAAACTGAAACTTAAGCTCCCGAAGTTGAGCTTGTGTATGATATGTTCAAGGTATAATGTGCATGTCTACCTAACAGTCACTGCTAGACATTTTAACCCTTTGAAACCTGAGCAAATTGGTTTCATTTCTTTCAAAAACATGGGGAGAAGGTAATGAGCAACTGACAGACATGGCACCAAAAATAGCAAAAAAATTGTAAAAAATAAATAAATATATAAATAAATACACAGTTAGAAATATATACCTGAAAATACTTGGGGAATACAGGTAAAAAACAAACAAGAAAATGACTTTAAAAAGTGCTGAAAATGAAATATATATACACGTATATTTTATTCTTATATTTTAATATTTTTTTCTGCAACATTATTTTAAATGTAATTTTCTATCTTGACAATTTCCCTATTTTCCAAAATAATTTTCGCTCAATTTTCTTTTTCTCCCCTCTGTTTAAAAACTATTTTTTAGGTCATTTTCTTGTCACCTTTTACGAGTTTCTTGCAATTTGTAGGACATTTCTAAAAGGGTCATACAGCTTGTAAAAGATGCCTGAGCTCAGGAAAAATGATGTCGACCCAGGTTTCAATAGCATATATACAGTAGTGCTATGAAGCGTGTTTGTAAATGCACAGGAGCTGCAGTCTAGTGCAGGTGGAGAGGTCTTACCCGTCCATTGGGAGTCAAGTCCTCCTTGTTGCGCAATTCAAAAGACTCTTCCTCCTCTTTCTCCCCATAGTCTCCCCGTCCGAGCAAACTGAAGCCCTGCCTGCAGCACAGAAACCAGCAAACTCCTTGCAAAGGCATTCAAATGAGGTTAAGTGTGTCTTCTTCTGCTATCCAGGTCGGTGAATTCAACATTCACGGTGCTGTCTCGGCCGCGAGTAACTCCAAGAGCTGCGTGAGAGCATACAGGACACCCTCTCCATAGATATCCAGCGAGGAGGATGAAGGGTAGCATAAGCTTACTTTCTGCTTTCTGGCAGAGAAAATGTCTTAAAACTGTGCATGACAGCAGTCATACTCCCACAAAACCAACAACGGAGAAGTGGCTCAAGGAAAAATCCTACCCTCTTCCAGGAGTCCTTCGCTCGGGACACCTTGCTGTGCCTGCTTGAACAACTTAACGCGGCCAAAGTTCAACAAAAACACCTTTAGTTTCCAAAACTGGCACTGTCGGTTAAAGATACGTCGAGTTTAATGCGCCTGATAGAAGCGACACTATTGCTGTCAGCGTTTAATTAACACATCTGGTAGTCTGAGTGACGTAAAAGTGCACCTCTGTGAAGCACCGACTGTCTGACTTGTGAGTTTGAACAAAAGCGTGCTGCAACTGGGACTGGATAGAGTGGGAGGGGTGGCCCCGCCCACAGACCTCGTGTCTAAATTGGGATTGGCTGAACACAGACACTCCTCGAAATGACACGCCCACTCCACACGCCCATCTACACTGACAAAGCGTCACATGACCTTTGGTGGTAGATGTAGATGATAGTAATCAAATCATCCAGATCACCATAATGTCCCAGCAATACTCATTTAACATCTGTCTGTAGTGCTCATTAGTGAGGGCATTTTTCAAAATCACTGCTGTAGTTTTCACACAGGGATTTATAATAAACAGTGTAAATACATTTAAATTGGGCTTGGTCTTTTTAACCCTTTAAAACCTGAGCAAATTAGCTTGACTTATTTCAAAAACAGAAGAAGGCAGCAATGAGCAATGTGAGAAGAAATCAATAAGAAAGAAAGTAGAAATTACCCCCAAAATTAGCAATAAATAAATAATATAATGGAAAAGTAAAAAGAAGGGAAATTATGTCATTAACTATTATTATTATTATTATTATTATTGTTATTATTATTATTATTATTATGTTAAAATTAAAATAATTTTGAAAACTATTTTAAATATTGTCATATTGTTATTATTATTATTATATAATGTTATCATATTATTATGATCATTATAAATATGGCTATCTGGACATTCGTATTAGCTTCTCTTTTTTTTTAAATTATAAATCCAAAAAAGCAATTTGTGGGACATTTTTTTGCAAAGCTTCTCTTAAGCTTTTTCCCATGTTTTTTAAATAAATCAAACCAATTTGCTTAAAAGTATTAAATACTTAAGATGACTTTAAGATGTCTGAATGCAGCACAAGAAAAGTGACCTCGATCCAGGTTTGAAAGGGTTAAATGCCTTATCCCCTCATAGTCATATTATGCTATAATACTATTAAAATTGAAAGTACAGTGACTATCTAAATAGCCTTTAGGTGTGATTAAAGGTCCTGTGTGTAGGATTAAGGGGGATATATTGGCAGAACTTTAATATAACATTCATTACTATGTTTTCTTCATAGTCACCTGAAACTAGTTTGTATTTTCATTACCTTAAAATGTAGCTGTCTGCTTCTGAAGCAGGTTCTCATCCACCAAGTCTGCCATGTTGTCTCTACAGTAGCCAAAAACTGACAAACCAAACACTGGTTCTAGATATGGCCAATTGGATTTTCACATCGGCCGCTGTGTAGTTCTCAGTCACTCCACAAAACACCACTAAATTCTCCACACTAGTGCTTTAAATCTGAAATTGTATGTAGCCTAATAATAACACTCAATAGTGTGTAGTTACTTTACAGCACCTTAAAGTGAAAGACATATTCAGTCCTGCAATTCAGAATTCTGTTTCAGTCAAAGTATAGAGAGAGCCTATTAGTATCAAATATTAAGTAGTATCAAAAGTGAGAGCAGGCTACTTCTCTATCAGTATTATATTATTCTATCATTATTATACTGATGCATTAAGAGTTGAGCAGGAGGCTACTTTAATATTGTAACTGATTACTTGTTGGGTTGTTTAAAAGGACAGTCCACCCCAAAATATATTTTTTTTATTTTCTCTCTTAGTGCTGTTTATCAGTCTAGATTGTTTGGGCGTGAGTTGCCATGTGTTGGAGATATTGGCTGTAGAGATGTCCGCCTTCTCTCCAATATAATGGAACTAGATGGCATTCGGCTTGTTGTGCTGAAAGAGCCAAAACATACATGAGAAATACTCAATGGCTATGTCTTTTTCCAGAAATCATGACCCAGATACTCAAGATACCTTCCTGTGAGTAGTTTCGTGTAGGAATTATTTTCTTTCTATCAAGCTATACCTGCAAACTGTATCCCCGATCAGAAGGTAGCGTGCAACTACTACTGGCTTACCAGCACCACAGAGCTTGCTTATGTTACAGCTCAACCGTGGAGGACGCCATTAAAGTTTACATCTCCTGTTACAGCATGAGCCTCTTGTTCATGAGGAGGTGCACGCTTCCTTCCATTTGATTATACAGCTGGCCGGTGTCGTTTGGTAGTAAGAAAACAGTACCTACATTAAACTGTTCACAGCAAGGTCTGTGGATTATCTTGAGAAACCAGGTCATGATTTCTGTAAAGGAAAAGTTGTTGTTAAGTTTTTCAAATGCACTTTTGGCACTTTAAGCACCACAAGATAAGTGCAATATAGTGACATTATATTGGAGAGAAAGCAGACATCTCTACGGCCGATTTCTCCAACTCTGCAACTCGATCAAACGATCTAGAGTGATAAACAGCACTACAGGTAAGAAAAAAATGTGTATTTTACCCTTCAAACTTTATTTTAATTGGAGATAAGATTTGATAGTGTCATGATATCACAAATAACCCCCGGTATTTGGATAAAGATTTTTCATGCTCTCTTTCTCATACTTCACCCTTTTTCTCTTGCTTTTTTCACACATACACACACACGCACGCACACACACTCCTCCCCCACTCTTTCCTCTTCCACTTTGCTGAACAGTCTACAAAGATACAGCAGTAGGAGGTAGGAGGACTGGTGCTAAATCCAGACACGTGATATATCCAGCCCCCTCGGCACACTCAGGCTTATTTCTCCCTTAATATCCCTTCATTTCCCCTTCTCTGTTCTGTGCAAACTCCCCCCACACATCTCAGTCAGCTGGCTTTAACTCGTTCCTCACCAAGGAGAGCTCTTAGCTGCTCTTCTCCCTACTTTAGCTTGATGGATATGTTCATTTGATTCAGTTATCCCCACAAAACACACACTATATGTTTTCTGTGTCCATGCATGAGCACACTGCCCCTCCAGATACTGTTAACCTTTATGACTGCTGCTCCCCTGAGGGCTTTGTCAATCAATAAAAGGGCTTATGGATGCACCTTTTCAGCTTGGGTGTACTCAGCACTATATGGATAATAATCCTGACCACCCCTCACCCCATCTGAGACACTCTCACACACTTTCAACTAAGTCACACAAACACACTGCCCCACATTTGAACCTCCAGCGGTTCCAGGAAAGAAGAAAAGGCTATTTGTGCAATAGCATTGACTTTATTTCAATATCCGTCCCTTTTGACATGTAGCTATACATTACAAAAGAGCTTGCACATATTTTTATGCAAGCAAGAATATTTTCTCAACTCTTTTCCCGAAAGTACTGTACAGCAGCCCTGCCCCCTCTGTCTGTATCCACTTTGCAGTATCTCTCTCTCTAGGCCAGATCTTCCCTGTCCTCCCCCATATCCCAAAACAATACGCTGGGGGCCCCAGCTCCCACAGACCTGTAGGAACATATGTTTTATTTTTAGAGCTCACTCCCTCAGCCCACGCTAGTGCAGTGAAAAAAGAGAAAAGCCCTCCCTCCCTATATGGTTTCTCAAAGTGCTACAAAAAAAAAGCAGCAGAAGCCATCACTCAAATATTGTTTGCCATTGCCTTTCCATTATTATTTAGTGAGAAGAGAAACAGCTAGAAACACTACAATGATAATATCTCTTATAAACTCTCCCCCAGTCTTTCAGCCTCTCTCACTGTATTCCTCTGCCCCCTCCTCTGTCCTTCTCTTCCCCTCTTTCCAGGAGATGACACATGATTCTCCATTAACACACAGGAGCATGCACACACACACACACACACACACACACACACACACACACACACACACACACACACACACACATTTGTATACACGCAAGATAACCTGATACAGTGTGTCAGGTTGAGGCTCCAGATCAGGAGAAGGGCAAATGATTTGGTTGGGCTCCCACTGTGATCACAAGCCAAGCTGGCTAGCCTCGAGGCAGAGGAGAGGGAAGTGTGAATCTGCAAGAAAAGAGAAGTTGTTGAAGCTTTATAACATGATGGGATGTTGATGCTGAATGTGGTGGAGCTGTGCAATCTGTTTAGATATCTTTCCGTGAAAGCACAACACTAGGAATAAGGTTTTATTTCTTGGTAATCAAAGAAGCCTTTTTTGCTTTTACACCTTCTTAACTATGGTGTTAACAAAACTTTATCTTTCATCTTTTTTTCCTTTTTTTTTAAACCCACGCCTGCCACTCCTCACAACACCGCTTGTTGAGATTGGCATGTGGGGTTTCCAACGGAGACACAGACTCAAGACGCACATGTCAAGTTGATGGAAGACAGAGCCGAGCAGTGCACTGTTCCCTCCGTTCTCTCTCTTTCTGTCTTCTCTCTGACTCCATGCTCTCTCTCTCTGTGTCACTCACTCTTTCCCCTTTGAGTCTCGTCGTGCAGGATCCTGTTTCACTGCAGCCCACATCGCAGCCACACTCTCATGTTGGTGAACCAGATTGATTGTCAACAGAAAGGGATGTGAAATCTAGTCTAGCCGAGGAGCTCCCTGCCTGGTTCACATTTGGGTGGCTGTATGTTATGGTTTTCTTTTGCATGTTTTCTGATTGATCAAATCTTTTGATATGTTTTTAGGAGTATTGTGGGATTTCTGCTTTTTTGAGGTTTTGTTTGAAACTGTGCTTCCACTGCGGTTTGAGAAGCTCCGAGTCATCTCAAGACAGCTGCTTTGTCTTTGGGCAGTTTCTCTTCGGAGGACTGGCCCAAGGTCAGAGTTTATCTGACAACCCCAAACTAAGGATTTAGGATAGTTGCTGACCCCAGTGACCCCTCACCCTAGACTTAGACAGGATTTCCTCCCCACTGTGCACAGCATTGAACTTAACCCTCACCCTGCCGTGCCACCAGGCCACTGTGTTTAGGTTCAGCAGAGATTTAGGCTATGGGTTGGTGAAGAGAGGACTGCTGTTTGACGGCTGTTGGCCCATGTAATGGGATAGGACTGCTGTGGAGCCCTTTAACTACTGCACCACTTGACCTGAAGTTCCCACTGTGAAATATCCAGCTGTGCATGTGGATCGTTTGTGACAAACGTGCTTTATACATGGAAAATGGGATGAACTGATGATGGAAGATAAATTTAATTAAGAGAATGATAAAAAAAATTTTTAAGATCTGCACACACACCCTGCTGCAGAGTCAAACTGTTACAAGCTTAATAAAAAGAGAGACAGTGGGATTCTTAAGTACGCAGCTGAGTTCTCATCAATACCATGTCCAGAACCTTCTGTCTTCCTGCACCGTTCCTTAGGAAAACTGTTCACCAGTATCAGGGACACCACAGGGAGGTGTTTCCAGCCCTGGCTGTGGGTACATCTGTTCCTGTACGGGGCCTGTGTGGCACACAGGCTTGTGTCAAGCAAAGACAAGGCTGGAGAAAACATTCCCCAGCTTCAACTTCTGACCCTCTAGCCCCAGTTAACCCTATGCATTCCCCCTTTCCCCTCCTTGCCTGGCTTCATTACAGTAACCCTTAACACTCCAGACTCTTGCACACGGGCTCAGCCTGTCAACACATAAACTGCCTGCAGAACTTGTGCAATGGATAAATAATTGTGTTGCAAGGAGGCTTCTCAAGTTTTAAGAGACTGAGTGATATCCTAAACCCAAGGCATCTGTCTTGGGCACCATTAGACTATGGATCCATTATTGACTGCAGCACCTTCCCAGTTTGCTACTGCAGTGCAGCAAAAACACAAGGACTTATTTTTTTTAAAGGCCATTTGTACCCCATTTATCACTACTGCTTTACCTATATGCGCCAATGAGAAAAATGTACCCCATGAAGAATGCAGTCAGGTTTGCACTATTCATTTTGTGCATTTCAGTAAACATCATATGTTGCTTTGGCAAAACCATTTGTATTGTACGTAAAAGCAATGCCAAGTCACAACCCCTTTTACCAGAGATCATACCACAAGGTCCCTCCTTTATGGCACCTTTGCATTCTTACACAGTACCATACAACTGCAGCATCATGCCACTCCAGTGTGATTTTAGACAGCATGCCAGCACTCAGAAAAGCAAAAGAGGCGTTACGGGGGTGACATTTAATCATTTAATCAGCATCGGCCTCTAGTGTGACACAACATACATGTTGACAGCCCTTTCTAAACAATAACAATGGCATAACCTGGCAATAACAATAATTCACCAACTCTGTTATATGGTGGCTAATCTCATTCTCTCAACAAAGGGCAAGGAGCTCCCAAATCTCGCTGTTCTCCAAATTTGCAGACATTTTCAGTTGCTGTACTTGTTCTTTGTAGTTGGTAGCTGCTTTTTGAGTCTCACACGGTGGGTCGGATGCATAATGCGCCATCAAAATGTCACACCTGTCCCACTCATGGACCCATTCTGTAGGACTGTCCCTGTTACACAGATCTCAATTAGGCGCCCGTACGACTACCTGCCGGCTTAAAGGCGAGACAACTCTGTCCTCCAATTTCATGATTGTACCTTTCATATGGAACAGCAAGTCAGCATAATGGTGGGTTATTCCTACTTTTAACAGGCAGTGTTAAAGGGGCTAGAGGCTAATTTTTACTATGGACACAGAAAAGAGATTTATAAATGTTCATGAAGCGTCGACTTTTTCTGTGCAAGTTTATTATTATATTATTTTATTGTCATATGCTCATTTTCTGAGTAGCATAACTGGACTACAGTTATGGCATTTTGTTGCACAAGCATTTATTGTAGAATAATAAATAAATGATTTGTCACTCTCCACCATCTTGTACCTTGAAAATAAATGCATTCTAAGAGGAGGTAAATTTTACCTATTGGCAGTTTTGGGTATAAAGCAATCCTTGGCTGTTCTTGTGTTAATACAGCTGTTGAGTGTATGAGTGCTGCAACTTAGAACTGCAAAAACAACATATCATATTATCCCTCTTTAAAATGATTTACAAGCATTTAGATATGCCAGGAACATCATTCACGCTATCCATTAAATTCATGTATTTACATAAATTATCTATTTTACAACTCTGCACCACAAATCACATAAAAGCAGACATTCCTCAGCATGGAGAAAACGTAAATAAGAGGAGTCACAATACCAGAGCCTTGTTATCTGCAACCATCATCAAAAGCCAAGTAAGGAGGAGCTGTGCTGGATCAGCGAGTCAGAGAGAAAGATGGGGGACCGATGGCAATGGATAGAGAACCAGAGCAGATAAAAAGCCAGGAGAGCTGAGGCTAAAACTTGCAGAGTAGACACAACAAATGACAATGCAAATGAACTGCAGAGATATGCCCACATGTTGTCTGGTATTTTCACATCAAAGAGGAAATTTAAAAAAAAATACATCCTCTTATTTCTGGTTAGTTAGTTGGTGTCCTTGATTTTATTATTATGTGTATCACCACAAAATGTATGCAGTCCAGCTGAGAATAATGTACAGTTAACTTGTGGTGTTTGGGATGGTTAATGTGTGTGGTACTGTAGGTTTTAAAGTTGAGTGTTAGCGCGAGGGAGAAGATCACTTATTGACAGTTAGGGAGTCTGGGCAGAGAGCCAAAGTCCTTCAGCTATTTTTAGGATGCTGACTGTGTGAAAGTACACTGAATGCAAAATTGATGACACGTTGCCAAAATCTGAACCTGTGCTGGATTAGTGGTGTCTGCCTGCACTTGCATTTGTACATGTGCATAAGTGCTCTTTTTCACAGAGGGATATGCATGCATATGCATCCAAAAATGCAGAACCAAATCAATGGTCGAGCCTGTGTATTGGTGGTCACCACGGAGAACTCCTGACAGATGGACATGTCAAAAGGATTTGTGGAATCTTTGGAAATGATCTGCCATTTGCAAAGGAGTCTAGTCCTGCGCGTCTGTGCTCGGTCTTGCTCTTGTTTCCTGTGTTTAGATATCAGCCTTGAGAGTGGCTCTTAGCAGTACAAGCAGTATAATTACTGAATATGGAAAAAGTGCCCACTGCTTTACCTCAGTCTGGGCTGCAGCCCTTTACAGAGCAACTGAGTGAACTTCTAATCCTTTGGTCCAATTTGCGAGGATGTATCTGAGTGTCTTTACAGGGAAACGCACCCAAAAAACATAATTGTGCACTCCAGTGATCTCCCGCACTTAAAATATTATTGTAAACAAGAATTCTCTAAGCAAAAATCAAGAAAACCAAGGCGCCAGCAACAATGAATGGAAAGCTAATCTCCTGGATAATTACTTATCTTGTTTGAATTTTTCATGCTTCAATTAGTTTAAATCAGAAGTTCAAAAAGGATCCGGCATTTATATCAGCAGGAAATCATCAAACATAATATGACACCGCACACAATGGAAGCCTGCTATTCATAGTTAATATGCTAGTTTGAGAGACTATAAAGGAGATGGAGTCTTTGAGGCATTTTGATCTTCAAAGTTCAAAGTAGACAGAGAGAGGACAGACAGCAGTGCAGCATGCAACAAAGACTATAGACAAATATAACTAAGAGGTTATGTGAAAAAAAGAAAATGTGTTCCACCGTTTAGATAAAATAGCGATTTGATCTCAGATGACATCAGTCATGCAGACACATACACACTATAAACTGTTTTTCTACACCACACTGCACTGCATCAACATCATATCACAAGTAAAAACATTGCCGCCAAAGTTAGTTTAATCTGGGTGTGTTTAGGAAAATGTATGCTATTACAAAAAGTGTGTATGTGTGTGTGTGTGCCTGCGTGTTGTCTCGTGTTTCCTTTAGGACACGATCCAGGCTGTTGCTAGGTGCCGTGACCTCCACGAGCAACTCTCATGGATGCAGAGGGTGAGCCCTGCAAGGAGTAGGGCTGTATTTCATTTCTGCACCCTCCCCCCACCCCAAACGCACATCCTCACTCACACACTGTATACCACAAACTCCCCATGGGCTTTGGCCTGTGGCTAGGCTTGCAACCAGTGGTTTATCATCGGGCACAATATCCAATCCTACCACAACTAATGAGCTCTCTTTGTGACAAGAGGAAGCAGAGGAGTTTACGATTTTACAAGGCAGGATATCTCAGTCTTTTAAAAAAGGTTTTAGTATGACATCATTGCAAACTGGTCTTAAACACTTCCTACACTACAAGTGTTACAAGAAATAAGCTTCCATTCCATTAGCTGCACTGATCGCTGCCCTCCAAATCCCTCAACCCCCACCCCACCTGCAGGCTGTGAGTGGAGTGGGGCCCAGTATGAAGAGGACAAGCCGTTCTGTTGCCTTGCTGCCAAAGGTACTTTACTGGAGCTCAACTCGAAGGAACTGAGCTTGGGAGGGGAGGGACACAGTTTGCATGTCTGGATTGATATCTCATTGTGCGTGTGTGTGTGCGTGCGTGCGTGCGTGCGTGTGCGTGCGTGCGTGCGTGCGTGTGTGCATAACACAGTACACTGTAGAAATAGGCCAGCAGAACTTCGAAGAAATTACTGACCTTAAAGGGACAGCTCAGCCAAAAATCAAAATATTTTTCCTCTTATCTGTAGTGCTATTTTTCAGCTTAGTTTTGGTGTGAGTTGCCAGGTGTTGGAGATATCAGCTGTAGAGATGTCTGCCGTCTCTCCAACATAATGAAAATAGATGGCACTCAGCTTGTGGTGCTTAAAGCGCCCAAAAAATGCCCTTGAAAAGCTTAACAAAAATGTCTCTTTCCAGAAATCATGACCCAGTTATTCAAGATAATCCACAGACCAGGTTGTGAGCAGTTTCATGTAGAAATGACTTTCTTTCTACTCAACAACACTCGCCAATCTTAACAACACGCAGAAAGATCATGCATCTACTCATGGACAAGAGGCTTGTATAGAGATGTAAACATAAATGGCATCCTCCTCGACTGAGCTGTAAAGTTAGCTAGCTCAGTGGTTCGAGGTGAGTAAGCAGTAGATGCATGCATCCTTCTGTGTCGTGATACAACTGGTGGGAGTTTAGTTAAGTAGAAAGAAAAGAGTTCCTACATGAAACTGCTCACAACAAGGTCTGTATCTATAGTATCGTGTCATGACTTCTGGAGAGCGACATTGTTGTTGCGTTTTTCAAATGTTTTTATCTTTGCACTTTGAACACCACAAACCAAGTGTAATCTAGTTCCATTATATTTGAGAGAAGACAGACGTCTCTACAGCCAATATCTCAAACACTCGACAACTCACACCAAAAATAATCTAGAGTCATTTTTAAAAAAGCCCTACAGATAAAAAGAAAATGTATCTTGGATTTTGGGGTGAACCGTCCCTTTAACTTTTCCAAGTTACTATAGTTTGGATGACTTCCCAGTGTCCTCTTGTAACTGGATGTGAAGACAACCATTCAATTGTCGCTTTTTGAACACACTGAAACAGTGCTGTTTAACCAACCTGACCACCTTCATACTTTGTCGCTTGGCGTGACCATTTTCATCCTCACTCATCATCCTCCCAGCTGCAACTGTCATTTGCTACAGTCAGCAGTTAACATCAAACAAAGCCCAAGGCAAAGCAACAAAAGAGAGAAGACAGTGTGCAAACAAACTGGGAGGCAGACTAAATAACTGCGGCTTGTCTGCTGAATGAGAGAAACACAACCCAGTGGTGTGTATGTGTATGTGTATGTGTATGTGAATGTGTGTGTATGTGTGTGTGTGTGTGTGTGTGTATGTGTGTGTGTGTGTGTGTGTTTGTTCAAGCTGGCAGCAAACATGAGAAACAAAAGTGTCTCAGCTCCATGCATCTCCACTAAGCTGCAGCTGTTTTCGGTATTTAAACTTAATGCAGGTGTCAGTGCTGTTGTCTTTGTGGTGCTGTCATTGTGCGTATATCTTCTACGTCACATCTGTGAATAAATAAATGTATGTGAGCATGTATATGTTCAAAAACAAGAGTCTGCAGTCTGTTTATGTGTGTAAAGATGGGTCAGTCACAGCAATAGTAGGTGTCATGACTTTCAACACGCAGGCATCACTCAGCTGTTTTAACTGAGTGAAGTGGAATCTGATCTGATCTTTTTTCAGTGCTCGAATTATGCAGTTAAGTGTCAATCAATCATGTTTTTGTGTTTCTAGCTGTATTTAGCTCAGTTACCTAGCATTTTCTGTGCATTACGGTGTATACAGGAATGCAATGGGGCGGTGAAATGTGGTGGTAAAATGGGCCTCAGACATTGAAAAAAGGTATAGATATTTTTTGACCAAACACAAACTTAACAGACGTTAAGTCGAGGTGTTTTGTGACAAGTAGTAGATACATAAGCCTGTGACGACGTAACTACGTAAATGAGCGCATGAGCAACACGTCAACAGTGATTCGCCAATAATGTAGCTGGCCATGCTGTTGTGTTGTTGTTTGTAGTGTGAACACAGCATACCCTAACCCTAAGTCTTTGTATTCAAGACCCAACAGAAGACAGGCAAATCGCAAGTCTAGTCCCAAGTCAAGACTGACAAGTCCCACGTCAAATCCCAAGCACTACACTTTGAGTTTCAAGCCATAGATAAGTCAGAATGCACTCTTTGCCAAATCTAATGTCATTTTAACAACAGAATAATAATAGCGTATAAATTTACAAAAATCATGAATGCTGTTAAAAATTGTATTTATTTTTTTGAAATACTGCAGTTTTTTTTGTTGACCAACACATTGGTTTTGTATGCAACAAAACTACCTTTGGTACCATTTTTTTTTTAAAAACTGGTGCTCAATAATGCAAAGCTAGGTCTTCATGATTCTCTCTTCCCACTTAACTGGATGCTGTCAAATTGGTTAAAAAAGTAGATCTTGGGAATTAAGTGTTGTCATACTGGCAATAAACTGACTTGTAGCACACTTTTTATCTGTGAGCTTGGGGGAAAGTATCAAGCATTCTCAAGTCCAAGTGAAGTCTCAAGTCATTGGTGGTAAAGTCCAAGTTGAGTAATAAGTCTTTTTTGAATTTGTCAAGTTGAGTCAAAAGTAATCATTTGTGACTCAAGTCCAGGTCATGGGAATCAAGTCCATATCTCTGTTAGCTAAATAATAAAATCATAAAACATTAAATAATTAGTGCAGAAAATACTAAAACTCAAACGATCAAAAAAGGTACAAAAGAGATAAAAATGGCAAAATTAAAATGCTGACATGAGACTGAGATTATTTTTCCCATATACTGCCAGGCAAGAAAGCTAATTATTTCCCTAAATGGCAAAATATTCCTTTAAAGTAAGATCAAAAGAGAGCAGAAGCCAATGTCACTTGGTTTTGTAACAGTCACATCACCCCTGGTCTGTGTCCTAAATTGAGTCATTTGGTGTGTCCACTCTAGAGTGTGAGTGGTCCAACAGGTTGAAGCAGCTGTCTCAGACACACCAGTTGAGCTAACATTGGTGGGAGATCTTCTGAGGTGGGTTCCCAGTCTGGGCTTCCCCATCTAGGCCTATTTTCAGCCAGGATTGGCCCTCGCCAGCAGGGGGTCATACCAGTGTATGGACACCTGAGAGCATGCTGCTTTAATAGCCCTGTCTACTGCAGCTCACCCGCCAGTATGCAGGGACATCAGGTTCCCATACTGTTGGTGCATGATGGCAAAATTAAACACCTGTCTTAAAGTCAAACAAGAATACAACCTTGCTGAATCTAACACACATTTTCAAACCAACCACTGTCAGCGTTACTTACTACTGTTTTGTGTTTGACATATAAGATACATGCAAATAAAGCAAGTGCTCTTCACACAAAACTTGACAGATTCCTTCATCCATCTTCATGACAAGCAGCACTCAGCCATGACAACAGATCAGCAACATTATCTCTTGGAAACATCTGGGCATGAATCATGACTTGACCCCTGTTTGTGAGCAGGAGTGTTTGTGTGCTGGTGGTTGTGGGTTTTGGCAGTTAATGTCTATGTGTGAGAATGTCTGCGTATCCATGAGTGTTTTCATGCCCCTACTCTCAGCACATGTCCTATGCAGTGTACAGTGGCACCCCTATGGAAAATACACACAATACTAATGGGGGCAGACCAAAGTACAATCTGATCCCAAAAAAAATCCCTGTGAGAAACAAGGCCATCGCAGGTCTCCACCTGTGGGTTTGTTTGTGCATGTGTGTGTTTTTGAAAGAATTTAGAGGAAGATGCAGAGGGTGTGACCTTTTATGGGATGTGTGTGTTTGTGTTTCAATTAGTTTAAAGTTGTATGAAGAGATAAAGTGTAAAAGAAGATTGTATCTCTTGGCGCATGTGCATATTTTCAGCTACCTTTTAGTAATTTATTCACAAATTATGTGGCATCTTGTCCTGTCAGCCTAATTCCATTAACCCATTTATAATGTATGTGTTAGTTCAGTGCATTTTTGGCAACATGACACATGATTAAAAGACCTGCAGATTAAACTTAAGTGATGAATAGACTGCCAGGGAGAATTGGACAACAGCTTATCAGTCAAGTGGTGCAAGCTGACGTCATGCGTGGGAAGCAGAGATCCATGTCTGAGCTTTATCTGACATCTAGTGGTGGGCTGCGGTTTGACTCGGAAGCTGCTGCTGCAAACTACAAAATGCAAATATAGCTCAAATGCACAAGAAAGAAAGAGAAAAGAGAGAGAGAGAAAGATTCACAATTTGCAAAAAAAAAAAAAGATAAAGTTTGTCAATCTTTTGATTCACATTACTCCTTATTACTACTTCTCATCGGAATTTCTGTTTCCATTAAAATTTAATTAATTGGTTTAAACAAGATATTTAATCCTGTATTGACTCACATGTAAAATTTCATTCTTAAAAATGTCCACCCGTGAGGTTATATAATTAGTTTAGTATTAAGTAATTTATATTGCCTACAGTTACAGCTGAATGCAGAGTGAATTCATTTAGTCTTCTGCCTTATTTTAAGATATTTTTTAAGCACTTCAGTCTGATAACACAGATATGGGCTCTTCTCACTCTGGAGAAAATCACTCATCAACTCATTCACAAATCAAATAAATTTGGGGGATTTTGGAAACCCTTTAATTGCTTCCTATATGGACTCTAACTTGCTTGTCCCTGGAAGGCGCTGGCTTATTTATTTTTTGTCATACCCACATACAATTATACAATTAATTTTTATACATTTGCATACGTATATAGTTTCTGTTACTTTGAGGTAGGATTTTTCTGTTGTGTGTATATAAATGTGTATATATACTGCACTTTTTTCAGGTGTTGATGGTGATGTTAAATGAGTATACTATGTGTGAGTTTGTTAAATAAAAAAAATAAATATATACATTTCAGCTTTCATTGTGAGTAGGTGGAATTATTATATAATCACCCTTTGGCAGAGCTATTCTCATGAGGAAAAATACAAGCATTATAAGACTGATTTTCATATAAGCTGGGTATATTTTGCAGCAAAAAATGATGCCAAAATGACTTTTTGAGTGAGCTTGGCATTTGAAAGCCTGCATAATATTTGCTGGAAATTCTGCCTGTGGTTGCTCTTGGTAATCAGTTCATCGCATGAGCTTTTGTGTTGTTGTTTTTTTCCCCAGATGAGTAGTTTGACCTCAGCAGACCTTATTAGGTCTCCTCTGAACTGGTCTCTATGGTTACTTGAAGGTCAAAAATAAAAGGTCAATTGGGAAACAGATGGCGATAAGGCCTACAAACCCTCACAACTATAAGCTAGGTGCAGATGTGTGGGAGTTAGGGCGTGCATGTGTTTGTGTTGACTGCACATGTTATCAGAAGGCAACAGAAGAGCAGATATCAGAAGATTACATTTGTTTTGAATGTTGTCTCATATTCTGACAGAGACAACCCACCTAAGAAATAAAATAATGCTCTTTGCCTGCTTTTTTTTTTTTTTACCTTTAACACAGCAAAATGACTATTTACAAACTATAACCACACACTTTAAATGTCATTGCACCTTCTTTGTGTAAGTACATCTGTAAAATTATATGGATCACTGTAGGCTATTGATTAAAAAAAAACTAAATATCCAGAACATTTGAGGAATACCAAATCATTTTTGTACCCGTCTCTTGTCAGGTAAATACCTTTGCGGTGCATGAATAAGCCACAGCTGCAGCCAGTTTCCCTGCTGATTTGATGTCCTACTTTTCTCTCCCATGTCACTCTCTTCTGTTTGCCATTGTCTTCTCTCTGCAGACATAATTCTATACTCTTACGGTATTTCAAGAGGGAAGCCAGCGTCAGGGAGCTTACAAACTGACAATCTGATTTGATTGAAAACATGGTAAATCCCACGCTGGCCCAGGCATTCAATCTCACATCATCACTGACACACTGCCGTCCCATAAACCCACTTCTTAATCCCAAAGCCTTTTTATTTTGTGGTCAATGTGCCACCCATTGCCACAAATCCCCCTCTGCCTCAGACTCACCCCGCCCCCATCCCCATGTGTGTGTGTGCGTGTGCGCATGTGGATAAGTTCAGGCACAGCTGGCATCATCATCCTGTAACCTGTTCTGTTCTGGGCATGTTTGTGAATTCACTGGCACAGACAGAGTACCTGGACAAGGTCATAAAGACACCCAGCAGAACTGTGCAGCCGGCTGGTTTGCTGTGATTGTCATTCTATGTGCTTCTGCTGCTGATATAGGATATTACGGACTCTATTTTGGGGTTCAAGTTCAGATCTGCTGTTCCTGGAGAGAAAAACTTCTTAACCATCCCCTCACTAGTGCAGTGCACTCCAGCTGGCAGCCACGAAAAGTGTGCCAGAGGACGATATGAGATGCCAAGGAAGAAGAGAAGAGGAATATATCTTTAGTCAGCTAATGCTAGGATCCAAATCCCAGATGGAAAATTGTTGTTTTTGAACAGTTCTACAAGACTTATTTTGAGACTGGAGACAACTTCGTATGATTGTTAATTGTTCTGGAAAAATACCATCACTCTACTGCGGACTGAAAAAGTTTTTCCCCCTTCCTCCCTTCCAGTCTCCACTGCATCCAGCATCTTACGGAGGGGACGGCACAGATTCCGCCTGGCCTACAAGCCCTCTGCTCTATGTTGAATTAGATCATATCAAACAGGAGCCTCACCATTACATGACGGTCATGTGAATTAAACAGTTTAAAGGATATAAAAGAAGAAGTGCGCGCTCTCGGCGAAGCGCAGCATCAGCACCAGCATCCGATGCGCGTCCCCGCCCCGGTAGAGGCTGCCCGAGATCCCGGGAAGAGGAGTTGGAGCTGCGCGAGTTAAAGTTGGGCTAAAAGGGGGTTGAGAGGATGCTGCAGAACAATCTACGATCTAATTAAAATAGCCTGTGCGGAGAAACGTGTCCTAAAGTGAAGGATGACTTGCAAAATACTGAGCATATGCCTCTTATTTTTGGGTTTTCAACATTGCTCATCACGTAAGTCTTGTGAAACAGCAATTGTTCATGTGTTATGGGCTGCTATGATATGATTAAAATATGTCAAAGTGTGTATACATGGCTTATCTGCATAATGTTTAGCGTCTGATCAATATGCTTAGAAAAAGTTGCAAGATTATAAACGGAAAATACCACCGGAGGGCAGAATGTATAGCCCGGGGTGTTGAGATCGTTGAAGGGCAGCACACGTTGCGATAAATCCAGACAGCCTTTAAAACACAGGTCATGAAATTTCACTGCTTGTCTTGGCTATTGCGATTTTAGTAAAGCGTTGTTTTGTGGGATCACACACACAAAAAAAAAGTGTTGAGGCAAAGCGAGTCGGTCCTGCAGGAGGTGCGCATGGTTGTCCCCATCGCGCTGGACTGTCTGCATTGCAGTGCTGCAGCACGCAAGTTTCTGCACCGTGTGTCCGCAAAGAAGTCTCGACTTCTTTGCCAAGCACGATGCATGCAGAGTATATTTTGTTTCTGATAATAATATCCGTATCGTTTTGACCGTGTGTGTTGTTGTTGGGTGAAAAATCCGTGGAACAGATTTTCAAAGTGGCGGTTGAGAGAGCAGGGCACAGCGTCCTGACCGGGACCAGCCCACTGCAGTACTTTTTTTGGGAAGCCCGTGTTCCCACCACCTGTCCCTAAAAATCCCCGCATCCTGCACACGACGAGCGTGGATTCAACTGGCAAGGCAGTCATTATTCACTGTAAGATCAGTGAAGCAGTCATGTGGTGGGTTTAGCTGGACAGAGGTGGGGCTGTGTTTGGGGGCTAAAATTGGGGTTCGATGAGGGTGCCATCCATCCTTCTATCACAGAGCTTGTGTGCATATAAATAAGCTTTGAGCGTGATGTCAGTGCCAGGATGACCTCACAGGGTATTTACTTTTAATTTACCCCAAACAGTGCATTGCATGACTCATTAGTTTTTTATATCAGTGGGAGATCAGAGAGGTGGGATGCTTTATCATGTGACTTCTTATTGATAGCTGCAATTTGGTTAAACAAACTTAAGCAGGTTCACAGCATTAGTTCTGGCACTTAATGAAAATGGATCCACTTTCTGATCTCTTTCTGAGAAGTTATTGCAGGGGAATGACATTCCTGAGGTGGTTTGCATTACATATGATGCCATGCTGCTGCTGATCACTGAGATCTGCCACATGGCATGCTGGGAAGTGAGTGGCAGTATCTTACTGTAGTGTTAAGAGATTTAAAAAGTGAATGAGCAGCAAAGACTGCAACTGAGTGGAAGTTTGTGAACGTCATTGGATCATCAAATACTATCCAGTAAGTGGGGGCCTGTGGGTTTGGCTTGTTGTAGATCCTGTTTATTGGCCAGGCTGACTGTATATCTGCTGTGTTTAAGTGCACAGTGGAGCTCTGCCAGATTAAAATGGAGCCTCAAATTTCCCAGGACAGTGACCCAGCCTGGGGTGGGGCTGAGGCACACCCTACAAAGTGCGTGTTTGGATGTGGATGAGGAGGTTGTGATGGTTTATGCGTGGTTTGCAGTCCAAGTAGCAGGGGAGTGACAGTTTGGTCCATGTGAAGGGATTTGATATGATATGTAACAATGGTGTAAGGTTTTGATCCAACATTTGGGGGGACACATAAAGATGGAGGATGGGGGCCCTCACAAAGAAATGTTGAGCAATAAAAACTTGATATCCTGCATTTTAATCATTTTTCTGCATTGTTTTATACTCCTTTGCATCAGTTTAATGAGAAAATGACTTTAATTTCATGAAAATACAAGTCCTCTGCTACTTGAATGGGGGGCAAATGCTCATGTCCTAAATATTGAAATCTATGCCTATGGTATCTAGAACAGTCGTTTCCAACTGGTCCAGCCATGGGGTCCAGATTTTGTCCTTAGCCACTGGTTTAAGGTCCACACATTAGAAAAATTAAATTCAATTTTATTTCACAAAATGCACACAACATGTGGGCACAGGACACAATTGAATAAAACATTGCAAGAATAAAGTACAGTTACTTAAAACTTAGTAATACTCCTGCAACAAAAAAGTGCATCTTATTGCTATAAGATCCATAACATCAAAGTGCTGCAAAGGCACATCATGTTAATAATACCAAGAACAGGGCAATAAAATAGTAGGATCTCTGAACAGCAGGAAATTGCACTTCAAATTAAAAGCCTTGTGCCAGAAATTCAAAATAAAGTATGTTTTTTACAAACTTGACATATTTGGTAGTCACTTGCAGTCCATTCAGAATTTACCCATGTACCAATTTTGGACCGCACCCCACCAGTTGGGAACCCCTGATCTAGCACATGCTTTTCTGTGTGGAGACTTCTGTTTTTTACTCAGAATATTAAGCTGATAGATTTGAAATTGAGTTTGGGCAGCTGTGATGCATGGTTTGTGTTTTTATCTCTAACAGTATCCAGACACCACCCACTGGGATGCCTGCTCGGGGATGACTGAATTATTAAAACCCCTTTAACAGAGCCTGCTACACTTGCTACTGCCCCTTTGTGCTGTTCTGTTGCAGTAATGGCAACAGTATTTTGACATATTGTCGGTGGACATCTGCATTCAGTTGTACACATACAGGGTTTTGCTGTCTGACTCCTCAGCTGTCATGCATCACAGGCTAGTGACAGGCAAAGGAGGTGCGTCTCTGCATACTGTATGTAACCAGCAGTAATGACGTGTCAGCCCAGACGGGCCAGCCTACACTTACAGCAGACTGATGATTCAGCAAGTGGTGCTAGAGCTCTACGTAGCCACGCTGTTCCCCACAGCTCCTTAATGCTAAACCGAGAAAGAGACTCTGTGTGGTGCAGAGAAGAGAGGGAGGGATCACAAGGAGAGGGGTGAAAACCTGGTGACTGGATGCTCTGCACAGGCTTCAGGTACACTTAAGCTACTGCATCATGACAACGCCCACTTGGGGAGAGAGAGAGAGAGAGAGAGAGAGAGAGAGAGAGAGAGAGAGAGCAGAGAGAAGTAAAAAATAGCAAGATGATGAGCGAGAGTATGAGGTAATGGGATGCAGTGAGAGCAAGAGAGAGTGGATTATTTTTTGGAGATAAAAGGAGAAAGAGGACTCAGAGTGAGGGAGACGAAGCAAGATGTTGAATAGGTGGGGGTGTGGAGTGCGTGACAGTCTTGCCATAAGGAGGAGCTTCGTGGCCTTGGTTAACCTGCCGAATTCTGGGATGGAGCTCCACATTTAAAGTCAAACTCTTCACCTTTCACTAGCAGTTGAAGAATTAAAACAAATCAGTGCACCTTAAGACATTTGCAGCAAATGAGCCTTGCCTGTGTAACTGCAGCACAAAGCAACTAAACATTTTTGTTTGGAAAGCCACTGGAGCAGTGATATCATTTGAAAAGCCTCCACAGTGTAATGGAGTGATGCGGCAGAAATCTTTTTTCAATCAACTGCAGCACGGCAGAGATGGTGAGAAAGCCTTTCAGGGAGGCACACGGAGGCACAAAGTCAAGGTCACATTTCACTTGCTCAGCACATTTCCTCCACCTTAATGTGCAGCGTGTCCTTGCACGAAAGGTGACAGAACTCATGCTCATGTGACAAACTCATTCTCATGGAATGAGACAGAAAATGGTGTATTCGTGCTGTAAAATTGCTAGCGAGTGTTTCATGCTTTATTTAAGGTAGCGTAGAGCGCTGGATGAAAGCCCTCTACTTCCTCATTTCTGCAGGAGTTGCTGTGTGATCACTCAGTTTGCTAACCCCCTGACAAAGTTATTTAAATTTTGAGTCTATGCAGCAGTAGCCTTCCTCATCTTGCTCCATCTGCAGACTGCATACTAATTCTGTTAACGTTTTGTGTTTCTAGTCACTGTCTAATGCCTTTTCTCTTGTGCTCCATGACCTGTGATTATACGAACAGGAATTTAGAATGACAGACCTCCTGTTTACTGGTTAACAACTCCAAAAATTTAGAGGGGATTACACTGATTCAGGGAGGAGGAAGAGGTCAGATCAGAGCTTCTGTAATATACCTTATTCCTATTTAAGCTGGTCCTGTGCTCACAGATAATTTCTTTCAATCTACCTACATTAATATTCTAGCAAAACCCAATCCATCTGTATTTCTTAGCCTATCTATATTAAATCTTTTGGGAGCATACTTAGGCACTTAAAATGAGACAGTGTTTCTCTTGCAGCTTGAGGTGAGGGCATCACACATTCATCCTCAGCAGTGGCACAAGTGAGATTAGGTAGAATTATGGTCAGTTTTAATAGCCGTGGGCTGGGGAGCGAGCCTGAGCAGATGGGTGACGGTCCTATCAGTCTCATAGCCACATGCAGAATAGCAAGATCTCAGCATGACAAAGCAACAGTCTCAGTTTGCCTTTCGACTTTCCTGCCCATGGCACTGCATACTTTTTCAAGAAATCACACTGAAATATACACACATGCAGGCACTGATAGGCAGGCACGTACACACACACACACACACACACACACACACACACACACACACACACACACACACACACACAGAAAGACATCCATGTGACGCAGCAGCGTCATTTTTATTCTGCCTCTGCAACACCGAACGGTGCAAGATCAGACCTCTTTTGAAATAGGAAGGGGGTGTTGTGTAACCGCATGACATTCACAATAGTTTATCTCATAGATAGCATGCATAATCACGAGCTGTCAGTCTCATATTTCACCACTCGATCCACCCAACCTCAGAAGAGATGCAAAGATGATGCATGCAGATGATGCGGATGTCAGGACACTTAGATTCATAAATCTTGGCCCCCCACCTTATAAGGAGGCTATTTATGAACTGTGCTTTACTGTGGAATATTAATCTATGACTTCACGATCTGTATAACTTCACCAGCAGAAAGAGTAAACATGTTTGTGTTACGCTTTGAATTCAATTGGATTGATCCAACCAAATTTTTTATGTCTAATGGGGCATACACAAGCTTCTAATTAAACTGCAAATATTCTTTTCTTATCAAGCTGTGCAGCTGGGCCAGTCTTTGTTGCCAAGAACCGCAGCATTTTGAAAGAAATGTATGGATGCTGAATTATGAGAAGTGTTAAATAACTCCTGACCTTGATGTCTTCCTCATTGTCACTGCAGGAGAATGTGTTGATCCGCTGATCTCCAACCTCTATGCCTCCTCCTTCCTGGCCTCTTCCAGATATAACTTTCTGTACTCTGCAAATTTTGCCAAATTATACGGTAAGTTCCTAATTCCTAATTGTTGTTGAGTTAATTCACAACATTCATCTTACAGACATTCTAATTGTGGATGTTTTAACTTATCATGTATCTCAAGTTTATGGTTTGTGCATTCTGTCATGGTTCGCAGTCTAAACAGCAGGAGACTGACAGTTTGGTCCATGTGAGGGGAACTGATATGACATCTAGCGAGGGTGTAGGTTTTGTTTCAACATTTGGGGGTTCTACACATATGAAATAGGGGTTGGGGATCCTCCCAAGGAAATCTGGAGCACCAAACACTTACTTTCTTGGATTCTGGTGAATTTTTATGCAAAAATCTGTGCCTTTTCTGCATCAATTTAAGATGGAAATGTCTCTAATTGCATCAAAATGAAAGCCCTGTGCTACAGACAAATACATGTATTATTAATATATAAACCTTAAATCTATGTCTATAGAAGATGAAGGTCTGTGTATAGACTTTTGTTCTTTTACTCTAAATATAAAGCTGACAGAGATCTGATATTGGGTTTGGTTCTGGTGTGCTGCATGGCTAGTGTTTCTATCTCTAACAGTATCCAGACACCACCAAATGTGATGCCCGCCTGGGCATGATTCAATGAATACCCTTTTTTACAGGATCTGTTTTACTTTTAATGCCATTTTGAGCTGCTCTGTTGCAGTAATTGCACAGAATTTTGATATATTACTGACATATTGTTGGTGGACATCTGCATTCAGTTGCACTTCAGGAAAAGCAACTCTGGTCGATTTAGGCATGATAATATTATTAGTGCTCATTATGTCAAAGAGTTATTCCTCCAGTGGAAAAAACTAAACTTTCAGATACTGCAGTATCTGTACTATATGTCAAAGTTGGGGACTTGTTAAATGCCTCGGGGATCTTAATTAAAGTCCTCCTCTGTTAAATAAAGTGTTATTATGTTTTTGTCCCCTAAAAGTAATGAACTTGGCTATAGCACACTGACTTGTATCCAAGCAAAGTTTGTCATAGAGAGGTATTTTTGCATTCCTCTACTGTACTGAGGGGGGCGATGCATGTGTACTTCCCCAAAATCTAAGATTCAATGATGCCAGAGAAGCTATATTAGGTACATCACTAATACAAAATTTAATCACTGTTTAATATGGGAAGGGTAAAGGGTAAATCAAAGGGTAAACAGACTTTGACACAACAACAGCAAAGAAACCTGAAACCTCCAGCACAGAGCGGACTTGTCATTACAAAGAGCGGGATAAAAAAGTACAAAAATAATATAAAAGATGTTCACTACACTTACTATTCTAAAACAGCTGCTTGTCGCTGATTGTGGTTCACAACAGACTCCTCATCTGAGTCTCGTACTAGTATAAGTATGTAGCCACAATTAGATAAATATATTAGAATTATATTGGGTAATCTGCAGAATACTAAATTTGTTTGATTATTAAGGTACTCACCCCAAAATTGACAGCAGTTTAAAATGGCTGCCAATAGTTCAGTTGATGTCACAGCTCCTTTTTTCATGATCTCATCCCAATCAAACTGTATTTGTCAAACACTCCTCTTCCCTCCCTCAGGCAGCAGTGGGTGGTCTCCATCCCCCAGGGACAGACAGCCATGGCTGCAGGTAGACCTGGGCAGGAAGTATCGACTGGTGGCCATCGCCACCCAGGGGACCTTCAACTCCTATGACTGGATCACCAAGTACACCCTGCTCTATGGAGACCGACCAGATTCCTGGACACCGTACATCATGAAAGGAGGAAACTCTGTAGGTGTCAGTGAGCCAGCATGGCTGGGGCGGGATGAGGGCCATAACAGGGATGAAGTGTGGATTAACTAGTCAAATGTAATCTTTACAGCTGATCCTATTCAGTGGGTGTTCTATTAAATTCATTGTCACTGGCACAGAAACAAAGACACCACAGCATATTATCTCTCTCAACACTGACAAAGCTAATCTCATCATCAGTTCATCTCCAGTCCCTTAATAAGATGTTAACACCATTGCAGTGTCTCAATAACTCTCTTCCCTATATCCCTGCTTTCATCTGTTTGCAGACGCTGCCTGCAAACTGGAATTATTATCAGGTGAAGAGGAATGTCTTCCATTACGCCTTTACTGCTAAACACATTCGTCTGCTGCCTCTGGCCTGGAACACAGAGAATGGAGGGAAGATCGGTGTGAGGCTGGAGCTGTATGGCTGCTCTTACGGTAAACATGACTGATGGACACTGCCCAGGGATTTACTGTCTCTGATTCACATCCAGGGACATTCTGCAATCACAGTGCTTAATCATTTGATAATATGCCACTAAATCCAAGCGCAAAATATGCCACAATATGGTCCTTGTTAATAAATGACTAAGCTTAGTGTCACCTGATTCATATTCAGGAACATCATACCCTAGATGCAAACACATCGATGAGCTAAGAACATGTGCCATGTGGCGTTTACTCAGATAATTCTTAAAACCTTTCAAACAAATGCTACATAAGACTAACATGCCCCTCACACCCTCTGCAGTGATTTTCTGAAATAGTGAACCCCTTTTTGAAATTTTGCTTCCAGATTCCTATGTGCTGCAGTACAATGGGGATGACTCAGTGGTCTACATGTACCCCGGAAAGAGGTCCCGTACACAAGAGGACCATATCGCCATAAACTTCAAGACTCTCGAGCAGGATGGTCTGTTGTTACACAGTGAGGGGATTCAAGGAGACCTCTTCACCTTGGAGTTGAAAAAAGGTCGTCTTTACCTGCACATCAGCCTAGGTACAGCCTGAGTTGTTTGTTGGATAAATAAAGTTGCACACAGACATTCCCACAGGGATGACCCATAAAGTTGGAATTTATGGAAGAGATGTCATTGGCAATTATGACAGTGACATCCATCTCAAAAAGAAGAAGGCTTTTCTTAATCCTGAAATAAAGCTGAGTTGTGTGGGGGAGAGATATCAACATTGCTGGTTTCATTCTTGACTGTAGCCTTGAAGTTTCTCTCAGTTTTACATTCTTTAGAGCTGGTTTGTGTTTTTTTCCCCCATATATTTAGCCCACCTCTCCGTTATTTCCCTCTATTTCCCAGGGAGCAGTGTGATACACAAAGTTGATGGTCGCATTACGCTGACTGCTGGCAGCCTTCTTGATAATCTACACTGGCACTATGTCACCATCAAGCGTGTTGGTCGACAGGTGAACTTCACAGTGGACAGTCATGAAGTCACAGCCATCTGTAAAGGAGAGTTCACACACCTGGATCTGGACAATCAGGTACCTCATATAGGGGTCATATCTATCTAATTATAATGTATAAACTTAATGCTAAGACAAAGAAAATGATCACTGAGCGGTATGTTGAATTCTTTTAGTGAATGGTTCTTTGAAGGACACTTTCAAATGACTTTTACTAAGTAATTGTTCTCCAAATATTTGTTACAAGCTGGTTATGATCTAACTTAAACGCTAAAGATTTACCTATTGCATGTATTTATTTATTTATTTTCTCTGGTTGGTTATGGTGACTGAGTGCCTTAATACCTTTCTCCTAGCTATATGTAGGAGGTGTCATAGAGCAAAATTTGCCTCACTTGCCCACTACACC
The DNA here is from genome assembly GCF_026936395.1 of Plectropomus leopardus. Classification (NCBI taxonomy): domain Eukaryota; kingdom Metazoa; phylum Chordata; class Actinopteri; order Perciformes; family Serranidae; genus Plectropomus; species Plectropomus leopardus. The sequence goes on along the minus strand of NC_142193.1, from coordinate 12,839,392 downwards.
AAATTTCCGTGGCTGCCTGGAGAATGTCTTTATCAATGGCATCAACATCATCGACAAAGCTAAGAGAGAAGACCCTGATATCCGCATCCCACGAAAAGTAGGGCTTCACTGTAAAAACCATTGTACAACATTCCAGCACTATCACTGTTTCTTATGATCACCATTAATGCTTACAAAAAATAGCAATCAGCGAAATTTTTTTCATTGTAAATGAGCTCTGATTTCTCTTTCTTACCCTCAGAAAAAGATGCATTACGCTTGCAGGGACATTCTGCTCAAACCGATGACTTTCGCTGGGCCCAACAACTACCTGCAGGTGCCGGGCTTCTTCAGGAGGACTCGTATGTTTGTTAAGTTTAAGTTCCGCTCATGGGACTACACAGGGCTGCTGATGTTCACGAGATTTGCTGATGACCTGGGTGCCCTTGAGCTAGGCCTAAGTGAGGGACAAATCAATGTCACTATATTCCAGCCCGGCAAGAAGAAAATCCAGTTTGCTGCAGGTGGGCTTATGCAATTTTTTAACACACTAGAAATGACAAAAAAGATACATTTAAAGGCTTTGACGGTTTGCTATGCCTTGCCCCCTAGTCAGTATTGCTGTGTCTGTCAAGCTTTCCCTTCTGCTCACACACATATGCAATACAGTGATAAAAGCAGATTTACTTTACTGGAAATTCATATTTTCTTCAAACAGTGGGTCCTTGATTTTAGACAGAGTAAGACAAAGAAGACCTCTGATTTCTAGCCAACAATCGTGAATACTGTCGCTAACAGATTTCATCAGTTGTAGCTAGCTAACTAAGCTAATGTTAATGCTACAATTTAGTGAGATGGCTTAAAACTCTGTCTCCATCTAACAATGTAATGTTTCCAGCTGATTTGATAACCCTGTAAAAGGGGTCTTAAACATGCATTCTCTTTAATGGCTGCATAGCACATATTGTGCTAAAAGATTGAGGCTTAACTTGTTGCCGGACATGTTGACATTTGCAGTTTATGTTAAAGCAGATAAACACACACTTTAGCCTATACTTGTGCTCTTGTGCTTTTGGTTTAATATGGGTAGAAAAAAAAGCAACAAACACTTTAGATGACCAATATAGCTACTGACCAAATCAGTTGTTTTTTTTAAATAAGAACTTCAGGTAGAAACTCCCATGTGTCATGTACATAAAAGCAAACACTGCCTCAATTTGACATCTATATCAGTTTAAGTGTGCGCTGTATTAAGAATATTTTCTCTGCTTTCCCATGTCATTTTCCGATGAAGAACTGGAGCTGTTTTCTCTAGTTATTTTACCTTGCAAAACACAGGAATTGCTTGTCTAGTGCAGCCTTGATTGGTTATTGTGTAAGGTAATGACGAGAAAATATTTCAAATATAGCAAACACTCAAAATAATATAGATTTCTTTAGGTGGCAAAAATACATTTTACTGCAGCCAACATCTACAGCATCACATTGCAGTAATGGTCTGGATAAATGTGCATTACATTATGCATGTGATCTCTGTAATGGATCTGATAGTAGAAATATCACATGAAATCATTTCTCCAATCTTAGGCTACAGGCTAAATGATGGCTACTGGCATACAGTGGATTTGGCTGCCAGAGACAACCTGCTGACTCTCACACTTGATGAGGAGGAGGGCTCTCCACTAAGGATCACCAACCCTTTCACAATTCGCACAGGGGACCGCTATTTTTTTGGAGGTGAGTCAATGACTTCAAAATAATTTCTGACAACTTACAAAATCAGTTGACAAGTCTGCATTGTCAATTTCATACATTTGCTATCCTGCGCATAGGTTGTCCGAAAACCAACAACACAATAAGGAAGTGTGAAACCAAACTGAACCGCTTCCATGGCTGTATGCAGCATATCTTCATAGACAATGAACAGCTTGATATCGACATTATTCTGCAGCGACAGTGGGGGCGCTATGCTGAGCTGTTGCTGGGCACCTGTGGCATCACTGACAGGTAGGAAATAAAACCTAATTTACAATATGTAGCATAAAGCATACATGACTGAAATGATTTAATTAATAGCAGAAAAAAACTGCATCTATCTTTTTATGTTGTTTGAGTCATTATGTGCCGCTATCATACCATAATCCTATATAAACACACATATTCCTATGAGGATTCATTATTTCTACATCATCCTGGCTTTTTTATTGCCTCAAAGTAATGTGAAGTCATTCAAGATGTTTGTGCAGCTTTTGGCACGTAATTGTCTTAAGATTGAAACATCACTTGTTTAGAGCTGGTGGCAACTAACAGAGACAGTAGAAAATGTGGAAATGAAAAGAAGAAAATGACACACTTTTGTATCTTTCAATTTTGTAACATCAAAATACTCAGTATAAGTGCATGTTTTGTTTTCAGGTGTAGTCCAAATCCCTGTGAACATGAAGGCAGATGCATCCAGTCCTGGGATGACTTTATCTGTGTGTGTGAGAACACAGGCTATAAAGGAGAAGTGTGTCACATGTGTAAGTGCTGGCTGGCAATCTTATAACTGTAATAAGTATTTCTTTACGGTTGATTACACTTGACCCATGCCATATTTCTTCCTAATAACAACAAATCGATCATCTCACTTCTCCAACAGCGGTTTATAAAGAGTCATGCGAGGCCTACCGACTCAGTGGCAAGTATTGGTCTGGAAACTACACCATCGATCCTGATCTGAGCGGACCGCTGAAACCATTTGAAGTGTACTGCAAAATGAAGTGTAAGTAATCACTGTCACTAACAAAATACAGCTTCATCAGCACTGTGTTCAGTGTTTGCTGGCTCCTCTGTGGGTTGTTAATGAAAAGTTGGGGAGTCAGGTTATCGTGTTTCTGTAATGAGAAATGTGTGCTGAAATTTCATGGGAAATTAAAACGGGTGTATAAAACAAGATAGGTTCAGCTGTTTCTCCCTGTGCTCTGCGTGTGTGTTGGAAAGTGTGAATTTTCTATCTCTAACCTCTCTGTTCACATTCAGGCTTTCAATTTCTTTTCATTTTTCTTACATTAATATTCCCATCCATCCTTCCTTTTAACATTTAATCACTATGACCTGTATCTGTCATGCCTCTTTACAGCATATAAAGCTTGGACAGTTATTTTGAATGACCGTGTGGATGGTACCAGAGTGACTGGGAGTTCAATAGACCAGCCGTATATAGGAGACGTCAACTACTGGAACGCCTCTTGGGATGAAGTCACTGCTCTAGCCAACACCTCCATGTACTGTGAGCAGTGGATTGACTACTCCTGCTACAAGTCTCGTCTCCTCAACACCCCCAGTGAGTGGCATCACTCAGCTTATTGATTTGGTTTTGTGCTCATGGGAAAGGAGAAAAATAGCAAACTAACTCAATATTTCTTTTTCAAAACAGATGGAAGACCTTTTGGTTACTGGATCGGTCGTAACAATGAGAGTCACTATTACTGGGGCGGAACATTCAGAGAAGTCCAAAAGTGCGGCTGTGCTATCAACCAAACCTGCATTGACCCCAAGTTTCAATGCAACTGTGATGCTGACTATAGACAATGGTGAGCGGGGGACACATTGTGCAGGTTTAGCTTGTATTTGCACTGAGGATGAATGTTTTACGTCTCTGCTGTGGCTTTTCAGGTTCTCAGATAAGGGCTATTTGGACTGGAAAGACCATCTGCCTGTGAGGAAGGTGGTAGTCGGGGACACCAACAGGACCGGCTCAGAAGCACACTTCACTGTCGGGCCTCTCCGCTGCCATGGCGACAGTGAGCTTAAATATTATGGGTTGTGCCTGCACAGTGTGATGTTTAGCCTTGTTGAAGGGTTAAGAAGTTTTTTTGATATATATTAGGGGTGAAGGAAAAATTGATACAGCTTCATATCGTGATATGTTGTGTAGTTTTATATATATTGCATTGATACACAGATGCTAGGAGTGGAAATCAGGGGCCCCAAGATTTGATATTATCACAGTTCTTAAGTCACAATACAATATGATTGTGATTTTAAAAGTTTTGCAATATGCTGAGTATTTTTAATAACATATACTGGGATACATTGTGATTTATTACTTTTATTAAAATGCAAATTATGTCCCCAAAGGAAAACTTTGTCAACATCAGTTTTATCTTATAAGACAAAGTTTCAGTCTGTTCATCACACTTAAATTGTTTTTAATGCAACAAAATGTATTTAGTTGACTGAAGAAGCAATTTATTTTATTATTTGACCTCGTTAACTTGTATTTGTAATAAAAATGTGATACTTGGCATCAGTGTATCAGTATGACACTGCCACACTAAAATACTGTGATACCAGCTGTATCATTTTTTTATCCAAACCCTTGACTGACACCTGGTATGATTTTTTTTTCTTTTCGATTTTTATTATTTAAACTATTCATATTAAAAACTACAAATAAGACTTTGGTAACCTACTACAGTAATAAACTTGCCTTTTCATTCCACTAGACACATTTTACTGTAATAAAAATGATTGAAGTAAGACACTTTATCTCCGTAGATGTTGACAATTTTTTTCTTTGGGGACATAATTTATGGTTGAAAAATGGTAATAAATAGCAATACATGTCATTATAATACTCACTGCAAAATGTTTAAAATTACAGTAACATTGTATTGTTACTAAAGTGGTGCGACAATATGGAATCATCGCACCTCTAATATATATATTTCTTTTTCAATGTATTCCACAGGAAATATTTGGAACACCATTGCCTTCACCAAGCCCACCTACATAACCTTCCCCACCTTCAGGCCTGGTTCCAGTGCTGACATCTCCTTCCACTTCAAAACCTATCGTGTACCTGGCGTCTTTTTGGAGAACTCTGATGACCAACTTAGAAACTTCATACGTATAGAGTTGAATAGTGAGTTGACTAGCAGGGAGCTACTCTCCTCCTACACTTGAAAGATTTATCAAAGAATTACAGCAAATTCTTAATTTTTCTTTTTTTCTCTTCCAGCAACCCATAACCTTGTGTTTATATTTATGGTTGGCGACGGCATCCTTAATGTGACACTACGTTCCCCTGTGCCTCTCAATGACAATGAGTGGCACTTTGTTCAGGCTGAGATAAATGTGAAGCTGGCTAGGATTAAGGTTGATTATCAGCCTTGGGCTGTCACACGTTTTCCAGGTCAGACCTTTGTCACCATGAAGTTTACGCATCCTGTCCTAGTAGGTAAGTTTCCTGAGGTGAACTCTGGATATTTAAACTGGCACTCCATACAGTATATCTAATGTATCCCCTCTAAACTTTGAAAAACCGCTGATAAAAGTATTCTTTGTACTAGGTGCAGCCAACCGCACCCTGAGACCCTTCTTGGGGTGTCTTCGAGGGTTACGAATGAACGGTGTTCCTCTTGATCTCGAGAGCAAAGTAAATGAAGAACAGGGTATAAGAAGGAACTGTACTGGACAGTGTCTCAATGCTACCATACCATGCAGAAACAGCGGCCAGTGTATAGAGGGCTATGCTTCCTACACTTGTGACTGCAACAACACAGCTTTTGATGGTTTCTACTGCCATAAAGGTGAGATCATAGATCCATGACAAAACCATCAAATAAACATCATCTGCAGCAGTACTTTGCAAAAAATATCTAATTCCACAATGATCTTTTCTCAGACATTGGAGCATACTTTGAGATTGGCTCATGGATGAGATACAACATACGAAAAAAGCCGGTCACAGACGAAGCAGCGTGGGCCAACTGGATCGACCCGCACTACGACAACTTCAGCCTGGGCTACAATGACACAGCAGATGACATAGAGTTCAGCTTCAGCACCGTTCACACGCCAGCCGTGTTGCTCTACATCAGCTCCTTTGTCCAAGACTATATTGCTATCATCCTCAAGACCGACGGTAGGAGAAGCTCAGAAACAATTTGTCTGAGAATGTGAAAGCTGGACTTTCTGAAGTACAATTAGGGCAGCAAATTAATTTATTTCACAGATTAGAGACTCAGAAACTCACAAAACTAAGACATTAGTAGATGTAATGCAGTTATTGTTTAAAACAATACATGTTATTGATATGTTTTGCTGTCTCTCTCCCAACAGGCAGTGTAGATCTAAGGTATAAGCTGGGGCTCATCACACATAAGTACCAGCTGACTCACAGAAACCTGGCAGATGGATATCCCCACTATGTCAACATAACCAGACACAACAGAACCATCAAAACACAGGTTCATGCTGCCACTGCTGTCACTCTGTAAACTCTGATCTGTGGTTAATGTTATCTTCAGTCAAATAATGGATTATGTGTCGAAAAGTGATTGACAGTTGTGCATTCACCTTCACCAGAATAAAGACCATAACCATATCTTACCTTATTATCCCCTACCCACAGGTGGATTACATGGAGCCCATAGTGGAAAAGATAACCTTAGTGGAGGACGCACGATTTGACTCTCCGAAGTCCATGTTCCTGGGCAGAGTGATGGGTAAACACCTAGTTTACAATGAGTTGATGAAAACACGAAGCCTTATGTTTTTATTGTGCTGCCAGCAGGCCTTTCTGCAGAATCTGTGTCTTTTTCATTTTGTAAATTTTAAAATTTAAACTTCATTCTTTATCTTTATTTCAGCACTGCACAACTGTTAAAAATGTGTAATGGTCGATCTAAGGCTTTTTTTTTCTTCACAAGGTCTTTACATGGAAGACGGTTCATATGAGAAACAGGACTGAGTTTTTTGCAGAGCATTAGTAAATGCACAAAATGTAGTCACGTGACATCAATGGAAATGCATGAAATCATCAGCACTTTTTCAACTATCTAAAAAACCAGTACCATCTAAGAAGTAATTTAGGCAACAGGACAGAAGACAGAGTGAGTGCACTTACTTTTCTGTCCATGGCTTTCAGTAGATTCAAACAATGTTACTTCCTGTTTATCAGGTGACTTTTGGAATGTTCCAAATTTATATAGAGGGGTCAGGGCAACAGGACTGACTGAAAACCAGTCCGCTAGATCTTTATTTAATGTACTTTTTTTTGTTGTTTATATTTTACACTTGCTTTGGCAACACAAATGTTTCCCATACCAATAAAGCCCTTTGAATTAAACTGAATGAACTGAATGCCCTACTGAAATGCAGTGTGCTTGTGTAACATAACAATTTTGTTTGAATACGTTTGCCATGTTTTGTCAGGGCCGAATGTAGCTGTGGACACAACCAAAATGTACTTTTTGATTAACATATGAATTATCTTATCCAATGAGATTATGTATTTTGTATTTAAAATGGAAATAGTGGCACACAGTAATACATATATTTATGAAAGATTAAAAAAAAATTCATGATAAAGCGTAATACTAATTTTTTTTTTTTTTTTTTTTTTTTTTAGCGTTCTAGGTAGTTTTTATAGAAGTTTTATATGATATATCTTCATGTTGCAATTAGGACTAAGTACAGGACCCATTGCTTAATGACAGAATATATTATACAAATACTTTTCATGCATATTTATGAATATAATGTCCTGAGGACAGAAAAGGCACAGATTTAGCAGAATGGCATACTGTGGCTATTTTAAGTGGGAATGTTGTTGGTGTTTTATTGTTGTTTGCTCTTTCAGAGGTCGGTGACATTGACTATGAGATCCAGAGGCATAATGCTCCAGGCTTCATAGGCTGCATATCTGGGGTGAGATACAACGTCTACGCACCTTTAAAGGCCTTATTCCGTCCAAATGAAACAGACCCTCCTGTCACGACACAAGGCTACGTATCTGAGTCCAATTGTGGTGCATTCCCTCCGATCCTGGGTTATGTACCTTGGGAAGTTGACCCCTGGTTTACCACCATAGGTGAGTTTATATGTCCCATAATGCATCAGTACAAAAAAGAATATTATTTTGTTGAGATTGACTTATCTGTGTACCTCTTCCTTTCAGAGTATTTTTATATCCATGATGACCTGGGCCTGTTTTGGATAACAGGTAAGATTATTGTTTTTTCTATTCTTTATTACTCTCTGGTGAGACATTGCCCTATGTACACACATACTGCATATCTGACTGGCTGCATTAAAGAAATCAGACTACTAATGTGAAATTTAGCTGTTTATTTAGTTCATTTTGAAGAACTGCTTCTCCGCCTTGCTTCTGTTTTATTCACTCCTCTCCCAGCTGACACAAATCAGCCGTTTGAAATTTTCTTTCCTTTTTTTCCTAAAATCCTCTAATCCTAAATTAGAGCAGCGTTGTCAGGTTCCAGTGTGGGCGCTTGAGCGTAATTTCAAACGTCTGTTGGACAAAAAAAGAAAAAGAAAACATCCATTGAAAACTTAACAGTCCGTAATTTCTAATGCATTATTTAGTCTAAACTAAGATTATATTTTATTCAATTTAACTGAAGTCAGAATATCTTTTTAATCTACTTAAGTATATGAATAAAATGCATTTTTAGTAAAATAGGCATATTAATCAAGAGATAGACCAATGATTTGTCGCTTTAAAATGTCTGTTATGTACTTAGACTTACAAATGTATACATAAACCATATCTAGAAATAGATCATTTACAATGAGTTCAGTAACTTTAATAGTGCATTACGCCTCTATTCCTTTATCACATGATACAAATTTCCAAATGCAAGGCAATAGAATCATGTAGAAGCAACAGGCAACAACAAAGAAAGACTACAATACAATAAAACATATTTTGATCATTTTTTAAAAAAAAGCTGCCTATGCTATGAGACAGTTAGAAATATTAGGAAATTGTTTTTTGTTTTTTTTTGTCATTCATCATTTTCATGTGAAACAAGTGACCATATCTGTAAACACAGACATAAATGCATTAAAACAAGAGCATGAAACAGAGGCTGAAATATGACAAATGCATTTTTCCTCTCTATATCTATGGATTTCTGTAAAACATCAATATTTAATATACTTCTTCACTTATTTAATCCCTGTGACAACGCTGCACCTTATTACAAGAGGAGTGTTGAGACTGGTTGAGTGGTTTGCGGCGCAGCATTACAGACGAAGGGAAAAATTAGAGCAGGTCTCCCTGATGAGCAGGAGAGGCTGGAATCTCAGGATTAAACTGCGGCAGAGAGACTCTCTGCTCCATCCCTGTCTGAGACCTTTACCGGATCAGCTATATTTAGTCTGCATGGGCCCCAGCTTACTGTTCATCATTGATAGATGCTTCGGCTTAATGGATCATTCAGATTCAGGGGTATTATGCTAATGCAGGACATCAGCGTGTCATTAAAGATTGGTGTGCCTTTCAATCATCCAAACAATTGTCCCCCCTGGTTATCAGACATCGTCCTTGTTTGATATACTGCTCGGGATAAAATGACACCACTTGTTTAAATGTGGCTGTAAAACAAAACTGCTGGTGTGCAAATTCTGTTGCAGGGAGATTAAAGACATCTGTTTTTACATTATCCATCCTTCATTTGACAATATTACTTAAAATATTATGTGTGCTTTTTTGCTGCTCAGTGTTTGGTGCTGTATATCTTTTGAAGGGCATCAGCAGTATCGATCCATTCTCTATCTATAAACATTTATTGAGAGTATGAACCTGAGGGGCTGAGGCCTGTCCCAGCATGCATTAGCAGAAAAGGCTGGGAGACACTGCAGATATTTTGCCGGTCCATTACGCAGTGAACACACTGACAGACTGACAAACAAACACCCACCTACAGGCAATTTAATGTCACCAGTTCAGCTGACCTGCTTTGGTGTGTGACAGGAAACCCAAGCAAACACAGAGGCAACATTAAAACTTCACCCAGAAATGACAGGAAGTCTGAACCTTTAGTTGTGAAGCAACAGCTTCAACAGCTTCAAGGCTCAGAGGCAGCTGGTCTGTGAATACTCAGAGTCACAATCTTGTAAAACAAGTGACCACATCACAAATCTAGGGAATCATTTTGGAGGCTGACATGACCCTTAACAATCATGTTAGCTGCATGTGAGGAGTATCTCTAAAGGTCCAGACACATCAAATTGACAATAAAGAACAAGAAGGCTGACTGTTGCATAGCTTTACATTGCCTGTGTCTTGGCCAAAAAATTGCACCTGAGCACAACGCAAAGACTACAGCTAACAGCTTACTAGCATGTACGTTCTGTGCCTGTGTAAGAGGAAATAACTCTCCATACCAACAGGCAGCATCAGTCTGTATGTCATTCAAAAAAGGAAAGACTGACAGGATGGATTTAAGATGCTACTTAGCCAGTTAGAAAATGAAAAACACAACCATTTTACCCTGCGCCACTGAACAATTACACAATCACAAACCATTTCTGTTTAAGAGCTCAATGGCTAAAAAAATCATCTTACATCTTACCTAATATAACAAATTTATTTCAACATCGGTGTGAAGGTGTTTGATGTGCTTCTGGAGCCAGCCTCAAGTGGCCTTTCGAGGAACTGCAGTTTTGGCACCTCACATTGGCCTTATTTTTCAGCACCACATTTTAGGAACTTGGTAGCTTGGGATACATAGGCTGAGCAGACGTTTAAAATGACAGTGTCAGTGATGGAAGAATGTGGGAATGTGAAGTTTGTAAAAATAAAATTAGATACAAAGCACATGGCATCAAAGATGTTGCAGAAATACAAACAACGGGATTTATGTATTTAAGTATTGCTGATGTAGCTTCTTTGTGACGTTTTGACGTTTTATTAGAAACCGGACTTGGATGTTAGAGACGGCTCGTTAAGACACAGGAGTTATCTTATTATCTTTATAGATAGCATCAGACCTAAATACACACAACAGTTTGACTGTGAAAATGTAGCATTTAAAATGCAGTCAGTCTGTTCCTGCTCCTCATCAGTATTTCTAGAAGCTCCTCTTTCCTCATTGTGTTGCAGATTAACTCTGACTGTGCTATTTTTATCCCTCAGTCATTGTCATCCTGGCACTGCTGCTGCTCTTCGGAGGCCTGTACAGCATCTATGTCTATGCGTACCAGCAGAAGGGCAGCTACCGCACCAATGAACCCAAGAACCTGGAGTCCCCCAGCAGCGCCAGGCCGCTTACTGAGACCCTGAGGAGAGAAAAAAAGAACCTCCCAGAAATTGAAGAGGAGTTCAGGAGCGACTAGCACATCAACAGGACCTTTGGGACAGCGGGTGGGATTTGACAGGGGGTTGGGGAGAGGGAAACAGCACTTACAACAACCACAGATACCTGTATTAAGTTTTATAATTCTTTCGTTCTCTTTTTTTACATTTTCATTTGAGTTCCTTTCCCCGGGTTGAGTGGGATCAGATGCCTGGTGCTCTACATAGTCTGTATTTTGGTAAGGCTTAAAAGTTCACATCAAGCCCCATGTTGCTGTGAGTAGCCAACAAGTCTCACACTGTATTGCAGGGTGAAATACTGAAGTGCCTCATCTGAACAAGCTTGATCTGAAGTAACCATTATAGCTTATTCAGATAGGGTTTAGATTAGACACTGTGGGATCAGGATTTTAAGGGATGTTAAGTTACAGTTTTAACATCAGTTTGAAGGAATACGTCACCCATAAAACGACCATTTGTATATCAGTAACTCACCCTGTGTTACTTTCAATTCATAAAGAAAATGTTTTTCTCACTTGCCTCCACAATGAACAAAGCAATCCACAAACAGAGAAAATTCTTGACAAAATGGAGTAAATGGGGGCCTTGTTAAACACCAGCAAAATATATCAAGATATCCTTATAAAAACTCTTACACAACTTGTGCATTATAATCCAAGTCTCATAGATATATGCTCAGTACTTCCCAGACATATGCATTTTTGCTAAAACCTTTCTATTTAAAACAAACTTTGCTTGTGTATTCTACTGAGCAGAGTTTTAAAGCACACGCTTGCCTAAGTGTGCTACTCGTCCTTGTGAGAGACTGTCCTTAAGTAAGGTGTTAGCTACTAGGAATTTGTTTGAGAAGTACTGAGCGTAGAACTGGATAAATGAAACTTGGATTAATGACAATTACCATGTGATCCACCCATGTCTGCAACAATCCCGAGGACTTGTGGATGTCCTCAAGCAGCCCATTTTTAGTGTCTGCAGGGATTGTACCTGCAGACATGGGTGTGCTCCAATCTCTCCAATCTCTTGTTCTCTCCAATCTCTTGTTCCACACACAAGTCGTCACATATTGCTGCTTTGTCAGTGGACTTTTGCGTTGACAGCATCTGCTGTTGATGTTCTGGGATACTGCTACTGATACCTGGATCAACAAAAGCATATGGTGGGATTAGGCTATGTGGTTATGTTTAGGCAACAAAAGCACATGACAACCAACACCAGGAGCAAACTGAAGCACATACCTATGATTTGGCAACAACAGTACAGATGGTTAGGTTTAGGCAAAAATGGTACATGGTTAGATGTAGGAAAAAGAACCCCATCACATTCAGATGGGAAGTAAACCATAAACACCTGGGTCAAAGTCCTGGGTTTGTCAGACCCATCCACTGCCCACCCCACTCCGTTCACCATATAGGGACATTCGTGCTCCTTATATATATCATTACTGGCAGCTTTTCAACCTAGCATCGCCCAGTGGTGTATCATGGGGAACATGACAGGTTTGTGCAGTGGTGTATCCATAACACTGCGACTGGTTCTGTCCGGCAGTGTTCTCAGCTGATGCCAATTGGTAATGCGTCATATAGCCACGAAACGTGGCTTTTGGTGTTGTGATCTTATGCCAAAATCCCTGCAAAAGCGACAGTATTAGACGACTAGACCCAGCGGTATCTTCTTAGTTTCAGTTTTACATAATGTCGGCAGTAGCAAAATCCCCCAGCCCTCCAGTTAACTTTAGCTGTGTTTAACTGAATTTAACTGCATGTGCATCTGCGTGACCGCAGCTGTTTGTAGACATTTAAAAGGAAAATATTTTTGAGCCTTTTTAATGCATGAGTTCTCTCAAATGTGGACCCTACTTTTAGATTCTGCCCCCACATGACATGCGAGAAAAACAATCTTACCTCACAAAGTCAAGGTAACATGGGGTGAGTAATTGATATACAAATAATCATTTTTGTGGATGAAGTATTCCTTTAAAGTATCCAAACATTTTATTGATTTATTTGTTTTCTGAGCCACTTTTGAGACCGATTAAAGCTACCAATATCTTACTGTATAGATTTATTGCCATCTAAGACATACCTTTTGATGACAATCTCTCATGGACATCATCATGACACCATAGTTTATAATCCGTCTTGGGGTTGAGCAGTGAACACATCTGAGAGCTAGTGAATTTAACCAGTGTCACAAAAATCCCCATCCAAAAAAAATCCCTGAAACAAAACTGGTGTCCATGAATAAATACAACCAACTGAAGAGAGAACACATTGACAAGCATGGAGCTTTGAGATGATACATATAAAGATTGTAAAAGGTGTATACGCTTATATTTGTTGTATTGCAGCCTATAACAGTGCATTACCTATACAGAATGGCACATGTAAGTGGTTCAGAATTGCCATAGTGTCAGTAGATAGCAGCTTTGCCGATCACAGTATGCTCAGATTTCTAACACATTTAAGGGGCTTTGGGAATGAGAGTGTGATGATAAGAAGATACTCCTCTAGGTGTGAGGGCTGACAGGCTGGTGGTGTACTGCAGAATCAAAACAAAAGTTGAGGTGACGAAGCGTGCCAGGGACAGGGTGACATTATTGTCTAAGTCCTCATTTCTTCTGTCTTACTTCTGGTTGCTTATATTATGGTCAAGCTGCCAACAGCTCGGTGCTACAGAGTTTGAGACACATCTAACAACAGAATTACAAAGAATCTCACGATCCTATCATCTGGAGTAATAAGCATCCTTCAGGAAACAGCTGCTCCCTGTGGCCACATGGGGAAGCACACATGTAAACACACATGTACACACACAAAAACATATGTACAGAGGACCACAAGAGTGTAAATGCTAATCTTTCTTCATATAGCTTGAATAATTTTGCTGTAGGACAGTAGCCGACCACACCATCATCGCTACTGCTGCTGCTTGTTTAAAAGTTTAAAAAAAAATCTACCTATATAGTCAAGTGAAATCTCTGGCAAGATGAAATTTTGTTTGATGTGTGATGCAACCAAAGCTTCAGGCAATCATCACTCACCGCAGCTCTCCTTGATACTAAAGCAGTATCGTGTATGTAGAAAAAAAAAGAGGGGAAAAAACATCTGTAACATAATAGCTATGCATTAATAGAGCATGACCTCACTTTGCAGTAACATGCAATAATAGGAGCTTCTTTCAGCCACCAATGATGTTTAATTTGCAAATGCACTATAATAACAGGTAGGATGTAATGAGTGTATACGTGAATATATGAATAATGTGTTAGGCGACTTTTTAATTCATATGGTTTCTATAAAACAGTTGAATGGAGTGCTTTGAATGTAAATCCTCTGACTCTGTAATGTATGAGCAGACACTACAGGATGTCTTCATTGTAGGCTGCTTAGCACTGAAAGTAAACTTACTCATGATAGCTTTTGAATGCTCAGGATAAAGAAAGTGCAGTATTTGTTCTCTGTAGCACTACTACACCTCCAAAACTCAACATTGCTGTTGGTGTCTTCCGTTACAGATGGGCAGAACTGTGCAAAATTGTACATTGAAAGGATGTACAGTAAATGTAAAAACTGCAATTACTGTAAAAAGGCATGACTTGCTACCAATGTGTGAAGATGTATAGATTCGGACATAACTGGCTATATTTTTAAGAATGCTGTGATGAGATGAATGGTACTGAAAAGTGAGCAAGCAGAGTGAAACTTTTGAAAGAATAGTTTGTGTTTTTGTTAAATGGACAATCACCATTCAAAGTTCATATTAGGCGCAAGCCAGCAAACTTGTGTCAAATATGCTTTGTTGCCTATTAGGAAAGAGTCGACTCATGTATCATATAAATGTATACACCTCACTGTATTCACTGGTAAATGGACTACTACCATTCGGCCTAGCATTGTCACTTCATTGCCTCTCACTAGTTAATCATGTGTGGTCCCTGGAGCGTGTGTGTGTGTGACTGATTGGATGTTTAGATGTTTGTGTATTCATAGTTAGCCCACCAAGATACAACCTACCAATGTGAAAAAATGACTATCATTAAAAAAACAAACGTGCACTAAAACCAACTAACCAACACACTCATTGTAGTGCACCAACAGTAGTAGAGTGAGACAGAAACAAGGCCTGGATGTATGTATCAGGTATCATATCATATCTGTGCTGAGCTAATCCTGAGGTGTCCATCAGGTGTCCAGCATCCTATTAGCAGAGGTGAGGGTGAAATAAAAGGGATTAGGATAAAGCAGCCAATAGAGGGAGTATGTCAGAGGGATGTTGTTAGCTCAGACAGGCTATCTGCTGATTTCTGCTTAATGCTTCCTAGGAAAAATTAAACAAAATTAAAATGCTAAACAAAATGTAAAGGAGCATAAGGTTAAATTGAGATTGTCATGATTTGCATGGTATTCTAGAGTTCTATGAACATTTATTATAGAGATTTTAATACTTACAAAGGCCTTAAGACTTTTTCATACTTTGTATGAATCTGCAGATACCCTGTCAACAGCACCAGAGTGAGTAGCAGGCAGGTTAGTCCACTTCTCTGCACCATCAAACCAAATCCTTCTGCAACGAAAGGTACCAGAAATGATCATTACAGTTGTGTTCGTGATCACACAGAAATTTAGGAATTTTTCTTTAATTAAGTCCGCTCGATTTTGTTTTGTAATACTTTCACTGTAAATGACCATTACTGTGTAAATCAAGGCAAAGCCAAACTGTCACCTCAATAAAAGAAGCTTGAAGGAAATTGTCATTGTGTTGTTTTAGGTGAGATGCTATTTAAACACAAAGGGGTTTTGAAGGTAAACCACGCAGGTTGTCAGTTACTGTTAGTGAACATGCTCGCCAGCGAGAGTTAAATTGAAAGGTAACCCCAGATTCTCTTTTGTTTGGCATTTCGCCTTGCTATATTTGCGTGTTTTTTTTTTCCAGCACTGTCTCTTGGATGCCTGCTGCTTACAGTCTGGCACCTGGTTGCTACCTTTTTACAAAGCCAAGACCTCATCTGAGTGAGACATGTAAAGCTGCAGCCATATTCAGTTTGAAGGGTAGACTCTGCTGCAACACGACTTGTAGTAACTAACTATAAGGACAAACATAGCAAAAATTCACTTTACTCTTTTACTTGATTCATTATACTTGAAAATGTGATTTATCTTACAAGTAACCAAGTGTAACCCCTGCCGTTACCTAACCTAACCTAACCTAACCTGACCTAACCTAACCTAAGCGAACCTAACCTAACCTGACCTAACCTTAGCTGCCTCTCTTTAAAAACTTCAAAGCTTGCTAAATACTTAGAATGTTTTTTCGGGGCTTTCAATTCTGGTTCAAGGAGAAAAGTGGGCTGATTGTGGGTGAGTCAAATAGCAGGTGGGCGGGTCACGAAGCTTCTCCAGCAGCTATACCCACTCGAGCTGAGCACAGTGGGGGAACACGCCCATAGATGTCCCTTACACACAAAAAAGAAGAAACTAAGAAAATACAGGCAAAGAGCAGAGGAACACAGCAGCACACACCTCCAGTTGGTCACAAGTGACGACTGAGAGCTATTACATTTGTATGAGTCTACATATTGTTTATTTTAAGGGAAAATCCTGCATAACTTACCTTTAACACTCAAGGACTACAACATGTTTTAATGTATAAAGTTAAACTTTAATTTTTTATAGGCATACACTGTACATAGCAGTAAACTCCATTTTGTTCATCCCTATTGAAAAAGATCTCATTTCAATGTGGGCTTTAATGTTATACAAATGAAAAACAGGGTGAGTAACAAATCTGGACATATAAAAAAATAAAGAAAAGATGATAAAGGATATTTTACATTCACATGTGGGGGGATTTAATTTTTGGTCAAACACTGATAATTTTGCTTTTCTCATGTTTATAACCTGGCAAAGGTTAAAGGTCACCTTTGACGCTCCACTGTTAATTATGCAACACATCCACACTGTTTCAGCCTTTTCTGTGTGGAATCATTTGGCACTTGTATGATTTTTAAAGGAAGACATTTACTTATTGTGTGACTTCATTAATTCTTTCCTTCACAAAGTGTGAAGGCCTCAAGGTCATGTAAACATGATGAGTAATGTTTGATGTGCATGCACGTTGCTCAGAGTACCAACAGGATGGGCTTAATGTGTGAAATGAAAAGAGGGATGAGATCTCTTCACCATCATCTACAGGTTACATTCAGTCAGTCGGTTTCTTGTCTGGTTGCCTATTTTTGCAGAACAATGATATAAATGCACAATAACTTACTTCACCATAAAGATGTGCTGATGATGCTAGCCGCTGAACGGGTTCAAAGAAGAACACAAAAAGCTGTCAAACTGGGTCTTCTGAGGAACAAGCAGTGGGTAACATCACACTACAGCACTGAGAGACTGCACAGTGCATTATCTGACTGAGGCTAATGCTGTGGCTAACATGTTGATGGGTTTGTTTATCCAAGAGACAGCACATGCATTTCACTGATCATCATTAGGTACGTTGTAAAAGCTTGCATTACGTATTGAGAGGTCAAACAAAAGCCGGACTATAAGTACAGTAACAAAACTGCTGAGAGAGTAACACACTGTATGATGGGTAATCACAACCTCTTGGCTTCGACAAGATGGAACAAAAAAAAAAAGAAAGAAAAAGATAACCATGTGATCCTCTTGGTGCAGTAAGCGATTAATAGTATTTCCACTTTAAATAGTTTAGTTTCATAAGCTTGGCGTATACAGTCTAGCAGGTAGGTGGGTGGGTTTGGGCAGATGAGAGGGAGCGCTGACTGCTGTCACTGAGGGAGGTGCAGGGCAGGAGGAGCACCTGCACACGGCAGGGAGGGACTCTCTATTTTTAGAAGTGCAGCAGAGAGGGCAGAGACAGTGAATGTTCAGAGAAACTTGTCAGCTAGATGTGACGCTACAGAGAGGGACAGAAGCATTAGTGGGAGGCGGAGGAGCTAGGGGCAGGTTATGGAGGTAGGCAGGAGGTGTAGCTAAGCCATGTCTGCCTCCCGCTCTATCCCCACATATTTGAGGGCATCCGCTTGGCTGTATCTGTGGAAGGAAGGTGAAGTGAGAGTTAGAATACTAGAACTGCATAGACTAGTAAAGCAGTTGCAATGTACAGTGGCCTTTTCTTTTACTTTGAAGCTGATGGAGAGTCACTAAAAGGCCAGTGACTCTACCTGTAGTCAAAGAAGAGCTCCTCTCCTTGCAGGATAGCTCGTTTGGCAAAGATTCCAATGCGGTGGTCTCCATTCACCATCACCACTGCGATGGCAGCAAATGTAACATCAGCCAACTTAACACTGCCTTCATCCTGCAAAAAAATTCTCACATTTGACTTCATAATCAAGCAGACTCAGACCTACCTTTTGCGTAGCAGTTGGGATTAACTGAATGATTTGCAAAGCGGATTTTGTTTCCCTTCCGTGTGGCATCCACAACAAAGTCTGCTGAGAGACATAGAGAGCATTAAGGATTACTTAATATACAATAACAATGGAATGGTTTGAAGAAAATGGAGGAATGGGGAATACATGCCATTATTCAAGTTGAAAAGGAAGCTAGACATGTATTTGTCGTAGATCCTTCCACGCCGGTCTGCCTCATCCTGGGAGATCAGCTTCTCATGCACATACACAGGAATAATGAACACTGTAAGTATACAGCTTCAAGCTTCGAGCTCATAAATATTTTTTAAAAAAACGACTGAACTGCATGGACTTGCCTCTCCGCAGTATTCAGAGATGAACTCATTCTTCTGAACTGACTCTTTGATGAAGGTGCCCCACCCGGCGACATCTGATGGAGCCAGGAGCAGGTGCTGAGAGACATCACATGTAGGTTAGAACAGCAGGAGTCATATGAGTGATCTAAACACCGCTTCTCCAGAAAAACAGACCATCAGGTGTGAAATATTTAAAGGGCCAGTTTACCCCCAAATCAAAAATCTATAGTGCTTTCTATGACTTTTTATGAGTGTTGGAGATATCGCCAACAGAGATGTTTGACATCTCTCTAAATTAATAAAGCTGGATTGCGCTCAGCTTTTGGGGCTCGAAGTGCACGGAAAACACATTTGAAAAAATCAAA
The DNA here is from genome assembly GCF_026936395.1 of Plectropomus leopardus. Classification (NCBI taxonomy): domain Eukaryota; kingdom Metazoa; phylum Chordata; class Actinopteri; order Perciformes; family Serranidae; genus Plectropomus; species Plectropomus leopardus. The sequence continues at coordinate 12,820,207 of NC_142193.1, read as the reverse complement.
AGCAATGCATCTTTCCACAAATTTCTTACTACAGAGTTACACCCACCACATCACCGCATAGACAGAAGCCAGAAAAAGGTTCCTTTATGAAACTGCTCACAACAATGTCTGTGGCCTGATAATCTGCAGTAACTAAGTCATGATTTTTGAAAAGAGACATTGCTGTTGAGTTTTTCAAATGTTTTTAATTGGCGCTTTGAGCACCACAAACTGAGTGCCATCTAGTTCCATTATATATGAGAGAAGGCAGATATCTTTATGTCAAATATCTCCAGCACTCTGAAACTCACTTCAAAAATAATCTAGATTGATAAATAGCATGACAGATAAGAGGAAAATATATTTTTTCAAAAAAAAAAAATTTTGGCCTTTGCTTTTATTTGATAGGACAAGTATAACAGGGGGAAAGAGAAAGGGGATGATATATGGCAAAGGGCCACAGGTTGGAATTGAACCTGCGGCCCCTGCAGCAGGGACAAAGGCCTTTGTGCATAGGGTGCCAATTCCACTAGTTGAGCTCCTGGGAGCCCCAGAAGTCTGTATTTTTGATTTTGGGGTGAACTGGCCCTTTTAACATTTAGACCTTCAGGTGTCCTTGTGTACCTTTTTTAAGCCTCTCTGGATGCTGCAGTTCTTGCAGGAGATTGCTTTGCTGTCCCAGTGGTCTGCAGCGCCGCAGGTCATGCACAGATCTGGGTCACATTCCCTCACAGCCAGGTAGCAGGGACACTGTTTAGTGTTGCACTGTGTCTTACATCTGCAGCCTGGGAAGCGGTTCTGGCCTGGAAAACATTTAGACACACAGCTGCTCTAAAAGGGGACGTGCTGAGAAGGTTTATGTGCAAATTGCATGTGGGAGTACAAAAAGAAAATGCATTATAGGATTTGGCAGAACACAATATCAGTATGATATATAATTCTATCTGAAAATGCAGTTGCAGCACAGAAGCTCAATGGCTGAGTAATGCTGAGAAGCCCCATCACTCAGAGACCTCTGCTGGCAAATATGCTGAAATACAATTTTGCAGAGTGAAACACAACACCCTCCGGGCAGATGAACGGAAGGATCAGGCAAGAATAACTGAAATGTCTTTATGGCAGCCTCTTCTCAGGAAAAACTATCCATAGCAGGAGCTCCAAGCAGCATTTGTCCTCTCTGTTGTGCCGTTTTAACCTTCCATTCCCAGCCTGAGTAGGTTTTATGTGTCTGTATCATCAAGCATTGTTTAGCTGGAGCTGTCTGACTCATACTGATGTTGGAGATGATGTTGTATATCAGGCACAGAGCCTGTCACATCCCTTTGATTCCCCTCCAAGTCTTCAGAGCACACACATGTGCAACTGGGGGCTGCTTCCTGTTTGGCCCGGCTCTCCTCTGCTACGGGAAAGGGCGAGGTAGCAGTCGGGTAGGGGAGGGAGGAGGGGAGGGGGAGGAGGGGGAGAGAAGGTGACCGAACCAAAACGGATGAACAAATGAGGCAAAACCATCTTTTCTAAACCACAGCAAAATATTTACTTCTACTTATCTTCTTTCTCTGCTGTAAACTCTCCATAGGGAAAAACACATAACGCATTCCTCCACCATGTGGCCATTTTGGGAAAGCACAGTTCTGGGTCATTGCTGCTGCAACGAATGCCTCATTGTGAACACAGCTCTGTATTAAACAGACACCCACCTATCCCCGCCAGAGGACAGTTTCTCCTCTGACCGCTGCCAGAATGCTGCAGAATCGTTTTACATTCTGCTGCCCCGCTCTATTGTGGCCTGGAAAAAGGGCTTTAAAGCTACAGAGAGCTTTCTGTGGAAAATGTGGTTATGACAAACAATTTCCCCTTAGCATTACAGAGCAAGCTGCCTATGCCTTTTTGTTTGTGTAAGAAAGAAAGAATGCATGCAGTTTATGAGAGCACGGTCACGCAGGTGCATCACGTAGAAAGGTGAAACTCACACTCATGCTCACACTGGCAGAACTTCTCACAAAAATTCTGGGTCATCACACATGGGCAGGAGCTGTCGCATGGATGGTCGGGGTGATCACATGGCTGGTAGTTGTACACCTGATTGGACGAGTTATCTGGAGCAACAGAGGACAAAGCCCTCAGACTGGCACAGTGGACTGTGTTGTACTTTAGATGGCATAGTGTAGTAATATTTGTGCTGTGATGTTTTCCGTACCTTTCTTTAGCTGAATCTTTGCCCATAACCTGCAACATTAAACAAACACACACAGAGTCAAGATTTCCTCTAACTTGTCCCTAACCTCATCAGTTAATTAACTTCTCATGACTTATTAAAGGAATACTTCACCCCACAACTGACCTTTTGTGGAGCGATTACTTACACCGTGTTAAAATTTGTGAAGAAAACATTGTCTTTCCGAGATGCCTCAACGGTGAACAAAGAATCCAGAAACATAGAAAACTCATGATGAATTGCAGTGAAAGAAATCTGTGTTTAGTAAATTCAAAACTATATCAAAACATTTAAAAACTCTTACACAACTCATGCAGTATTATCCATGTCTCGTATATCCAGTCATATGCTCAGTGCTTCCCCAAACAGACAGCCCTTTCCAGCAGGAAACTGAACTAAAAGTGACATTTATGCTGTCTTCAAGGCCATACTTAAAAAATAACATAAATTTTACTTTGCTGATCACAGGAGCTGCTGGTCTACCGCCACCTGTATTGGCAGTCTGTTCATGTTACTGTGTTATTTCTGGACTAACACTTTAAAACTCCAAAGTCACACAATAACACAAACAAACTAAATGATTGAGCCCAGCAGCTCCAGCAAGGCAAAATTACTGTCTGTGTCGATGGAGTCTGTCCCTGAGGAGAGCATAGATAAGTTTCACTTTCAGTTCAGTTTCTTGTCAGAAAGGGCTGTCTGTTTGGAAAAGTACTGTGTGAATAACTGAATAAATGAGACTTGAATTATACTGCACAAGTTTTGTGAGAGTGTGTGCACAAATGTTTTAGCTAAAGTTTAGCTGTTGTTGAGTGCCAGCCTCCTTTATATCAATTCATCAAGAATTTTGTCTGGTTTTGTTTTTCTTGATCACCAGAGGCATGTGAGAAACGGAAAAAAGTTTTCTTCACAAATTGCAACACAGTGTGATTAACTGATAAATAAACAATAATTTGTAGGGTGGTAAGTATTTCTTTCATGGACAAAATCTGAAATGTGACAGGAAGCCAAAATGCAGTTTTAATACTAATGCAACAATGCAGAATATCTCTGCATATTTTTAAATCTGATTATTTTAACCTTTATGTTGTACAAGTTTAATCATTAGGATAAACCCCTTGAGATGAACCATCCTATTTTCTAGGGGGTCCTATTATATATTCAAAGGAGTTACTGTGGGCAAAGCTCTCTTTTGTAAGATATCATGTTATGATCATGTTTTCATCATTCAGCAAAGGAAGGATAATGGGAAATATCATGCCTGTGTTTCCGTTTCTTCTTCTGGGGCACGATGCCTCCATCACCCAAAGGAACACCATGGATCAGGACCTCCCTCACTGCAAACTCATACACCTATGGGAAACCAAAATGGCACAAACAAAAACACATCCTGCTAATTTATCATATACACTATTGAGAATAAATTCTGTTGTTATCTTCATTGTAATTATTATATTGTGTAATGTTGTGCCCACTCAAGCTGAAAAGCACATCACCGCGATTACGCCATAGAACATCCTGGCCCCTCCGTCGCCTGTTATCAAAACTCCTCTGCAGAGGCCAAACATACACATGCATCTGTTCGCACACACACACACACATTCAACTCAGCCACTTCTGGCTGCCAAAACCCAGATTTGGCTTCTTCCCCAGGACACAGACATACATAATGATGCAGCTGGTTTCAGCATTTCCACTCGGTTAAGCAGTGGGTGGGGCCCTCTGGATAACAGCAAGACCGTGACAGAAAGTCCAATACAGATTGTGGACTAGTCTTACCATGTGACAGGAGGCACTGCAAGGGTTGGATGCAAATGGGCAAAGCTCCCACTTTAATATGTTGCCATTTGTTTTTACTGCTCTTCATTATGTGTACTGTGCTCAAAAATCATATGTCCTCTACAAGCCTTTTTATGTACAGCACACATGACACTATGTTGACAAATGTTTGGGAGTGTCTAAGGCTGTATGACTGCATCATGAGAGAACATGAGAGACGTCACATCTGGTAAGCATCCGCGTTTATGGTGCCACATGCCATTCTCTCTGTAGTCAGCCCAATTATCCACGCCATAAAACCACAGGCACAGGATGCATGTGTTACTGAACTTGCACTGACGCAAATGCAACAGAAATCAGCGACATAAGTATGTCTACTTCATTTTGGAACAAATATGCATCACTTTCAGTCAGTCTCTGTCAGAGTTCATTATTAAACATTTAAACCACATTTAAAAGCTAATATAGCAAGTAAATAACACTTGAGACAGCTGACCACTCACAATTGGTGTATTTTAGTGCTGTCTCTAAAATTAAGACCTCATTTCTCATAAATCCTCCTGCTTTGTCACTATTCCCTTTCCATGGACTTGTTTTATGTGTTCATTTTCTGCTCTACTGAAGTCTTAGGAATTGTTACATCTATTTCCAGCCTTTATCTCGCTCCAGCATCTGGCATTTCAAAGAAGACCTCTGAACTGATTTTGTGCAACAAAATCTATTTAAAGGTCTTGGGTAGTATTACTGGATATGTGAAAAAAAGATGGCAGTTCTTATGCACTGTTTGTACATATACCTATGAAAAGTAATGCAATGCAATTTGAATATAACCCACATAATCATTAACCAGTAATGTGATTATAACTCACTTAATCAGGGAAGGATGCGATTGTGTGATCAATACACTGACAGGAGTAAAGAGGGAAGTAGTATAAAGAGTGAAGGACCACAAAGCGTGACAGGTTGAAGTGGTGGATGGATCAAACGAACACAGGACTTTCCCCCACGAGACTGGAGTTTGTGTCCAGTGTCCAAGTGAAGATATGATACAAACCATTGTATGACAAAAGGTTAAAAAGAAGCTGTATGAGCCTTTTGTAGCTCCAGAAGCAACAATGATTGAATATGAAAAAAATCTAGAGGTCTAGATTTAAAAAGAAGTGAGATCATCAGACTTGTGAAGCCCACTCCTCATCTCCCCTTATGGCTAGCAGCACATAGTTACATTAGCCACTATTAGCATTACACACTCAGACTGAAGTGTTGGCTGTTCAGTTGCACTGTGGGTAATGTAGGCACCTGGTTTGAACAAGAAGGAGGAAAAAGTGGAATAAAAAAGGCAATATCTCTGGTTTTGTTTTGAAACTTTTCATTGTGGGTCTGAGAATGTTGTAGGAGTGCTAAATCTGTGGCATATTTTGCGCTATATGTAGCAACATTTCTTTAGATCGAAGCAATAATTTGTTAGGTGCATTTATTCAGTTAGTAAGAGCATATTTAACATTTTAATGGTGAATGAAAACATCAAAGTTAACACAGTTTCTTCTGCATATGGTGCCAGAGCAAAACATGTTGAGACGGGACAACTGTTCAGAGTGAGCATTTTACCTCCTTGCAGTTCTTTGTGCCGATAAGGCGAGCGATGGAGCAGAAGTTGTTGAAGTAAGTGCCATGTAGCACCCTAAACAGTGACTCCTCCGCCCCACTCCACTGGACCACGCAGCACGCCTGCTGCTCCCCATGAATATCCCCTGGACGCAGCTTAGTGGGTGTCTGGCATCGCGAATTTCCCTCTGTTACACACACAGACAAAAATCACTGACCAATTAATCTTGGTAGAAAGTCCATTTCATATTTAAATACATGCAGATGCACCTGCATGCCTTTGTATTACTTTGTCCTGGCAAAAGGTTTTTGTCAGCTATTGATTTGCCCACACACATCAGTTGTGCTAATTTAACCCTCTACTTACACACTTAGTTATTTCTGGATGCCATTTTGGTGCATCTGCATGCACGCGCGGACACACACACACACACACGCACGCACGCATGTACGTACGTACAAACACACACACACACACACACTGGGGACCAAGGCTTTGATTTAGCTTTTCGGATATTCAAGACTGATGCTCGCACACCCACAGCTCGAGGCAGAGAGCCGAATGTTGCTTGGCAACAGGCTGAATGCAGCATTGCTGTGGCCACATGCTCCAGCACTGAGTATCTTTATTAATCTGCTCAACAATCTGTTTTTTCCACATTATCTCAACACGTGCGAGAGAGTCTGCTGAGTCACTGGCTGAGCACGAGCGGTTTCCAACACTAACAGAGACTTCCACTGAGGCGTTGATGGCGACGAGCAACAACCTGAGAGCTCTGGGGGAGGAGAGGACGATAAAGAGCCAGAGGAGATTGCTCTTATTTCCCTCCCGCTGCTCTCCACATGAAGATGTTAACAGAAATGAAAGAAAAAAAAGCTAAAAAAAACCAAGAAGGAGGAAGGGGAAAGGGAACAAAGTGTTTATGTTGGGGTTGAAGCATGCAAAACTAATGGTTTATTTTGCTTGGCAAGAGAGAGTTGATATTGAGAGGAGATGGAAGGAGGGAGACAGAGGAGAGAGCCGGGCATGACTTGTAAGCTATCATCATGGGCCAAATTTCACTTTTCTGAAGGGCTGCAGTCATTGGAGGCACACAGCCTCCAGGAAAGGGATGGATTTTGGGGGAGGTTATGGTAAATGATGCATCTGCTCAGTCATACAGTGACTCAGAAACACATTTCTGTGTTTATACTGTATGAGGCCTGAAAGAGTAGCTGGAGTTAGAAAATTTAAGACAAAAGTAAATATAACAACTAGAAAATAAGAAACTTAAAGTGAACATTTTCCACAACTCCCTTATTTATCACACCACAAGTAGACAAAACGGTTGCTGATATCAAAATCAGCTCTTAACCCAGTTCCTGTGAGATCAGAGTCCTACCTGAGGAAGAGGTGGTTTCATGGTCACTGTCTTTTCCTTCCTCAGCAGATGCAGATGGTCCAGGACAGCTGGAGCTGGTGGGACGCTGCTGCCTTCGGTGCCTCCGAGACCTCTGTGACCGCAACATATTCTGATCCACAAACTCTTTAGCCCCTTTCTTTAGAAGCGGACAAGAGATTTAAAAACAACACAGTTCAAACTAATGTCAAAAGCATTGATACTTTTTTGACACAAAGTGTTTAATATGATACAATCTCCATTAATTAAACATTTTTAGCATAAAAAATATTGAAGCTATTAAAAAAAACCCACACACATCCACAATCAGATATTCAGCCAAAGGCTGCACAGTGAAACAAGGTGGAAGAAAATCAACTGGTCCTTTACCTGCAGCTGATGCGGCATTCTCTCCCACAACAAACCCACCATGTGACTCTGTTCATTGATTTTTTTTCCGTACCAAAACTGTATGCAGGTTGTTAATACATTTTTTCAAAGAAAAAGAATTTTTTTTCTTTTTGCCGTGGTACCAAATATGTATCCAGTATTGCTTTTTTACACTAGCATTGTACTGAAGTTTAAAATGTTGGTGTGTGGACAATCCTAGCGTAAACAATCACACATGCACGGCATAAACTACAGCGTACAAAATGCATGAATAAGTGAAATAATTGTGAGCTTGGCATACCTGTAACAGGAAGCAGTCGACACCACATGGTTCAGTCTCTATGCGGATCTCCTTACTCTTCCTCTTGTAAACATTGGGTGTAGCATGAAAAGCTTTATGAATAGAAACAAACACAAGTTGACTATTGTACAATCAGGTCATTAGTGGTCAGCGACAAGACACACAAAAAAAGAGTTGGGAAGTCATAATGTAATCGCAAATTTACAAACTGAAGGAGAGACAATAATAATGGAAGATAACTTGAGCCATTACGGTGGAGAAAACAGTCATATTTGAAGCATCGTCTGCAGAAGAGGGTGTGGAAGGAGTGTAACGACTGCTCCCGCTGTACAGACTTAGCAAAGGGTCCATCCAGGTTGGGGGTGCAGAGAGGGGGCAGCTTCACTGGGCTGGGGGGCTCCAGGAGGTCCTTATACCTGTGGAGGTGACAGGGAGAGATTCGGTCGTGATATATCACCCGTGTACAATTATTTTACCACAATATAAGTCCGCTTATTTGGTGCCTTTGGTGCTTGGTTAAGTTGTAGGTGTTTCTTTTTAAGTAAAGTTCTTTCAGATGCTGGTGCAACTGCTCCTTTTGAGTCAGAGAGCCTGAGAGGGAGCCACCATTATTACTTTCCTCCCTGACAGCTTGCGTCTCCATGGTGAACACTAAGCAACGGCCTGTTCAGCATTGTGCACATAGATCCCCAGTTTCACTGCACTTTTCTTACTTTTCCTTCAGCTCCTCCGTGGTGCCCTTGTAAGGGAACATTGAGGCGATGGCTGTAAATATGTTATCGTTGGGGACTTTCTTGCTGCTGGACATGTCCTTCACTTTGGGAGACAGAGAGAAAGTTGGTTATACAAACAGTTTTGTCCACACATCAGGTTTCGATACAGATTCACAAACAAATCTTATGCAATATGTTCTTTCTCCCAATGCTCAAGGCCAGTTAGAAATAACTGGTTGGAAAACAGTGAAAATCAAGATGTACTACAAAAAGTGTTTTTTTTTCAGTATCTTCCATTCATGGCTATGTTTGTCTACCTGAATGACTGTGTAGCCAGGTGTGCTTCCATTTCACTATCACAAAGGGTAAGCTGAGTTTGTGTACAGCCTAGTTTCCCATAAACCCTGGTACGAGAGGTCATTAAGTTCTGTAATTAGAGCTGGGCCATATCAGTGTCATGGACAAACAGGTTCCCTCACACACAGTACCCATGCAGGGACACAGGGGCAGCTTTAAAGTAAACAATGCCCATGCAAGGGCTGCTGTGGCAGGGCGACCTTGTGGCAGCTGTACAATGTAATGAGAGGAACAGTACCAGCCTTGTTCATGCTGCAGCCCACTTGTTCTCGCGCAGGGCAAAGTCTGCACGCACAAATGCACAGCTGAAGGCTGGCTCACCCTCAGTAGTGCTCCTCCTCTTCCTCCTGATGAATGCCGCAGTACCAGGTTTAGTCTCTTCTGAACCCTCCACCGAGCTCCTCCTCATCACTCTCTCATCCTCTTTCTTTCCCGTCACCTCCGTCGTCGGCACCGTCACCACTGCTGCTTCCTCCTCTTCCTCATCCTCGTGGTCAGAGTACTGGCTCAAGGCCTCCACCAGTTCTTTGAAGACCTCGTCACTGATAAAACCCCCCTCTGGGACACACAGGTCACATGTCAGAACCTAACAACTGCAAATCCCTGAAATAACATTTTTTTTTCTCACAGCTGCACCATCAGCATATAGTAAGAGAAAGTCTGAGCTTAATGTTGCAGTGGTATACACTATGAAAAGTGTTAGATTATGGGCTCTGTACAGACATCTTAAAGGAATAATTCACCCCACAGATGACCATCTGGATATCTATAAAATCAAATCACAAACACTCTCAGGCACAGGCAAGGAGTGCTCCTGAGGTGTTTATGTTAATATTTTTTTAATGTTAAGGTTTTAGCAGAAATGCATGTGTTTGGGCAGCTTATCTTCATACAACGATTCGTAAGATATCCTATGAAAATGAACAGTTTATATGATATTTTACAAATAAGTGCCCCACAAATTACGTTATGTCCTTAATGTAAAGTTATGGTTCTGAGTGCCAGTCTCGGGGGAAAAATCCCAGCTCCAGACCTGCCTCCTAACTGGACCGCTCGGGACAGCTTCCTTCTTCACTACCACTGCTCTGGTCACATTATCACTGCCTTCCAAAACATGTGGGTTATGCAGGAGTTACTGACTCACAATTACATGGGATATGTACAATTTTTTGCATTTCTTTAATAGGAAAATGTACAAACGGTGCATGAGAACAGTGTGGTTTGGGAGGTAAGTTAAACGTGATCCCCTTTTCACCAATTCATCACGCATTTTCTCCATTTTTGGATTCTTCATTCATTGCTGAGGCATGCAAAAAAAATTTAAACTTTCTTCACGAATACGATGTAACACAGAGTGAGTGACTGATATAGAAATGGTCATATTGCACGTAAGGTATCCCATAACAGACAGAGCATTCAACACACACCTCTGTCACCATGGACACCATCGTAGTTGTCGATGAGCTCCTCCAGGAAGGCCTCGTCCTGCTCCAGTACCTCGTCGCCCATGTATGGGATGTTGTGAAGGAATGTCTCATCCTCCACCTAAGAAACAAAAACTCTTATAAAGACAGGCGTGCAACCAGCTGATGCAGCAAGTCATACCACCATCTGTGAAGCTTTGGAGCGTCTACAGCTGAAAATATCAACAAACAAGTAACAGTTCACAAACTGTTCCCGTGGTTCTGGCTGTGGACAAGTCACAGTCCAACAAAGATACACACACAGACTGCAAATAGAAGAAATGTAAACTAAGTTGTGTTGCAAGAGCAGCGTGTGTTTATGTTCTGTAAGTATGTTGCCATCTGCTAGTAAAAACTATGTATTTTCAAAATCAAATGTTTTGGGAACAAAGGGTGCTTGTAGCTTAATGACATCTGTTCTTGAGTTTCGTCAAGTGGTTTAGATGTTTCATCCATTTAATCAACTCACATGTCCATGTCCATTGAATGCATGAAACTCAACAATTGTAAACAGGTGAGTGATTTAATTAATAGGTACAGTGTGCTCTGCACCTGTAATAACACTGCAATTGCATTACAACTCCACAGCTCAATGTGGTTAATGTCATACCATGAAATTGTGCTGCAGAGGTGACCAAGAGTACATGAAGGGGATCCCTGCCACTGTTGACAGTGGTCTCATTGCAGTGGCTTGAGCTTTGAATCCTGGGAAACCAAACTCCACTGTACACATCTGTAAGAGCACAAGTATTGGTTTTAGGTTGACAAACAATAGAAGAATCCTCAGCATTATTGGACAGTTTTATAACTACATAATCCAATACACATGCTGCTCTACCCCCAGCGAGGAAAATAAGTCCAGTAAACACAATATCCTGACAGCACGTGGGAAGAGAAAGATGCAGCTATGCCCTCTGGCTGTTTGTATGATGAGCTCCCACAGGCCTAGAGACCACTTTTTAGGCTGCCATATGATCCATTTCTGGCACACAGCTTTGCACCGAGTTATTTTTGTAACACCTGACAGCCAGGTGAGAATCAGAGCAGAACACTGTAACTGGTGAAGAGGACGCTATATGATGGAGATGGGGAGTTTTCTCACAAAACATACATACAGTAATAATAGATTGGATTACTAAAAGCCAGAGCAGCCTGGGCAGGAATACAAACACAGAGCAGAATAGTGCAGGCAGGATGTTAAGTTATATGTTGCAATGGCTATTATCTTACACTGTCTAGCGCGCACGCGCACACACACACACACACACACACACACACACACACACACACACACACACACACACACACACACCTTCTTGTTGGCTAGAGCTCCACCAGACGTTGACAGAGGGATGGACTGAATCCTGAGCCTGGACCACTCTGCATTCAAGAGATTTGTCTGCTCCTCAATCTTTTGCCTGTTGGACATGAACAGGGTCTGGAATCAAACACAACAGAGAGCATGTCACACATAAGACATATGAACACACAAAGTAAGTGCAGCATGTAAAACACACACCTACTACACACCATGCATACAGTACAAATAAATCATAAATCAAACATTTTTTTTAAAAAACAGAATAAAAATGTAATTGTGTTGACCCACCTTGACCTCCTCTACTTTTTTAAGGCGTTTTAACTGGCGAAGGCGCATATACTCAGACTTGACCCTCCGTCTCCACTCTAGCAGGCTGCGGGAGGGCACAAAGGAGGGAGGCTGAGGTCTTGGGGTTGGTGGGGCAACCCCGGTGCCAGGGGCCGGAGCTGCGGCAGCTGTTTCTTCCATGACTCTTTAAAAGACAAAGATAATATTTGGCAAACCAGTCCAGCACCGGGGTACACGAAGTATCAATATCACTAAAGATTCTTTTGTCAAAAAAGCCTTTAGGTCCCAGAATAGGTGTTCACAATGTAGGGATGTAACGATGCATTCATTTTGATCAATATATATTCAGTGACCAACAATCATATTTTCGATGCAAAGTAAAATCATCCATTCATATTGTCCTCCTTAAGTCACGCCATTATTTTGAAATTCCAATGGCACGTCTGTCACTATTTTATTCCGAGCACACCTTCTTCTGAAACAAAGTGCTAGCCGTAGACATATATACATATATATCCATACATGATGCTAGCAGACTAGCACCAAGCAGCTAAAGGTAAGAAGCCGGGGAAAAAAAGAAAAGAAAAAGGACAATGAGAATATTTACTATCGATGTCTCATATCTATCGCAGGCCGCTGAAATGAATCAAATCAATCCTGTATCGTGGTGGATTTTGAGAGATCAGCAAATATCATATATTTGCCCAAATAATCAATACATCGTATTATGATAAAACTTGTGATTTACACACCCAGAGGCGTCGTTACGTTTGGCATCTGAAGCTTCAGCCCCTGAATCTTTCATTGTTTTGTTTTGTTTTTTTCCAAAAAAAAGAATAAGCCTACTAATAAAAAAGCCCCAGATTTAATAATCTGTCATTCTGTTCATACTTGTACTTGAAAAAAAATGTACTTAGTTACATTACCCATGTGATCATAAAAATGTACATTTAACTTTTTCAATTACATTTTAATGATAGCTTTTGTAAAGTATTCTGCACTCGAGACTACCAATATGTATCTAATCACAATTCATGATTGATCTAAAAAGATTTTTAAAAATGTTTTTAAGGTTAAATAAGGTGCCAAATTGCACAAAAAACCATCAAAATGGAGGTTGTTGAAAAAAACAAAACCCAGGGAAGGAGCCCCTGGATCCCCCGAGCCAAGGTCGGGCCTTTTCCCCCCATGTCCTAGAATCCTTGAAACACCCCTGTACCCTGTACATTGCTATTAAAAAGTACAAGGGACTGCACTTACAGAATTTATTTCTTTATTTTCTTTCTTTCTTTCTTTTTCTTTTGTTTTTGGGAATTTCCAATAATAATTCTACATGGCATTAAAAAGTATCTGTGGGACTTAACAGTAGTACAGCAAATGTATCAGTTTTCACTACTTATTCTATCACTACAATTTTCAATGACTAAACTAATAGGTTTTGGTATGAAAACTATCAGTCCTTTTCTAGAATTTATGCCACAACTACATGACTTCAGTTTTTATTACTATGTAGCTCATAGTTAGAACAGCATACTCTCCCTCTGCCTCTTACAGACACAAAACTTCCCCATTTACCCTCACTGGAAGTCTACCAGAAAGAGTGCCCCCCTCTGTTGGCAAAACAAAACTGACATTTCATGTAAAAATGTCTTCCACACTGGAGCTTTAAACTGCTTGGGGCAAGACTGCCGCTACTCCTTTTAAATCATGGATGGCAGCTGACCAAATAATTAACAAACAGGCTCATCGCGTGTACACAAATAAGTAAAGTCTGCGTGAATTTAACAGCACGGGGCATCCACATTGCTCGGGAGTGGGCGTGCCTCTCCAGAAAAGCAATATGAAGCGGAGCAGAAAAGTGCGTAGTACAGTTTTTCTGTGTTTCATAATCACATTAGTGAACACCAACTTCAACGAATGAGCTGCAACAAAATCAGAAATGAGTACACAGATAAAACTGAGCTCGGGAAACTGCTACAGAGCATTTTTTGCTGGACTATGAGTCGTGCACACGTTTCAGCCACAGCTATGAAGTGCGCTACGTCCTGTAGCTGCAGCCCCGTAGAGACAGAGCCACACAGTATCCATTTAAATGTGTTAACACTTTACAGACGTGCGCACCGAGCACCACAATGACAGCACGTTATTCCAGCGGACGCGTGTGCACGTCTGCCTCTATCTACATCCAGTGTCGCAGTTATTAAATACCTTCAAATCCACGGCGTGCGTCCTATTTGTTGCGAAGACACCGCAACGCTGTCTGTGTTTTTAGCTACAGCAGAGATCCGGAGCAATAAAAGGCTGTCTTTGCTATGGATCTGACGCAGATATCGTCTCCGCACGGCGAGGGGATCTCAGAGAAATCCCTACGTTATCCATGGGCATGGTGCTGGAGGTTGTTGTTGTTGTAGCTTACAAATAGCTGCGCACTTGGCTTGGTCGAGCCAACCCGAGCAGGAGGGTGACGTCTTTATTATGATCACAGCCTTTCCTAGCAGAGGAGGATTTATTACTATTCTGCGTCCTGGGAATAAAAAGTGGCGTGGAGCAGCAGCCACAGCACAGCCATTTACACGCACACACAGGAACTGATGCAACTGTCCAGAGTGCTAGATCGCCATCTAAATGCGTGAGGGAATGACGCTCTTGGGTTTCGGCCCGCATATTAATGCAGTGTTTAAAATAGAGGAATCTTACTGGAATATTTAAGTGATTTTTTTTTTTTGAAATAGCAAAACAAACGTTATGCTCACAAACTGGAAATATATTCACATAACAAGACTAATTACCCCAGTTGTGCAGAGTGTGCAGATAAAATAAACTGTCCAAAAATAATAAGAATTAAAAATGATCAATAGTTGAAAACTCCTGCAGTGGAGTTGTATCGGATGAAAAACAGTTGAGTTGCTGTTCTGCTCTCCTCCTCCAGGGAGAGCCCGACGCTTTTTATCTGCCGTTTTCACACAGAGAGAGAGAGGAGCCACTGATGCGTTCATGTACTACGCGTAAAATTATTATTTAGACAACTTTAGTTAAAAACAGGACAAATTAAGGTTTTTGGTTTGTGTTGAGTTACTATAAATAATCGATCTGGCTAAGGTACGTTCAGTCTCAAACACGGTGTGCACCGTTTTGCTGTGGTTTCCGGATTTAACGACATGTTTCTTTGACACGGTGTGCAACAGGCTTTGAGGTCCGTTTTCTGTCGTTTGGTGGGTGCGTCAGAGGTGCTACCCAATCAGAAGCGATGTGTACATAAATAAATGCCTAGTAAATCGTTATCACAGACTGTATAATAAGGTAAACAATACAAAGAAGCAGTCTGTGATCTTTATTTGTTGTACTTACATTTTTTTGTTTACATTTCACACTTGCCTTGGTAATATAAACTCATGTCTACCATGCCAATAAAGCCCTTAAAAAAGGCAGTGCCCACCACCGTTTTTGTTTATATGAACATTTTGCTACGCATTGTCGGGTGAACAATCCGCAATGAAGCAATCCGTAAACAATACATCTATTGAACATTCTTTAAACGACAGCCGGAAACCGATTTATTTAGTAATGCTTTTAATTAATGTCATTAAAAGTTGGAATTATCATTTAAAATCAATTCTCTCACCTTTACTATTCTTACTGGTCTCTGTACTTTTTACCTTAACTTTCACTTCTGACTGATTTCTGTTCATCATCAGCAACTGTCTATTGGTTGTCTATTATTTTTACTTTTGAGATCTATTTTTATTTCGAAGCACTTTGAGCTGCATCCCTTGTATGAAAAGTGCTATATAAATTAAGTTATTCATTATTGTTATTGTTATTATTATTATTATTATTATTATAATAATTCATTCATTCATTTATGTATTTTTAAACTTAACAATGTAGACAATTCAAAGTGGCATGTGTGAGAAAAGGAATAAATATATATTTTTTAATGTCTAGGAATCAACATGGGCTACATTCCATATAAAGCCATTTAATACACTTAAGTAAAATTATGCATGTTAGAATGCATGAATAAATATCAGTGAACACTTGAAATACGTATAGCTGCCTCTATTACTTCTCACAATTTAAAAAAATTTTTTTTTGTTCTGATTCACGGACATCAACTCAGGGTACTATAAAAAGATGATATTTAGGTTTATAGCTCAAAGGGAAAAACAAAACATTTCAGGGGTGTTTAAGATATAACTTGACAATATTTGGGGGCATTTCTACCTGTATCCCTGTCAATAAAGAAAAGGGATGGATGCATGTATGTGTGACTCCTTAGTTGAAAGACAGATGGAGCAGGGACCCCTTACTATATTGTATAAAATTAAGTTGCATATTATAATGGACCAACAGTAATGTGTATGCCAGCCTAATGTGCACACTAAGCTATTAATATATTATTGACATTCATATACCTTTGTATTTATACATTTTGTTTTAATGTTAAACATACATTTGGAAGACACATTTTTTTAGATTATCTAGCTCTCATATTAGCAGGAGGATTTACAGGTGTAACAGCCCATCATCAGTGTTGTCTGCTATAAATTAAATGCGTTGTGTTTTTATTAACAGGCTGATTTCCCAGCTAGCAGGGAACATTCCTACATTACTCTCTCTCTCTTGCCCACAATATTGCTAATGTTACGTACAAGTTGCCATAATGTTTTTAAGAAAACATTTTATTCTAATGTTTGAAGAATGTTACCTGTGCAGTATCTCTGAGGACCCCTGGGGAGTTGGGCCCCCCTGCTGAAGACCCATGCTCTAGTCTAAAGGTTACGTCCCAAACTCAAAATCTTTAATGGCTCTCTGATAACAAACATAGACCTAGAAAGAGGGCATATCTGACATTTCTGTTTAATATTAGCCCTAGCTGAATTTATTTGATTGTTTGTTTAAAAAAAAAAAGGAATGGATAAAAGGAAACCACAGAGATGCTCCTCCTCTAGCACACAAGATGGCACTGTTCAGCTACTTTTCATCCCATGACACATCATGTGCTCACACATACTACATCTAATTGGGATAAAGAAACATGGTTTGACATGATTTGGTCTGATACGCTGTACCAACACGACTGCCTCAGTGTGTTTCCCTCTGATCAACTTGCTGCTGTTGATCCTTTCTGCTCTGTGGTTCTGGGATTCTGTGGTTCATGTCGTGCATTCCTGGTCACTAATTACGCATTCAGTGAGCAAAAGTATCTCAGACAATACAGCATGTTTGGTGTGTCTGCAGTGGTATTTGAAGTAGCCCGTGCTGTGTTGATACTAACCTGTCAACCAAAAGCAAACACACACAGGAAGATAATCTTGGGGAGCCTGGGCGTTATCAGCAGGAAGTTTTTAATTCTGTATAGTGTAAATAGTTTGTGTTGGTCTTGGCACCTGTCATTGTGGGAGTCATGTCTTCAGATGTGGTGCAGTTTTTATCATCTGTGACAAAAGCTTAGAGATGAAAATATATACAAAGCAGCTGATGAAACGCTTACCTCCAGTTATTTAATTTATTCATAGAAGAGACATTAACTCATTTATTCCGCCTTCCCTCAGCAGACCATTTGAAACAAGTTAAGCTCCTCCTTGCAGGCAAATTCATTCAGCTATTTAACTTCACTCACATTGAAAGTTTGATGCAGATGTGTTTAAGTGCCTGCTTGTGGGATTTCTTTAAAATCCAGTCTGTTACATAAAAAAAAGAGTGGTTGTCTTTTTTTTCTTGAAATGAAATGTGGAAGCAATTTTGGCCTTAAGCTAGCTGGCTCCCTCCCAAGTCCAGCAGCTGAGAAAGAGCACTCACCCTTTAGTGACGTGGATGAGTGCATCAATTTCATACTGGAGATCCCTGCCGCCTCCTTACCACAGAGGCTCAGTGTGACGTGAGATCCAGAGGTGGTGGGAAGGGGGTGCTTGTCATCAACACTGATGGTTTAACACAGCACAGATACAAAAAACATACACCCCTTAGTTTCCAGCGGTATAGTAAATCTTGTACTGTTGGCCCACAGCAACAAAAACAGAAACTCATAAAAGTCCGTTTACAGGTCTTGGGGAATCCTACTGCATATGTGATTAAAGCTGTAAACCTTTTGTGACTCCACAGGGAGCTGCGCAAAATCTGATAAGTTCCCTTTAAGTGATGTCACTTGAGTCAGTGATTGGTGGGGCTAAAGACTGCAAGTTTTAAAAATCTTGGGGTGTGAAATTAAAAAGAAGTCAGCTTACCAGTATCCAAGAGCTATGATTGATGCCCGTCTGACCAGAGCCAGAACCATTGCAGCAGTTTCAGGACCAAGCCCAATTAAAGACCACTGGAAAAAAACAAAAACATAAATAAATAAAATAAAATAAAACATTGAGTTAAGCAAATTACGTCTTTTTTAGTGGTAACAGACATTATCGACATGATATCCAAAATATGCCTTCCTCTACTGAATGTTCAGCCCCAAAACTGTTTTATGTCATTAATAGAGACTGTAAATTCAGATTTTCCTTATTAATGCCCATAAATCATTCATGACATTACAAAGACTATAAGGTCTACATTAAAAAAAGTATCTACACCAGAAACAACAGAAAATTGGTGATAACCTGACCCAATTAAAGCCAAGGAATTTTGTGAAATAACAACCTGGCCAGGCTCAATCAATTTTGGGCAGATATAAAGCTTTACATTTTTTTGCCCCTCATCTCCGTCTGAGGGCTAATTACATTAGCAGCTACAAGCATAACATACCTGACTCCTAAAACTGTCTGTGGTTGAGTTGCATTGTGGTTATTGTAGGCACCATGTTTTAACAAGGAAATGTGAGGAATAAAAAAAGATGATATCCCTGGTTTTGCTGTTGCATACATTTTTATAGAGTTCTCTTTTAAATGTCTAGTGTGTAGGACTGGCGAGTTGCACGCTGAATCTTCTCCCATGTGCCAAGAATGTAGGAGAACTGCAGTGAGTGATGCAAAAAAGCCAATGGACCTATCTAGAGCCAGTGTTTGGTTTGTCTATTCTGGGCTACCATAGAAATAACATGGTGGACTCCATGGAAGAGGACGCACTCCGTGTGTAGATATAAACGGCTTATTCTGAGGTAACGAAAACACAGCAATTGTTAGTTTCAGTTGATTATAAACTAATGAAGACTTAGTTATAAAATATCATATCCCATTTCTACCAGAATATCCTTCCCACATCCTACACACTGGACCTTATCAGACAAATTCATACAACAGTTTGTTTGTATTTTCATTAAAAGATACTTTTGGATAAAAAAAACAACAAAAAAACGAATATCTTATAATAGTAGCAATAATACATGTGATTAACAAGCATGTATCTCTCTTACACTGTGCGTTAGCTTTGAGGCTCCTCATAAATTAAATGTAATCAGCACAAAAATGACTTTTCCAAGTTACCATTCAAGCGAAACATGAAGAGCAGAAAATTAAAAAAAAAAACAACAAGAAGAAGTTGTTGGATGTTCAAAAAGCAGCATGAATGTTGTCAGTGTATTCCAGCTCACACATGATTGTCCACTTGGTGTGAACCCATTATTGACATCTAAATATTACTTTTATTGTTAAAGAATTTAAGACAAAGAGGGAGAGGGGTAAAGAGAAGGTGGGCTCTCCCCTCTTTCTATTTGAGAACAGAGGGTGGGATGAGAGAAAGAAATAGATGAAGAGAGAGAGAGAGAGAGAGAGAGAGAGAGAGAGAGAGAGAGAGAGGGAGAGAGAGATGGCGGTGCACCAGTGGACCACTGTAGTTCTAACCTTATCAGAGGCTCCCTGTCCCATTGTGTAAATCCGCCCATCCTAGGAAATGAGGGCTTCCTGTTGTTTTATAGAGCCTTCCTGCAAAAAGGTTGAGATATGTAATCCCTACCCACCAGGGAAGACGGACAGAGCATTGTCAGGCAAAATGACAGCCACCAGCTCCTCACTTATGTTTTCTGGGTATTTTTTGACTCTTCTCATCTGGGGTAAGTAGAGGATTTATATTGTCCATTTCTTCACTCTTATGATATAACTTCTTTACTTGCCCTCCTCCTCACCTCTCAAGTGGAATGCTTTGGGGCTTTCAGTGATTGAGTGGCTTTTGGAAAGAAGCTTAGTGAGTCTCGTGATTGAGTTTTATACTTAAAAAGTTTAGTTTAAGGGTTATAGAGTGTCAACAAATTCACTTTTCAAAGAAGAATTTTCTGTTACAGGTTGTTAAGAATATTATTACAGTTTTTTTGTGATTTATGCTGTACTTATTATTTCATAATATTTTTAGTTATCAAAGGAGATCTTTTATTCTCATTGGAGGGTAATGTATTGTAAGTGTAAATATCCTTAAGTTAGAATTTCCTCAACTGAGTGGCAGACAAAGAGAGGATGCACTGACCTGTTCACTCCCCACAGCTTACCACGTTGTTATTTCCTTTACCACCTCAACTGTAAACATGTTTATGTATTATAATTCAGTTGAATAACTCTTATTACAAATTAAAGTGTTACTTTTTACTTTACACCTTTTCCACGCAAAATTCCACTCTCCTATTATTTCATTTCTCTTATAGCAGGATGCACAACAGTGGTTTGTCTGGTTGATGAAAAGTTAGCGGCACAACCGGCACCAACAATAGGTACGTGTATTTTAAAGAAGAAAAATACATGACCACAAATACTTGGACTAACATGACCTCTTTTCTCTACAGGATATCACTCAATAGAGATGACGACTGCTAGTAAGTTTACAACTTTGTTCTGCTGTTAACCACATGTTTGTGTCTCCCTAGCAAGTTAAATGTGCTTATGGTCAGGTTTCAATTGAATCCTTGCAGAAATACATTAATCCCATTTGCACATCCTATATTTTACAGTTATAAATTGCGATTATGTATTTGTGTCCGCTGGGGGATTGCTTTGGATCAGTCCCTCAAACTCATTTGCTTGGCCTGGAACTGACAAACACAGAAAGCAGAGCACAGAGATCCTGGTTTCTGCCAAGATCTCCTTGTGTGTACTATCATGAGAATCCAAGACAAACTCCCGGGGAGGTCTCTACCAGTGAGGGGTCAACAGCAGTAGACACGAGGCCCATAGTGGTTTGGGGTTAAAGGTTAACTTAAACCTCATTATGAGCAGCCCCCACCTGGCTCAACTTCCTGAATTTGTTCGTCATTCACCCCATGCAACGTCTGTGATCAACGCATGAACTCCGGGTTGTGAAACAACTGGAACTTTGGAGCAGCGCCCCTTTCACTGTTCCTCCTCCTGTGCCTTCCCTTTTTTTTCTTTCTCTTTCCCCTGACTGTCCCCCCTCCTTCCCCTGCCAACTCCCCCCAACTCTGAGCTCCTCCTCTGCTGAAAAGACACATTTCCTGATGTCATTACTAAATCAAAATGCAGCTCGGCAAACAGATGTTGTGAGAGGCCCAACATGTGGATTCAGTGACATAAATTAACAAGTTGGTCGTGAGAAAACATGAACCGTACATTTTATTTTTCATTCAATCAATGAAACCACCTCTCGCACACTGCTCTTTCAAGTGGTGAGTGGTGACGGTGAGAAACTACCTTACAGATGCAGCACACTCACAAGCTCCTTATGACATAAAATGTTTCCCAAACTTGTGGTGGAAATATCAGTTAGTTGGCCTTTTAAACAGCTGGTCAGCTCTGACTAATAACTTCTTCCAGCTTTGGTTAAATTAACCTAAATATGAAATCATGGCTGTCTGCGCAGCACACCCTGCAGAGTCATGATTACATCCACCCCAAAATGCTAAGCCCTAAATGTTTACTTATGTTTCCTATTTGGCAGAGGCAGCCCAAAAGGCAAATAAATCACATGCTGTGAGCTGGCCAGGCCTTTCGACTGTGAGAAACTGAGACTAAAAAGCAGAACAAGAGTTAAAGAGTAAAGGGTTTTCAGATGTGAGTCCAGCCCAGCTTGGGTGTGCTCCCTTTTATTTGGGAGAATGGAGAGGACAATCTTTGTTGCCTCCACCCCTTTAAAAAAGGAAGAAAATCCTAAAGAAACGTGTGTTGGAGAGGGGAAGAGCTGCTGCCAAGGCGCAGGGCCGTCAGACAGATCTTCGAAGAACATCTGGTAACTGCGGGTAACACTGTTTGGACATCTGGTAACCGAAGGTTACACTGCGTCTCTTCCATCCTGTCGGGTTTCCTGTTATGCCTCGCTGTACACAGCCTGAGAAGTTTAGGTTTATTATACATGGTCACCGGCTGGGGAAAACGCACCTTTATTCATTTTTTCTGACATGAAGGGAGCACTTGGTTTCATTGGGGTATTCCTCTCCTTTCTCTGCGGTGAGTGTGTGGTCTTCCTTCTACAGCTGCAAATGCCTGCCTCAGTACTAGACATGTAAAGGAACTCATGAGCTAAGATAGACAAAAACACTCTCTGCATTGAATTTTGCTAGGATGTATGTCTATGATGAACTTATTGATGAACTGAATCAGAAAGATATTACAAAGCAGATTTAAAGAGGCTTTATGTGAGCTGCTTAGTCTCTTGTTTGCTGTAAAGTTTTCAAAATCTAAAAATCTTATTTTTATCTGTTCTAGATGCCTCTCATGGAGAATCAGCCTTGTCCTTTGGTAGGTTATTACTTTAAACCCTAATGCACAGACATACAGCATCATATCATTTATTTGAAAACACATCTTCATTCCCATTTTTCTAATTTGTCTTTATATCTCTCTTTCTCAAACTGTAATTCTTGCAGCATGTGGGAATAATACTCACAATTGCATGGAGTATTGCAGCATTTGCAAACGTTTTTTTGGGAAACCATCAATGCAGTGCCTTTCCACTTTGCTAGAACACCTATGTTTGAAAAATTTTGAGATTGCAATGGCATCACTACACAGCAATGACTGGTGCATTTGGAGTAATGTGAGCAGGTAAGTAACGTGCATTTATATTAACAGTTCATTCTCTGTAACACTAAAAATGTTGTTAAATATTTGCCGAATCCTCTTCTGCTCCCTCCCTGTCTCCATGCTGCAGTTTGTACAGTAACCTAAGCCTTTGCACAGAGGAGATATCAGACTGTCTGGTGATCCCATGGCCCAACCCTCTGGTGGAGCAGACCTTTGTGAACATTCACTCCAAGTATTTCCAGTTTTGTCCCACAGAGGAGCTAAGCGACCCACCGCCAGTCATCATATTTGCCCTGGTGATAACTCCCATCTGCCTGATCCCTGTAATGGTCAGCCTTGTGGTTCTAAAGACCAAGAATGGGGACGGCAGCTCCTGAAAATCCTGAATCACAGCTCTTCCTATATCATGTTTTGACCTGCGATCTCCCTCCTCACCCAGCCTGAGGACCACAGCTTGTTTACACACCGCAGCTGCGCTTTCATCTCAGCAGTGACCTTGCAGAGGACTGAACTTTCTGACAGTTTTACCCCCACAATTCAGAGGAATCCTGAGCTATCAGGCACAGAGGAAACCTACCGAGAAGATGACACTGTGACAAAATCTGTTATAAATTCCTGTACTGTGACAAAGGTTTTGTTTTCACCCACCCCACTTGAGATCTGAACATTTATCTATTACGTCACATCAAATTTGCACACTATACAGAAAACAGAGCTTGATATTTTCTCACTGGAGAACCCAGTATTCAGGGTTATAATGACAAAAGCTCTGAAGCTTGCAAAAGTCCAAATGTATTTGTGTTGACTCTCTACAATAAGTTGGACAGCAGTCGTGTTGATAAAAGACAAGGTAATTATTATTACTGATCCCTGAACTCTTTTTATGCAATTTTGTCTTTTGCTGCCACTCAAACTTTACTCTGCTTTGAGCCACTAATTCGACAGTATACAGCATGTATGCAGAGGACATGTGCAACCTAAACTGTTTTTGATTAGTATGTGTCCGTTTTTGATCTATGAGAGGGGTCCTCAATATGTGAAAAGAAAGGACAGGGAAATGAGTATAGTGTGATGCATGGGTCTGGTTATGTGAGCCATAGTGTGTGTAAGGTTTGAGGTCAGAGGTTACAGATGGGACACAATGAGCGGGTACGCCCAGAGAAGAAGGGTTTCTTTCCTGGTATTGTCTATTTTTGAACAGTAAGAAATCCTTCAGCACTTTCCACCCTGTCCAAACAATGACAATGCTCATTATCACATGATGAGCTAATTGAAGTGAAGTTTATCTAACATCTTAATCCAGATCAGACAAAAAGACAGCCGCACAATTGTCTTTGCAGCATAGCGATAAACACTGAGCAACGCCATGAAGATACACGTGTTATCTTTCACCTGAATCATGATAATGTGGTTATTTAGCGTTCAGTCTTGAGTGAACCTCATTGGATCTGACAAAAAGTCTTAACTCAAGGTCCACTTATTATTTTTTTCCAGGGCTTTCAACCACATCTCACAGTCTATCACAACAGATGAAGTTTGCTCAATGGTCATCAAAATGTAAAAAACATCTGGCAAAAGATAGAACCTGGACCTTTTGCATTGTAATTTTCTATGTGAAAAACTACCGTTTTTGAGCTCTCACACTCATCTTATTTGAATTTAAATGAAAATGTGCTTCCGGATTTGGGGCAAAATGTGTATTTATATACTGTGTTATGTTTTTGCCATTGTCAGGACTTACTGTACTATCTGAGTGAACACATTTTGTCCGCTCTCACACTATTTACTGTATGTATTTTGATATACTTTTTTTTTTTTTGTATATTTTATCCAATTAAATCTGCAGTTGGATTGTCAGCTGTGGCTTACTTTTAATCATTTAGCTGTCAGGTAAATGAAACCCATCAAAACAGGTTCTTTTTCATTCAGTCATTACATGTGACTGCAGTTCATCTCATATTCACAGGAATACATTAGAAGAGTTGCGGCATCATTCTGGCAAAACTACCCTTTAACCTCAGTCAGTTTTTGATTAAACGCCCCTCTCCCCTGAGTGTAGTGCAGATGGCCTTACTTTGTGCCTCAGGTAGTGTTTCACTGTATCTTCAGTGAGCAGTATATTGTGGTGCAGTTGCTATGCTGCGCAAGTGCTGATGTAGTGAAGGAAGCAGTGACAGCAGTCATGTATCACACCCTCATCTGGCAAACATAACCCTGCAGGGTGGGCCTGTGTTTGTGCGTGTGTGTGTGCGTCTGGGTGGGAAAGTGTGTTCGGTGACCTTCTTCCTCTCTAGATGTTGGGTCATCCTCGTCCCCACCCCCCTCTGATCTCATCCAATTCTGTGTTACTCCTTATTGTTACAGCGAGACAGAAACCGTTTTCTGATGCTATTATGCAAAATGTGATTGTGAAAAGAATATTTATCATCTTTTTATTAGTCACATTACAGCAATTGTCTCTGCAAACAATGTGTTTGTGTGTGTTTCAGTGAAACAGTCAAATAGCCATGGTTAATTTACACTACATGAGGCTGTGTTCAGACAGGAAACCCTGCCCTCTAGTGGTTTAATATGATGCAGTGGGAGACTGCTTTATGACCCAGTTTTTTCATACTAGAACTCACCAACATGACCTTTGTGTCTAAAAAAAAGTTAAAGGTTAAAAAAGGTTAACCAGAAATTTCCTCTTTTTTTCCCCCTGAGGAACAGTGGTATCACCATAACTAAGCAAAAGTATTAGGGCCAGACATAAGAGGAAAAATGAGAGAAGGAACCTTTTTTTTGCATCACCAAAATTAAGTTTAAATGTCAAGAATAAAGTCTATCTTTAAGTATTAGTGCCAGAAATAAGAAAAAAATAACTTTTTGAATTACAAGAATTAAGTCAAAATGTCAATAAGAAACTTGACATATCGAGATTGAATTTGAACTTTGAATTACCACAAGTTTTAGAACATGTGGCTTCCTCCTCAAAAAAACCTTGTGTAGTATGTCAGGTCATTCTTCGCAGAACAATCTTTGAAACAGACCAGGGGCTTTTCAATGTCTAACACTGTATCCCACGCTACCCAGGAAATATGTTCTTGCCATGGAAAAAGAGAGTTAGCTGGGTTACAACATCAGAGTTCTTTTTTAACCTACATTGCTTTCACTTTAACAAACAGGCACCATTAAAAGTATACCAGATTAGCTATTAGCAGCTGTTGATATACAGACAAATATCACTGGATTACTTTAATTTGTGAGGAAAACTTGAAAGTCTGAAAATTCAACAAGTTCTGGAGTTTTTAGGGGAGTTTAAAAAAAAAAAAGACCTTCAATAATACTTTTAAAGTTAGTGAGAGCACAGTAATGTTAGTTACTGTAAGAGCTGATAATACCAAATTACTGTGCTTAGGCATCTCTTTGCAGCAGCACGATGACATATGCTATCACGAGGAATCCTTCGAGGGAGTACATGAGGTCAAAAGCTTATTCTCCAGTCCTTCAGCTATGCCACAGCACAATTATGTAACATTCTGAGATACCTCAGCTTTTATATAAATCATCTGATCTGAACACAATCTCATGAACCTCAGTTTCAATGATCTGTGCTGACACTGAAATGGGATGACTTGATGCTGTGGGGTTGGAAAATCTCTTTGAAAAGGACCGAGGAGCATGTTTGCAGTTATGTTGTTATGTAAAATCTGATGAAGTAGTTATCGGTAGATAGTTCTGATAACCAATTAAGGAATATTGGGGACCAGGAATACTTTTGAACTGTGGACATTTGCTCACAAGATTTTCATTATAATACACTGTAGGTGCAATCGATGGATTTAATTATTGTAAAAGTATATTTAAACTAAGCTTAAAACACAAACTTTGATACAAGAGGATAACTTACACTAATTAAAATGAAAATATATCATGCTCTATTGTACAGTGTGTTGTACAGCGCAAAAGCATCAGTCATACACCCATTTTATTATGGCATGATTAAATAATGATGATTATGAACAAAAGAGTAAAAGAAGAACTGAGGTGTTGAGTGTTTTAGCTTTGCTTTGCTCTCGTGTTGTTAAAAAAAATAAAAAAATTAAAACTCAAAACCTGCCAGTGCCAAGATGGAAATTTTTACATTAATGTTTAGTTAGCTCAGATGTGAAAAATTAGTAATGGCTCACCCGTGGATACATGGATACATTTTTCTACAACTGAGACAGTGTTTTCAGAAGATACCAGCTCTTACTCTTTCTGCAGAAGTGATCACACCCACGAGCCACAGCTGTGTCTCCAGTTTTGGCTCTGGAGCCTCTGTCAGGGCGGCTGGGTCTTCTCACCATGGGAGCTGATGGCTGTTATGTCCCAGAGATCTGGCAGAGTGGTTGGAAGGACAGCGGGTAAGGGCATCTGTACATCCACTGCTGGTTACTTTGGCAGACTTCGTAGTGCACCTGGGGACTTTGGCTGTGGAAATAACAGAGGTGATTCACAGTGTCAGCTACACTGCTTCGCATGACGGAGCATTCAGGAGCATCAATGACAGCTGGTCAACCTCCACAGGTGGCCAGAGAAAGTCAGCTTCCAGTGAGAACTTTGCCAAGTTATTGGTGAGTTATCGACATCTCATCGGATTTGTAGATGTCTTTATTCACAAATATCTGTTTGCGTTACACGTTTATTCTCACTGACTAGTTTACTGCAGAGTGGAGTTTTGCCAGACTAGATGAAAATTAAAAAATTGCATCCATTGATGCGAGTCATTCAGTGTGACATGAGTAATTACTGTGTTGTGTGAGATCCAGGCAGCTGGCACTGCTGTGTCAGAGCTGACCCTACAGCTGGATGACACCAAGCTGGCAGCAGATGACTTTACGTTCAAGTAGGTCTGACATCAAAACTGCTGCTCGATCAGTCAGAATAAACTCAAAGAAATACAGGGCATGAACAGTCGTGTTCCAACGCCAGCTGAAAGTCTGAGTGACAAGAGGCAGAAATATTCTGCAGTTCCTCAGCTTTGATGGATAAGGAGCAGGGACTGCACCAGGTCAACGTGATTGGTTTGATGAAGATCCTGAGAGATTTAGACCTGGGACATCAAGACCTGGACATGCAGCTGGACAGCTTGAAATAAGATCTACCTGAGAAACATCCAACATGAACTGGGATAGTCAGAATCAGAAAATTAAAACGATATATGACAGGCATTGGTGACTCGGAGAGTTTCCCTAAAAGATGCAACTAATGACAAATCAACAGCAAAATAAGCATGTACTATAGTATAGGTATCTCCGGATTTGATTATTGGAATTACATAAAATAGATTTTTAATCAAAAATGATTAATGGTTGAAAAATAATTTCTTAATTCAGTGCATAAAGTATAGATGCTAGTTCAGGATTAACTCCGATCCAGGCAAATTATGGCATGAAAGCAGGGGTAAAGTGTGTCTGAAATTATTGAGTTTTTTTTTTACCATTTCTTTGAATACAAAGCCAATTTATGAGTAGATTTTTCAGTATGCATGTATGAGGAGACAATGGAAAAGGAACCAGACATGATAAACTCATGGTTTTCCATAAATGTATCAAACACAGCCACAGTTCAATACAATTAAAATTCCTCGATACAGCGTCATGTCAATATTCCCCTGCATATAACTGAGCAAACTTGTTTGCAAATAGTTGCCTATTGACACATCCAGCACACACACAGCAACATTAGCATGCAGTTCGAGATGTGTTTCTGGCCACCCGTTAAATGCAAATCCAATATTCACTCTCTTTTAGTTCAGATTTCTGTCTCTGAGGAAAATATTTGACTCTTCAGCTCTGAAATGCTCTACTTTGTTCACCAGCTTGACCCTAACATAGTCTACCTGCTGTAATGTGCATATAGCACACAGCAGAATTTTGGTGCTTCTTTTTGCTGAAACATGGGAGTGAACAAAAAGTTAAGTAATGAGTCAGAATATGGAAACAATGAGCTGAATGTTGTAATAAAACTCTGGAGTGCAGGAACAGCAGGGGCACGTTGTGATTCATAACTAACATATAAATATTGATCATAGATACTTTATGTGGTAACATTGTGTGGGTGTTTGCATTATTACTTCATATCTTCCAAAGAAAAAAAAGGCGGAAAAAAGTTTACACGATATATACTTATGATTACTGTTCATGTACTGCGGTTTACATACGTCGACTTAGTACGTGCCCTTGTCAAAATAAGAACAGACAAAAAGTATGACCAAACTTGAGGTTGGCACTGATTACAGTTTCTGTACAGCTCAAACTTTTGTCTATCTAAACGGGTGATGACAGACCATTTTTTGATACTTTAATGCCGGACAGGAGATAAGATGAAATGAGGTTTGTGTCCTGATACAAACTGACATTTTAAAACAATGTTTATCACAAGATTCACCAACTTCAGAGCCTTAGAGGCATTTAGAAAGAAACATCATGGCAGGTCAGTTTCTTGTAATATCATAAGAGTACTGTAGAGAACATTGAGTGCCCGCCCTCAGGTTATCTGTATTGTTACATGATACACATCTGCGCAATGAGAAGTTTCAAAATAACAAACTAACATGATCAGACAATTTCCAAAGCCTGCTAGGAATAACATGACCTTCAACTCTCACATCTCATCCACAGGAATTATGATCAGTCTGCGAAACACGACCCACATAAATGTTTGAAAAACAAACATGCAGAACAATACAACCCCAGCTATCTGACTTTATCTTATTTTTTGACTTTATTGTCTTACCCTTGTAGACTTGCTGGAGGGGAACCTGACTGAGATTGAGGCCTGTAATTGAGCTCCGATGACGGGGTTGCAGAAGCCTGTTGCCAGCCTGACACACATCAGGACAGACACAGAGTGAACTGTTTGAGAGTGCCAGGAACTGCTGGATGTCAAGACCTGTTTGGAGCCAGAAATAGCAGGAGAGAGGAGAGAGAGACACATTAATTCAACTATCTGCTAATCTGGGCACAGATGCATCAAGAAGTATCTTGTTACAAACTACAAATACTTGCTTGTCAAATTGATCAAAAATAAAATACAAATATTGGTATGAGGTAATGTATTTAATTACAAAACAAGTAGTTGTCATTTCAAAATATAAAAACACATTCTACACAAGCTGATATTATCACATTTTAAGCTTGTAGTAGCTTTCATTTTGGTCTGATCTGAACCACCCTACAATGAAAAGATGAGCTCTGTTAATTTCCTACATCATATTTTTGAAGTTGCCATCAGTTTGGAGGTAGGAGGCTATGAATTCAGGGGTGCATGTTGGGTGGTTTCTGTCAGTCAGAGCGAAAATGAAATGAAGATCCAGTGAGTGAGGTTTACAGTATGTAGATATTTGATGGCATCTGGCAGTGACAACTGCAGATTACAACGAACTGAAACTTCTCCTGGTTATAATTTCATCCACATTCATTGTTCGGGAGGTTTTTATCCGGGAGCTGAATTATCCTCTCCAAAACAAACAGACCTGGGGATCTGAACAAGTTAAAACACTGAATAAGGAAGTTTCATGTAAAAAAACAAACAAACTGTGTTTCTATGATGCTGTTTGGCATGCTGGAGACAGGCTGTTAAGCCCGGTACATGCTCACCTTTGAATAAAGAGTTTCATGTTGAAACATTTTCCTACGCCCTCATCTCAAAGGGGCTTCTAACTACAGTGGCAAACACAACTGGCCCTAACTAGAGCCAGTGTTTGGTTTGCTCTTTCTGGGCTACTGTAGAAACACACAACATGGCAATCTCTGTAGATGATGACCTGAGCCATACATAAATGGCTCATTTGAAAGGTAATTTTACACTTAAGAAAATTGTTTACCAATTTCTTTTTTGAATAATATTCTATTTCTGCTGATATATCCCCCAATATCCTACAAAATGGACTAAAAAAATGCATTTTGAGTATTTCAAATATAAACAAATTCAAGCTATAAAAGTAATTTCTTACAAATTACAAATTATTTTTTCTGCCCAGCAAAATACAAATGACAAAATACTCAAAAGTAATTAAATTTATATTTTAAACCATTTAATCAAAATACTGCCCATCCCTGCTGCTGATAATGATGGGCTCTCTAAAGACACACAGAGGGTAAGGGTACCCTTTGTGCATAAAACCAGTCTTTTCCAGATTCTTGAACACTTCTTGAATGCATTATATTTTATTGTCACTGTAGAATCCCTGTGGAGTGGTTCTTACAGACTTGCCTCGAGTGCTAAGGGAAATCAGGCTGTAAATTGTGTGAGCACACTTGATATCAGAGGTGGCCTCTAGATGGCAGTCTTTGAGAGCATATTTAGTAGTTAAAGGCACTCAAAAACTGCACCTTTGTAGTGTGCTTCTGTTCACTAGGATGAGAGAAGAACATGTATTAAAGTGTTGATTGTACGTGGGCATGCAGTGGTGTGGGCTGTTTAAGAACAGTACACACCCAAACCTCGGGTCACTGAAATTCAATTACTTTATTTTTCTGTTTGGACACTCCCAGTTTGAGTCAATACACAGCTCTTATGTCTTCTAGGCTACGCTTTAAAGCAAACAGAATGACTGAAACTCAAACAAACTTGGAAGATGAACCTGTAATGCAGAAACATTATGATTGATCTGACTCAGTTAATGCACTCTGAGCTTTGTGCTGATCAGTCCTTCTTTGTTGAGAGGCTGAAAAATTCAAACCTTCTTGTGATTTTTTGATGCACTGAAGAGACACAGCCACCGTACGGTCCTGATAACAGGTGGTGATGATAACAGGGGAAGTAAATAGAGACTTCACGTACAAAGAGAGATGCTGCTGTTTACTTCACTCTTCAGCCTGCTTCTATTCATAGCGCAAAAACTACTGTATCAGTTCAACTGTGTGTGTGTGTGTGTGTGCTGTAACAGGCTGTGTGAGATTCTTTGCTGTGGTAAAATCATGTTTTTCAGGGTTTTTTTTCTCATTCACCTCCACTCATAGTGCAGTGGCTTTAGCTGGCTGTTGTTTTTGTGTGATCAGCTGATTTTTGTCTCATGAAAAGACATAACCTCAATGATGCACCTGCACTCACCCATCTCCCTTTCCTCTTAACACCCTGGCAGGATTTTGACAGAAGCATTTTACCACGACAAACAGTTAGATTCACTCCTGTTTAAAAAAAAGCATCAGTTTCAATCCACAAATGCTGAGCTTCTTAAGTTTATCTACACAGGAAAATACATTTTTACGTATCTTTTGTTTCCTTTTTAAGAAGTATAATCTGCTCTTGAAAGATTTTTTTCAGACTTGGGAAATACAAATCACATAAAGCACAAAAGAATGCATTTGATATGAAATTTCCATCGCTGCACGCACAGGTGTACCTTCAGTGAGAGATGCTCAGTACAAAAGCCAGCGCATTTACTGTACGTATAAACACACAAGCACTCACTCACAAACACACACAGTGAACAATATAACACAAAACATGAAAGCAGACTTATGTGCAGGTGTAGTAAACAAAGATGATGGACTCAATGGAAAAATATGAAAGGAATCGTGGGAAGTTATCCCCGTTTTAAAGCTGTGACAAACAAAAGTTGGAGCTCAGTGTCCCTCATCTGTTTATAAGGGCCATGTGTCATTTTTTCCAATACACTACTCAACAGCACTCCAGGGATTGAGCCTAAACAGGCCTAGTTTATGCCTCTATATTATGTATGGCTTTTATGCAAATGCAATGGTGACAGTGAGCAAAAACCTTTGATCTGGGCGTCTTTGTGGCTGGAACAGTTAATGCAGCAAAAGCATCATGAATCTAACTGGAAAACAGAATGGGAAATGCAGCGTTGAGATTCTGAATAGAAACGGGGGAACCTGATAACTTCGCCTGCGATGTAAATTAAGAGCTGATTCTGCCTCCTGCCTTAGAACCCAATATCCTCCTGAGGTTAATGACTGTATCTACACAGAATTGGCTGTGGCATTAGTGCAAAACAAGTTGTTAGATGAAGAGATAACAAGTCAAGATTGTCATTTTTCCCCAATTAAAGAATTTACAAAGCTTTAAGTAATGAATTGCTGAGCAGTCATAACAATGGGGTCGTCACCCAAATCCATTCTCATTCACTACCACTGCTTCATAGTCCCTGCCAAGATCATAATTGCAAAAAAAGCAAATGTATTCATTTTCTCCTTGAGTTTACTGGTTCATAAAATAGAGCCAGTTTTGAACAATAACCACATAACTAAAGACGTTTTATTGTTCCCTCTGGTTCTGCTTGGATGGCAAAGCAGGCAATTAAAAGTCTCTTTATCTCTAAAATCTGGGTGCAAAAACTGTTCTACTGAGTCCCTCAAAAACAGATTTTAATGACACAAGGTTTCATTTAACCAACAATGTACTGTTTGTTTTCATGTGTATGTTCATTGAGACATAATTAAGGATATATATATTATTATTGTTATTATTATTACTAAAACTGATATGTAGAGATCAGTCTGTTCAATCTCT
The DNA here is from genome assembly GCF_026936395.1 of Plectropomus leopardus. NCBI lineage: Eukaryota > Metazoa > Chordata > Actinopteri > Perciformes > Serranidae > Plectropomus > Plectropomus leopardus. Next base: position 12,787,028 of record NC_142193.1, on the reverse strand, counting down.
TTTGTCTTCACTGCTTTGTACATTATCTGATCTATTAGCTGATGGCTTTTAAGAAGAAAATTAAAGAAAACAATGGAATATATTGGGCCATAATCACTGATTTAACACTGTGTGACCTTACTCTCTGAGGGTACAGGGTGGGGAATTCTACCCAGGAGAAATTCTTAGAAACTTAACAGCAAAACTGTTGACTGGGAGCATTTTGAACTTAAAATCCCAGATCAGGGGTCCTCAAGGTTTTGATGACTGTGTGCCATTTTAAGAGGCCAGCATATGATAGAGGGTCGCACAAGAAAAGTGCACACACTTCCACTTTTTTATGATAGTTTCTAATGACATACTAACACTTTACAAGAACTAAAACAGGAGACAGTGATACAGCTTATGCAATGCTCATATTGCATTCAAGATTTCCACTTTTTAACATGACTTAAACAAACCACACGCAGAACTGAAGAACATCAAAATATTAAACCTAGTAGTAATAATGTAATAATTTGTGAAGTCTATTTATGATTACATTTGCTCAGAGGTAGGACCAATTAATTTTTTTTTAAATCACAAATAGGCCTAAAGTCTACAAGTCCAGAGTAAAGTGCCAAGTCAAGGCTAACAAGTCCCAAGTCCCAAAATTTGAGTTTACGAAACAAGCTGTAATGTGCTCTTCACCAAATGTAATGCCGTTTGAACAACAGAGTAATAATATAAATTTACAAATAACACAAATTCTTTTAAAATAAATGTTGTTATTTCTAAAAAATGTTTGTTTAGACTGCAGTTTTAAAGATCACAGGACTATTAACCAGTAGCCTTCCACGACAGAATACATTTTTTGTGTGTTTTTCTGTCTTGCTGTAAACTTATCTTATATTGAAAAAATCGCTGTAGCTTTCTCTTCTAAAAATTGTCATACATTTGTAAAACATTTTATGCAAGACTTTTCTTTTTTTTTTTTTGCACTGTTATTGCATATCATCTCCCAATATATATCATAATTACTACCTAAGAATATCTTAATAGAAATCTACAACAGTAAAAGTACAAAAAAAATCATAATGTTATACTCTGAAAAGTCATCCAGTATATGTGATTTTTAAATAAAATGCCAACGACATTATTAACTTTTTGCATTACACAAAAAGTCTTAATGTAATGCATGTTGAACCAACTTCCACTTAGTGTTTTTTTTCTTATGTTTTTTGTTTGGTAAACTGTATTTTGTGTGATTTATATGTTTTGAAGTTGGGCAACACTGTACAGAGTGTGTGTCCCCTTGCTGCTCCTTACAGCCCTCTACAGGAAGAAAAATGGAGCCCTTGTCTCTGTGCAAATCTAAATATTACTTTAAAATGATCCTTGTGAATCAATTGCAAACACAAAGCAAATGCTTTGGATTGTACGCATGCACAAAAAATATAATTTCGTATTAAAAAATGAAACCTGATTTTTTTTAGCACTTTTCTGAACTTAATCAAGACACACATGTACACAAATAGCCCGAGCAAATCAGGTTTATTTTATTCTTCAGACTACAGTGTCAAGGTAAATACAGACAAGCTCTCAGTTTGTTTTATTAAGCTATGTGCCCTCATCCCCCAGTGAGTCATCCTTTGATTTTCATTTCTAAAGATGCCATTTTAAAACCAGATGCTATAGAAACAGACAGAGGCTTTGGCTTTAAAGGGTGGGTTTGCCGCCTGGATTTATAAACAAACTAAACTATGATTTTAAGAAGATTTATTAAAGGGTAATCCCCATGGTATACAGGCACATGTCAGCAACAATGGATCTGTAAAATCATGTGTGCTGACTGTATTTGAAACACTCTGACATGTAAATGCTTGAGGTGGAGAGATGAATTCTGCTGCTGAGACTCTTAACAGAAATACTTGTTAGGCGGGGTCTCTAGTACGTCTGTTGGCCCGCAGGTGTAAAAATCCTATCCCACACCTCCACCTTCATGATGGCTTTTTCCATGGGACTCATGGTGGCCTTGATATCTAGATAGTTGCCCACATAACTGATTCCTGATCCATTGGCTTCCTCCCTGACAAACCCATGCTCCTGCTGATTCTTCTCATAGTACATTTCTTTGTACAAATCTTTATCACAATTACGGCCCTTTTTATAGATGCCCACGGCAAACCAGTTCTTGTACAGGTTGTAGTCCCAGGGAACTGAGAACATGATGGCCACAGTCTCAATGTAGTCATTCTGCGACCTCTCGAAAAGGTCGTAGGTCATCACGCCGATGCTGCCGGTTGCTTTGCTGCTGGACTTGGCAAAAGTGCAGACCTCTGTCTTTAGACGGTGCACTGTGGGCTGAGGTGGGTTGTATGTTTCCCCATTCTCGAGGTACACCCTATACACACATACAAACACATGTATTCACATATCCTTTCACTATACTACTATAACACTCAAAAATGCCTGAACATGCACAACTCCAACACAGTCAGGGCTTACCTTGGGCTCAGGAGGCAGTAGTTGTTAGTGTAATTTGAGATTTCAATGGTGACACTTCTCTTACTGTCCACATCAGCTGCCACAGCTTCTGCTGACTCTGTCATGTTGGAAGGGGGTGTGAGATCTGCTTGTAAAAGAAAGGCACAGTAATTTAGGTGTTAAGCATATGAACCAAACAACATCGCAGCTGTGAATAGCACTTCCTTGCACTCCGAAACATACTGGGAATCACGACACTCACATTAACTACAATATTAAACCCTGACCTCTGCTCTGCCTACATGCTGTATTGTCATTACATCAACCTTTAAAAATGTGAATAAACTGGCACTGGGTGTGGCTGATGCATATAAGAGGCTAATGCGATCTCAGAAACAATTTTGAATAATCAGAGAGTAGCTGCAGACTCTCTTTGCCTCATTAGAGAGTGTATTTCTTTAATTACAGCACTAAGTAGCACGCAATAATGAAGTGAAAACAGTAGAGAAAATGATCACCCCTTTTATCAACAGATATGAGATACAAATCAAACAAATGCCCTACCAGGCTTCTCTATGTCTCTATAAATAGCTTTTCTCTTAAGCTAATGAACCAAAGTCTCTCTTATCAAATCATTTTATTAAAGTCGTTTTTTTTGAACAAATGTTTTAAGTAACTTACCTGCTGAGAACCTCTGTTGATGCTCCCAAGTCACAAAATGAGAAAAGTTACCTGAAAGGGAGGTGCTGGTAGATTTCTTTTTTTTTTTTTTTTTTACAAGGATGCATGCCATCACAAGGAGACCCTCCCACTTGCAACATAACCCCTGTTGGACAGCACACGCCCTCTTTCAACACACATTTATCACTCACACGCAAAAAGAAAAAACAGACCAGGAGAACAAATGCTCCTGTGTTTTCCCCTGTGGGACTCAACTGCCACGTTTGGTGGTTGAGTTTCCAACGGTTTCTTATGCCCAACCTGTAAGGTAAGCCGGGATCATTTGGCAGTTACTACATGATTGAAATTATTTACACACACAAAATATTCAAGTTTTTACCCTTATTCAAAAAACTTCTACCAGCAGTTCACACTCCTACAAACAGTTCACATGACTCATAAAATAAATTCATTCCACTTATATTCCCATTTATATGTAGCCCTGAATACTCATTAATGAACATATAAAACATATTGTTTATCAAGTCAATATATGTAATAGTGGAGCTGCTTGTGTCATTTTGCTTTTATGCTTTAAAACAGCTTTTGTTTTTCAAAGTTTTCTGCCAGTGACGCACTTGTTCAGAAAACACAGCCTCCCTCTTTGATTCCATCACCCACCCTCTCAAAAAGGCTGAACTTGCAATATATGCTCAGATCCAAAAATTTGCTGCTTTTTAACTTTGTCGCAATGTTTAAAAGTAGGTGTGTTTCTCCTTCAAAGCAGAAACGTGGACTTCTCTTCTGTCCAAAGAACCCTTCTAAAGCCCAACTAATACTGGCATATCACATGTCTTAATATGAATGTGCTTAATTCAGAAAAAGGTAATAATAATCATAATAATGGAAAATTAGTGTGCATGTAAATGCAGCCACAGTCAGAGTGACTTACTGAAAGACTGAGGTGGTTTGGGAATCTCAGTCATCTGGTATTGTGCAACAGTGATAAGAATAAACTAAACAAGTTGAGACAGACATCTTTGAAGCTATTCTTTCATTTGGTGGGAATTCTTGCACTCCAAATGCCACACAAGAACTACACACTTTGTTGCAAGATGGAGAGTCTCACAGCCAGCGAAGAACAATATTGTTATCGTGCCGATTAAAAAAACATCTATGCAGATATTCCATCTGTTGCTGCTCATTAGAATTGGATGGATCCAGCTAAGAGATTAAAAAATGATTACTGTTCATCAGTAATAATGAAAGCATACTGAGTGAAAACATATCCCACACAACACAAGCATTGGGTCTGAATGCTTTATTACCATAATCAAAGACAAAGGGAGTGTACAATATACATAAGCCCAAGAAATAAGCTAATGGGGAATCAATGAGCTAGCTGTCAGATATTGATATCTTTCAGTGGACACAAAACACAGATGACAGCAAAATCAGTCTTTCTCTCCTCTGGATGTTTCTCTAGATGACAGTAGAAGTCAAATCAAATGAAGTTTATTTATTCTGTAGGGTATAAAAGCAACAGAGTGCAAAAAGACACAACAACCCAGACTCTAACGACCCATTTTATCATAGAGCTCCACTTTTACAATGGCTTTGCCGATAGAAGACATTGTAGCCCTTAATTCGACATGCTCAGTTTTGTATTCCAGCCCGCAGCCGTGTGTGTCAGAGCGGGTGAAGTCAGTCAGGTCTTTCCCATCATACAGCTGGTTGTACAGAGATTTGTCGCAGGCACGGGTATGCTCAACCACACCAATAGCCAGCCGGTTCTTGTACAGGTTGCGATCATAGGGCACAGAGAACATGATGGCCATGCGCTTTGAGCAAACCCGGCTCCGCATACAGAACAGGTCATAGGTGAGCAGGCCAACAGCGCCGGTGGCAGTGTTGTCGTCCTTGGTGAAGGAGCACACTTCAGTTTTATTGTTAATTGTAGGCTGGGGCGGGTGATGACAGAAGCCACTTGACATGTACACCCTGTAAAAGAGAGCAGGAGATAAATCCTTAGCATCACTACCAATCAACTTTTATGTCACACTTCCTCGACTTTTGATGAAAAACAACAGTTTTGCAAGTTTTGTTGGAGACTGTCAGTGTACTTTTCAAGTGTTGGGCTTTCTGGGGTACCTGAACTTCCTTATGCTGATGGATGGAGTGTGACTGTGCAAGTACTGCTGCGGACTTCTAAGCAACAGTGAGTGTAACTGCATGCGATGTGCAATGAGGCAGTGTGTGTCACTGCATGATGGATAGGTGGATGTTCTCAGCAAAGTGATGTCACACATGAAAACCACCCATCCAAGATATGGTCTGTCCTGCCACAGCTAGATAAATGTAGAAGCATGGTGGAAATTCCATAGGACGTGGGTCAATTTTTAACTATTTTATTGTTTTATTTTATTAGCAGAAGTGGAAAATGCTGGCAGATTGAGAAATAGGCGACCAAATCTAATAATTTATTCATGTTTCTGCTTTACTTGAAATTAAGTGCAGTATAACCACATTAAATCAACTTAGACTTTTATGCTGAAAATGTATGCTTTTTCCTACAACTATTAGAGAAAGAGAAAAAAAAGTACTTTTTCTGAAAGGTATGCTTGTATCAGGGTGCTTATTTAGAGCTGTAATCAGGCATTGCAATCTCAAAAC